>NC_086318.1:219647890-220847890 GCF_036172605.1 Pelobates fuscus | reverse complement strand
TATACAAACCAAGTGGATAAGAGATGAGAACGGGGGATGGACAGACTGTCTAAATGCTAATGGAATATAATCAATTCTAAACCCAGACATTTGTGACAGAGAAGATTAAATAATTAAATTTTACTTTCGATATTGTATAACGTCCCATTGTAAGTTTAGGGGTAATACTTACTAGTTATAACTGTCATATTAGAAATTACAGCAGGAATTGGAGACACATAGTCTGAAGAAAGCCCAAATAAATTCTTTGAACTAGACAGAAAACTGAAGTTATAGACAACCATAAAGATAAGCTAAATGACGTCAAAATAGCCACCAGGAAAAGTTAACTCTTTCCTGGATAGGTATGTTATTGGGACGAGACTGCCCTCTATAGACCAAATACTTAAATTGTTATCTGGAAGGTAACCACACCTCCAGTGTTTCTATTGGTCTATCACCTAGTGATGAACAGAGAATTTTCCCTTTAAAAAGTTAAGACAAAGGGAAGAGAGAGGTATGCAGAGTATGCAGAGAAAGCAAAGCAAGGAAGCAAGAGAGTGAGCAGTCGGGGGCAAAGAGTTAGAAGCAGGCTAAGTCGGGAGACAGAGAAAGAGACCCATGACATTCAAATTCCTGAGAATACCTACTAATCTGATGAAAATATCTACTCAACTGGTAATTATACTGGCTTCATTTAATTAATCTAAATTAATTAACATTTTCTAATAGCATGATAGAAACAAATAAATCACGATCAGATTTCGATATTTAGAAATCTTAGTTAAATAAGAAGTACATAATAAAGCATTCTATTCGGCAGATAGAAAAGAATAAATACGTATTAATGTGACATATCACATGTTAGCATATCGTGATATTTATCCAGGTGTATTGATTTGCTCTAAAATAAGATAAAATATCTGTTTAGGCAAGTTAAAATTCTGCTTATAGAACACGGTAGATTACTCTTATTGGATGGTTCCAGGAAATGACTAATGAGCTGGTTTAAATGTTATTTTATTTAAAATTACATGATAATAGGTCTTAATTACTTAGGAGGTCTAGCCAGCATTGAAAGGGTTATTCTAACTGTCAGCTAAAGTTTTATGGCCTTCTGCTGCAAGCTGTGTGTGTAAGTTTCACCTTCGTTTCTCTGTGAAAGACAGTCATAAATCTTGTATTAACCATTGGAAAGTGTATTGCCATTGTATTGCATACCATGTTATACTAAATATTCATTGATTATTATCACGCATGTTACATATTATTATTATTTAAATTGTCACAATAAATTGTATCTATTTTTATAACAAATTGTGATTTTATTTATATGGAATACATTTTACTTACACAATAACGATCTTTGGGATCTGAGAATTGAAATAGTGGGCAATTCTCAACTGTTTACTATTATTATCCCATAAATATCCCCACAATCATTAAAGGTTATATTTTAAAGATAGGACACTCACTTCTTGTTTGTTTATCGCTTTTGTTTATGGGTTAACCCCTTTATAGAGTGTCCTATTAGCTTCCTTTCTCTCTTCTTTTTTGCTTTTTATAAGCAAAAACAAGTACGGAGCTTTTCAAAATCCCCCACTATATTCTCCGGCTAAGGCTTCATCTGTATAGAGCTTATTATGGTCATCACAAGTTACTGATCTCTAGGTAACATTTGGGAAACCTGGTGATAATGGGCCATCCGGTTTCACAACACGATGGTCAGTGACGCGACTGTATTGGTCTCAGGTCAAGTCTTATTGTGTGACCGCGTCGTTTCGCTGCATGCTTTTTTACATGGGTGATAAGCTGCTAGGTGTAAGTCAAGTGGCTATCGTCTAAGTGTGTGAGTTTTTGAGGTTAATGTGTTGTTCATGCCAATTGACTCTAGCTATGTCTTTAGTGTTTCTTGCGTCAGGGGTTAAGTCATCTGTACTAGGGTAACTGGTTTGGCTACATCTTTAATTTAAAAAATGTGGGGGTTGAGATAGTCATTACTCTGTGTGTTGTACTTAAGGTGTCCAACCAATCACTCTCATGGAGCTGTGGCTGCCATGAATCGGTAAGAGGCGTAAAAGATCCTCCCTCTGGGGGACGGGTTTCGCCTGTAGGTTAGAATGGGAAGTATAAGAGCAGGGGCTCATGAGACATGGGTGAAGATGGGGGAAAAGGTGTGATTGAAAGTGGGGGGGGAGAGAGTGAAAGTAAGGCATGTGCGGGCTTCCCCTCCCCACCTCAAGCGTCTGTCTGTGTCTCGTCTCCGGTATCTGCCTGTGCAGGGTAGATGTACCATGGGCTCCATTGCTTGGTATGTTTGGTGCTTCATCCCAATAATTTGGCCAGTTTAGCTTCTGCTGCGTTACAGTATGTTCTTAGCTCACTTTACTTTTGTTAATAATTTTGTTTTGTTCTTTGTCTGTGTTGTCAATAGTGATGTCCCGAACAGTTCGCGTGATGTCCGCCCCCTATTCGTCATCATTGAGTAAACTTTGACCCTGTACCTCACAGTCAGCAGACACATTCCAGGCAATCAGCAGCAGACCCTCCCTCCCAGACCCTCCCACCTCCATGATGAATAGGGGGCGGACTGAACATCGGTTGCGAACACGCTATGTTCGCCGGCGAACTGTTCGGGACATCACTAGTTGTCAATGCATTTTTGTTTTTTCCATTGTTCACGGGACACACACTTCCCACTAGAGGTCACGCTTTAGCAATAATTTACAAGCATGTTAGCTGAACGCTTTTACAGTAATTTGTTTCATACTCGGGTAAGAATCTTAAGATGGAACTATATGCAAGATCCATAAATTGTTTTTCATGGTAAACACACAGTTATATAATGACTAAGAGAGACTCCAGTTCTCCCCTTCAGACTGTGAGTGAGAGAGATGATTAAGACTAAGCAATGATGCTGCTATGCAAGTCACCTCTATTGTCTGGGCATGATGTCATCTGTAGGTTAGCCGTCTGGTCCTACCTTAGCTATCACTTTTTAAGAAAAGTTCAAATAATTCTGTGTGATTATTTGAGCTGGTGTTTGTGGATAAATTGCTTATCACAAAATCACATGTTGGATAGGGAATCACCAGAGTAGATGTTCTGGAGTGTCTCATCCCATTTTGTGGTAGGGTCTTTCTGCAGCTACAGGCAGATGCACTAAGCAATGATTTGTCTGGAAATGTTCTGGTGTGTGTGTGGATATATATATATATCCACATATATATCCATATATATAAACATTGGTTGAAAATGAACAATCTTCTACAATAGGCACTAATACCGGTACTTTAAATTAGTCATTACAAATTTAGGGATTGTGGTTTTCCAGCTGTTGCTGATTTTTCAGAGATCATTAATCAAACCTAGAAACTGTCAGAGGTAAAAGATATAATTTGAATTCTTAAATCTGTATAAAATGTATTTATGATGAAAAAAAAATGAACTTATAGAAGTGCTTTCTAACTACCCTTTGCAATCACAACTTTTTAGTTATCTGATATTTGCAACATGGCCAAAGATTTAATACATATTTACCATAAGTCTGTGGTCAGATTTGTTTTACCTAATTATAATGAAATTAATTCATTTGTTTGTTTGACGGAAGATTTATTATATGATGGACTTCGTTGTTCCATTGGAATGCTGGAAGAATATAATCTACTGTTAGATGGAAGAAACAGACACAACTATATATCCTTTCTCTTTCTCTAAATACTTGTGCCACAATGTAATAGAAGAATGAAAATACATCTGCCAGACATAAAAATGTCAATTGGTTTAACCATAAAGATAATTTCACAAGGTAATTTTTTTTTCCATTTGAAGTATTAACCCTTTAAATGTATTGATTCAGGAAATTATGTTGGCATTTTGGCTGACCAGTTTCTACAGATGTAATTTATCTTTTAAAAATCTGCAAATAGTTTGTATGCATTTGTAAAAAATAAAACCAGTTAGATAATTTATTATAAGACAAATAGAAACACTCTAAGAATATAGTGTGTGGACTCCAGGAGCTAGCTAGTGGCTGATGGCTAAAAATGTGATAAATAAAAATATTTAAATAAATATTAAAATAAAGAAAATATATAAATAATAAAAAAAATGGTAATATAATTAAACCACAAAATGATTGAATAAACTCCTTGAACCAGTATGTGCAAAACAGGTATCTCGATCCCCAATGAAGTGGGGGGTAGATGATACCTATTCCAAAATGATATACTTTGTGGTATCAAAGATAGAAAAGGTAAAAAAGTATCTAACTGTTAAGTGATACAGTATATAGAACTGCAGGCTTGGATGCTATGTACAATGGATCGTGATGAACAGAAGCAAAGTAAACTGGATAGGTAATCAACAAGTTTATTAAACATTAAAAATAGTTAAAATAAGTCAGAAACCGTTCATAAGTGCATTACCAGGCTCTAGTAAATCAAATGCCAGCAAGGACCTTCGGATTGTGAGAGGATGGCTCTGGATACTGTTGGTGAGGATGGCGTGGTTCTGAGTGCACGTTCCGAACAGAAGCCTCACTCCCGGAGACGTGCAACACAGGCGATACCGGTTGCTGTTGTTACCAAAGGTCCTGCTTGGGAAGATGAACTGCTGCTGGTGAACGCGATCTGTGTCTGTGTCTTGCCTCTGCAATCTGCCTAACGCGTTTCGTAGGAGGTTCTCCCTACTTCATCAGAGACATGCTATCGTACATTGCTTCAGACATTCATTAAATACCCTTTGGGTTAATTGGCAATAAAACAATATTTCATTTGCAAAGTTACATACATAACATATGATACAAATAGGGGGGTATATATGGATGCAATCAGATTGAAATAAACATTTTCTACAATTATTATTTTTTTTTTTTTTTATTCTTTATTTTTAGCGTGCATGAAAGTATAACAAGTGGGCTCGTCATGCCCCAACAGCTTTGACCAGCATACATACAGACAATTAACATTTGGTTGGCATGTGAAGTATTCTGCACAATTTTTATATAAATTAGTTAGCATTAGTGTTATAATACTGCACTTTTTTTTTTTTTTTTTTTTTTTTTTTAAACATATTAAACCATCGACATCGACCATCGACACCATTTGAACAAATGCGCTATGTAAGAATACAAATATTAATTAATTCTAAACTGTGCCTGCGGAGCCAGGCTTGCATCACATAAGAGTTAAGCGGAGCGTGGATAGTTGTCAAACATTTAGTGGCACTAACGCCGCCAAGCGGACGGGTAGGACGATTATCTATTGGGGGCTGTTCCAGAAGACTAAGGAGCGGGAGCTACCTCTGGGAAGTGGCACTCACCACAACTAGTGGCCTGTTTGGCAGGGCGGTGAGGTGACATTCCAATTTGGTTAAGCCAATTTGGCGGGTTGTAATTAAATTGCTAGGCTGTTGTAGCCTTATTTGTGGTTTCGCGTTTCCACGGTAGGCTGTTGCAGTATGGCAGGGGGACGGTAGGCCTTCTCCCTGTCTGGGCAGCATGCCACCCGGTGAAGGGCCATGTTACTGCGGTCAAGCTGAGATGTAGCTGGGTGGCGTACGGCCCTTATTGCAGGAATATGCCCTGTGTGGTGGACAAGGTAGTTGCGTAGTGTGGTCGCAGATGGGAAGGGGGGGGGGTGCGATGGGCTCTGTCCTGGTGAGAGTCAGGGTGGCGAGTCAGTCAAGGAGGTGTTCCTATATCGTGTCTGGTCCGTGTGGGCTATTTGTGGGCAGTGGGTAATTGCATCCTAGTTTGGGCGACCCTTTAGTCTAAGAGGTCTTGGGGTAGTGGGAATACATATATAACACATCACAGAATTGTGAGGAAAGAAAGAAGTGTAAACCAAAGTTCTCTTTAGCAGACAGTCCGTGGCTGGGATTATGGGATTATGTGTAGTCCAACAGTATACAGGCAGAGCATTAGTAGTGGAAATATGGAGTGTGTCTGTAAGTGCATATATACACATGGTTAGGGTAATCTATCACCCTGTGGGTTCATGATATGATATCTTCCTTAGAGGAGAGATGTGATAAAGTAACAGATGCTGGATATGTATAGAAATAAATATTAAAATACATATGTACCAAGGCATAGGTTATCAAGGTAAATTGCCAACAATAATTCATCCTAAACATTCTAATAAGTTGTATATAATGGTCACATAGTATTCCGTGATAGTAGCATATAAAAGATAGATGCATCATATATTGGACATTTTCATTTAATTCTGCAACAGAACAAGAGAATTAGTAACTTGGTCAAATCAGACTTGCATCTTTGGTGTCAATAATTTGAAAGGTGAGACAGTGGTGGGATTATGGTAAATTCTTCCTCTTCAGGGATATATACTTTTTTTTTGTATGAAACATTTAAGGTAACATTTAATGTTTTATTTGCAATAAAAAACATTCGGATATGAGTTTTTGCGTGTGTGTGTATATAAATATTTATTTGTAGTTGTGGACAATAAGCCGTACATGATGCCGTAGGTTGTGTAGTGATAGTCGGTTGTGGTGTGCATAAACCGACGATCGGGTAGACCTGAAATAAAAGAGGGCAAAAAGATTTAAGCGTAACACTTTAATGCTTGCTTATTGTCAGGATTTTACCTGAGGTTGGATTTTGTAGCGCAGATATGTTTGCTCACCCTTGCAGATAGAGACAGTTCAAGGTGACAAGAAGTAACCTGGACTGTGAATTTGTGATCGGGGGCGGTGCAGGAAAAGTGATTCTAATGCATAGTTACATAGCTGAAAAGAAACTTGCGTCCATCAAGTTCAGCCTTCCTCACCTTTTTTTTTTTTTTTTTTTGCTGTTGATCCAAAAGAAGGCAAAAAAAAACCCCAGTTTGAAGCACTTCCAGTTTTGCAACAAGTTAGGAAAAAAAATCCTTCTTGACCCAGAATGGCAGTCAGATTTATCCTTGGATCAAGCAGTTATTACCCTACATTGAAAGATTATATTCTTGAATATTCTGTTTTTGCAAGTATGCATCTAGTAGCTGTTTGAACATGTGTATGGACTCTAATAAAACCACTTCTTCAGGCAGAGAATTCCACATCCTGATTGTTCTTACAGTAAAAAAAAAAACCTTTCCTTTGCCTTAGACGAAATCTTCTTTCTTCCAGTCTAAACGCATGACCTCGTATCCTATGTAAAGTCCGGTTTGTGAATAGATTTCTATAATGTTATCATATCCCCTCTCCGGCGAAATTTTTCTAAACTAAATAGGTTTAAATGTGTTAACCTTTCTTCTGATATGTTCCATTCCTTTTATTAATTTTGTAGCACGCCTCTGCACTTTTTCTAGTGCCATAATATCCTTCTTTAGAACAGGTGCCCAAAATTGCACAGCATATTCAATATGTGGTCTTACCAGTGATTTATAAAGAGGCAAAATTATATTCTCATCCCGAGAATGAATGCCCTTTTTCTTTTTTTTTTAATTCTTTATTTTTGTTGTGCATTGTAAAACAAACGGCTAGATCAGCCACAATAGTAGTCACGGGCAGTCATAATGTGTCATATGATAATACAGTACGTTTTTAGTGAAGTAAGTGAAAATAAGACACAGTTTTTGAACTCCTGTGGCATAGAGGTGTCCGCACTTTTTTAAGTATGTGGTACTTGAGAAACAGGCTTTTCTAAACATTAAAACGGGTTAATTACAGATTAATAACAAAATAAGATCTCGATAACAAAATTAATTCTATTGTTTTACGGCATATAGAGCGATTTCATTTGTCTGGTTGGCGGGTCATAGTAGGGTCAACAAGGCTTGTCGCGCTACACCCATCGTGGATCCACTATGTGTATCAGTTACCAAACTGTCGGGACTAAACCTATGAATAAGATGGGAGTCTACGGGTATAGACTTGTGTGAGCTTTTGGTTTGCCATGCTAGGTCCGAGACATTATCACACTAATTTGGTCTGTGTGTGGGTGAAGTCGAGTGATGGCTTAGAGGCTTGGTATAAGCATGTGATAGGGCTGCGCGTGCCTAGACTGAGGCAGTACCTGTGGTGTATATTGGAGCCATTGTGGCGGGTATGTCCCCGGGGTGCCTCCCCCCAACACATGTTTAAACATACCACTAAGTACAGATTACACAGTTAAACGCTATCTGAAAGCGGTAAGTAGGATAGCAGAGATAGATAAAGGCGAAAAATAAGGCAGCAGTATTATGAGCAGTCATAGAGGTTTGACAGTCCCCTTCTGAATGATTCAGGTGGTGGTTGTAGTCTGCGTCGTGCGGGTGGGTCCGCCTGGAACAAAGGGTTCAGAGGTAGTTGGATTCCACTTGTGTGGCTTGCGGGTTGTGGGAGGTCGCCTCATGGCGTCCGCTGGAAGGCCCAGGGTAGGGAGGAGGGCTTCAGCCTCTTGTAAGTCCGCTATAAGGTGCGTAGCCTCCCCGTGAAGCACTTGGAGTTTACAAGGTGAGCGCCATCTGTATTTGACGTCGTGCTCGCGGAGCAGAGCGGTGAAAGGCCTTAGAGTAGAGCGCCAGGCCATAGTCCCCCTTGATAGGTCAGAGTAGATCGATAGTGTCATGTCCTCAAAAATGATTGGCGCGGTGTTTCGGATTGCGGCCATTATCAATTCCTTGTCCTGTCATTTCTGGAGTTTGATGATTAAGTCCCTGGTTGCTGTCGGTGGGGCCGTTGGTGGTTTAGGGATCCGAAATAAGCCCTCGAGGCCCACTCCTTTGGCCTGTTTTGGCGGCAGTATAGTGCTCACCAGGCGCCTCACGAGGTGGGGGAGTTCAGCTTCTGGGACAGATTCAGCTATGCCTCTGACCTTGAGGTTCTGGGCACGTCTTGAGTCTTCCATTGCTGCCATGGCCTGTTCTATATTTATGTGTTGTTGTTGCATTAGAGTCATCTCCTGTTGGAGTGCGGCAAGCTGCCTGTTATGCGTGTGGGAGTTTTGCTCCACAGTTGCCACGCGGTCAGTGAGGCCCTTTATGTCCCTCCGCATGCCCGCCACGTCCTCCTGAATGTTCTGTCGGAGCTCTGCCAGCAGCTCCCTCATTTCAGATTTCGTGACCGGAGCTGAGTCGGGCTGTGTAGCAGGCTTTGCGGCCGGTTTCTCCGGAGCCCGCATCGTGGGCAGACAGATCTCGTCCGGCTCAGAGAGCATGTCGTCGGAATCTTCTAAGCCGTCCATGTAAGCGGCCATGACGGGCTCTGGGGCACTGTGCGCTCGCCGCCACAGGTCTCCTATACTGGTGCCCACCCGGGGCAGGTCGGGCTTAGGCTTCTTACTTTTCCTGCCCATATCCACTGCTTACTCGGGTGGCTAGTCTGTTTTTTGGGGGATGATATTTTGGGTTTTGGGGTCTTTTAGGTCGATTTCGTCGGGAGCTCACTGCGGGTGCGTCTTGTCGGTTCGGCAGTTGGCTCCGCCCCCATGAATGCCCTTTTTCATGCATGACAAAATTAAATTTCATCTGCAATTTGCGTGCCCAGTCCCCCAGTCTATCTAAACCCCTCTGCAGCCAAGTAAAACTTGCTCACATTGTATTATTTTTTGTGTTTTGTGTCATCTGCAAACACTGAAACATGACTTTCAATGCTTTTTTTCGAGATCATTTATAAAAATGTTAAATAGAAGGGGTCCCAGAACAGAACCCTGAGGGACACCACTTGCCACCTCAGTCCAGCTTGAAAATTTACCATTAATGACAACTCTTTGTACTCTATTTTTAAGCCAATGTTCTACCCAAGAACAAGCATTTTAATCTAGACCGATTTCCTTGAGTTTGAACACTAATCTATTGTGTGGAACTGAATCAAATGCCTTGGCAAAATCCAAATAGATCACATCCACTGCAACACCCTGATCTATACTTATCCTTACTTCTTCGTAGAATGCAATCAAGTTAGTTTGACATGACCTGTGCTTCATAAAACCGTGCTGATTTTTGCTGATAACCGTGTTCTTCTCAAGGAATTCTTGAATATTATCCCTTAATAACCTTTCAAATATTTTCCCAGCCACAGAAGTTAAGCTCACATGTCTGTAATTTCCAGGCAAGGATTTTGAACCCATTTGAATATAGGAACCACTTCTGCCTTCCTCCAATCCTCCGGAACACTTCCTGAAATAAAATAATCTTGAAAGATTAAAAACAGAGGTTCACTTATTTCTACACTTAGTTCCTTAAAGGACCACTATAGGCACCCAGACCACTTCAGCTCAATGAAGTGGTCTGGGTGCCAGGTCCCTCTAGGATTAACCCTTTCTGCTGTAAACATAGCAGTTTCAGAGAACAACATCAACGTTGTTTGTTAAAACCAGGTCCAGACAAGTGTCCATTCTAGTTGGTGCTTGTACAAGTTGTGACATGAAGGTGTCATTTAACAAGTTTAAAAAACTAATTCCCTTTGCTGAGCTACTAGTTCCTCTGTCCCAATTTATGTCCGGGTAATTAAAATCTCCAATAATTAAAGTGTTACCCAGATTTGCAGCTTTCTCAATTTGCTCAAACAGCTGTTGTTCCTCGTCAATACCCATTTAAGTTAACTGCCCAGGCATGTGTCTCATCCCACCATGTTTCAGTTATGCCTATTATATCATATTGTTTAGTGTATGCTAATGCCTCTATTTTCCCCATTTTGTTATTTAGGCTCCTTGCATTAGTAAGCATACATTTATTATAATGCGACACTTGTATATTTTGTGAATTATCAACATTACAAAGCTTCTCTGTTCTGAGCTTGCCCCTCCCCCCGTCTCCACCCCCCTTAACTGTGCTAAAGCCCATCTCCTTTCTGTCCTATCTCCATTTTGTAGATTGCTATGACCCTCCACCCTACTACTAGTTTAAAATCTCCTCCAACCTTCTAGCCATCCTATCCCCCAGCACTGCAGACCCTCTCCGGTTTAGGTGCAATCTATCACTACTATAAAGGTTGTACCCAATCGCAAAGTCGGCCCAGTGCTCTAAAAACCCCAAACCCTCCTTCCTGCACCAAGACTTAAGCCACGCATTGACCTCTCTAATCTCCCGCTGCCTTTCCACTGTAGTGCGTGTCACAGGTAATATCTCAGAGAATACCACCTTGGAGGTCCTTTTCTTAAGTTTGCTACCTATTGCCCTGAAATCATTCTTTAGGACCTTCCATCTTCCTCTTACTTTGTCATTGGTACCAACATGGACCATGACCGCTGGGTCATCCCCAGCCCCTCCCAATAATCCATCCACTCTGTCAGCAACATGCCGGACCCGAGCACCCAGGAGACAGCAAACTGTCTGGTTGAGCTGATCAGAGCGGCAGATTGCCCTATCTGCTCTCCTAATGATAGAGTCCCCTACCACTACAACCTGTCTTGCCTTCCTTACATTTTGATCCTCACCCGTACTAGGGGGGCTGTTAGAAGTAACCGCTTCCTCTAATACAGCTACTCCTGAGCTGATGCTCCGAACATCTTCCGTCAGACGGGCAAATCTACTAGGTTGCACCAAATCAGAACTAGCTAGCCCTTTCCTCTTCCCTCCCCCCCTGCTCCCTCGCCCCACTGTCACCCAGCTACATGCCTGTTCCCCATCTGTCTTATCTCCTCCCTCTCCACTACCTGTCCCCACTAAACTCTGCTCAGTGAGCAGCAGACTCCTCTCAAGATTGTCAATCTCCCTCAAAGTTGCGATTTGCTTCTCAAGAACTCCAATCTGAGCTTCCAGAGAAGCCACTCACACACAACCATCACAGAGGTATGGACCCTGGACGGGTACATCCAGGCATCCATACATGCAACAAGATGTGCATTGAGTCAAACCAGCAATCTTGCTAACACTCATTTCCCCAGATACAGAACAATAAAACAATTACCTTGATAGTATAAACCCCTGGTTAGTTTCAACTCCTGGTTTTCAAACTCCTACTTGAAAGAGTCTGCTTTCAGGTAATGTGAGCAAGCTCAGTGAGTTAAGGGTGTGCCTTTATGGGGATACAAATCCCACACAGGTGGAATTAATGAACACTCCCCCAATCAATCAAGCAGCAGCACAAAAGTGGGGGTAAAACCAGAACACAGAAGAAAAATTATATATATATATTTTTTAAAACAAAACTTTTTTTTTTAACCCCTTAGCGACCGAGGACGGTTCAGGACCGTCATCGGCATTTTTGCATTGCCGACCGATGACGGTCCTGAACCGTCCTAACGGTGCAATGTACTTACCCGATCGCCGTCGTTCCCCCGGCGGCGATCGGCGGTGCTCCTGGTGTGGGGAGACTGTCTGCAGCCCAGACAGTCTCCCCATGGCAGATTAGGACCCCTGGGGCCATGTGATGGCTCAACAGGGCGACCACGTGGTCACAATAGGTGTCCATGTGTCTGCCTGCAGGGGGACTGCCTGTGCTGGCAGGCAGTCTCCCTGTTAGTGTAAAATCATAAAAAATAAATAAAGGTACATGTTAATAAAAATAAAAAATATTATATATGTGTGTATATATATGATATATAGACATATTATATTTATATAATATATGTCTATATATCATATATATAATATCATACTAAGTGTATTTTTATATTAATATGTACATATATTAATATAAAAATACACTTATGATTAAATTACACACGTATATATATATATAATATATATAATAACTATATATTGTATATATATATTATTATAAAATACAAATAATAAGTAAATTAAATTAAAAATAATAATATTTTTTTTGAAAAATTACATATCTATATGAAATTTTATTCTAACTGTATTTTGATATTAAAATATATATATTTATATCAAAATACACTTAGAATGAAATTGTATATATATCTATGTATATATAAATAAATAAAAATAATACGAAATATACATATGTCCATATACAAAATTACATAAATAATTATATAAATATACACGTAGACTTCAAATATATAAATATGCATATATATTTAAATTCTACGTGCATATTTATGTAATATTTTTACATAATTAAGTAATTTTATTAATTGAAGTTTGAGGGACCTGCCTGCCAACCCAGGCCGAAATTCCAGAGAATTTAATTTGCTAGCACTGTATTTTACCCTGTAACGTTCTATGACACCCTAAAACATGTACATGGGGGGTACCGTTTTACTCGGGAGACTTCACTGAACACAAATATTAGTGATTCAAAACAGTAAAACCTATCACAGCGATGATATTGTCAGTGAAAGTGACTTTGTTTCGCATTTTTCACACACAAACAGCACTTTTACTGATGATATAATTGTTGTGATATGTTTTCCTGTTTTGAAACACTAATATTTGTGTTCAAGAAAGTCTCCCGAGTATTACAGTACCCCCCATGTACAGATTTTATAGCGTTTTTGAAAGTTACAGGGTCAAATAAATGGGTCAAATATTTTTACATTGAAAATGGCCAGGTTGGTTATGTTGCCTTTGAGAGCGTATGGTAGCCCAGGAATGAGAATTACCCCCATGATGGCATACCATTTGCAAAAGAAGACAACAAAAGGTATTGCAAATGGGGTATGTCCAGTCTTTTTTAGTAGCCACTTAGTCACAAACACTGGCCAAAATTGGCGTTCAATTTAGTTTTTTAGTTTTTTCACACAGAAAACAAATATGAACGCAATTTTACAGATTAAACAAAAATAAAATACAAACCACTCTCCACAGCATATTGGCTAACCTTGGCAGAGGAGGACCACTGGAATCAAGTAAGGGAATTAAACTTTTTTTAAACCCTTTCATGGATCAAGGGGAATAGGAACTCTATGGTGTTAGGAATACATATTTGTATCTTTTTAACTGTAAAGTTTTCCTTTAAATCATTGCAATTAGTTATGATGGTCAAGTGGACACTGAAGTTTAGGGATTTCCTTCTTAGATTTTTCACAGGAAGTCTTAATGCCTAGAGCTAGTTCTGCCCCCATCCCAGTAAATAGTTTAATTACTACAGAGGCGTTTAGTGAGGTAAATCTTGAAGGAAAGACTATAATATATGCACTTAACTGCAAGCACCTTTGTGTTCATTGCTCTATGTGGCTGCTTAAGAAAGAGGGTGGGAATTTCGCTAAAGTGAGAGGCCAGGCTTGCTAGTTTTGCTTACTTCAGTAACTATGGCTACATTCAAGCATGATAAACGTTACCGACAGATATCTGGTCCCGGTCATTTGTGTAATTTATAACATGTAGAGAGGTCAGAGGTTCTGTTAGATAAGTATCCAACCTGATAACATGCGATTATAAAATACTTCAGTGCTTGAAGACTCAAAGGGCACTGCATATTTATTCAAGGATACATGAGACAATGACAAAAATAAAATAAAGTATATGTGTGTTGAGTGGAAATTACAGAAAGAAAAATAACCATCTTACAAACAGAAATTATGTGAAGAATGACAGCAGAGAATGTGTGTGTGGTGAAATGGATGTACGGTATGTATGTATGAATTAATGACAATTTCCAGCTATCTCTGAAATTATTATATACAATTTCCTGTCTCCTAAAAAAATCCTTGTGGCTCTTGACTTGTTCCCTAGTGCTATGTGATGCAATGTACTGCATAGCTGTAGTCAGCAGATACTTTAGTTAGCACTGTTTGTAGTTGGCTCCAAATCAACGGAGAGGAGGGTTTACACTTGGATTGACAAGCGACATATGGCCTGTCCTAACTTAATCCTTAACCGTTTGATGAGTTAACTTTTTAAAATGCCACAAGTTTGAAATATATGCTATCATACAGATAAAATTTAAATGTATACATTAAATAAAACAATCCATGCTCCACAAGGCTAACTGACAGCCTACCCCCTAAAGGCAGACTATGAATGAATGGCAACTAGAACACTGATTCTAATGCCATGTCCCCTCCTACATCTTGAAGTCTGCCAGGCAGATTGAACTGCATTGCAGATTTGAGAATGTGGGACCGGTCCCCGTGACCCATTTTTTTTTGAAAAATTTTTTTAGGGACAGGACACCAAAATGCAGGATTGTCCTAGCAAAATTGGAACTGACAGCACTACTGTGGTTAGCTGAAAACTTCAAGTGGTGTTTGTGATTAAGTGTGTTTTTATGTATGTGTGTTTGTTAATGATTACTTATAAATATGTGTCCTTGAAAGTGGTTTATTATGCATTTTAGTGTACATGGCTAATTAGGAGTGTGAGCAGCTAACTATGCATTTGCATGGCAGGATGTGTTGCTACTTTGTGTATAAAACTGATTATGTATAACTTAAAATTTAGCTACATAGGCATGTGTTATAGTGAGTGCCTAACGCACATGTGCACACAATTAGCCATACTCTCACAATTCATGAAGATAAAAAATTCTGGCTATGCTGATTTAGAGAGAAATCATTGAATATAAAGTTTAATGATAAAGTAATAAAATGCATTATTTCAGTAGACTCCGCTATTGTGCTAATTCAAGTAGTTTGTCTGAGATGACATAGCAGGGAATATATGAAATATAAATTGAGTTGTATGAAATGCCCTGGCTGTGTCTTTTTAAAAGACAATTGTGGTGTCAAAGTCAAAAACTTGCCGCTATCTATTTAGAAATAAACATACAGCAGAGGTAATAGCTGCTTTTATTTTCTGAACTGCAAAATAGTCTTACAACAAAGACAGCAGATCCTTGTTATTCCAACTCGGTTTTGGGGAACATGTTGAAATTCCCTTAGCAACACACACCAAAGCTCAATGGGGTTATACACTAACCAGAATATTGGGGCGGATTGAAAGCGGAACTGCAAAATTCAGGCCAGAGTAGCTATTTTATGTTTTCCCTCTGAGATATCTGAGCAGTAACTCTGGCCAATCAAGTGTCCATAAGTTCAGTACATTTTATATGTTATGATACATATTCTGGTATGGTGGGCTTTGCTCTCTTAGACCAGTGTTTCCCATTTGCGAGAACAAAACTGGTGTTCTGCCACAATTTGACACGCTGTGTGTATCTGTGTGTCAGTGTCTGTATGTGTATCTTTATGCCAGTGTGTGTATATATGTGTGTATGTGCCAGTGTGTGTATCTGTGTGTCAGTGTATCTCTTAGTGCAGTGATGGCGAACCTTTTTGAGCCCGAGTGCCCAAACAGCAATACATGCCAACTTTTTTCCCTCAAAGTGCCAACACGGCAATTAAACCTGAATACTGAGGTTTAAGTTTAGAAAAAACAACTTGTACAGTTGTCCGAACTAATTAACAACTTTTGTTTTAAAAGAACTGCTGAATACATACACACAGTCTGCTGAATACACTGACACACACAAGACTGCTGAATACAGAGACTGATGAATACACACACACACACACAGTCTGCTGAATACACATACACACAGTCTGCTGAATACACATACACACAGTCCGCTGAATACACACACACAGACTGCTGAATAAACACACACTGCATTGAGGGGTGTGAGCAGGTACGTTATAGCCACGAGGCAAACAAGGCATTTGCCTTGGGCGGCATTTTCCGGGGGGCAGCAAAAAACGCCGCCCCCAAATGCCTAGGGCAATTGCCTTGTTAGCCTTGCGGCTGACTGACAAGGAGGGCTGCTGGGCGATCGGGCGGCACTGGCGGGCGGGCGGATGACGAGGGAGCACTTCCTCTGAGCTTTCTGCTCAGCTCCCTCGCGCGCCGCCCGCAGAGTGAGGCTGGGAGCCGGAATATGACGTCATATTCCGGCTCCCAGCCTCACTCTGCGCGCGGCGCGCGAAGGAGCTGAGCAGATAGCTCAGAGGAAGTGCTCCCTCGTCAGCTGCCCGCCCAGCAGCCACTGGACCACCAGGGAGAAAGAGACCCCCCCAGCATTCCCAAAGGTAAGGAGGCTGGGGGGGAGGTAAAAAAAATGTGTATATATATGTTAATTATTATTATTATTATTATTATTTTATTATTTATATAGCGCCAACAAATTCCGTAGCGCTGTACAATGGGGTTAATGTTAGTGTGTGTCTGACTGTTAGCCTGTTAGTGTGAGTGTGTGTCTGCTAGTGAGTGGGTGTGTGCCTGTTAGTGTGTGTGTCTGTTAGTGTGTGTGTGTGTGTGTGACTGTGTGTGTGACTGTGTGTGTGTCAGTGAGTGTGTGTGCCTGGTAGTGTGAGTGTGTGTCTGCTAGTGAGTGTGTGTGTCTTCTAGTGAGTGTGTGTGCCTGTTAGTGTGTGTGTCTGACTGTGTGTGTCTCTTAGTGAGTGTGTTTGTGTCTGCTAGTGAGTGAGTGTGTGTCTGTTAGTGTGTGTGTGTGTGTCTGACTGTGTGTGTGTCTGTTAGTATGAGTGTGTTTGCCTGTGAGTGTGTGTGTCTGTTAGTGAGTGTTTTTCTGTTAGCTAGTGTATGCGTATCTTTCAGTGAATGTGTGTGTATGTGTGTATTTAGAAGGCGGGGCGGGGCGCCTGAGTTTTGTCCTGCCTAGGGCAGCACAAAACCAGGATACACCACTGGGTGTGAGGGGTGCTGTGCGTGGGAGTAAGGGTGCTGTGCTGTGGGGGGAGGGGTGCTGTGTGTGCGTTGTGGGGTGAGGGGTGCTGTGTGTTGTGGGGGGAGGGGTGCTGTGTGTGTGTGTGTTGTGGGGGGAGGGGTGCTGTGTGTGTGTTGTGGGGGGAGGGGTGCTGTGTGTGTGTTGTGTTGTGGGGGAGGGGTGCTGTGTGTGTGTTGTGGGGGGGAGGGGTGCTGTGTGTGTGTTAGGGGTACTGTGTTTGGGAGGGTTAGGGGTAGTGTGTGTTGTGGGGAGGGGTACTGTGTGGGGGTAGGGTTGCTTTGTGGGGGGGTAGGGGTGCTGTGTGAGGGTTAGGGGTGCTGTGTGGGGGCAGGGGTGCTGTGCGGGGGGCAGGGGTGCTGTGTGGGGGGCAGGGGGTGCTTTGTGTGGGGTAGGGGTGCTGTGTGGGGGGGTAAAGGTGTTAAAAAAAAAAAAAAAAGTATGCTACATCAGTATCCCCCCTTCCCTCCTTCTTACCTTTAATGAAGGAGGGGGGGTGGGGGGGGGGAGGACAGCCATCCCTGGTGGTTCGGTGGTGGTAAGTTCCTGTTCTCCTGCGCGATGCTGTGTGGAGCGTTGCAATGGTAACGTGTGGCAACGCACCACACAGCTTGCTCGCGGGAGGACAGGGGAGCTGCTTCCTAGAGCCCCTGCCTCCCGACACGGAAGCAGAGTAGGCGCCTGCCGTTTCGGGCAGGCAGGTGCCAACTCTGCATTGATGGCGAACCTCTGGCCGCGTGCCGACAGAGAAGGCCACCACAGTCCTAGTGTGTGTGTGAATGTGTTACAGTGTGTGTATCTGTATCTCAGCGTGTGCATCTGTGTGGCAGTGTATCTGTCTGTATCTGTGTATGTGTCAGTATATATATGACTGTGTGTTTCTGTTTTTTTATTTTTATCTGTGTTAGTATGCATGTGGCAGTGTATGTACAGACATTCTAGCAGTCAAACACCAACACATCATGCAAACACAAACATGACATACAAAGACACCGCTGATCTCCAACTCCAAAAATATATACAAACATTCAAACACACCCTTCACTCAAACACCGATACTACACACACATGTTTATCTGCATTTAAAATCCAACACTACTTCCAAACACACCACTGCATGCAAATGCAAACAGCGCAATTATTTTTGGGTGGTGGGGGATTCCACGATTTTGGTATACTATGTCAAAGGTTTCCACTGGAAAAAATTATTGGGAAACCCTGTTTTAGATCATTGAAGCCTCAGTGCTGAGAGTTATCTGGTATGTATTCAATTTGTAATTTTTTTTTTAATGTCTATTATGGCCTTATACTCTTAAACCAGCAGGTACAAAGAACTTGGTAAAGGACCAGCCGCTTGTTTTCCATAATAAAGTTAAATCATCTGGCTATTCTGCAGCACCAAGGTAAGAAATAGCAATCAAAGTCAATGATTTATACTTCTATATTTGAAAAATAAATCGTACTAATGAATTTTGGAACATTGTAATTGCAAATATCTGTCCATCTAGTTATTTCTGAATATCTATATTTTTTTACGTAATAGACTAGAACCTAGAGCATATGCGATTATATTCTTGGACACACAGAATTTGTTGAATTATAGATATTGTTTAATGTATGTGTATCTTGTATAGCTCAAGGCATTAGATTATTAATATTATATTTATATAGCGTCAACAAATTCCGTAGCATATGAGGAAGGGAACCCTTCTGGCTGTCTGGTTGACAGCTGAGAGTTGTTACCATTGGGGGATATTAAAGTTTTCTTGAAGGCAAAAGACACAACCAGTTAACATTATTTTGTTATAGTGGAAAATGTATTCATACTTACCGTAATTTTCTTTTCCTGGCTATTATTCATGGCAGCATATACACATGGGTTAGCTCCTCCGCTACAGCCGATAGGACAGGAAAACCACCAAGGTTTTAAAAGGAGGCTCCATCCCTAAGGTCCTCAGTCAGTTTACAAGCTCTACAGTACATAAAAAGAGACATTAATGGGTGGGAAGTATATGCTGCCATGAATAATAGCCAGGAAAATTACGGTAAGTATGAATACATTTTCCACTTTCCTGGCTAATCATGGCAGCATATACACATGGGGAATACCCTCGCTTTCAAAGGGAGGGACAGAATAGCCAATCAAATAATCAGAATAATTCAACATAGATAGAAGAATGAACTGAGTTAAGTACTTGAGTACCAAATTGTGCATCATAGACTATTTTAACGAACAGTATGAAATGCCAGACAAACATGTCTAAAGAGGTTCAAATGCTAGCTTACAAAAAGTGTCAGCAGAAACCATTGCCATGGCAACCCATGATGCTGCAACAGCATGAGAGGAGAGTGCCCCGATACCCTCCAGCACAGGTAGAGAATGGACATGATGTCCAAATTGTGCCTCATTAATTGCTTCAATGTCCAATATGTAATGCAGGACAAACTAGTTCAAAAAGGTCCAAATGCCAACTTTACAAAGTTTCAGCAGAGACCATTGCCATGGAAGCCCACGAGACGCTGTAACAGCACTAGTGGAGAATGCCCCGAATCTTTTGGTACAGGTAGAGAATGGCATTGAAAGGCTTTCATGTTAGGCAGGATCTCTGGTGCTATCCTGTTGAAATTCAGTGAATGGGGGTACACAGGATCAAGCCTGGAGTTCACACATTCACCTTGCTGAGGTACCAGTCACCAGCAACAGCAACGTCTGTGCTAACATCATGGAAGCTCCTGCTAGAGGTTCAGTCAGAGTCCGTGAGACCAGTGGTACGTCACATATTGGTTTCAACAACCTTAGCGGAGGCTTGAGTTCAATTGTTGCTTACATGAAGCAAAGCACCAGGGGCATCAACGCTCAATCGGTACCCTTCAGTACAGGTAGAGAATGACATAGATAAGCATTCACCATAGGCAGGATCTTCAGGTGCCAAATGCAAGATGACCATATCTGTTGAAAAGTAGTGAAAGGGGGTTCACAGGATCAAGCCTGGAGTTCACCCATTCTCCTTACTGGGGTACCAGCCACCAGCACTTTCTGTGCTACCACCATGGAAGCTCCTTCTAGAGGTTCGAATAATGGTTCAGTCAGGGTCCGTGAGACCAGTGGTACGTCACATATTGGCTTCACCACACTCAGTGGAGGCATGATTTCAATCAATGCCTATATGAAACAAAGTGCAGCTAAGTGCTCCTCTAGAGTGTTATAACACAGAACTTTTCAAGGCCTGAACGAGGAGTAATTCCAACAGACAAAAGCATGTCAAGCTTAGTAAAGCCTGTACAGGATTGTAAGAGGATCTCATTGACCGTCTCAGGGATGCCTATACTAATATGGACTCCCGCACCAACACCAGAACTTGAGGATCCTGGTGTGTCATGGGGCCTTGGACGTACTGGAATTTCCCTTGGAGGTTCCAGAATCATCTTATTCATCATAGGAATTAGAGTCGACACGGTCTTCCACTGTCACCTTTTGCATTGCCTTTTTAGGAAAGTCGAAAACAGGAAAATATGTACATCAGACTAAAATTCTAAATTTGAGTCAGTGTATCCTGAACCTGAGCATTCTGGTCCTAGCATGTAAAAAATACTTCTG
Source organism: Pelobates fuscus (assembly GCF_036172605.1). Classification (NCBI taxonomy): domain Eukaryota; kingdom Metazoa; phylum Chordata; class Amphibia; order Anura; family Pelobatidae; genus Pelobates; species Pelobates fuscus. Next base: position 220,826,850 of record NC_086318.1, on the reverse strand, counting down.
GACCTGGTAGTTCCAGGAAATGGCCATCAGATCTATGTAGGGTATCAGACAATCTGCGTCAACCCCGAGGATACGTCAGGACATGGTTGCCAATCCACCTTGTCCACAGTTATTCGGCTCCAGCAAACAGCCATTGTATTCTGAGCCACTGTTTGTTCTTCTGTGCCCTGATCATTATGGGCTGGAATTCCAACAATACGTATCTGTGAGACCCATCTTGATAGATATAGGATACAGGTGCATTGATATTTGAGCAAATTTGGACCCACTCGTTCTTCAGCAAGCCTCTGAAGTGAAGAAGAGCCTTGAAAATGACTCGTAATTCCATACAAATGAATGGAAATATTGTGCAACATGATCCAAACACTGTGCAACCAATCTTATAAAAACTGGAATTCAAGCTAATAATTGACCAATGAGCCTCTGTTCACTGGAAACTCAGAGATCTAATCCCTCTTTCAGCTGCCAGGGTAAGATGTAACTCCACTGATGGGGACATAGTAAGTGGCTGGCTCCAATAATCTTTCTCTTGTTAGACCAAGATAGGAAGGATCTGTAAGGAATCCAGAGATGCCATTGGGCCCATCTGACAAGTCTGCTGGTGGAAGCCAGGAGTCCTAGTAGTTGCATCTATTTTCTTGCTGTTACCAATCAGAAATTAAGAAACTGGGAGAGAAAACCTTTACAATCTGTGGAACTGTTCCCGAGATAGGGAAAAGCAGAGCATAGAATTTTCCACTCGGGAATGTCAACCACTGAGCTGGTCTGAAACTGCTTTTCTTGATATTCATCAAGCAGCCAAACTAGGAGTTATGAAAGAACTATATACCTCTGTGTGCCTGCCTTCTGAGGGTCTAAGGCTATCACAAGTAGATCCTCCAGATAATGGAACCAGGTGGAGTTATGTACTCTCAATAACACTATAAGCACATACAAAGATTCTTGGGGCCGCATTGAGGCCAAATGGTAGGGCACTAACATGGAAGTTCTCTTCTGAGATAATGCCAAAGATTTCTTCTACAGATTGGACTGAAAGTAAGCATCCTCGAGATATATAGAGGTAAGGAAATTATCCTTCCAGATTGCTTGAGATATGGATCTGATTGACTCCATCCCGAAGACTCTGACATTCATCCTCTTGTTGGCCCCTCTTAGGTCCAGTGTAGGCTGAGAGGCGAAACTTGTCCCTGGAACTGCTCTTGTTCTGGGACCTAAAAAAAAAAAAAAATCACCTCTTCGTCCAGAAGGCTTCTTCCTTCAGTGCTTTACCTTTTGATTCATTGGTCTTAATACTCCTGTTGGTATGGAGACTCCTTTGCCTGAAGAAAAAACTCCAGTCTATATCAATCTGGACCATGGATACCACTCAAGCCTCCAGAGTATGACGAGCCCAGGTATGTGTGATCAGAAAAATGAGGCTCCTAGTACTGGAGGAGATATGTTCTTTGCTGAAGAGCAAAACAACTGCTTTATAGCTCCATTAGAACCTTAAAAGGCAGGTTTACCAACTGCCATGAGTTACCTCTGGAGTATTCCCTGCAGGGCCAGTAGCTCCATGTAACTCAGAAATACTGGTCACTGGAGGTTCTCCGGTCAGACTATGAGGAGCTGGGATCCTTGGAACTTCAATCCTGAGGAACCAATATCTTGCAGCCCTCATTCGCCTTTTTTTTTTTTCTTCAATTTGACCATTTTTCTTTTTCTTGCATAAAGGGTAAAAGAATAAGGGGGTACAGAAATAAAGAGAAGGTGGGGGTTACATGCGTGGGTGTTATATATATTGCATTGGTTTATACAGATTTGTACAAAGCATATGGTGTCTCTCAATGTTGTATATATATTTGTACAGTTTTGCACATTTCTACAGGGTGTAACATTGTTTTGAATAGGACCCCTTCCGTTCACGTTCACAACATGAGCGGGACATTTGTACATAACCAGGGAGTAAAGTCAGGTGTGCCGTCTTTCCAGAGCTCTTGCGTGGGTCTGTGAGTCTTATGTCGGAGTGGGGCCTAGAGGGCTAATGCAAATGGAGCGAAGGATAGAGGGGGTCAGGGGGGATGCTCCAATCTGAGTGAAGTTTTTATCGATAGGGTCCATTGGGTACACACCACGGGTTCAGCCCCGTTGTCCATGTTTCGTCTCCTATCTCCCAGCAGTCAGACGGGTGTCCTGACATTGTGACATTGAATGTTTGTGCGCCCTTTCTGCTAATTTTAGTGTGTAGTTCTCTCAGCCCATGTTCTCCAAACCTCCCTTTTCCAGGATTGGCGTTTTGTCATGGGACAATAAGTGTTTCGTAGCTCCCTACCGTAGATAAATACTTAGTCAGTTCCTGCATAGTCGCTACGGTTGTTGAAAGCCAATTCCTGGCGATATGTGTCAAGGCAGCAATTTGAATATGGTGTATCAAATATCTGTCGGCTGGGGGAATTGGTCTCCGTACATGAACAGTAGGAGAGAGGCTGGGGAGTTGGGGACTGTGATACCTGTGTGCGAGTGGATGAGGGAGAGAACTTCTTTCCAGTAGCTCTGTATGATGTCACAGCCCCACCATATGTGTAGGAAAGTGCCCGTATCTTTATGACATCTCCAGCAGGTACTTGAGTGGGTTGGCAATATTTTAGCCAGGCGTGTGGGGACCATGTACCACCTATATGCGATTTTGCGCATGAGTTCCATATGGGCTGCGCAGGCTGATCTGCCCTTGTAGCTGTTGATGGCTTTGAGCCAGGTGGTCTCAGGGATGTGGTGGCCTATATCTGTTTCCCAAGCTTTGGCCCATGAGAGGTGGCAAAGTTCTGTGTTGGTGTTCAGGAGCGTGTAGATAACGGATATGGGGCCCTTGGCAGGTGCACCTGCGATCAGGTGTTTCTCAAATTGTGTAAGGGGGCGCTTGGGGGTCTGGTGTTGGGATCTTTACATGTGCGTGCCACCAGGATCGGAGTTGTCTATACGAGAAGTGTGCCACGTTAGGGATAGTGTGTTTAGGGCTAAGGACGGGAAACGTCAGCAGCGTTCCCTTATGTCGCAGGTCATGTAGTTGGGTGACTCCACATCTGTTCCATAGTTTGAAATTAAACTCAGGGATCAGCTCCGCCAACGCCCTGAGGGTCATGTCCATTGAGATAGGGTGGCAACCGCACAGGCGTGCGCGGGAGATGTCCCATATTTTTAGGGTGGCCGTCGTGGCTGGAAGCGCCTGTGTCATGTCTGGTCTTTGGGAGGGTGTTAGCCACATCAGGGTGGTTATATTGAGCCTATGCGTCCAGAGGCCCTTGATGGACATCCATTGTGGTGGGTCTGTACGATGATGGGCCGCTACTAGGCTAGTTAGGATTGACGCTTTATGGTACCCAGCAAGGTTAGGCAGGCCCATACCTCCTGCGCTTGTGGCCCCATAGAGGGTGTTTGTGCCTATCCGGGGCTTTTTACCGTTTCATATGAACAGATTGATTTGTTTTTGCAGCGCTTGGAAGTAACGTGCAGAGGCAATCAGTGGTATTGTCCGAAATAGGTATTGCAGTTTGGGCAATATCACCATTTTTACCGCTGCTATGCGTCCCGACCAGGAAATATACTTATTTTTCCTTTGCTGGAGGGTTTTGGCTATTTCCTTACTCAATTTGACATAATTGAGGTCGTAAAGGTTTGGGAGGTGGTGGGGAAGTCTAACTCCTAAGAAGGTGAGGTAATCCTCCCTCCAATCATACGCAAATTCCCTCACAAGGTCAGACTTATAGGTGCTCTCCATCCTCACCCCCATGGCCTGTGTTTTTGTGAGATTAAGCTTATAATATGAGCATTTGTTGTAGGAATGTAACAGGTCGTGAAATGCTGGTAGTGATGATTTGGGTTCAGTGATAGTGAGGAGTATATCGTCAGCGAATAGGTTCAGTTTCATCTCCCTCCCCTCTATCGCCCCTGATTAGAGCCGCCAACGGCTCTAGCGCCAGGATATACAGCACTGGTGACAGAGGGCACCCCTGCCGAGTCCCGTTGCTTATGCTAAAAGGGGTCGACCTAAAGCCTGCATTGAATACTGTCGCAGTCGGCTTACTGTAAAGTGCCTTAACTACCGCCAGGAATTGGGGGGGAAAGTTACATTTTTCGAGGACTGCTTGTAGGAAAGACCAGTTCAAGCGGTCAAAGGCCTTTTTGGCGTCTAATGAGAGGAGTATGCTATTGGGGGATATCCTGTGCATGCTTTGTAAAAGGGCGAGCGCTTTGCGCGTCCCATCCGCTCCTTGCCTCCCACCTATGAGGTCTACCTGGTCAGAGTGTATCAGGGTGGGGAGAATACGTTTTAACCTAGTCGTGTAAACTTTCGCCATTATTTTAATATCAGTATTCAGCAGGGAGATGGGTCTGAAGTTAGCTTGCCTGGCTTGGGCAGCGTGGCTACATTAGCCTCTCGCATTTCTTGTGGGAGTTTGCACTCAGTAGATGCTGTCGCAAATAGTTTAGCCATCTGCAGGGTTAGGAGTAGTGGGAGTTGGCACCCAAACCACTCCAATGGGCAGAAGTGGTCTGGGTGCCCGGAGTGTCCCTTTAATGAGACTTTATGATTAAAAACGTAATATTCATTAAACTAACACTCCAAGCACCATAACCACTATAGCCCAATGTGGTGGTTATGGTGCAAGGAGTGCCCTGGTACATCCCATCGTCACATATCAAACTGTTTTAGCACAGTTTGACAGCTTACCTTGTTTCCATCCGCAGATGCATCTGAAACTTTAGGGCTTCTCCAGCAAGGTCACCAGATTGTATTGTAGAGGACAGAAGGGTTATGCAGGAGTGGGTTCACTGTCTGAAAGCGTCATCTGAGCATTCTCAGCCAATGAGTGCAGTCCTTCATCAGCTGTGCTTTACAGCAACACCCAGTCGTATCCTGCCAGATGTCTCTGAGTAAATCTGGCCAATGCTCAGCTTCTCCTCTCAGACAATGAGCATTGACCTACAGGTTGAACTCATTTCCATATGCCCACCCAGACTTTCTTGCGGTAGTAACCATCACTGCAAATTTGAGATTTCTGTGGGAAAAGCAAGTTTTACTGGTGTGTGCAAGTTTGACTGATGTGTGCAGATATGTGTGCAAGATCCAGTGAATTCACTCAATAAATACCAACTTCAAGGCTCACAAAATTGAATTTTTTTTTTTTAATACCTGACTTGGGCAGAAAAAGACATGTATTTACAGTATAGCGCTACAGAACTTGCTGGCACTATATAAATAATAAAATATTAATATGATCATACATTGCATAAGCCTGCCACAACTCCAATGTCCTCCTTTTTGAGGGGTTAGAGGCTTAAGTGTAGTGTTAGGAGCTATAGTGGGGGTTAGAGGCTGAAGTAAGGGGTTAGAAGCAATAGGGGGATTAGGGGCTATAGTGGAGGGTGAGGAACTGTAGTGGGGGTTAGGGAATGTAGTGCGATAGATAAGAGACTAAGGGAAAGGTATTGAACAAAAATCAACAACACTGAGGCTTAACTTGGGCCAGGGACGGGGATGGTGAATGATGGTGGTCCAGTGGAAAAAGCAGCATGTCTGTGGGTGCAGACAGCTTCTTACGTCTGGCGCTGGAAAATTTATTAGAAGGTTGCTGCAGTAACCTGGAAGTTTTACCTCTTTTCCCTCATCGTCAGGGGCCGGCTTGTGACTACAACCAGCGGCTTCTGGGGTAGGGGCGGCAAAGGAGACCTTTTGATCTTCCTGTTGGTTTGTCCAGCATTAGGTGTGCCTAATGTGCACGCCTATGACCTGCTTTTATGATATATATATATATATATATATATATATATATATATATATATTTATTTGTATGTTTATATTTACTGTTTATTTTGCCATAACCATGTCAACTGTTTTAATGTGTGTGTATAAACAGAATGAAAATGTTTTCACCGAAAACTAACAGTAAGAAAACAAGTGAACCTCAAACATGTAAGAAAAATGTAATTAGGTAAGTACATTCATTGTACCTGTGTTCATTGCTGTATTGGGATTGTTTTTTAGTTTAGTCGTGCACTGGTAACCTCTAGTGGTAAATTAGAGTATAATTCTATCTTTAAAATAAAGTGCTGTGTGAACAGTGACTCTTTTATTTTCATAATGTTTCATGTTTTCCTCATATGTCATTCTTTTCTTTTGGCTCATTGCCTTGTGTTGTAACCTTTTTAGGTTCAAGGCACCCTTAATATTTCAATATTTTTCTATGGCTCCACGAGTTAAAACAATTTCATAGGTTGTATATATGCACAGCACAGCGGCTTATACTGGGCCCCTATTCGGCAGAAATGCTTACCGTTCAAGCGAAGATCCATAACCTAATCTTTGGAGGGCCACTGGTAGATTATTTAAAGAAACAATCCTGACACAATAACCACTACATCACGTGTGTGTGGGGGGCAGGTTGTGTGAGGGGTACAGTGTGGGTGGCAATGTGTGAGGGGTACAGTTTGTGAGTGTGTATGTGAGGGTAATGTGTGTGTGTGTGTGTGTATGTGAGGGTAATGTGTGTGTGTGGGGGGGTGGTTAATTGTGTGTATGTGGGGAGTTATTGTGGGTATGTGGGGGTAGGAGAACAGATAAATATATACTTTTATTTATTTTTTTAATTAAAAAAAAACAAAAAAACAATGATTTTGATATCCCCCCTCCCTGCAGAACAAGGCAATCCCCAGGTGGTGAGAGTGAACTCTAGCAGCCTCAGGAGCTGCTAGAGTTCACTCTCGTGAGATTCAGAGCGTTGCCCTGATAATCATGGTAACCCGGTGGAGCTACAGGTTAGTGCTCCCCTGCCGGCTGCCAGCATTACAGTCTCTGATCTCCCCTCCGGTCCTGCAGAGCTGGCAGGGGAGAGTGAGGCACAGTTCCCGGTGCTATGATCATATGATCATAGCACCAGGGAAATATTTTGTGGCACCCCTGTGTGCCTGTGGCTGTGCCCCAGGGCGCCATGGCACACAGTTTGTGAACCACTGGTTAAAGGAAAATATCTTTTTGGGGACTCCCAAATAGAGCATTGCGGTTAGGATTCAGTCAGTATGACTGATTCTGTAAATTTTGTTCAGCTCAGTTCGGAAAAATCTGTGATTTTTTGCATCCAAATCAATTCTCAGCACCGAAATTGGAGGTTCATCAACAACCGCATGGCAGTCAATGATAAACTGAATGCATCCGGTGGGATGCATGTTCGCATATTATCATCCATTAGGACAATAAAGGTAGTGTATGCCTAAGACCCAAGGTCTAGGTAACACAGGTAAGATACAGATCTCAGAAGCCTGCTAAAATTAATAATCTTTAATAAGGTATACTTGACCATGAACAAATAAAACAACATAAATGTGGATACTTAAAGTAGAAAATCACCCAAAACTGTGCAAGAGGAGATTGAAAGGGGCTCAGGGAGTAATGGATGAGGTATCAACTTACGCAAAAGTGCTCTAGATGTATACTCATTACTGGGGAATACAATTGGGAGGTACCAATGTACACTTAGCTACCCGGCTGAATCGTTACAGAACCAAACCTTTAAAGCTGGACCACAGAAGTGTATATTCGTATGGAGGTATAGAGCCAATGAGCTCTTAACAATATAACACTTCAAGATATTGCAACAGGTAATGTTGCATACTTGCTTAGAGGTCACAGGTGGATCATGTGGCCGTCACAGAGTTACACAAGAGGGTACTGCAACTTAAAATAGTGCAGAAATATACATTTGGTCACACCTTTATAGCTAAATGCAGGACAGTAACATGAAGTACTAGGTAGATAGTATAGATATGGGATACTTAGATGTTCCCCTGTTAAATATAAACAGACTCAACACTACTTAGAACTAGCCCCAGTGCTGTATGCACTGACTGGTAGATAGTGTAGATTTGGGATACTTAGATGTTCCCCTGTTAAATATAAACGAACTCAATACTTCTTGGAACTAGCCACAGTGCTGTATGCACTGACTGGTCAAAGCAAGGCTAATAAAGTCGTATTACACACTTAGTATATTAGCTGAAAGCCAACAGATAGTAGTAATAATAGTACAACTCCCTTCTTCCCTCCAAAAAATCTCCAAACAGGCCCCAGCTCCTCTTGTCCTAATACAACACCCCTAACATAGTGAAGTGAAAAATCGTGAGAAAACCGTGATTATAAAATCATCTAAATTCTCTGCATGTCTGCCTAACGCGTTTCGGCGCAGTACAAAGCGCCTTTCTCAAAGGCTGTCATTGAGCAAATGCTCGAGAGAGCTTATTAAGTATAAATCATAGCCGAAATTCGTCCAATCAGCAACGACATGGGCGGAGTTTAAAGTTCGATCCGCCCCTCGTTCATGATGGGTGTAAGAGACATCAGTCTTACAGCCTCTGGCCAATCAGAACGGGTCCAGGGCGGGGCTTAATGCCGGAGCTATGGTTAGATACATCCACCAGTGGTGATGTGTGTTCGAGCTGTCCGTCTTATAGGCTCTGACCAATCAGAGCGGGCGGGGGCGGGACTAAGTGCCGAAACCGAAATCCAGTGTAAAGTGCTGACAGGATCATAGGCTAAACCGCAATATGAGTGTAACAGCAATGGACTGGTTAAAGAACACATCAATGGAGATAATCCAATGGTGGGCTTATAGTACATAATAGTAGCGTCCTATTTTTGTACATATAGAACAGACTGGGAACATATTGACTATTGTCCAGCCGAAGTGACGTTCTTATTTTGGTACATATAGGACAGACTGGGAACTAAATAAGTATTACCCAGTCGAAGGTTAAATCTTGCTGTGTCCATATAGCCTCATAGTTGGAGAGGATCATATGGGTACCTTCGTACTATATATTAGTTGCTGACTGGTAGAACTTAAATTCGGTCGCTAGTAGTATGGTTCATGATAATGGCCTGATAAAGAAGTGATGTGTACAGAGGAGTGTGTACATTAGCAGACCACAAGTATAACGAAATGTGAAGGAAAAATGACTATTGAGAAAAAAGTTCTCATTATAAAAAAGGTTTCATTATAAAATAAAGGGGGTGAAGGAAAAACCTTCATTGAGGCCATTAGGGGACATGGTGTTTAATGTCTGAATCCAGAAACACTCTCTCCTCCTTAGGATGAGATCCAGGTCTCCCCCTCTTTTGCCCACATGGACTTTTTCTATCCCTGCAAATTTGAAGCCTCTAGAGGTATCCCCTTGGTGTGTTCTAGCATGTCTTGCTACAGGGGTGTCTCTATCTGATGAGACTGAATGAACATGTTCCATCATGCGCCTCTTGAAGGGACGTATAGTTTTCCCTACGTATTTTTTACCACATTTGCATGTGAGGAGATAAACTAGTCCAGTTGAATTGCAATTGAAAAATTGTTTTATCAATGTCTTATGTGCACCAGAGGAGTCAGTTATGGATTTAGAGTCTCTATCTATGTAGCTGCAAGCTACACAGCGTCCACATTGATAGGTACCATAGACATTAAGCCAATTTTTCTTATGTTTGTTGTGTTTGGACAGGTGGCTTGGAACTAACAGATCCTTTAGATTCCTACCCCTCTTAGCTGTTATGGAGACATGTGATGGAATCACATCTTTAAGATGTCTGTCCTGTGTGAGTAATGGCCAGAATCTAGCCATAATCTTTTTAGATATATCCCAGCCAGCGTCGAAATTCGCCACACAGCGGATTACTTTCGGGGGTGTGGGTTTAGGGATGTTGTCTAGCAGCACTTCACGGTCACTAAGAAGTGCCCGCTGATAAGCCTGTAAATGATCTTAATCTACGTTTAACTATGGAAATTGGGACATCCTCATTGAACTTTCTTGATTGCACTTTCACTATCACGAGCGATCTAAGGATACAAACTTCTCTCTACCGAAAACCGACATCAACTAACAATATGCTCAATTGGCATAGTTACCATCCTAACCCTCTGAAAAGGGGTATCCCAGTGGGACAATACCTTCGACTAAAAAGAAATTGCTCCACTGAGAAAGACTTCATAGAAAAAGCAGCACTGCTAAGAATAAGATTCAAAGCCAAGGGCTACCCTAACAGGTGCCTCAAACAGGCTTATCAGCGGGCACTTCTTAGTGACCGTGAAGTGCTGCTAGACAACATCCCTAAACCCACACCCCCGAAAGTAATCCGCTGTGTGGCGAATTTCGACGCTGGCTGGGATATATCTAAAAAGATTATGGCTAGATTCTGGCCATTACTCACACAGGACAGGCATCTTAAAGATGTGATTCCATCACATGTCTCCATAACAGCTAAGAGGGGTAGGAATCTAAAGGATCTGTTAGTTCCAAGCCACCTGTCCAAACACAACAAACATAAGAAAAATTGGCTTAATGTCTATGGTACCTATCAATGTGGACGCTGTGTAGCTTGCAGCTACATAGATAGAGACTCTAAATCCATAACTGACTCCTCTGGTGCACATAAGACATTGATAAAACAATTTTTCAATTGCAATTCAACTGGACTAGTTTATCTCCTCACATGCAAATGTGGTAAAAAATACGTAGGGAAAACTATACGTCCCTTCAAGAGGCGCATGATGGAACATGTTCATTCAGTCTCATCAGATAGAGACACCCCTGTAGCAAGACATGCTAGAACACACCAAGGGGATACCTCTAGAGGCTTCAAATTTGCAGGGATAGAAAAAGTCCATGTGGGCAAAAGAGGGGGAGACCTGGATCTCATCCTAAGGAGGAGAGAGTGTTTCTGGATTCAGACATTAAACACCATGTCCCCTAATGGCCTCAATGAAGGTTTTTCCTTCACCCCCTTTATTTTATAATGAAACCTTTTTTATAATGAGAACTTTTTTCTCAATAGTCATTTTTCCTTCACATTTCGTTATACTTGTGGTCTGCTAATGTACACACTCCTCTGTACACATCACTTCTTTATCAGGCCATTATCATGAACCATACTACTAGCGACCGAATTTAAGTTCTACCAGTCAGCAACTAATATATAGTACGAAGGTACCCATATGATCCTCTCCAACTATGAGGCTATATGGACACAGCAAGATTTAACCTTCGACTGGGTAATACTTATTTAGTTCCCAGTCTGTCCTATATGTACCAAAATAAGAACGTCACTTCGGCTGGACAATAGTCAATATGTTCCCAGTCTGTTCTATATGTACAAAAATAGGACGCTACTATTATGTACTATAAGCCCACCATTGGATTATCTCCATTGATGTGTTCTTTAACCAGTCCATTGCTGTTACACTCATATTGCGGTTTAGCCTATGATCCTGTCAGCACTTTACACTGGATTTCGGTTTCGGCACTTAGTCCCGCCCCCGCCCGCTCTGATTGGTCAGAGCCTATAAGACGGACAGCTCGAACACACATCACCACTGGTGGATGTATCTAACCATAGCTCCGGCATTAAGCCCCGCCCTGGACCCGTTCTGATTGGCCAGAGGCTGTAAGACTGATGTCTCTTACACCCATCATGAACGAGGGGCGGATCGAACTTTAAACTCCGCCCATGTCGTTGCTGATTGGACGAATTTCGGCTATGATTTATACTTAATAAGCTCTCTCGAGCATTTGCTCAATGACAGCCTTTGAGAAAGGCGCTTTGTACAGCGCCGAAACGCGTTAGGCAGACATGCAGAGAATTTAGATGATTTTATAATCACGGTTTTCTCACGATTTTTCACTTCACTATGTTAGGGGTGTTGTATTAGGACAAGAGGAGCTGGGGCCTGTTTGGAGATTTTTTGGAGGGAAGAAGGGAGTTGTACTATTATTACTACTATCTGTTGGCTTTCAGCTAATATACTAAGTGTGTAATACGACTTTATTAGCCTTGCTTTGACCAGTCAGTGCATACAGCACTGTGGCTAGTTCCAAGAAGTATTGAGTTTGTTTATATTTAACAGGGGAACATCTAAGTATCCCATATCTATACTATCTACCTAGTACTTCATGTTACTGTCCTGCATTTAGCTATAAAGGTGTGACCAAATGTATATTTCTGCACTATTTTAAGTTGCAGTACCCTCTTGTGTAACTCTGTGACGGCCACATGATCCACCTGTGACCTCTAAGCAAGTATGCAACATTACCTGTTGCAATATCTTGAAGTGTTATATTGTTAAGAGCTCATTGGCTCTATACCTCCATACGAATATACACTTCTGTGGTCCAGCTTTAAAGGTTTGGTTCTGTAACGATTCAGCCGGGTAGCTAAGTGTACATTGGTACCTCCCAATTGTATTCCCCAGTAATGAGTATACATCTAGAGCACTTTTGCCTAAGTTGATACCTCGTCCATTACTCCCTGAGCCCCTTTCAATCTCCTCTTGCACAGTTTTGGGTGATTTTCTACTTTAAGTATCCACATTTATGTTGTTTTATTTGTTCATGGTCAAGTATACCTTATTAAAGATTATTAATTTTAGCAGGCTTCTGAGATCTGTATCTTACCTGTGTTACCTAGACCTTGGGTCTTAGGCATACACTACCTTTATTGTCCTACTGTATATAATACAAGGGTTACCCCCTATTGAGATACGATCTGGACACACTTACCCTATCCCCGCAAGGGGGTACTTTCTTTTTCATATTATCATCCAGTTGCTATTTGCAAGTGAATTGATCATTTGATTTTATTCAAAAAGTTAAATAACCCTCAACTCTGCAATTGTTACACATGTGGCAACATTAAAATAAGAAATAAATACAAATTCTATGGAGGCCAATAAAGGGGATAGGTGGGGACATTATTACTACTAATAAATGGAAACCTATGTTCCCCTCCCCTGGCTTAATGAAGGCTTACTTGGTTATAAAATAGGCATGGTGGACATGCCTGTGGACATTATACACCACCCTAAATATTAGAATACCCTGGGTGGCTTGGGGTTCCCAATCCCATAGTCACCTAACTAAAATAAAACCCCTACTTGCCCCCCTCAGTCTTCTGACTCAAAGAATCTAAACCTGTTAAAAAAATAATATATATATACACACATACATATACACACACACAGTGAGGGATAAAAGTATTTGATCCCCTGCTGATTTTGAACGTTTGCCAACTGACAAAGAAATGATTTCAGTCCTTCACGGCATAGTGTGTTACTATGGTCCCAGCTGCCTTGAGATCATTAACAAGATCCTCCCCTGTAGTTCGGGGCTGATGCCTCACCGTTCTCATGATCATTAAAACTCAACAAAGTGGAATCTTGCATGGAGCACCAGACCGATGGAGACTGACAGTTATTTTGTGTTTCTTCCATTTGCGAGTAATCACATTAACTGTTGTCACCTTCTAACCAAGCTGCTTTGCAATTGTCTTGTAGCCCAGTCCAGCCTTGTGTAGGTCTACAATCTTGTCCCTGACTTCCTTGGACAGCTCTTTGGTCTTGGCCATGGTGGAGAGTTTGGAATCTGATTGATTGCTTCTGTAGACAGGTCTCTTTTATACAGGTAACGAGCTAAGATTAGGAGCACTCCCTTTAATAGAGTGCTCCTAATCTCAATTCGTTACCTGTATAAAAGACATCTGGGAGCCAGAAATCTTGCTGATTGATAGGGGATCAAATACTTATTTCACTCATTGACATGCAAATCAATTTATAACTTTTTTGACATGCGCTTTTCTTTGTCAGTGGGCAAATGTTCAAAATCAGCAGGGGATAAAATACTCTTTTTTTTTTTCAGAGAGAGAGTGTGTGTGCGCGCGCGGAAAAAAGATAGATATATATATATATATATATATATATATATATACTTACCATCAGAAATATTAATTGTTTTAATTATTCTGCTTTTTAGCCCCAAAAAAGGACAAATAAAAGTCCAAAAAGAATCAACACCACTAATTTTTCCCACACTTTGCAATATGACCAAGAGCTCTTTTATTGGATGGCTAGGAAGCCAACCAATCAGAGCGCTCAAACAGCCAAGTCATCACTGTTTCTCGGAGTTCAACTGGCAAGAGGTTTGGGGATGCAGTTAATCATGAGGCACAGAGCTTTTTTACCCTTCTTCCACTAGAGAGCAGTGAGTTGTGACTTTACTGAATTATCTGGTAGCCTGTAACTTGAGCTGCACCATTACAAGACAAGATCTTCTACTTTCTCCAATTAAGCCATGAGAACAGCTCTAACTGAAATTAAGCACATTGATAAGAACTTTAACTTTAAAATTAAGTATATTAAGAATATTTTTAATTGTATTTTCTTTTCCATGTTTTTAGTGGAATAAGAAACAACTACCCTTTGAATGCCCAGGCACCAAGCATCCTTCAGACACAGATACCTTTGGCTAACAAGGCAACACATGCCTGTTGCATTCAATATTCTGGTATGTTTTTTTCATTTTATTCTTTAAAAATAATTTAGTTGACTTGGTTTGATCACATAATGTGTAGTGCAATTCACAGGAGAAACCGATACATGGTGTCACATTGCCATGAACACTACCATTTGCAATTTTATCAGGATTTAAAGGGGACTCTCATGTCCCTGGCTTTTTCATTATGTTTACTTGTTACTATATCTGAGGTATGAAAAATAAAATGAATTATAGAAACCTATTTTCCCGAAACTGGGCACCTCCATCCTAGTTCTCTGTCCGTCATTATCCAGTAAGCATAGAGAAAGCATTCAGTGACCAGGAAAAATGAAACAATATTTCTATTTGTCCTCCACACTTGCAATGTTTTCCGTGGTTTTGCCTTGTCTGAGCCGGATCAGGATGTTTTATGCTAAATCTTTACTATACATTAAAGTAAAAATAGAGCATCCAATGAAAAGGGTTAATATGAGTGGTTGGTGATTTTTAATGTTATGTGTTTTTTTCTTTCCCCCCCCCCCCTAATTTTGTGCATTCCAAACAAGAATTGGCTATTTTTTGGGGTGTTTGCTAAAGCTCCTTAATACCAGTAAATAATCCCCATTGATCTCTAAAATGTTGCCTTCATATGAAACTACAGGGAAAATCATAGGTAAATACCCTGTGTACAGAAAAACATAAAGGAAAAGGACTTAACAGCTACAGGATTGGGACATACAAACATATTTCCTGTTGCAGTTCGCACTAATTTATCAACAGCTGACAGCTGCACCACCATCATTTAGCTCTTTTTGTTACAAATACACATATTTTTCTGTTTTCAGGATCTTCAGAATTCTCAAGAGTGCTTTGGTCAAACTTCACTTGGCCTTCAGTTAATCATGATTTGTTAATGGAATAACACCAATTAATAACTCCCGCCAGCCTCTGGGAAAGTAAAAATCTTTCTGTGTGCTGAGCTTTTTGTCCAATTTAGAAAATTGCACGTGAAAGCCAGCAGTTTTGGACAGTCATATGTCTGTGTTAACCTGCTGTACAAAAGGGACCATATAGTCACCAGAACAACTACAGCTTATTGTCCCTGCACGTTTTCTGCCTTTATCCATACTGCAACAGGTGCAGACAGGGCCGGACTGGGAAGAAAATTCGGCCCGGGCATTTTTTAATCACAGCGGCCCACTAAGAAGGGGGCGGGGCAGAGAGGGTGTGTGTTTTGTCATCACCAATGACAAACACGCCCCCACTCAAAGTGAGCATGTTGGTTCAATGCTCTTCCAGGGCAGACCATGCGCAGAGCTCTGCTAAAGAGCTCTAGCATGAGAAAAAAAGCCCTGTATTTGTTCTGCACAGTGCAAGAAAATTAAATAACATGCTTGCACGGTGTTTCCTTGCAACTTGTCTCTGGTGTCTCTATAAATGGATACCAGGAGACAAAAATGCCAGGAAAGAGTATTGTGCATGTGTTTGGAGCCTGCTTGTGGTATTACGTGTGTGTAGAGTGAGCTGATTGTGGTGTGGTATTGTGTAATAGGGTCGGTTTTAGTCGTGTTGTGTTTGTGGTGTAATGTAATGTAATGCATATGTGGCTAGGGACTGTAGAGAATGTGTGTATAGGGGAATGTAGCAAGTGTGTGCATACAGGCTATAGTGTGTGTGTGTATAGGTGATGTAGTGTTTGTAGAGAGTGTGTGTTTAGGGGTGTAATATGTGTTTGCTTACAAGGAATCTGGTGTGTGTGTATATATATATATATATATATATATATATATATATTTATATATATATATATATATATATATATATATATGTATAGGAGTCTAGTGTGTGTTTGAAGGACCCAGAATGTGTATAGGAGATCTAGTGGGTGTGCGTATATAACGGATTCAGAGTGTATATAGGGATCTAGTGTGTGTATGTGTGTAGATGATCCAGAGCTGGGTAAAGGATGTAGTGTGTGTCTGGAATGTAATGTGTTTAGGGGTGCAGTATGTGTGTGAGGGGTGCTGTGTGTGTGAGGGGTGCTATATTATATAAATATGTTTGGAAGTATTGTGTATGTGTGTGATTCAGTGTATCAGGGGGGGGGGGTTGTGTGTGTATGTGAGGGGTGCAGTATGTGTGTGTGATAGATGCTGTGTGTGAGGTGTGATGTGTGTGAGGTGTGATGTGTGTGAGGTGTGATGTGTGTGATGGTGGTGTGTGTGTGAGGGTGCTGTGTGTGAGAGTGCTGTGTGTGAGAGTGCTGTGTGTGAGAGTGCTGTGTGTGAGAGTGCTGTGTGTGGGTGCGGTGTGTGTTGTGTGTGATGTGTGTGAGTGCTGAGTGTGATAGTGCTGTGTATGATGTGTGAGAGTGCTGAGTGTGATGTGTGTGAGAGTGCCGAGTGTGATGTGTGTGAGAGTGCTGAGTGTGATGTGTGTGAGAGTGCTGAGTGTGATGTGTGTGAGAGTGCTGAGTGTGATGTGTGTGAGAGTGCTGAGTGTGATAGTGTTGTGAGTGCTGAGTGTGAGAGTGCTGTGTATGATGTGTGCTGTGAGTGTGCTGTGTGTGAGTGATGTGTGTGAGAGTGCTGAGTGTGATGTGTGTGAGAGTGCTGAGTGTGATGTGTGTGAGAGTGCTGTGTGTAAATGTTGTGTGTGTAAATAAACAAATAAAAAAAACTAAGGGGGTAACTAAACAAATAAAACTAAGGGGGGGTAAATAAACAAATAATAAAACTAAGGGGGGGGTAAATAAACAAATAAGAAACTAAGGGGGGTAAATAACCAAATAAAAAAACTAGGGGGGTAAATAAACAAATAAAAAAACTAGGGGGGTAAATAAAGAAATAAAAAAACTAAGGGGGGGTAAAAAAACAAATTATAAAACTAAGAAGGCATTAAATCCCCCCCTCCCTTCTTACCTTTACCCGGGGAGGGGGGGGACAGGCATGGTGGTACCTGGGAGGGGGGGGACCGGCAGTCGCACACGATCCCTGGTGGTCCAGTGGTGAGTGAACTCTAGCCATAGCAACGCTCCCGATCTCGCGAGAGGAACCCGGCGGAGCTGCAAGATAGAGCTCCGCCTGGTCCTCTCCCTCCCTCCCCAGCCGCAGGTCTATTCAAGTGGGCCGGTGAGGGAGATCTCTGATCTCCTCACCGGCCCGCCATGGCACACAGCGGGGCCGGCGCTCGGATAGTGCCGGCCCTGCATAGACCAGCAGGGGAGATCATGGGACCTTCCCCTGCCGGCCTCGGCCCCTGGCCACCGCGGCCCACCGGGCATTTGCCCGGTGTGCCCGATGGCCAGTCCGGGCCTGGGTGCAGACCACAGTAATCATTCTGTTGCGGCCCACCACTAACTGAGTCAGAGAGCAGTCCTCTAACATTGAGATTCCCATCACAGACTTTGACTTGGAGTTTAAACACTGCTAGTCTACCAGGGTTTTATAGCTTTCTCCTTCCAAAAAGCTATGCAGGAGAGGGCAAAACAGAACAGAAAACAGCAAACATTACACACATGATATATATATTACACACAGCCAGCAAACATTATACACAGTACATACACTAGATACAGCAAGCAAATATATCACACATTACACACAACCCACAAACATCACACACATTAAATACAGCCAGCAAACATCTGACACACATTCAGAAAACATCACACACTCATTAGAAACAGTCAGGAAACAACGACATACAGCCTGCATGCACACACAGTGCACACAGTTTGCACTGCACGTTCAGAAATATTACATACAGTCATCACACACTATAGAGGAATCTCAGGAGTTAGTGTTATTCAATACATTCTGATTTTTACAAACTGAATATGAATGGAAAGAACCTAGACAAAAGGTTGTGAGTAATTGAAGAGTTTTTCCAGGTTAGCTTTTGTGTCTCCGTTTTTCCATTTGGATTTAGTTCATGAAAAAGTAAGGCTTGGTGCATAGCCTGTCCATGTCCAAGGCACTAGGCAGGTGCCCCAATCTAAATATGTCAGGACAAGTAAATTGTCATGACGGGCTTTAGTCCCTGATTAAAAAAAAAAAAAAAAATCCACACCAACAAAAAAATAAATATATTAACTATATAGTCAACATTTTTGGACACACCTCTTAATTGTTAAATCCTGGCGTTTCAATCAGACTTATTGCCATCTAGCCATGCAATCTGCATTTACAAACATTTGTGAAACAATGAGTCGGTCTGAAAAACTCAATAAATTAAAGTATTGTACTGTAAAAGGATGCTGCCTCTGTCAGTGTCTGTAATTTCATCCCTGCTAGAAAATTCCACGGTCAATTGTAAGTGGCATTATTGGAAAGTGGAAGCATTTAGGCTCTACTGATTCCATAACTGAATAGTTTTAAACTTCCACTGGCATTAATATCTGCACAAAAACTGTGCGGCGGGAACTTAGTGAAATGGGTTTCTGTGGCCGAGCAACTGCATGTAAGCCTCACATCACCAAGCACCATGCCAAGCGTCGGATCAAGTAGTGTAAAGCACGCCGCCATTGGACTCTGGAGCAGTGGAAATATGTTCTGTGGAGTGACGAATCACGCTTCTCTGTTTGGCAGTCTGATGGGCGTGTCTTGAGTTTGGCAGATTCCAGGAGAATGTTACCTGCCTGACTGCATTGTGCCAGCTGTAAAGTTTGGTGGAGGAGGAATAATGGTATGGGGCTGTTTTTCAGGGGTTGGTATAGACCCCTTACTTTTAGTGAATGGAATTTTTAATGCTTCAGGTTTGTATTCCGACATGACTGTGCCCCAGTAAACAACAGGGTCCATAAAGACATGGTTGGATGAGTTTTGTGTAGAAGAACCTAACTGTCCCACACCGAGCCCTGAACTCAACCCCAGCAAACACCTTTCCAAAGCAAGTTTATCCGTTTATTTATATCTTCATTTTTTTTATGTCATTTCCATTTTTTTGTGTGTTCTGATTTTTTCCAGTGCAGCCATGTCCCATCATGAAAGGTCAATTTAATCTATTCAGACTTTCTGGCCAACATAATCCTATCATTAAGGCATTTGTTGATTGCAGATAGTTTATTTTATGGTAGAAGAACTGTATGAATACATTGTGTTCTTTTTCTATAAGCTTGCTTTGTATGCAGAGACAGTCTGTCTTTCTAAAAACCAGGTTGTGAAAGTGTGCCCATATTTGTTCTGGGCCATACACTATGCCAATCTCTTGTCCTGAAATTCTCTATGTACTGTAACTCAATCTGTGAAACCATAATAAAAAGTATTGACTTCTCTTAAGTTCTCAATTTAAGTGGCTGAAATATTTTATAAATAAGAACTATAGCTGACTTTCTGATTGAATCATGATGATAATGTACATTATGTACAATGAACAAAAACTGATGATAAACCACATGCCTTTTATAAAAGAGGCATGTGGTTTCCAAAAAAACTCACTGATACTCAGTTTTATTAATAACAGACTGCCGTATTGTAGATTGGCACATCTATAACTTGGGCAAAGTGACCTTTATATATCCATATATGTAATTGTATATTTATATATTTATTTCTATTAGGAGATGGACAGAAAGTGGCATGTGGATTGTCTGACACATCTTTGCTGGTGTTCAATGCCATGCTAAGTGGAGAACCTGCTGTTTTTACAGGTATGTTTAAAGTCTAATCAGAATGGTACAGGAAAGTACTGTATAATCAATAGTAAGTTGATTTACCTACCTTGTATTGAAACATAGAATGTGACGGCAGATAACAGCCAATCGGCCCATCTAGTCTGCCCAAACCTCTAATACAAATATTTGTTGTAGCAAGCTAAACATAAATTTTATAGGTTTAGCTTGTGTTTAAAATATAAAGGTGAAGATGTATTTAAAGATAGTCTTTCACTAAATATAAACCACTTATTGCAAAGCAGACTATATATTTTAACACCCTTGTTATCCTTTAGGCAGCACACATTAGATGGCACAAGGAGTCAAGCCTATGTAATTGGATAATGCCTTCAAATTTTCAACAACAAATCTCTGTTTAAGCAGATGACTTGGAGGATTGTGTACAACAAACCCTGAGTTTGCCCAAAAGGAATTGATGTTTTATTATTGTCAATGGAAAATTGCAACCATCGGCGCTTAATAAAAATGTACTCCATCCCAACTCTAGAGATTAATATCAGTAAAGTCTGTGGTCTCTTGTACGCTGTTGAGATCAATACAAAATTAGATGTCCAGAGGTGTTAAACATGGGACAATGTGGCTCCTCAATGCAGTCTGAGTTAAAAAATTTCCACTTGCCTCTAGCCATAGTAGCCATAGTGTGATGTAATTCCAGTAAAATACAAGTTTAGCAGGCTAAGATTGCCACAAGGCATATGTATGTATATGTGTTTGTAGTATCTAGTTAATTACACGTAGCTAAGATACTGTCATCACTGTACTGACCAGGTGCAGGAATGTAAGAACTGGAATTACGCGTCCCTCTCCTTTGTATCAGATGAGCCACGTGGTTAGACCGGATGGATGAGTTTAGACTCTATTTATTAAATAGGTTAAGGGTATGTGTGGGTGTAGTTAATTGTGGGAGGAGCTACAGTGCTATATAAGGAATGTACTCTATGTATTCAGTACTCAGACTTTGCTGTATTTTGGTGACGCTAGTCCCTCTGAGTCCCGATCGGTGATCCAATAAAGAATCTCTTCCTTCCTGAAGAAACCTGTGTCCATCTCTCTGTGCTTGGCTTCCGTCAGTTTCTCCGGTATCATTTGGTGCATTGGCCGGGAAGCTCATCGTTCAACGGTAGCTGAGAGGCAGAGGCGTGAGACGGTCTATCTTTGCCCACGTTCTCTACGGCTGCACCCCTGAACTTCTGCGTGGACCTCCCTTCGTCTCGGCGCCACTGGTCTGTTGTCCAGGAGATCATCGGCCTCTACGTAAGAAGTGCTGGGGTGTCCCCGTCGATGAGTGTGAACTCAGGTTCAGGAACGAGGAGGTAAGATAACTGCTGTTTTAGACGGCAGGACCCGCTAGGGGTATACCGATTGTGCGGTAGGCCCAAAGGGGTTTTTGAATCTGTATCTGCCCCCTCTGTCGGAGGGAAGGAGCGAAGGCGCACCGCTCGATCGAACGCTCTTTAGTCAGACCGTTTGATTTGGTTAGTCAGGCGGGGTCCAGGTGTAAGATAGCCCTAGCCGGACACCGGTGTCTTGTCTAGACTAGCGTTCTAGGGTGTATATTACGTTCGCTAGGTCGGAGGGACCGGGAGACTAAGCGGCGCCTGTGTAAATTCGGATCTCTAGCTCGTTGTATAGTGCGACTAAGAGGCGCCTGTGTAAATTCGGATCTCTAGCTCGCTATGTATATGTGGTGATTGGGCAGTGTGGCTAACCAAAACGGGTGTATATAGTTTTAGGTAGTCCATTCAAGGTACTGGCCAATAGTTTAGTTGGGAATTGTAAATGTGTTAACGATTGTTTAGTAAAGTGTATATCTTGTTAGATAGCGCGAGCTCAGCCGTCTAGCGAGAGTGTTAATAGTGTGTTGCTGTATTATAGTGCACGGTACCATAACCCTGTATATTTACTGACATTGTATAATAAGTACTAATCATTGTCGTCCATTGCATGTTTTAACACCATAACCACTAATAATTGTATTGTGACCTTAACTTGTGCTTTGACCTATGCTAACCGTACTGTAACCGCTATTTGTAAAAGACGATGTTACTGGGTGTGTTATAGACGGGTAATTCGTATATAGAGAATTATAGCGTGGGTGACTGTGTAGTTACGCCAAAGGGCATAATATTGATTATATAGTGACTGGTGTAGCAGCTGTGTGTGTACGGGAATTCCCTGAGTGTTTATTGTTATTGTGTACGTTTCACTTGGTAACCGTACCACGTGGTGCTGTTGCCAGAGGAAACGGGTGTGACTGTTGAATAGTACGCGTGTATAGTATTCGTTGTCGACGACGTTCCATTGTTAAGTATGGGTGCGTCGCAGTCAACGATTCCGGATCCCTTAGGATGTATGGTTAAGAATTTTAAAAAGGGATTCAAGGTTTGTGATTTTGGGGTTAAGATGTCCCCTGTACGTTTGGTCACTTTGTGCACTAGGGAGTGGCCTACTTTGGTTGCGGCATGGCCGCCACGTGGCAGTTTGGATCCAACTCTGGTACAGCGCTTACACGTGGCTGTATCAGGTAGGCCTGAACTTTACGGCCAGTTTCCTTATATTGATTGTTGGAGACAGGCCGTAAATGACTCGCCAAAATGGCTCCAGACATGCCACGAGGAGCAGTGTCGCCTCATGGTAGCTAGGACTTGTTCGTCCACTAGGACTGGTGTTAGGCCCATTTTGGACACGCCCCCTGAGTCCGAGATCCCTTTGCCGCCCCCTTACTTTCCGTTAAGAAGAAGTGACGCAAACGCAGGAAGTCCTGTAACCCTTCCCTCACTACCCCCATCCACTTCCGCTTCCTCCTCCAGTACAGGATCCACCCCCCCTCGTACTAAATCTCCCCTTCCGGAACCAGAATCCACCCCCATTAGAAACGAATATCCTGATTTGGCGCCACTTCAGACTTCCGGTCAAGCTTCATCTAGCTCGGCCCGAAGTGTTCTACTCACTACCTTTTCCCAAAACCAACCTCCCACATCCCCATACCCTATCTCTCCCCGACCGGAACCCATGACTGACGCTTCCCTACGTAGCCCCATCCAAACCCGACAGTTGACTGGTGCCCAACAATTAAAGCACTATCAGATGCCTCTTCGCTTAAATCCCGGGTCAGCTTATATCGATGCCGCAGGTCAAATGGCACACGCTGACCCTGTCTTCGTATATGTCCCTTTCACCACTACCGACCTTTTAAACTGGAAGACCCATAATTCCTCGTATACTGAGAAACCACAAGCCATGACTGATCTGTTCACCTCAATAGTACAGACGCATAATCCGACATGGGCTGATTGCCAGCAGTTACTAATGACTTTATTTAACAATGAGGAAAGGACAAGAATAAATCAAGCAGCCATTAAAGCATTAGAAGATAGAGCCCGTGCTTTGAACCAAGCTAATCCAGCAGCATGGGCCGCGACACACTATCCCAACACCGATCCCGATTGGAACGTAAATGGTGCTGATATGGTTCAACTCAGAGCCTATAGAGACGCTATAATTGCTGGCATGAAAGCCGGAGGAAAGAAGGCTATTAATATGTCAAAGACAGTTGAGGTGATTCAGAAAAGCGATGAAGCGCCCAGTGTCTTTTATGACCGATTATTGGAGGCGTACCGCTTGTACACCCCCTTTAATCCGGAAGACGCAGACAATTCCCGAATGGTTAACTCCGCCTTTGTCAGCCAAGCATACGGAGATATTAAGCGCAAGCTACAAAAGTTAGAAGGGTTTGCAGGTATGTCCATCACCCAACTAATGGAGGTAGCAAATAAGGTCTATATGAACAGGGATACAGAAAGTAAGAAAGAGGAAGAGCGCAAGATGCGTAAAAAGGCTGATATGCTAGCGGTAGCGATCGCAGGCGTAGATAAACGGGGCCCAGATAGAGGCAATAATAGATGGAGTAGGGAGCCTTTGAGTAGGGATCAATGCGCGTATTGCAAGGAAGAAGGGCATTGGAGGAACGAATGTCCGCAAAGAGAGCAGTACGAGAGAGACCAACCCAGGGCAGGCTACGGAAACTTTAGAGGTAGAGCGAGAGGTAGAGGAGGCCCCGGAGGGAGTAATGGTTATAGAGGGAGTAATGGGAACAGAGGAAGTGTTAGGGAAGACAGGTATATTCCAGCAGCGCAAAGGTCCCGCGATAGAGAAGGTAGGGACTTTGTAGGATTGGCTGACACTGTCATGGAGGACTATTGATACCGACCGGGCTCCATCCCCCTTGGTCGAGCGGAGCCTATGGTCGATGTATCAATAGGGGGGAAAAGGAGTGCGTTCATGATCGACACTGGTGCTGAACATTCAGTGGTGACTAATCTAGTTGCTCCTCCATCTGGAAGGACTATTACTGTGATAGGAGCATCTGGAAGAAGTGCTGAAAAACCGGTTCTTAAAAGTCGACTCTGTACATTGGGAGGCCACGTAGTAAAACACCAATTCCTTTATATGCCTGAATGTCCAGTCCAATTGCTGGGACGTGATATGCTATCCAAATTACAAGCGCAGATTACGTTCCTACCAAATGGAACAACATCTTTAAAGTTTAATGGACCTTCAGGTATTATGACTTTATCCATACCAAAGGAAGAAGAGTGGCGACTTTATACAGTGTTGACTAGCCAAAACCCTAGGAGTGATGAGACATTGTTTAACATACCAGGAGTTTGGGCAGAGAACAACCCACCAGGACTGGCCCGCAATATTCCACCTATAAAAATTGAACTGAAACATGGGGTTTATCCAGTGAGCCTGAGACAATACCACATTCCGCAGAAGGCTAAGAAGAACATCCAATCCTATCTGGATAAGTTCATACGGTATGGTATCCTAAAATTCTGTACTTCCCCCTGGAACACCCCATTGCTGCCTGTTCAAAAGCCCGGTACAGATGAGTATCGACCTGTACAGGACTTAAGAGCAGTCAATGATGCGGTTGTTAGCATACATCCAGTTGTACCCAATCCATATAACCTGCTTGCTTTAATTCCGGGCGGGGCTACTTACTTCACAGTCTTAGATCTCAAAGATGCCTTCTTTTGCCTCCGAATTGCCGCAGAAAGCCAATGTATTTTCGCTTTCCAATGGGAGAACGCTGTAACGGGCTCAAAACGCCAAATGACTTGGACAAGACTGCCCCAAGGGTTTAAAAATTCACCTACCCTATTTGGTTCAGCTCTAAGTCAAGATCTACTGGATTTCGAGTCTATCCCAGGAGAATGTGTATTGTTACAATATGTAGATGACTTGTTGATAGCAGCAGTTACAAAAGAAATCTGTCAGCAAGCAACGCACGATCTACTACATATTCTCTGGAAGGCAGGATACAAGGTGTCCAGGAAGAAGGCTCAGTTGTGTTTGCCAACTGTCAAGTATCTGGGATTCCATATCTCTGAAGGTCAAAGGATTATGGGGCCAGAGAGAAAAGAAGCTGTCTGCCAAATACCAATACCCAAGAATAGAAGACAAGTGCGAGAATTCTTGGGGGCAGCAGGCTTCTGTAGGATATGGATTCCCAGCTATGCGATACTAGCAAAACCTCTGTACGCAGCTATCAAAGGTACAGAGCACGACCCCTTCCTATGGACCCAAGAACAGCAAACGGCATTTGAAGATGTGAAGAAGGCTTTGATGAGTGCCCCAGCATTAGGTCTACCTGATCACACACGACCATTCTACCTGTATGTACACGAGCAAAGAAGAATGGCTGTGGGAGTATTGACACAGTACTTGGGATCATGGCAAAGACCTGTTGCCTACATGTCTAAACAATTGGATGCAGTGGCCAGCGGACTTCCACCTTGTCTAAGAGCCGTAGCTGCAGCCGCCCTGCTAGTAGCTGAAGCCGATAAACTCACTCTGGGTCAAGAACTTTATGTACGAGTCCCACATGCAGTACAGACGTTGTTGGATTACAAAGGAAATCATTGGTTTAGTAACAGCCGTATGACCAAGTATCAAGCAATGTTGTGTGAAAACCCAAGAGTGCATTTAGAGACTGTAAACACCTTAAATCCAGCTACCCTTTTGCCACAACCTACTGAAAGTCAACATGATTGTCTGGAAGTAATGGATGAAGTATTCTCAAGTAGACCAGATCTTCGTGATTTTCCCATCCAGAACCCCGATGTTCAATATTACACCGACGGCAGTAGTTATGTGAAAGAAGGGATCCGCTATGCAGGATATGCAGTGACAACAATAGACAAGGTGATAGAAGCTCGGCCACTGGCGAAAGGAACATCAGCACAAAAGGCAGAATTAATAGCACTAACACGAGCGTTACAATTGGCTGAAGGTTTAAGAGTAAATATCTATACGGACTCTAAGTATGCGTTTTTAACCACTCATGCCCACGGAGCTTTGTATAAAGAAAGAGGACTACTGAATTCAGAAGGCAAAGAAATCAAGTACGCAGCTGAAATCCTACAACTATTGGAAGCAGTGTGGGAGCCGAAAGAAGTCGGTATCATACATTGTCGAGCGCATCTGAGAGGAGATGGTGATGTAACCAAGGGAAATCGGATGGCAGATAGTGCAGCTAAGCGTGCTGCTGAATCAGGAAGACAGGAGTATGTGGGGCATATAGCTGCTCTTATACCAACTCCACTGTCCCAATGGACTCCAGTTTATACAGCTCAAGAAGAGGAGTGGTTAAAGACTGAACCGGGAAAGTATTTGGAGAACAAGTGGTATCAGCTAGAAGATGGAAGAATAGTCATACCAGCATCACTAGCGGTAGAAATTGTCCAAAATTATCACAACGGGACACATTCTGGGAGAGACAGTACTGAAGAATCTCTCAGGAAACATTTCTACATACCAAGATTGTCCAACTTGACTCAGGCCATTGTACGCAGATGTGTAACGTGTGCTAAGAATAATGCAAGACAAGGACCAGTAAAGCCACCAGGAGTCCAGTTTATGGGGGGACTCCCCATGTCCGATCTACAAACAGACTTTACAGTAATGCCTAAATCGGGTGGACATCGTTACCTGTTGGTAATTGTGTGCACCTATTCAGGCTGGGTAGAAGCATGTCCTACTCGTACAGAGAAAGCAGGAGAAGTTGTAAGATTCCTGCTACGAGAAATAATACCCCGATATGGACTACCCTGTTCTATAGGATCGGACAATGGTCCAGCTTTTGTTCATCAGTGCCTACAACAACTGACTCATATGCTTGGTATAAAGTGGAGGCTTCATACTGCATATAGACCCCAGAGTTCTGGTAAGGTAGAGAGAATGAATAGAACTATAAAGAACCAGTTGGCTAAAATGTGTCAGGAAACCCAACTTAAGTGGAACGTTCTCTTACCCATAGCTTTATTGCGAATCCGCAGTACCCCTACCAGAAGGATGGGCCTCTCTCCTTTTGAAATCATGTATGGGCGACCACCTCCCGTACTTGGTAACTTAAGGGGGGATTTGAGTCAGTTGAGAGAAGGAATTACCCGGCAGCAGGTTGTAGAGTTGGGTAAGACTATGGAGGAGGTACAGAAATGGGTACAAGATAGATTACCTGTGAATATTTATCCCCCTGTTCATAGTTATCATCCAGGAGATCAAGTGTGGATTAAAGAGTGGAATAATGTACCGTTAGGGCCCAAGTGGAGAGGTCCTTATGTTGTTCTTTTGTCTACCCCTACAGCAATAAAAGTAGCAGAAGTGACTCCGTGGATACATCACTCCAGGGTTAAGCCAGCAGCAGTTGATTCTTGGCAAGTTACAGCAGATCCAGAGAATCCCTGCAAGATCCGGTTGAAACGCACTACTCAGTCGGAGTAACGAGGAATTATTGTGGATTACAAATTTTATTGTTACAGGTGTGAGTGAGAAGGCCATAATAAAGCCTGTCCGCTTACCAACACATAGTGTATAAGCCAGGAAAGTCTCGAAGGGACACCTGTGAAGACGAGCAGAACTCCATTCCCTGCAGCCCTCACATCCTGGAAGCTGAGGTTCCATCGCACGGACGAAGACTGAGGATGACGGCGAAAGATGTGCTTTTGATTGTGTTTATTTATATGTGTTTTTATATTCAGGAAGGTAGAGGTACCGACACTCCTAGCTGTGAGGTATGCATTAAGACTACGAGAACAGGTAACCATATTTCCCAAACCCTAATTTGGCATTCACAATACGAATGTAAAGGAGAGGTATCAAGATGTAGATACCTAAATATAGACTATAGTGTGTGCCATTTAGGAGTAGGAGAACCTAAGTGCTTCAGTCCAGAGTATCAACCTCGTACAATTTGGTTGACTCTCAGGAATGGAGATCCTCAGGGGACCCTAATTAATAAGACGGTGTTAGAATCCGTACATTCTTCGGGTGTTCTGCTATTTGATGCATGTAAGGCGATATCAAGTGGTAGAAAACCGTGGAATGTATGTGGGGATCTTAGATGGGAGAGGACGTATGGGTCTAATGATAAATATATTTGTCCCAGTAGTAAAAATAAATATGTGAGTCCTAGATGCCCAAATAAAGACTATAACTTTTGTCCATATTGGTCTTGTGTGGGGTGGGCGACTTGGGGACAGACAGTAGATAAAGACATGATAGTGACTAAGTTGCCGACTAGCCCTTATTGTAAGTCTATGGAATGCAACCCAGTCCATATACTTATTAATAACCCCGACAAGTTCCTAGATAAGTATGGAAATTTATTTGGGTTTCAGATATACGGGACGGGTTTAGATCCTGGGACATTATTGTTTATAGGAATAGAGACTGATACGGTATCCTCCCAGACTCATCAAGTATACCATTCCTTTTATGAAGAGATGAGTATAGATAATAAGATCCCCCATAACGCTAAAAACCTGTTCATTGACCTAGCTGAAAGTATTGCCGGTAGTCTTAATGTTACCAACTGCTATGTGTGTGGAGGTACTAACATGGGAGACCAATGGCCTTGGGAAGCAAAGGAGGTAATGTCCGGTTCTGAGGCAGTTGACCAACTAATATCTACACAAGCCGATTATCATTTGAGTGTTAGAGGTAAATCTGAGTGGAGATTAAAGACCTCCATCATAGGTTATGTTTGCATAGCAAGGAAAGGAATAATGTATAATACTTCTGTAGGAGAATTAACTTGTCTAGGGCAAAAAGCTTATGATGATGATACTAAAAATACAACTTGGTGGTCGGCTTCAAATGTCTCAGAACCATCTAACCCGTTTGCTAGATATGCCAGTTTAAAGGATGTGTGGTTTGATTTATCCATCACATCTACCTGGAGAGCCCCAGCAAATTTGTACTGGATCTGTGGTAAGAAAGCCTATTCGGAGTTGCCACAGGACTGGGAAGGGGCATGTGTGTTGGGTATGCTCAAACCATCCTTCTTCTTGTTACCGATTGAAACAGGTGAGACTTTAGGTGTTAAAGTGTATGATGTGAATCATAGGAAGAAAAGGGGACCCTTAGAGATAGGCACCTGGGAAGATAATGAATGGCCTCCCCAGCGTATCATAGATTATTATGGGCCAGCCACGTGGGCAGAAGATGGTACCTTTGGTTATAGAACCCCTATTTATATGCTCAACCGCATTATAAGATTACAGGCGGTGGTTGAGATTATCACTAACGAAACATCACAAGCGCTCAATCTTCTAGCGAAGCATAACACCAGGATGAGGACAGCAGTATACCAAAATAGATTAGCCTTGGATTACCTTTTGGCAGTAGAGGGAGGTGTATGTGGGAAGTTTAACCTGAGCAATTGCTGTCTTCAAATAGATGACGAAGGGCAAGCAATAGCTGAGCTTACTAGCCATATGGTTAAACTAGTGCATGTGCCTACTCAGGTATGGAAAGGGTACAATCCAAGTAGTTGGTTTGGTAACTGGTATGAGCGGTTTGGAGGGCTTAAGGCAGTGGTAGGTGGAGTCCTACTGATTTTACTGTTGTGTCTACTCCTACCGTGTCTTATACCCTTAGTAGTTAGGTCTGTGCAAAGCCTGATAGGAAGTATAGCAGAGAGGAAGGCTGCTGCACAGATAATGGCGATATATAAGTATAAGGCTCTAGATCAAGGAGAACCAATGCAGGAAGATGAGTGTTAAAAGATTCACATCATAAGATAAGTCTGGTCTGGTTCATGGTAACCTGAGGTATATGCAAACCAAGGTTAAGTGATGCCTCAAGTAATTGTGAAATATCAGAGGCATCAAAGGGGGGAATGTGATGTAATTCCAGTAAAATACAAGTTTAGCAGGCTAAGATTGCCACAAGGCATATGTATGTATATGTGTTTGTAGTATCTAGTTAATTACACGTAGCTAAGATACTGTCATCACTGTACTGACCAGGTGCAGGAATGTAAGAACTGGAATTACGCGTCCCTCTCCTTTGTATCAGATGAGCCACGTGGTTAGACCGGATGGATGAGTTTAGACTCTATTTATTAAATAGGTTAAGGGTATGTGTGGGTGTAGTTAATTGTGGGAGGAGCTACAGTGCTATATAAGGAATGTACTCTATGTATTCAGTACTCAGACTTTGCTGTATTTTGGTGACGCTAGTCCCTCTGAGTCCCGATCGGTGATCCAATAAAGAATCTCTTCCTTCCTGAAGAAACCTGTGTCCATCTCTCTGTGCTTGGCTTCCGTCAGTTTCTCCGGTATCAATAGGTGAGTGAAAATTTAGCTCTGGTGAGTAGAAATTCACCCCTGACGATTATGCCTTCAAGACCCTTCAAGATTGCAGTGGTGAGCAACTTTTAAAGGGTTTTACCGAGCACCATGGCCATTTGATGTGCTGCAAGTGGCTTAACTCCATCTCCAGCATTGTCAATGGGTGTAATTAGCCACACAGGAACAAGAATTCCAAGCTGGCTGATGTTATCTATTTACTTCTTTTTTTTTATAAGGAGGTGGGGTGGAGGGCTGATTGGTCCCAGGTTGAAAAAGATAAGCTGATGAAAAACAATGTTTTCTTAAAACATTATTTCGTGATATAATGTAATGGGATTTCCATTGTAACTCTAGGATGGGGAGAATATATCAAAGCCAGGTGAATCTTTTGACACTTAAGACACATTACATGACAAGGCCTGCACTCTAACCATATGAGAAGCAGCCATGGTTTAAATACACACACAAGTCCAAGCTAGCCTATATTCACTCCAGAAAGCAACATGATAGCTTATAAGTTTAACATTGGTTGGATTGTCAGTTATCTGAATCAATCCTTACTATTTTCCAACCTTCCATTGCTTTTTAAATGGCAGAAAGAGCAACATTTGTTTGCAAAATAGTGAGCATTTGGTCAAATAAATGATAATCTCACTGAAAGT
Source organism: Pelobates fuscus (assembly GCF_036172605.1). Classification (NCBI taxonomy): domain Eukaryota; kingdom Metazoa; phylum Chordata; class Amphibia; order Anura; family Pelobatidae; genus Pelobates; species Pelobates fuscus. The sequence continues at coordinate 220,795,558 of NC_086318.1, read as the reverse complement.
GCATAAAGATGGCTGTCAGAATGGAGTGGGGAGGGGAAAGACAAGGGATGTTATAAAAAAAACAAAACAATATAACATTAACTTATGAAGTGGAATATTAAAACATAACACAATAAGGTTAGTGTTCCTTTAAATTGATGGGGAATAGGTCATTATAAAATGCATTATTTTTGTTTATTTTTAATAACTGTGCCAAATGAATCATTTATCAAAATGCTTTAAATACATTTGTCCAAGATTCGTGGTCAATATCCTAAAAATGAACTGATATGTATAACTTTTATATTTTAGGTTTAAAACAATGCATAGACTCTACAATTAAAAGGTTAAATGTAACCATTAAACTCTCTAGGAAATATATGATTCTGGGAAATACAAACCAAGCAGTACATTTTATCACATCTCTGTTCTAAGCCAGTGGTTCCCAAACTTTTTAGGTTCAAGGCGCCCTTAATATTTCAATATTTTTCCAAGGCATCCCAAGTCAAAACAGTTTTCTAGGTTGTATATATGTACAGCGCTGTGACATATACTGGGCCCCTAATCTTGGTAGTGGCTCTGGTATATTATTTAAAGGAACAATCCAGGCACAATAACCGCTACATTATGTTGTAGTGGTTATGGTGCCAGTAGTGCCCTCCCAGGGTAAGTAGTCATACTGTTTAAGAACAGTTTGACAACTTACCTGGGGTCTGCAGGGATAGGGGCTGTAGTGTATGTATGTGTGTGTGTGTGTGTGTGGTGTGCAGTATGTGTGTGTGTGTGGTGTGCAGTATGTGTGTGTGTGTGGTGTGCAGTATGTGTGTGCGTGAGGGGTGCAGTGTGTGTGTGTGTGTGTGTGAGGAGCAGTGTGCGTGTGTGTCTGTGTGTACAGGGGTGCAGTGTGCGTGTGTGTGAGGGATGCAGTGTGTGTACAGCGGTGCATGGTGTTTGTGAAGGATGTAGTTTGTGTGTGAGGGGTGCAGTGTGTGTGTATGTGGGGCAGTTTGTGCATGAGGGGTACAGTGTGTGTTTTCAGGGGAGATTCAGTGTGTGTGTGTGTATGAGGTGTACAGTGTGTATGAGGGGGGCAGGTTGTGTAGGGGGTTCAGTGTGTGTGTATTGGGGGGCAATTGTGTGCATGGGGGAAGAGTGTTTGTATGGGGGGGGTAGTGTGTGTATGGTGGACAGTGTGTGTGTGTATTGTGTGGTCTGTGGGGGTAGGAGAACAAATGAATAAATATCTATATATATCTATATATATATATATATATATATATAGATATATATATTTTTTTTTTTTTTTTTTTATTAAAAATAGAAATGATGTCCCCCCTCCCTGCTTACCTTTGCCTGGGAGGGGGATATTTCCTGCAGTCCCTGGTGGTCCCAGTGGTTAGAGTGAACTCTAGCAACCTCATGAGCTGCTAGAGTTCACTCTTGCGAGATTCAGAGCGTTGCCATGGTAACTGCGGCAGTGCTCCAAGCCTGCGAGAGGAGAACCCGGCGGAACTGCAGGTTAGAGCTTCCCCCGGGTCTTCTCTCCCTCCCTCTCTCCCTCCCTCCCTGCCGGCTGTCAGCAAAGTGCTAGCGGGCCAGAGAGGGAACAGAGCCGACAGGTGAGCAGAGCCGACAGGGGAGAGAGCACAGTTCCCGGTACTATCATCATAGTGCTATCATCATAGCACCGGGAAAATAACTTGCGGCGCCCCTGTGTGCCCGTCACACAGTTTGGGAACCACTGTTCTAAGCAATCTTGCAATTATTACGCCAAGCTTTTATCACATATTCTTGTTGTGTACAATGCCACATAAAATTACTCTGTTACTATGGTGTACAGACATTTTAGTAGGAAATTGATACTTACTGATTGGTTGGTTTCTAATTTTGTACTGATAGACATTTGCTCAAGGACTCTTAGCTTAGTTGAGTTGACATTGCTGCAAAGCAAAACAGAGATAAAATACAATTTTTAAATAACTAACTGAACCATTACAAGAAAACAAAACACATGGTAAAACTTTTTGTTATTGTACTCTTAAATTTTACCAACACTAATGGCAGTTTGTGAACGAATGGTCTATAGTTTTGATCTTTCTCGTCTTCCAGTTCATCACAGCATAGAGGAATGGGGCTTTTGACACATGCAATTTTTTAAATGTTTAGGTTGCTAGAAAGTGGTACTGATATCCTCAAATGTTGAGATCATAAGGCTACTAGATAACAGGTAGTTAAACATCCAATTAGGTATTACTCTTGGAGCTTCAAAGAGAAAGTTGAGGAATGTTCAAATTGCTAAATAAAATTAAAATTTTAGATTAGAAAGAAACTCCAGTGCATCTGTTTACCAAGAGCAAATTTGACTACTATTGTCCTGAAATTATTTATTTTGTTTTCATTTCAGCCCTACAATATAGAGTGAGACTGTAAGCCTGGAATTGGCAACTTTCAGCACTCCAGATTTTTGGACTACACCTCTGATGATGCTTTGCCAGCACTATTGGGGACATAGTCCACAACATATGGAGTGCCGAAGGTTTCCTACCCCTGGGCTGTTTACTGTCACCCGATTAGCTAATCTACTTAGAACTTCCAGCTCACAGGCAATGATAGTGGCGGTAGGGAGGGTCCTAATATCTATAATAAAGGGAAGGTCATAGTGTCCCACCCCCCTGGCCTCCACCCATCAAGACGGGTGCCTAATAGCAAAGATGCATTATGCTCCTCCCCCCCCTTACCCGCCACAATAAAAAAATAATGCATCTTCACCTGTTTCTCTTAACCCTCCCTCTTGAGTTTCTTACCCACTTTTGTGTTTTTTTTTTATCCCCCTTTTTTGAATGTCTTAACCCCTTTAGTTTATATTATCCTACTTTTGTGCCTCCCACTTACTTTTAGTGTATCTTATCCCCCATTTTTCCCTTTTGTGTGTCTTACACCCCCTTGAGTGTATCTTACATAACCCCCAATCCTCTTTTCCCCCCAATCTCATCTGTGTACCTCTTTCCCCCAGCTCCTCTGTGTTTCTTTCTCCCTCCCACACAGCCCCTTTCGAATGTCTTTTTAACGCCCCCCCCTCCTCCCTGTAACACCTTATCCTTATGGTTGCCACCGGCATTAGATGCTCTACTCGGTTCTATTATCGGTAAGACTCCACATGGAAAAAGGTTGTTTAAAAATGCATTGACTGGAGTACTACCACACGGGAAAACCGGGACTGCTGTCTGTATGGTCCCGCTGTGGTGGTCCACTTTTTTCTCCAGCGTATGTATTTTTAAAATTAAGAAAGAACGGTACAGCAATTTTATAGTGGCGTGTGATGCTGTATTATTTTGGCATTCTGACAGATATGTACATTTGGATGTTACAGTAAATGTGGAACCTCACACCATCAGCTGCCCTCTAAATTAGACAGTGGTGTTGGTACATATATATATATATATATATATATATATATATATATTTCACCAAAAAGCAGCTGCTCACCGGTCTTTAAAAGTTCCAAATTTTAAAAGAGACCAACGTTTCAGTCCCAGCTCGGGACTTTCCTCAGGGTAACAAAACAATGTATAACGTTATCACATAAATGACAATATATAGTATGCAAGTAATTAAGTAAAACTCACCCAGGTGCAGAGAACTCATGACGGCCGTAATCCGGTGCACTTCTGGGTATGCGCGCGCATGCGTCAATGCGCTCCGCCCCCTTACGTGCACGTGATACGTGCCGATTTCGTGAGTCTGTGTACAAGGTTGCTTAGCAACCAACTATGCCAAACCACTGCGGAGATGTAACCCGTGCAGTGTATGCCCTGAAAACAGTGACAGAAGAAGTATATATGTGTTGCAGGAATAAAGTGCATATTGTGACAGAGATGCAGAGTGTATGCAATTGACAAAAGCTAATTAGTATCTGTAAAGTGCATAGTGGACTATGTACATGCAGGAATCACTTATGTATAAAACACAGTGTGTGTAATATATGGTACAAAAAAGACCACCGTGATGTACACTTATAATAAGTGATGGCCCTTCAATTAATGAGGGTATATACAAGTGTGACTATACAACTATATTACATATTGCACATTACATACAAAACACAAATAACACAGCTATAATAATAATAATAATGATGATAAAAAAACACATTTATATACACATATATATATATATATATATATATATATATATATATATATACAGTGCAGGCTTATGGAGTTCAAATAAATGAATAATAAGGGATATTCTCATTAAGCCCTTTTGGTGCCAACATTTGGTGGATGTTAAATGCAGCATTACTGAGGTGGAAACTGAACACACAGTGTTATTAGCTTCAACAGAGGGTTTAAAGATACAGCAGCAACTTAAAATAGAACTCCTCAAAAGTGAGTTAGTGAAATTTAAGAAACAGAAGTATGAGAGGGTACAACAAGATTATCACGAACACCGTGTGTACCAGTGGCTATCTGGTGACCGTCCCCAGGCCCAGAAAATTTAGGAAGAGAGTGGTACGTCCGAATATACCAACAGTGGACATTACATCGGGTGAGTCAGCATCTGAAAGTGACATTCCATCAGATTCAACTCCTTTTTTAGGAACAGTAGAGACTGGCACTGTGACCAGGAGCAAACACCGAGGCGAAGACGACACAGGATCAGGAGAAGCCGTAAGACCAAAAATGGCACTCAAGGGCAAACCTCCATTCAGGAGAAAAACCCCATCTTCAACCTCTCACACAGACAGCTCAGCACCATTGAGATGACCACTTTAAGTAAAGGACTTTCTTTTATTCCCACATGTGGTCCTAATCCATTTAAATGGAGCCCTGACTTATTTCAATTCGGAAGACATATGAGATTGAAAGAATTTTTTCAGAATAATGTAAAAGAGAGACTACCAACAGCAGACTTTGGAGGAGGTAGATTCAAGAACAAATCTACATTTGACCCTCACAGCACCAAACACACGATTAAAACTTTTTTATCATCTACAGCTAGGATGACTCAAGATGTTTTCTCACGGGAAGCTAGACAATATCAAAATATCACCAAACAGGAACGAAATTTACTAAGAGATTTGGCTAACGATCACACCATAGTGATCCGTCCGGCGGATAAGGGTGGTGGCATAGTCCTGATGGACTACATTGACTACTCTGAAGATTTAAAAACACAGCTTCAAGATTTAAAGGGAGATCCCACAATGGAAATACAAAAGAAAATAGTAGATATACTCAATATGTCTTTAAGAGCTGGTTACATCGATACAGAACTTTATCATTTTTTGAACAAATCTTTCCCCCACATTCCTGTGATATATAGCATACCAAAGATATACAAAAACGCTCAGAGACCTCCGGGTAGACCAATAGTTTCAGCCATCGATGGAATACTGGAACCCATTGCACAGTGGCTTGATTTTATCTGCAAAGAACCCGTGGAGGCTTTATGTACCTGTGTGAAAGACACACAGACTTTGTTGAACAACATCAAAGCTTTGGAATTTCAAGATACAGTTCCGGTCTTTATCACTATGGATGTTTCCAATTTGTATACCGTTATCCCCCACATTGATGGGGTAGAAACTATGCGTCAAGTGTTATGTAATTCACCATTATATCGTGGTCCTCCAATTGAGTTTGTGTTGGAGTTATCATTTATTCTTCATAATAACTATTTCAGATTTGAGGAACAATGGTACTTACAGGTGGCAGGGACGTCCATGGGATCTGCAGTAGCGCCAAGATATGCTAATGCATATCAATATATATTAACTCCATATGCAAGATTCATCATAGGATACTATCGCTACATTGATGATCTCCTGATAATCTGCAAGGGTACATCAGTTGAGGCACAGCATATGATAGATGCATTGAACCAGTTACCTACACTGATCAGGTTTACATCTAACATCAGTAAAGATTCAGTCCAATATCTGGATTTGGAGCTATCATATGGATTAAAAGGAATTGAATATACACTGTTCTCTAAACCAACAGACCGCAACACTCTGTTGCATGCTCAGAGTGCCCATCCAAGGGCCCTGAAAAAATCTATCCCGAAGGCACAGTACCAGAGGGTTATACGCAATAACTCCAATGCATCCAGAGCCGAGTTACAATTGGAATCAATGACCCACAAGTTTGTGAATAGAGGATATGAAGGTCGAGTGTTACAAGAGGCACTCATTCAAGCCAAGTCAGCCCCAAATCAGGTTAAGGCTGACTCTTCACAGCGTATGGTGTTTCCCATGACATTCCACAACTCAGCCGACAAGGTAGCAGCATTGATCAAGGACAACTGGAAAATATCCAGATATCGACGGATGACTCACTTCCCAAGATTTTTAAAGAACCGCCCATGATCTGTTACAGAAGAAATAGGAACCTACGCGATATGTTGGTACATACAGATGCATGGACGCCAAAAAGGTGTTCACAGACAAAGAAAGTATCTTTCTCTCCCAGGATACCAGCATTGACTCTAAATTTAAACTTATATCCAACACATGCAAACAACAAATTGCTGGGATGGGAAATCTCATCTATTCAAAACTACCTCAGTAAATCTACGATACCCAGGGGACTTAGGATACAAATAATGCCCAATGTGCAAATGGAGGACGCCGCCCTCCTAAAAGAATGGGAGGAGGCAGCTAACCTATGCTCCCGCACTTTTATGGATATTATTTGTAGAGTTGAGAGTCAAAGATTGGAACAAGTTAATGGTAACGTTAAAGAGGCAGTTGAGGCTGTTCAGAATTACAAAGACGATCCAAACTTTGACTCTCAAGAACTCAAACTTCAACAAAATCTGAATAAATATAAAGACTCCATTAAAAGCCGTAACCATAAAAAGTTCATAAGGGACAATCTGGATTACAAAAATGGAAAGGTGTACAGAAGATTTAGAAAAAGTACACGCGTTGACTCAGATCAATGTTCAACATCAGAGTACGAGACCTCTGACATTGATACTGAGGGCACAAACACAGGCTCAACATCCTTTAATACAACTCAAACAAGAGTTATCTTGAAAAAAAGGGTAGCTTTTTTAGGCCAAAACCCCCGGGAGGGGGAACCCCAATCACAATACAGACAGACAAGATACAGGGGGAGGGCACGCAAACGTTACTAAATTCCAATAATAAGGTCATCAATCTCTCTGTTAAGGCACTTACTGAACCCCAGACCCAGGTACTTGTGAAAGGGCTATCATTTGTTCTCGTTCCTTCCTTCAACAGATTTGAGTGGATAAAAGATATTCACTTATTCGGGAGAAGGTTAGCCCTTCACAAGTTCTTTCTCATCGAGAAGGAGAAAAGAGCTAAGGATCTGGGTTTCAGTATGAGGGAATACCAATGCCTTAATGACCTAGTATCTCTACTAGAGGAGAATGATGATCTAGCCACGATGCCCTACACTGACCTACGGCACAAAAGCAAATTTACCCCTAACATCAAAGATTTCAAGAACATAGATATGTTTGTTGATTCAACCTGTAACATGATACAAGAGCTAAGGGTGGATTCCCTACAACCCCGACCACACAGTAATCTCTCTAAGAATGAATGGCGGGCCCTTTGTGACTTACAGGACAACGATGATATTATCATTAAGCCTGCGGACAAGGGAGGTAATATTGTGGTGTTAAATAGAATGCAGTATGTACAGTTGACTCAAAATATACTCAAAGATGACACCACTTACAAAATATTACCCACAGATCCTTCAGTTAAATTCTTGTCAGACTTAAAAAAACCTCTTGGATATGGCATTCGATGATGGAGTCCTTGGGAAAGATGAATATACATTTATCTATGTTAAAAGCCCAACTGTGTCTACATTCTATTGTTTACCCAAGGTGCACAAGCAATATGAGAACTTAACAGCTAGACCAATTGTGTCCGGATCCAACAATATGACATGTAAAGCCAGTGTCTGTATAGATAAGATACTTCGTCCCTTCGTAGAAAAATTACCCTCATACCTTAGGGATACAAAGGACACATTGAAATGCTTAGCCTCCACCAGTCTACCAAGAGATGCTATATTGTGTAGTCTGGATGTAGAGGCCTTATATGCATCCATTCCACATTCCCTTGGATTAAAACATACTAAACACTATTTGGAAACATGTGGGTCTAGACACCAACGACACACCTCTTTTGTATTGAACTTGTTGCAGTTTGACCTGACCCACAATTTCTTTTTATTTGACGGTCAATACTACCACCAGGTGCAGGGTACAGCTATGGGTACATCTTGTGCCCCATCATATGCTAACCTGCACCTGGGTTGGTGGGAAGAGAATGTGGTCTTCGCTGATACCAATATAGAATACACCAGATATGTCTTTATGTGGAAGAGGTATATAGAGGACGTCCTTGTTGTCTGGACAGGCACAAGGGACTGTTTCATGGCTTTTGTGGAGAGTTTGAACTCCAATGACCTGAATCTGAAGTTCACGATGGAAATAGGGGGTTCCTCCCTAAATTTCCTTGACTGTACTTTTAATACTACTTCAAATCAGAACATTGAGACAACACTCTTTAGGAAACCCACTTCAACAAATACTATATTGAGGTGGGAAAGTCACCACCCGACTACTTTGAAAAGAGGTATCCCTGTTGGACAGTACCTGAAGGAACTGCTCAACCGTGGAGGAATTTTACCATTCAGGCCAAGTTACTCAAAATCAGCTTCAAGGAGAGGGGATATCCCAACCGCTGTTTAAAGCAAGCATACCAAAGAGCACTACACAGCGATAGAATGGAACTCCTCAAAGATAAACCGATACCTAATGAACAAGCACCCATTCGATGCATTGTGAACTTGGATTCAGGGTGGGATCAGGCAAAAAAGATATTGGGCAAGTTCTGGCCTCTTATATCTCAAGATCCCCAACTTAAAGGGGCTGTGACCCCATATGTATCCCTTACAGCACGGAGAGGGAGAAATCTTAAGGAGGTCTTAGTACCTAGTCACTTCTCCAAAAAGACTGGACACAATTGTCTCTCTGTACAAGGCACGTATAAATGTGGTAAATGTGTGGCCTGCAGGTACATTTAGAAAGACTCCAAACATGTCACAGATTCATGCGACCAAAATGTTTGTAACGTTAAACAATTTTTTAATTGCAACACTAAGGGGGTAATCTATCTCCTGATTTGCACATGTGGTCTCAGATATGTGGGTAAAACTATCCGCCCTTTTAAAAGGAGAATCATGGAGCATATACACTCTGTGAGAAACCTTAGGGACACCCCAGTGGCAAGACATATAAGGAATCAACATTTTGGAGACCCAGAAGGAGTCAGGTTCACAGGAATTGAAAAGGTGACTGTAGGACGCAGAGGAGGTGATTTAGATCTCACCCTCCTCAAAAGAGAGTGTTACTGAATTTACAGGTTCAAAACTTTGGCCCCCAATGGGTTAAATGAGGGATTTACGTTCACTCCCTTTATTGAGAAATAAATTCACCAAGGATAGTATTTATGTAATTATATTATATATATACATTGCTTATAAAAACTGTACATATTTTTGTTTCTTTAATTCATTATTTTTTACTTTTTTTCATCTGATTGCAGCATCCGTGGTTTACACTTTTTTAATAGTTGACCCTAAACATATACACTCTTTTATGATTAAGCAAGTATACATTGTACACATCAACATGCACCTGTAAAATACATCTGGATATGGGACCAACTCAGAAGCTGGAGTCTCTGTGGAGAGCCTGATAGGGCTAAAACCAGCTTCTTCCCTGACTAGTGGGTTTATTCAGTATAATTTAATTTAATTTACTCCCCAAGTTCATGTAGCATATATTTACAGCAATGACACAGTATACCAGTTTAATAGGACCATACACATTAATTCAAGTCCAGCACATTTATTTTCACCATGCCTAACTGTGTCCATGTTGGTCTCTACTCCAGATTCCAGTATATACATATTTTTGATATGGGAATAACAATAATATTTTTTTCCATACTATACTAAACCAAGGTGTCTTATTGATGTAAATATCAGTTGAATCTATCATTTTCTTTAATTACTCTGTTTATTTTATCACTCTTGGACTATCTATGTGACTACATTGCGACTGGATCAATAGCCGCAAGACATTGGCATTCACATAGTTAAAGAGTGCCGAGATTTGTGAATAGGACTCAACCTATCCTATGACGATACGTCATTGGGGTGTGGCATGTCCGTGACCGGGTCTTTTTGGCGCGAACATGATGTACACGCCCCCTGCTTTAACCGTGTGAATAGGGCTATAAAAGAACCCCCGATGCTCGAAATACCTGTCTAGCCTCAGAAGAAGGCGCGTTTAGCAGCACCGAAACACGTGTCAGGTAGCAGGCAGAAAGGTTAGATAGGAGCTTGGTTACCAGGCGGTCCTGTCTCTTTAGCCAGCTAGCTAGTCAGCTTATTTCTTAGTCGATTCATTTGAAGTGCGGCTTGCTAGATTGGGGGAGGTTGTGGGCGACGAGAGATTTTGATTTATTCGTCAGATAATTTTTTCAGTTTTATCTTTGCTCTATATTTATTTTTATTCCCCACCTCGCGCTCATTCCTCACTCAAAAGAGGCTGTGTTCATCACAGCAGCAAAGGTACAAGCAACACTGTATCAACTAAGCTCTGTTTCCAGAATAGCAATTTAGCTACTTAGTAATAGACCTCATTGATTTTTCACTATTTCTCTCCCTCTAGGTGGCAACAATTTGCTACTTACTACCCCATTAGATTCTTTGTTTGGTCACTGTTAGGGGATTCTGTAGGGAGAGCTAATAGAAACATTAGTGATATCTTTCATATTTAGGATATAAACACTATCCTGAGGTACTATTACCACTTAGAGACGGATCAAACATGGTAGGTTATATATCCCACCCAGGCACTACTATCTACCTATCTATATGTTTATATATATTTTCTTTCTATCTTTTATTTTTTCTATTATAGATATGAGTATTTTATTGCAGTAATTATTAAAAGTTATGTTTTATTTTTGGTAATCTACTACTAGGGGGGCGCCCTATTTCCTTCTGACCCACCAGGTCTGCTTTTCTACTTATACACTTATGCGAGGGTTATTCCCTGTTTTGGTCGCCTCTGACACACACTTAGTTGTTTCCCTTCTGGGTATCCAACTTTTCGTTCTTACATACAGATCCTGTGGAAAGTTACACCAAGACCCTAAAGAGCAATATACGTGGCTGTATACGATGCCTGGGATGTGTAACCTGTGGACACATGATTCCATCCAAAAAATTTAGCCGCCCTCACACTAATAAAATATATGACATCAGGTATACCATTTCATGTAAAACACCTTATGTCATTTACAAACTCATGTGTCCCTGCGGACTATACTACGTGGGAAAAAACGAAACCCCTATATGTGAGCGTATCCGGGGCCACCGGTCTAGTATCAGGCTGGCCTATCGTGATGGCCAATCTGATAAACCGGTGGCCAAACATTTGTTGGAGAAGGGGCATCCACTATCCTCCCTCAAATTTGTGAGCATAGACCACATACCTTCTCCTAAGAGGGGTGGCAATAGAGGACGGATGCTGCTTCAAAAGGAAGCCTTTTGGATATACCAGTTGGGCACGTTGGCACCAAAAGGGCTTAATGAGAATATCCCTTATTATTCATTTATTTGAACTCCATTAGCTTGCACTGTATATATATGTGTATATAAATGTGTTTTTTGTATTATCATTATTATTATTATTATAGCTGTGTTATTTGTGTTTTGTATGTAATGTGCAATATGTAATATAGTTGTATAGTCACACTTGTATATACCCTCATTAATTGAAGGGCCATCACTTATTATAAGTGTACATCACGGGGGTCTTTTTTGTACCATATATTACACACACTGTGTTTTATACATAAGTGATTCCTGCATGTACATAGTCCATTATGCACTTTACAGATACTAATTAGCTTTTGTCAATTGCATACACTCTGCATCTCCTCTTCTGTCACTGTTTTCAGGGCATACACTGCACGGGTTACATCTCTGCAGTGGTTTGGCATAGTTGGTTGCTAAGCAACCTTGTACACAGACTCACGAAATCGGCACGTATCACGTGCATGTAAGGGGGCGGAGCGCATTGACGCATGCGCGCGCATACCCGGAAGTGCACCGGATTACGGCCGTCATGAGTTCTCTGCACCTGGGTGAGTTTTACTTAATTACTTGCATACTATATATTGTCATTTATGTGATAACGTTATACATTGTTTTGTTACCCTGAGGAAAGTCCCGAGCTGGGACTGAAACGTTGGTCTCTTTTAACTTAATAAAATTTGGAACTTTTAAAGACCGGTGAGCAGCTGCTTTTTGGTGAACTATACCTTTGGAGTCCAAGCTATGGCACCCGGGACATTGGAAACCTACTAAGCGTGAGTGCGGGGGATATTGGATTTTTATATATATATATATATATATATATATATATATATATATATATATATATATATATATATATATATATATATGTACTTAAACTGCTGACACAGTTTAATTGTTAACTTGTTTCATCATGATTTTGTTCAAGTGTTTTTTTTTTTTTAAATCTTTATTTTTGCAATGGCAGATCGTATGGTAAAGTTAAATTTTTAGGCTTATGCAAAAGCCATATGATAGTACATATGTCAATTATATATTACAGAAAGGAAAAGACGGTAGAGAGTTATTTTGTTGAGGTTTTTCTTCCTGTTGTTGTGGTTGACATGGTCGCTCTCTGCCAGTTTAGTTTTTTGTAGTCAAAGGAGAACAATAACAGAAATCAAAGAAACAAATAACCTTGGGGAGTGTTGCTTTCAACATGTTGTGATGGAGTGGGGTTGTGTTTGTTGCAGTGTTATTCAAGGGTTTTGTTAGCTGTTTTTATCGTGGGGTGTGATCAGTATCTGAGTGTGGTGAGTTGGTAGAGCAATGAAAGAGTGGTTATGTAGTCGGCGGTACATGTCAGAATGACATTTTGTATTGGAAGTCATACAAATTTAGCTGCTTTACTACATTTAACAGATTTGCTTTAGGTATGTTTATCTAGTCATCCTGTGCTCTTTATGTCTACCTTGCTTTGATTGTTCTGCATCCCCTGAATCTATATAGGTTTGCCTTTCACCCCTCTCTCCCCTCAGATTTTTCCAACGTCAATAACTATTTACAATTACCGGTCCACTGGACATCCCCGCCCCCCAGGAGCCGTGTATAGGTTTATGGATAAGTGGCACTGGGCAGCACGCCCAATGGATCCCTTCCCGCCACCACCTCGGTCGAGAACCATGCCGTGTACTCCAAAGTTGCTCTAACTCTAGATTGGAAGGAGGTGTCAAGCGTAGAAATGTACCATTTCCACGTGAGAAAATTTTTTTTTCACCATAAGTTCCTTGTTGGTTAGGGTATGAAGCCATTCCATTTTAAAAAGGAACTTAAGTTTGGTTAAGAATAAAGTGAGTGTTGGACTGCCCGGCTGGTTCCAAACCTGAAGAATGGTTTTGCGGCCCACCACTGCTATGATCATAGAGAAGCGTCTATTAGGTATGGGGTCACCGCGTACGGGTCCCAACAGTAGGAAACTGGGATTCAATGGTATGGGAGTCATGTTGTTGTTCGTTAAGTATTGTGTAACCTCTCTCCATAAAGTCTGGATTACGGGACACTCCCACAGACAGTGATACATACTGCTTTGTTGTGGGTGCATTTAAAGCAGGTAGAGGAGTCCTTCCTTGCCATGAGATGCAGTCGATGTGGCGTGAAGTATGCGTAGTGTGTGGTTTTCAGGAACATGTCTCGATACGAAACCATGGGGAGTAGTTGACTTTGAGTGTAGTGTGAGTTGAGGATGTTCTTAGGTGTGATGTCGGGGAAATGAGTCTTCCATTTCCCCAGACCTGTTTTTAGTGTGTTCCAATCGGGTGTGTATCGCAGAAGGGCATAGAGGGTAGAGTTTATGTGGTACATAAAAGACGATCCAGAGAGTTACTCCAGTCGGAGGGCGTGAGGCGTTTACTGACCTTGTGAAAATAGTGTCGTACTTGAAATTATGCATCATAGCACCGGGAAAATAACTTGTGGCTCCCCTGAGCCACAAGTTATTTTCCCGGTGCTATGATGATAGCACGGGAACTGTGCTCTCCCCTGCCAGCTCTGCAGGACCGGAGGGGAGATCAGAGAACTCCCTCTTCGGATCACTAGCACTTTGCTGACAGCCGGCAGGGGAGGGAGGGAGAGAGGACCCGGGGGAGCTCTAACCGGCAGCTCCACCGGGTTCTCCTCTCGTGAGCTCAGGGCGTTGCCGTGGTTACCAAGGCAACGCTCCGAATCTCGTGAGAGTGAACTCTAGCAGCTCCTAAGGCTGCTTGAGTTCACTCTCACCACTGGGACCACCAGGGGCTGCAGGAAATGTACCCCTTCCAGGCAAAGGATAGCAGGGAGAGGGGACATACATTTTATTTTTAAAAAATATAAAAAAAAAATATGAATTTGTTCTCCTACCTCCACAGACCCCACATCACACAATAGCTCCCCCATACACACACACTGCCCCCCATACACACACACACTGCCTTTCCATACACACCCAATTACCCCCATACACACACACATTAACCCACCATACACACTGCCCCCCATACACACTGGACCCCCCACACACCCTGCCCCCTCACACACTGTACCCCTCACGCAACCTGCCCTTCCACACACAACCTGCCCCACATATGCACCCCCTGCACCACACACAAACTACATCCTTCACAAACGCAATGCACACCTGTACACACACTGCATCTCACACACGCACACTGAACTCCTGTACACACACGCACACTGCACCCCTCAAACACACACACACACACACTACAGCCCCTATCCTGGCAGACCAGAGGTAAGTTGTCAAACTGTTCTTAAAGGATCACTATAGGGTCAGGAACACAAACATGTATTCCTGGCCCTGTAGTGCTAAACCCACCATTTAGGTGGCTGCCCCCCCCCCCCTTAGCCCCCATATAAAAGTTTAAAACTCCTCTTATTTCCAGCGCCGTGCTGCCATATTTGGTCCGCCGGCACAAAGGGGGAGGAGCCAGTGCCGGCAGACCAAAAATGGCAGATTTTTAGCCAATCCAATGATTTCTCATAGGGAAAGCATTGGATTGGCTAAAATCGACATGGGGCGGGGCCAAATGTTATTTTGGCCAATCAGGACCTCCTCATAGAGATGCACTGAATTAATACATCTCTATGAGGAAAATTCAGCGTCTCCATGCAGAGTGTGGGGACGCTGAACGACAGGGCTGCTTACTGTGCATCTAAAGAGTGGCCACTTGGAGGTGTCCCAAGGGGCAATGTAAACACTGCCTTTTGTTTCTGGTTTGTTTCTTTAAATAATCTACCAGTGCCACTCCCAAGATTAGGGGCCCAGTATATGCCGCAGCGCTGTACATATATACAACCTAGAATTTTTTTTGACTTGGGGTGCCTCGGAAAAATATTGAAATATTAAGGGCACCTTGAACCTAAAAAGATTGGGAACCACTTTTCTATCAAATATACTGTTATTAATAAAAAAAATTGTACTTTACAGTGATACAATGATTCTCTGTTATTTTGCATCTGTATCACTAACAAAGGAATGAATACCCCACATCCAGTTCCCTACTCCTCTTGGTTTTCTGTTCTCTTCGCTAAGGGTCATTTTTTTTTTTTTTTGTAAAAACCTTAATTTTCTTCTACAACTACTAATGTTTCTTCTAAATACTACTTTAATACGTTTGATAGCGTATCTGGGCTGCCTTTTAGTGTGTGAGCAGTATGATATGCAAATGATTGGAGATTTATTTGTAATGGCAAATTTAAGTAGGACAAACTTGAGGAATAAGCGGGGATCACGTGAAAGGGAAGCAAGTATATGCCATTGTTTTGTTTTTTTGAGTATTGTGCTCCATTTTGATTTGTTTGCCAACATCTAGAGCTTGTTTATGTAGACTATATGGGAGGATGAAATACTTCTGGACTTCATTACCTTTGCTTGTTGGCATTCTATTGCAGTATGTGTTCTGTTGCCATTTGTTTTATGTTGTTTTCTTTGCTGTGAGGATTCCTTACTAGGCTTTTGCCATGTTTACCTTGAGCTTAAACATCCTGTTCTGCTTTCCGTGTATGCCCACTTTGCCAATACTTAAATCAGCTTTATTCTGTAGTGCTGTGCATGCATCAGTCATATGTGCTAATTAGCTAGCTTAGGTCCCTTTTGTAACAATCTCTTTTGTTTCAGAAAAACCTATGAGTTTGCAAAATAACTAGGACTGAATTTACTGTCTGCTTGGTTTGCCTCACACCCAATGCCAGATTTATGTCAGATGCCTGACGTAGGTATAAAGCAAAAACAGCAAACCTAGTGCAATATTGTAAAATCTCTATACAAAGTGGTACAAAAGGAATGAATATACATTTGCAAGCATAGTGTGGATAAAGTACCACTCAGAACTATCCATCTCTGGGCAATCAGCCCCTTGTGAATGTGGGATCCGATTTGTGTAAGTAGAATGTCTCACCACCACCAGCCTGGCTTTTCTTTTGGTGTAATCTTTATTCAATTCCCCCCCCAAATACCTTGAAACCTTGAAATTATCGTTTCCTGGACCAAGTTTCATTCACTTGGGGGGGGGGGGGGGGAGCAAACAGCCGAGCTGACCGGTCGCAACTCCAGCGAGCTCCGAGAAATAAAAGCACTTTTACGGATAAATTCCACGACTACCACCCCCAAAAAACAAAAGTAACAGGCTGATTACACCTGCAATCTAGGTAGCAATGGGAAAGAAGAATAAAAAACTAAAATCGGACATGCCACGACCAGGCACAAGTTTTTTTTATTGGGGACCTGTGGCGGAGAGCACATGGAGCCCAAGAGCCTAACATGGCAGATTACACAGACTATGTGGACGACTTCAATAACTCCGATGACCTAATCTCAGACCAAGAAGAGGTGACCTTACCCGCAGCACGACTGCCGACACAGCCCAAGACACAGTCGGATGCTACACCGGTCACGAAGGCTGAGATGAGGGAGCTGCTGACGGAGCTCCAACGGGGCATCCAGGCGACATGGCGGATATGAGGAAAGATATCCAGGGCCTGTCGGACCGCATGAGTGTCGTGGAGCGAGATTCCAATAGCCACACACAGCAACTTACCACGCTGCAGCAAGACATAGTCTCCCTACAACAACAGCACCTGCAGGTGGAACAAAAAATGGTGGCGATGGAAGATGCACAGCGTGCCCAAAACCTCAAAATCAGGGGAATTGCAGACTCAGTCTCAGACGCTGAAGTACCCGACCTCATAAGACGCCTGGTAAGCACAATTCTCCCCGCGAAGCAGGCCAAAAGAATAAGCATAGACTGCACATTCCGAATACCCAAACCCACGACAACCCCACTAGTGGCACCCAGGGATATAATAGTTAAATTTCAAAAACGGCAAGACAAAATGGCAATAATGGCCACCACCAGGGGAAGCACACTGTATGCCTTTGAGGACATGTCCCTCACGTTCTATACGGACCTGTCACGGGGATCAATGACATGGCGCGCAACCCTCAGGCCACTCACCACCTTGCTCCGCGCACACAGCGTAAAATACCAGTGGCGCCCACCCCACAAACTACAGGTGCTTCATGGGGACGATACCTACTCGATAGCCGACCTACAAGAGGCGAGAATGTACCTAGCTGCCTGGGGCCTCCCACAAGATGCCCTGCAGCAGCCCCACAAACCCGCCAACACCCACGCATGGAACCCGGCCACCTCCGAGACATTTGTCCCAAGAAGATCCACCCAAACAGTACTATCAATGAGCCAAACATGAAACCACATGTGGACTTGAGGATCTGCACCTCTCGCTTATTGCTGTTCCTTGGGGTAAACAATATGGACACAGACAAGTTTTGTCACTACATTATATTGCCATACCAATCTACCCAATGTAAATGAATGTAGATCCCCTGGCACCCCACAAAGGAACCTGGTTATATATATTTGCATACAACTCTGTTTATATGTTTATATGTTCACATGTTTGCCTGTCCCTACATCAAAAAACCATTACAAATAAATTACTACACAGCATCTCGACCTAGATGTTAAGTAACTATGACCAAACCTAGAGCCCAAACTTAAGCCTTAACACATATTTAACCTATCCACTGGTATCTAGACCAGTTCACTCTGCAACACGCATGTTGGGTTTAAATGACTCAGAATCGTATTATTCTAAAATATAAAATGTGCACTATTTTCCATGCCACTGTCAAAGCTGTATTGATTGATGAAAGCGCTGTTGTGGCGTTACTGTTATGCTTTGTAAACACCTGCACAATAAAAATAAACAGAATAAAATAAAAATAAAAAAAATAAAGTTTCATTCACTTGAAATAATTCCTAAAGTCCACTTTTCTTGGCATTCAGCACCATTTTACAGCAAGACAGGAAACTTTATATTTGCTTATACCTTCTTTACTGACGCCTGCAGCTGCAAAGAAACTGTTAACATAGTCAAAAGAAAACACCCAATCGGAATGAGGTTAGACATATAAAACCCTTAATTGAACCCTACCACTTCCTCTTTCTTTGCTACCACCTCCAGATGAGCACCCTCCATTATAAAGCTTCCACTGCATATTGACTGTATTAATTGTGGTCTAGATATTTTGCTGGAAACGTTTTTTGTTTCCCTGCTCCCCCTCTCCGATTTGAGCCTCAGAATTCACAAAGTTTTCTCTGCTCTGATCGCCATTTTAATTTCTGTGATAGGTGTATTTGCTGCAAATTAGCTCTATTTATTGTAATCTATATAGTTTGCTGTGGTTTTTGCTTGGCATGTTTTTTTCCTGCTCCTCTCCGCTTTGGGCCTCCGAGCTACGTGATTGCGGGCGCCTGGTCTTAGCTACTCTGTGATCATGACGCTCTTGGCTCTTTTTTCCCTCTCGGTCCCTTCGGGGTTCCCTTTGGATGGATTGAGAATTGGAGAACCTGGTCCTCACGGAACTGTCCGACCTCGACTCAAAAGGCGCAGTAGAGAGGGCTAAAGTCGGTGTTCGTATCTTCTCAGTTTACTGTGGACTCGGTGGTACTGAAAACTCAGTTTGCTTTTACAAGTCTTTGTTTACTTTCCAGTGTGATCTGGTTCATCCTGTTTTGTTACATTTTAATCATATGGTTGCTATTTATGGATGTTCTGCTCTCCTGCTCGACCTCATCAAAGAAAGAGGAAGTGAGAGGGCCCTTAAAGGGTTTTATATGTCTAACCTCATGCTGATTGGTTGTTTTCTTTTGTCTATGTTAACTGTTTCTTTGCTGCTGGAGGTGTCAGTAAAGAAGGTATAAGCAAATGTTCACCTACTGTTTTTAATAAAATTTAGATTATTTCTTCACCAAGGCTAGAATAATGCTTCCTGGTTGGCAGTGACGCAACACATTTCGCCCCGCCTCTTGGGGCTTTGTCAATGTCATGGCCGTTACCTGCGCTGCCGGTCTCTTCCGGGTTGACGGACTGTAACCACCCCCCCCCCTCTGACGCGGTCTCATTGCGCTACATAATGCGACCGCGCCAGGCAACAGACGCTGGATTAATGAACAGCGTACCGCGGAATTAAACCAGCTGCAACTTTTCTCTACAAACTTACCTGTGTACCGAACCGGACTCGTAAACGACTAACCTCCTTCTCCTTCCTCGACCTCGGCTAGCACTTGACTCCTCTCGACCTCTCTCCACAGAACCTCTCCGGAAGGCACTCTGGAACCAACTTCAACTCCTCTGGAAGCTAAGTTACCTCGCTGTATTATACGAACTTTCCCTGACTACTGAGCTCAAGCTCAGCCTGCTCACACATCCTCCTATCGTTATAGGAGTAATTCCTAATCATTTACTTTTCTACCTCCATATGAGATATTTTCTATCAATTAAGCTAAAACTAATCTCTGCAAGTTAAATCTACATTGCTTCCTTCATATTATTGCTTCAATTCAATTGTATAAATTAATCTAAGAATCCACTCAACAAACTTGAACCATTTAAAGATACGGTACCTGTGTTTCTTCAATCAAATATATTAAAGACACAGTATCAGTTAACTCCCTGGTGAACTGTCATCTCTTTATTTCCTCAACTCCTCACATTCACATCTAATTAATCAGAAATCTGCAGTTGAGCTCCTTCAAATTCTATGTGAACGTGACAGTCAAGCATAAGTGGGTTCCACGAGTGTCCATTTATATGTTTGTTGCCAATGTTCCTAATTATGTAACCAATATCCATTGAGATACAAAATATAATTCAGACTGAGAAGAAATCAATACAGAATTATTGCAATAATATATACACCAAATAAAAAGACAAGAATTAATTTCCTCAATTTAAAATGCTATGATTTCTAATATAATATAATATAAGCAATCCTTTAACCCCCAAAAATAAATATTTAAATACTTAATTGGATTTTAAAAATACTAAACCACCAAGTATCCTTTGAATAGGTATACCATCAAAATATACCAATAAGATTGATATAGAAAGTATAACATACCTAAAAGGAATATTCCAATGAAACTTAGTACAAAAATATGAGTATCCCAAAAAATCTAAGAGACAAATATCTCCATAAATGAATAATTAATTTTAAATAACTTGAGAGAAAATTGGGAAATCCTTAATATAATTGAAAAATTGGGACTTGTCAAAAATAGAAATGGGACGAGATCCATATGGAGAGGATCACTTACATGTTACATTAAATCTCCCATCACCAGCCCACCTTAAAGGATCACTATAGGGTCAGGAACACAAACATGTATTCCTGACCTTATAGTGTTAACACCACCATCTTAACCCCCCCCCTCCTGCCTCCAAATATATTACAAAATCTTACTGTATTCAAGCCTGAAGCTGTAACTCTGCATGCTGTTAGACTCAGAAAAACAAGCAGTCTGCTGACATCATCAGAAGTGGTAGCCTGATCCAATCACAATGCTTCCCCATAGGATTGGCCGAGACTGACAAAGAGGCAGATCAGTGGCAGAGCCAGCATGATTCAAACACAGCCCTGGCCAATCAGCATCTCCTCAAAGAGATGAATTGAATCAATGAATCTCTATGAGGAAAGTTCAGTGTCTGCATGCAGAGGGTGGAGACACTGAATGTTTGGATGCATTTTAGGCAGCCATGACCCAGGAAGGATCTCTAACAGCCACCTGAGGAGTGGCCAGTGAAGTTATCACTAGGCTGTAATGTAAACACTGCATTTTCTCGGAAAAGACAGTGTTTACAGCAAAACGCCTGAAGGTAATGATTCTACTCACCAGAACAAATTCAATAAGCTGTAGTAGTTCTGGTGACTATAGTGTCCCTTTAACTACAAAAAAAGCACATTATAAGTATTGTAAATAGGAACACCCTACAGTACAGGCGAGGTAGATAAAATGAGTACCATTAAATTGGGTAATAGTAACAACCCCTGGATGTTGGGCTACGGTAACATCCCCAGGACGTACTTGAAAACCAGAGCAATCTGAATGTACCTTTCCTGGTTAAATACTTTGTTGTTATTATTTGTAGGCAGATACCTTCTCTGCCTAATTGAATATCCAGCTGTGGTCTCAGCTGGCAGAGGTCTCTTTTCCCTATCAGCTTATATTCATTCGTGGTAGGTGCTATTATTCAAACATGGCCTTCTGTTAAACTCAGTGAGTTCAGCTCTTTCTATTCTTTGGTTGATATCTGCAGTTATTCTTTCCGTTACATATTATGTTATAATTGTGTTTAAGTAGTTACCTACAAGTTCCTTGCTTTTTTGTCGACCTGTTAGGATATGCCATCATCTCGATCTTTCCGATCTCCAGTTAGACAATCATGGTCTCTAATATGAATATCTTTGTGTATTATAAAAAGATTGCCTTCAAAAGTTATTGACCGACACATTATATGTCTCTTTATTACGACCCCACACAGGAATCCCCAGGTGTAAGTGGAAATGGAAGTTCAGTCCTTGTACTGTCTGTGGTCAAGTCGCCCTTGACATGATAAGGTTTTTCACAACATGTCTGTCAGAAATAGCTGAACTACCTCACCCTCCTCCTGGAAATGTCCTATACTGTATCTGGTAGATAGTCGATAAAAGTTTAGGGGAAAATTGATCAAGAAAGACAGATCTCTATCTAGAGGGCTCTGGAGTCTTCTGAAAGGCCTGTGCTCACCTAAGCACAGATTCATTTTTTTCTGTCAATAGAAAGTGGAGGCTACAGATTAGAGCCCTATCAGTTTTCAAGAGATTCCTTCTAATCAAGATCAAGAGCAGGCCCAAGAAAAGGGGAACTGTAATAAGGGACATCGGCACACTTTATGGAAACAGGTCATTATCAGGGTTCCAAAGAAGAAAATAGTTTACAGAATATACAGTATACTACTCCTTTTTCTTGCCCCAAAATCCTCTTGGAACAGGCGTTCAATTTTAGACCTACATATTTCCAACTACTGCATCCATGTGAGATGATCCAGAATTGAATCTCACAATAAAGTTTTCTTGTTTTGTAAAGGTCACACATTGGTTTGATGCTTTCTAAAGACTTTAGTAGACAGGGCAATTGTAGGTTATCTGGATTGAAAAACTACCATTACCTGATTTCATGTAAATCATATGTATTAAAAGTTGGTGCATGTTCTACCTTTTGATTAGTTGTTTAGATTAGATAGAGTGTTTACATAAAGCCTTGCAACCCTGATATTTGACATCCACATGCTACCTTTTTATGAGATTCCTAACACAAAGCAAAACACTAAATGCTGTAAAAACAAAAACATAGAAACAAAATTGGTAAATGTTTTTCTCTTGTAGGCCATGATGGTGCTGTCAGTGGACTGGGCTGGAGTTATGATAAGAACTTGCTGGTTTCATCTGCTGATGACAGAACAATGAGGATATGGAATGCAAAGAGCACCGAACCTGTGCTAGTGGTGGTAATAAAGACAAATTTTTGCTTTTGCTGTTTGATTTAAACAACCTTTTCCCTCTCAATTTGTCATCATTAAATCAGTATGTAACATTGTTATAACAGATCAATTGTTGTGTGAAATGGCTTTGTATGATTTTCATTTTCAATAGTGCTTATAGCTGCAACATCCAACTCGTACTAGTCACCAGGGAAACCTTTCCAAACTCTTTTTATTTCACTGTGCATATGTCTGTCTAAGACAGTGTGTGCATCTGTGTATGCATATATGTGAATGCACTCCATCATTTAAACACCAGTACTAAAAAACAAATACACTCCTGAATTCAAACACACTGACACTGATCCAACCCTGCTATAAATTGTAGATATCCAGCTGGCAAAACATTGCGGGAGTTGTACACAAGTTGAAGAACTACCCTAGACTATAAAAACTTTTTTTTTTCCCTTTCTAGTCCTAGTATGAACATGTGCTCTTCATTTTCTTACCATTTGTTGCTCTAAAAAAATTAAGATAGTGTGCCCATTATGTAGCAGCTAAATAACCTGGATATCACCTTTTTAGGCAACACAACTCAAGTTGCTCATAGCTAGTTAAAGACCTAGCATTAATGAGATCATGCTTTTGAGCAGGCAGTTGACATTGTGTTGAACTTCATAATATGTGTGCATGGAGACTGTTCAACACTATCCATTATTAGCTTTGAAAATGCAACATATCCATATCCATATTTCTGGATCCATATAATGATTTACACTATAAACTTACAACTCAATGAACTTACGGAGCTCCTTGGTTTCCTTGTTATTATGTGTAGTTGGTTATTTTCAAAGTCCTCACCAACTAGATATGGTATTCAAAATACCGTTTTTTTAAGACACAGTTTTGTTTACATTTGGTACTTTGCCTACCTTGCTTTACACTATTTTAAATGCTTCGGTTCTGTTTATTTTCTGGTAGTGAGTATTGGAATGCAGAGCTTTTGATCCGTCTGGACCATATTTTCCTTAAAGTAGAATTTAACTCTGAAACGTGTTTCTCTCTGTCTGATGTAGATGTCAGCTGGAGAGGAAGCGAGGTAGGCTTTTACAATTGGCATTGGCTAATATCAAATATGCGTGTATTTCAACGCCAGAAAAAACACAGTATATTATTCCAATTAGAAGTGGCAAGGTACCAGGAAAAACTATTAAAATCCAAAGGATCTAAACAAGTATTGAACAGTGTGAATGTGAAAAATCTTTGCTTTCTGGAGAACCTTCCATGAAAATCAATCGATTTGTGCTTATGAGATTAATGGATATGTTCTCCATCATTCATGCAACTCACTTGAAGGGTTATTCACTAAAGTGGCAATTCAAGGTGCATTTAAAGAGAATTTAAAATTTAAGGTAAAATATTCTAAGTCATTCATGCTTTGTGTTTGGCTACTTAAAGGACCACCCTTAAAGGACCACTCTAGGCACCCAGACCACTTCAGCTTAATGAAGTGGTCTGGGTGCCAGGTCCAGCTAGCTTTTACCCTTTTTTTTTTATAAACATAGCAGTTTCAGAGAAACTGCTATGTTTATACTGAGGGTTAAGCCAGCCTCCAGAGCCTCTAGTGGCTGTCTCATTGACAGCCGCTAGAGGCGCTTGCGTGCTTCTCACTGTGAAAATCACAGTGAGAGCACGCAAGCGTCCATAGGAAAGCATTAATGCTTTCCTATGCGACCGTCTGAATGCGAGCGCGGCTCCTGCCGCGCATGCGCATTCAGCCGATGACATCGCGAGGAAGAAGAGGAGGAGGAGGAAAGCTCCCCACCGGGCGCTGGAGAAAGTTTAACCCCTTCCTCCCCCCAGAGCCCGGCGGGAGTGTGTCCCTGAGGGTGGGGGCACCCTCAGGGCACTCTAGTGCCAGGAAAACAAGTATGTTTTCCTGGCACTAGAGTGGTCCTTTAAATGTAAAATTCACTTTGAATTCACTTTGAACTTGGACTTTAGTGAATAACCCTGTTGGATAGCCTTAGGAGATATTTTAATAGAAAATAGCACTTATGGGGGGTGGGGGGACTGTTCGGGAAGAGATCTCTGCTTTAGAGGGTCGTGTTCGGGCTGTGGAAGAAAACACAGACCTTGTGGAAGTGGAGCAGCTAAAGCAGGGGCAACAGTGTTTTAGCAGAAGATTGCAAATCTACATAGGCACAGAAATCTACGGTTTCGGGGCATCCCACATTCGGCACCCACTTTCCGAGAAGGCTGCGTGCCTCAGTGTTAATACCAACGAAATTGAAATCTGTAAATTCTCAGTTCCGTCTGGCTCAGTCTCCCAGAGCACCAGTGGACGTCCTGAAGGACCTCTTGGTGCAATTCTGCTTAAAGGCGAACTGGGCAGTGATTTTAGCGGTGACGAGATGCACTCCTCACCATACTTTTGAGTCCTTTCAGCATTCTATGGGGATTTTTCACATTCAGCAGTGCAGTAGAGACAGTCACTTTGCCCTTTTAAAAAACGTCACCATGATGACTGGGATGACAACTGACAGTACAACACAATGGCAAGAAACTTCATCTCATCATGTCAGGGGTTCCGACCTTTGCTTTGTCCTTGGGACTTGCTCTACCAGAATCTGAATCTACGATGACACATGGGCCACAGTCTCCTACACACTGGAATATATACAATATTCATACATTTTATCTTGCAGGATCAGAAGAGGACAGCAGAAAGGGACAGCGAGGGTTATGACGTTGCCGGGACTGGTCACATTCAAGATCTACTGACTGTTTTCTATACTCATGTTATTTGTTTCTTTTAGTTGAATATTACCACATATTATGGGTTTCTTTGATTGTAATAATTGTATTAATGTGATGTTTGCATACCAT
Organism: Pelobates fuscus; assembly: GCF_036172605.1. NCBI lineage: Eukaryota > Metazoa > Chordata > Amphibia > Anura > Pelobatidae > Pelobates > Pelobates fuscus. The sequence goes on along the minus strand of NC_086318.1, from coordinate 220,769,666 downwards.
AGGCAGGCTTCTTGGAAGCCTTATCTTGCTCATTTCTCCTAACAAAGTTATATCCCCCAATACAGCACTGAAGCTAGTTGTTAAATAACAGTGGCAGTAGTAACATTGTTCAGTTTAGCACTGGCATGTTATCCTCAGAGGAACAGCATTACAGCATAGGTAGTTTTGACTATGATGTCCCCTATCTCTATGTCACTGCTGAGTGGTTTCACAGGCTATGAGGGATTATGTAGGGTGATTGAGCTTAACACATTTTTCTACTAACATTAGGTAGTTTAGTATTATCCCCAGATTTTTTTCTATGCTTTATACCTTTCATGCCATGCCTAACTCAGAGAGTTTTCCTCTGATATAGGACAGCTAGAGTCAATCACCATACAGATGGTTCACTTTTTTTTTTTTTTTTAATTCTTTATTTTTTAGTGCATGGATAGACAAGACAGCTTACTCTGCCACAATAGCATTCCTAAGGATAGACATATAACATTAGTATTACAATTATGGCATTTGAGCAGTGCACATTTTTGTATATAGATGTAGAAACAAAATATGAATTAATATTGGTTGCTCATTACAGTTAAAGTTACTAGCTTAATCTGCTAAACACTAGGACACATTTATGCTTAAAATCTGCATAAAGTATTAAGTGAAACAAGAAATGTAGTTAATGCTTATATAAGATAATGTCCGCTTGTATTAAACTTGGAACAACAGTAATACGTAAAAACAGTCATTATATGCATGCTTAGTGAGAACTCCAGGTTAGTAGGAGCCTTACTGGTCAGTGACCTGCGCACAGTCAGCTGATTCCAACGTCTGGGAAACTGAAACCCTGGAAGTGGGGGTAAAAGAAGGCAGCGTAAGTCCCGAAAATGTAATAATTCTCCCTCCGGCCCTGGTCTGCAGTTGTCTGCCGCGGATCCGAGCCCGCCAACGGTCTTTTTCTTTCTCCGATGAAGTGGGCGGAATACCAGAGTGGTGTGTTGCTTCAGGCGGTGGCAGCATCTCCGTCTACGCGGATGCCGCTTCGAGGTCGTGTTCCGCTTGGCTCTGTCTTCCCTCTGGATCCGCTGTCACCGCTCACGGTTCGCTGTTGGGGCTCAGTATGCTGCAGACGTGCCTCCAAGGAAGCCCATAAGTGTGCAAAATGGCCCCCGAGCCGCTGTAGCAAGCGATCAACTGGGTTAGAGTGTGCAAGGCAAGGTAACAGAGGGCCCGACTTCGCAGGTGAGTAGCCCCGCCGCCATCTTGGGCTGTGATGCTGGGTGGCTCGCTTGTTCGGCAATCCCGCTTTTTCTGCTTTGTGTCGGTCCACATGCTTGTGGAGGCCGGAATATCCCCCCCAGCACCCTGGGGGGGGGGGGGGAAACAGGGCTGTCTAGCACATGTCGTCTGACAGGAGAGCGGCCTCCTCTCCCGCCATGCAGCTCCCCCAGGTCTCGCCCAGGTAATTGTTAACGAGTTGATGCTGTGCTTTGTGCACTTGTTTCATGGCTCCCAGGTCGGGTAAAATCTGCAGGTAGTTGCTTAGGTATGTCTAGGTGTGCTTGGTTAAAGGATTATTAAGCTCGGAGCTCGTGCAAAGTGCGTCCAGCCGCCATGCCGCCCCGTGGTTCATATTGTGTGTAAGAGTAGTACTACTTATTTATCACTGTTACTGTTGTTTATTACTGGTTTTATTTGACGTTCACAAAAGGAGATGTATTTTAGCTTTGTGCCAGCTTAATGTATTTGTCTTTTCATTATGCAGTATTCTATGGAACAATGTCTCGTATCGATATTTGTATGTCATGTGATATCATCTCAATAAAGTATAAATTAGAAAAAAAAGAAAATAGCACTCATTTCCTTATAATAGCAAATTTACCCTGGGAGGGTTAACGGGGTATGGAGCTTTGAATTGGCATGCGTCGGGCAGGGAGATCGGCCTCCTCTCATTGCCACAGCGCCCGCCAGGGCTTGCTCCTGATCGTCGTAGACAGTTGTCTTTGAGCGCTGGTAGCAACCCCGAGCCAGTCACTTAGTGCTAAGTGTTGAGGTGTCTTGACCTACTCAAAGTAGAGCGTGTCATACATGGGTGACTGGACTAGATTATTATGGTATGCATAAGGAGCTCAAAGAAAACATGTCCATTCGCCATTGCTGTCAGGCCCGCCCCCCTACATATATATTTCTACTGTGTCAGTAACTGAAGATTGGAAAAGTTGATCTGCCTCACCTTTTAAAAACTGTAAAATCTTTGAAAGTATTCAAGTTACAGCTAAATAAATGTACTATTGCTTAGACCTTGATTTAATAAGCTTCCCAAATGATTCAATACTGTTAGAAATGTTTTACAAATGATTACTCTGCAAAACTTCCCATAGACTTAATGTTGACTACTGTAGACAAATCATTTGTAAAGTGTTTCTAACAGTATTGAATCATTTGTAAAATGTATGAAATTGCTGCCTTATATTTTAATACATCTGGATAAGCTTATAAAATTATTTCAATTTTCAAGAATAACTTTTTACATTTTTTTTTTTCAAAATATCAAATTATATCATACATGCAAACTATGTCAAAAGATTGCAAAATTAGAATATGTTTCATAATATTAAATCATTTCAAAAGTTCAAAAGTATACAAAAAATATTGCATAATTTGAAGAACTTGTCCAAAAATATTGTCAAGGTCTTGGTTAAATTAAAATATCTTTAAAGTTTAACAAACATCAATGAACCTTTTCTGTTTTCTTGATTTTAGGGAAAAGAAATGTTTTGTAAGCCTGTTCGTTTCCCCCAGTTTTACTACATGGATAAGTTTATTTTGTTGTCATCTGGAGCCGAGATTCATCTTCTGAAATATTTTCTGGATGACAGTAAGGATGAAATAAAACGGTGCGTGAAGTTAAAAGTAACAATTTGTTGCAAAAGCATAAAACAAGCAGTCCTATATTATTTGCATTTCAATGGGTATTTTAACATTTAATATGTGCAGAGATGGATAGACGTGTTCTTTGTTTTAAAAAAAAAAAAATATATATATTTTTTTTTTTTAAGATTACATTTATGATGGTAAGTTGCATGGTCAGTTGCATATACAGTAAAATCTTTGCACTGGAAATTAATGTTGATTTCCAATGTAAATGATACATTATTTTGGCAGTGCACAATCTATAATGTGTTTTCAAGAATCTTTATTTGTTTTTGTTTATCTTGAAGTTATGTTCACTGCTAATGATTTTGAACCATATTTATTCTACCTGATTAATTTAAACAACCATGGAAACTACCGGTAATCATATTACACATAGGTGTCGGAACATAGCAGAACAAATGATAATTGTAATTGAGCATGGAAACCAGTGACACGATATCACATTGCCTTTATGTTCTGTAATAGCTTTGAAGAAGACAAGAAGCTTCCAATACTTTCATTCAGCCAATAGGAAGGCATACTTTGGTTTTTAAATACACTTAAAAACACACACGTTTCGCATTACACCGACAGAGACTGAAATTCCGGATGTATTTGTGCAGATGTGCTCTTAAGTGTGTGTTTTAGTCTTTTGAGATGTATTATTTATTATTGATAAATGTATAAAGTGTTTGGTTTACTGCAGACATCAGACTTTATTGCTCATAGTTCATGTAAATGTTCTGAGAGTTTAATGCATTTTATTTTTGTTCATGGCATAAAGTCAATAGAACAGTACAGAGCAGCACAATTCTACTATGTCAAAAGTTTTGTAGTTGGTACACATGGAAAACATGCCATTTGGATAAGGAAGGGAAACAGATGTAGGAAAAACAAAGAACCATCATGGGAGGCCACAGCATAACTCAGATAATGCATCAAAATATTTTCTTATTTGAATTGCATAAGAAAGGGCTTGAGACCCTAGGTGTTTCCGCTTCAATGGATCACGCTGGCTTGTTAGGATATAGAATAGAAAAATGTGAGGGTTAGTGTATATTTATCAACATGTGTGCAATAGCGATGTATGGGTGTCCTATGAGTGGGACTAAATTTGTTTAAATGGTTGCCATCTTTTGTCAAGGTGCTTTAATATACTGCAAAAACATGCTTGGTGTTTAAAAAAAATAAAGTGCAAAAAAGTACAACAGGGGGGCGGAGCCGGGACGCCGAGCTGAGCGGCAGCCATCCATGCCAGCTCTGGCTCTGAGATGCTTAAACACACCAAAATAATGCACCAAAAGCCCACCTGGAGCAGGGGCAAAAACAAGCATTAAGCGGGGAGAGGCACAGGAGCAACATACAGGGACACCTGCTAAGCCACCGCCGCGCAACCCGCACACCCGGAGCACACGGAGATGGCAGGAGCCACGAGACCAGATGGCTGAGGGAGAGAGGGGGGTCCGGTCCCGGCCCCGCTAACCCCCCTCGGGCCGGCGGGGGTGATCCCGGCCCACGAGTCAAATCTCCAGAGACTGGAGGCAGAAGGCCCGCACATTGGGGAGCACTTTCCCACGTGGAGCCAAGATGGCTGCTATACGCGCACACTACTGGGAGTCACGCGGGGTCACCCTGGCCCTCCGGGAAGACGGATCCCACAGATGGACCCCTCCGGGCAGCAGAATGGTTGGCTCAGAGCCGGCTCTAACCCCTGGATTTGGTGGTGGTCCAGGGAGGCCTGCCCCCACTCTGTGAGCCCTGTGGAGCCGGGGTGGGCTGGACCCCCGACGGACCGGTGGCCGGGGAGGCGAACACCGGCGACGTGCATGTGACCGGAGAGGGTTGAGGCACAACGGGGCTGGAGCTCCAACGGGGAACTGCAGGTGTTGGGGAGGTGCAGGGGACGAGGGGCCCGGGGACTTTTCAGGGGTGGGAGTCTGCCGGACTGCTGATGTCCTTGAGTGCCCACAGCACTGCTGAACTCCAGGACGACCGGCCAGAGTAGGCCTGGAATGGAACAAAGAGGGGGTTGGTCGCACTGGGGGAGCTGGAGGGATCCTGCACTGAATAACCAGCTTGGCAAAAATATGCACCCCGGGCACAAGCCTGCAAGAGGCCACGGCACAGATATACCAGAGGGGGCCATTAACCCCACGCTGGACAATGCTTCCCAACAGGCATTACAACGCCACCTCCAGTGGAGAGACTCACCAGTTATCGTTCCACAGAACTAGATCAGGATATACCTTATTGATCTAGCAATTGGACACTACACTATCATCAGCTGCTTAAAGAAGAAGAAAAGAAAAGAAAAAGAGAACAATAATTTATATTTATAGCCAGACGGATGTAATATATAATATATGTTAGCATGCTTACACTTTACCTTAGAAAGACGCACATTATACATGTAGCTACTCGTCATTATTACTGCAGTCACAACTGTTAACCTAAGGATTTTCATAAACGCCCAGATTATACAACGCCACGCTCTCACAGCGAGCCGCGCACACTAGGAACGAGCTCAAGCATACTATAGGCCTATATGGCTTACATACTAGACACAGCCTTAAGATACGCATCCTGATATAGAAAATAAATGCCTAGTTACCAGCAGAAATTGCACAAATTGTTTTGCTTAGAAATGCTAAAATGCTCCTACAGGGGCTAAAGTTTATGGTTAATTGCTTATACAATAAGCTTTTTACGTCACTGCTTAATTGACATATACTTAAGTGACTCTTCGCATCAGCTTCAGAATGAATATGCTATCCATTATTGTTTACCTAAATAGTCAGGCGATTGCATTATACGACGTACACCAATCTTCTCAAATCTAAACATAGAAACAACCATGCTCATTGCGGCACATAAATAAGCTATCAGTTCTGATGATTATGCACTCACTTCTTGGCATGCATATTTTGTAAATGATTGGCCGCTGTTTTAATGTTAATAGATAGGACTTTTCATCGCACCGAGATGCCTGCCTCTTATAATACTATTACCATATATGATTACCGTACCGCACGTTTTATTGAATTTACTTAAATGCTTGTTTAACCTGACCTATATGCCTCTGCGCAGGCAACCATATACTACATCTATTACCCTGTACTATGCCTGCTCATGCTTTTTTGCGACAATAATACAAATATTCAAAACAAAAAAGTACAACAAACCATGCATCCACTTATATTATCTGTGCAAAAGTGTAACAAAATCTTTTAGAGCAACACCTATAATGTGCTAATGCAAACAATTAGCAATTGTGTGCATTCTGTGTAAAACACAGACATATTTTCCACATAAAAATGATACAATTTTCAAATTGCACCTTGTAAGTGTAAGAATAAAATCAAATAAATATCTTCTAATACTTAACAGCAGCAACATTTTCAGTGATATCACTCCCTCCTGAGGTGAAACCGAAGAAGGAGCTTGTGTGGCTCCATCATGGGCCTGGTGGGGCAATGTGATAAGCTTGCAACCAACGAGCCCTTGTGTTTTTTAGTTGACCGTATGGACGATGTGGGTCACTGTTGTAGCAAGTGAGTTGTAGCCAGATAGCCTGTGTAGAGTTGCTGTGAAACATGCTGTAATATGCCCAGGTTAGCATGTGTCCGATTCCATGCACAGGCAAGCCATGCCCCCCAAGGAGGGTTTTTTTTTAAATAATTTATTCCACCTTCTGCAACATTACTGAATAGGATTTCATTTGAGTCCAATGCATACAGTACTCTTTATTTATAAATAAATAATAATAATAAAAAAAAAATGTAAGCATTTAAACCTGTTTTTATTCTTTTTTTCCCCCTGACGTAAATGTACTTTTCTTGGTTTTCTATGCCCATGCAGGACTTCTCAAAATCTTACTTGAGATATGCAGGTGATATACAACAGTACTTTTTGTATTTGCACTGGAGAGTTTTGTCGTGTTTAATATTACCACAATCTTTTTCGTACCTAGCTATATGATTGATCTCAACGAAACTTCAACTTCCAGACCATATACGACACCATACTAATAAGACCCACAAGGTCAGGCAGACTTCTTCCTGCATTTCTGCAGGCACCCTTACTAAGAGAACACTATTTTAAGAAAAATACTTATCAAATGTATGTACACCGCTCAACCAATTTACATTAGAAGGAGTGTATGATGAATTGGACCTCGTCACGGGTCCTTTGAGGAGCATACTTGCCAACCTCTTACCCTGTGACTATGGTCCCTGTGTTAAACCCTGGTTGAAAACCCTATTTGTGCCTCTTGGGACTTATAACAGGAACAATTCGAACTTTTGAAGCGGCACTTCGAACTCCCAAAGCCATTCGAAGTGCCATTCAACCACGTGGCGGCGGCAATCTTAAGCCGCGAGTACAATGAGCGGTGTTTGGTCGTCGAGTTCATGGAACTAAAATCGGACATGCAACGGCGCGGACACCGCTAAACTCTTACCTTCCATGGAGGTTCGGCTATTCGAACGGGAGTCAAACGGAGTTCGGTAAGAATAAACTCCCGAACAAGAGACATGCACTGACTTTATTCACGAACGGCTACGTTTGGCATTCTGAATATTATTTTGAATCCTTCAAGTAGACCAGGCGAACAACCTGATTCTCTGGAACGGTTTTGGGCATGGAACCATGCGTGCAGTCTGTCAAAATATGACTTCCAGGCAATTCCTAAACCCCTGAACTGATCTGTGTCTTTGTGTTGGAGTCCCCAACAAGGTCCATGTGGTCGTACCCCTTGCATGGGGACTGTCATAAAAGGCCAGTGTGACACCATTAAAATTCAGTCCTGCTTCACCCTCAACATAGAGCCTCGCCTCGTGTTTGTAGGGACCTGCTATACAAGCTATAACCACTAGCTCTTGTAAGAGCTTCACAGCTATACTCTCTTGGAGGAGAGGCTCACCCACTGGAAACTGAATCCTGGTCTTGGGTCCAGGGTGGGTGGAGGACGGCAAGACCCCAACCAAGCTGCGGTGGTTCATGGGGTCTACAGTACTTATGGTGTCCGGTGGAGTGCTTGGAGTCCTCGGGGAGCACTAGGAGCATCGATTGACGGAGGTACCCAGTCGGGGTGGCAGGTGGTCCGTCACAGAGAGGACTCCCAGGGAGACATATATTGCTTGTTTGTCTTTATTTGCTCTGACTGTCTGCAGGTTGTCAATGATATACATGGAGTATTTTTGTACACCAGATTGCCATGTTCTTCATGGCTAGTCTGTGGGTGATTAAATCGTTTAATCACACACAGACATGAGTAGATTGCCAGATCTACTCCATCATGAAGAACATAACAACACCTTGATCCATAGGTAATTATAAATATTTTTTATTCCAAAGTAAACATACAGTTTGGTCACACAGGGGGTAGATTGAAGATCACCACTGATAGGTTTTGTGCCTCATTGGCAATTCATCCGACACTAATCATTTACCTCAATAGACAGCATTGTATATTGTTAATGCATTTTCCAAGAACTATGGTAATTTCTGGCTTTGCAGGGCTTTCAACGGATATATGAAAGAAAAATAAATCCCTGCACTGCCTTTCTACTGTTTGCTGCTGTTTGGACTTTACTGTCCCCTCTCATCTTCACGCAGAAAGCATGCACCATCACTGCTGATAGACCATCAGTCAGTATTATATTTCTAGAAGGACATATTTGACAACAGTAGTCCGTGATATAACACAGGGTCTGAAAATAGATATGTGCAATTTCCAGCAGGGAAGTATTGTTAATTTAATCTTAAGATGTATCTTGCTATTTCCAAGGGGACATTATTAGTTTTATAGTTTGTAATGTTATGCATGTAATGGGATTCCTGTCAAACATAGCACATTAGTTGTTCTTTATTTTACAAAACATACACACAATTCAACAAAAATAAATAAATTGCGCATACTGAAATTCTAGGACAAATGGTGCCATTGGTTTTGGGAATCAGAAATTGCTTCGTAATAACATTTGTCTCTGGTAGCAATTTTAACATTATACTTTGAAAGTAATCAGAAGCCTGTTTTTTAGTCCAGAACTTTTCCAGTGTGACAAAAATGTTCTTTTCCAGGCATGCTTATGGAAAGTCATGGTTTAACGGCAACTATTAGTACAAATAATCATTTGTGGTTTATTTTATCTGCTACATGTAGAAATAAGAAACTTATGCAGATATGTGTAGGCTAAACTTAGCATAAATACATTTATATCTGTGTGAATGTGATCCATTGTTCTGTTCTTAAAAATCATCAATTATGGTATTTATGTCAATGAACATTGTGTATAGCAGCTGATGTAACATTCAACATTTTGTTGTTAAGCAATATCTGTGTATGATGTGACACATCATATATTATCACATTTTTCTTATTTCTGCATACACTGCAATTTTTGTACAATTATTCAGTTGTTTAATTTTGTCAACTTAGCACAGTTAATTGTGATTAGTTGCATACTTCTACTATATTAACTTGGTATTTTTGCTGCAGTTGCTATATGTCAGCAATTAAAGTGTTACTGCAACCATCAGAAACCTCTGTACCCCACTGTAGAATTTATAATGGTAAGTGTACCTTGGCACCATACCTCAGTAACTGGCCAAACCTTTTTAAATGGCCCTGCAAGGTGCCGGGTCTCCTCCGTTACAAAATTGCTATTTGTAAATAAAAAATGAAAAATGTTTTAAATCTGAAATGTTATGCATGCTACGTACCATTTAGAAAATTAGGATTGAGACTTGAACCCTTATAACCATTATAAAATGACTCTAAAAGTGTAACTTTGTAATCTGGTGCATTACATTAGGACTTATGTTCTAAGTCTAAGGATCTTGTACAAGAAAGTGTAAAATATTTATAAATTGTGCATGTACCTTGTAATATGTTTAGTTCACATTAGTTTTCAGGCCAATGGTTGAGAATGTGCAAAGACAGGCACAAAACGCATCCAGGACCTCCTACAAGGTTTGCTGGGACCCTCTCCAGTGTTGATTTTTTTTTTCTCCCTCCTAGTAGATTTTGCTATCTCCAGCTGCTTTTTGCATTTTCCTGCTCCCCTCCTCCCCCCTTTTTGGATCCAGGGTGTTTCATTTCCACCTATTTGAATGTGCATTTGAGTTGCACACTGGCTTTTGGTGCAAATATTGTAAGTAACATCTTATTCGTTTGACTACTAGTTGCTGGCATTTTTGTTATATTTTTTTTTCTCTATTTAATTTTTTAATAAAATGTGCATTTTTTCATTACTTACCTGTGGCATAATTTTGGAGCTACTAACATGTAAAGACTGAATGGAAATATTGGTGTACTACATCACCTGGAAGCTAAATTAGTTATATCAGTTGATTTCTTGTTTGGGCTTGTCCCATGGCTTTTCGGCACATGTCCGTTTCAAAATCACCATGACTACCTCAAGTCAACATTAATTTGTTGTCCAATTACCTTTCGCATATGTCACTAGTCAACAAATCCTTGGCCTAGGGTAGCAGGCTGTGACTCTATTTAGTTAAAGAATTGGGGAGTACCAACAGACTTTTTGTTGGGTGGGTCCCCTGTGGGAAGGAGTAGTCAGATGGATGATAGGTATTGCTCCTACTGGACAGGGTTTAATTTAACCATTCTACATAACTAGATAAAGCTGGCAAAAAGTAAAGGGAGATAAAATATAGCTGGTTTATAGGCAAACATAAGGGAATAGTTGAATGAACAAAGTTACTGTCTTTTCAGTTCAAAAATAAGGAACTAAAGCGATTAAACAGACAAATGTGAATTTGTGAATCAGAGTTTCTGTCTCTACTTCTGTTATCAGCCTATCATAGTCTAACTGTAGATTACTTTCACTAACTTAGGGTCCCTGTAGAGATAATTAAATTGGACCTACCAACAGTGCCCACATTTAGAATTTCCACTATATATGTAAAAAAAAAAATCCACTTTTATAGAGAATTCTAATCAGGTAATCAATAGAATATTATGTAAAGGCTGTTTTTTTTTTTTTAAAACATAAAAATTAGATCAGCATTACACACAAGAACATAGGAAATTAATTTTCTATTCAGACAAGAAAACTAATATAAAGGTGTTTTTAAAATGTATATTTTTTACATGCTTTATTTTTGCCCCAGGTAGACATGATGTATACATAGCAGAGAACAATAAGTAGACTGGTAGTGAAAGAAAAGCAGTTTTCATAGAAATAAGATGTTCATTTGTCGAGCTGTGAATTTTTTATGATTAAGTGCTTGGTGGTGACATGTTCAATGTGAGATGTGTGGCATTTATAGAGAAAACAATGTTACCAATATGAAAGTGAGAGAAAGATCGCTTATAAAAATAAGACTAGGTTTGTTGGTGGAACGTGCATAGATTCTATGCAGAGAGGTGCCAGCAAGGCCTATGTTTCCATTATGTTTCATGCACATTCCTAGCCCAAGTTACCCAGAGGCAATGGGGGAGGGGGGCGGGTGGGGATGTGTGTATAATAATTAACTAGTCAGTCTGAAAAGGGTTAATGTGTCTATACTGTCCTATGTGTGTGTGAGGATTCTAACTTTTGGCACAATTAGGGGAAGAAACTTCCTAATTACAGAAGTTCCGAACTGGGCTTTGCAATAGGCAGTCCGATCTGGGTTCAGGTTGTGGCTGTGGCAAAAGTGTACGACGTGGACGGTTTAGGTACAAATTCAGCAGCTGTTATCGGCTTCCATCTTTGAGGTGGCTCAGGCGCTGTATTTGGGTCATCATGGCCGAGGGAGCCCTAGGGGAGTTCCATGCATGGCAGGATCAGTGCGGCTTCTTGGAGATCTTGAATAGTGCGAGTTGTGTCACCATGGAAGACAGACAGTGAGCAAGAGAGGCTCCAGCGGTAGCGGATTTTGTGTTGTTGTAGAAGGGAGGTGAGTGGTCTTGATTCCCGATACAATGCCAGAGTGCTGCCAAAGAGGTCTGCATAGAAAGCCAGTGAAATTTCTTCAAAGTTGTAAGGGGACTTACCCCTTAAAGAGGTCAGCTTTGTCTTTCCCATTTTGAAATTGGACACATGGTCTCTTTGTACTGTAGGTGGTGCCTTTGCCGGTCTGGGCTCCCGTAATATTCCTTAGATCACTGCTGATTTGGCCTGTCTAGGTGTCAGCAAGGCTGTCAGCCGTCGTCGTGTGGTAACTCCACCTTAGGGATGTTTTTAGAGATCCCCCTGATTTGAAGATTATACCGGCGGCGTGAGTCTTCATGTGCCACGAAGCAGCACTTATATGTTTGGTTTTGCTGCTGTAATTCGCGGATCGCTTGTTGAAGAGATATGATCTGTTGTGTGCGAGAGTTAGATGCAGTTTCCAGTGCTCCGTGTTGGCCTGTCAGGCCCTGCAGGTCCCAGCTTATGGTAGCCATATCAGCCAGTAAGTTCTTTTTCAGGTCTGCTAGGAGCTCTTTCAGGATTGATGTTGTCACCGGAGCGGAGTCTGGATTCGGTAGTGGAGTCAGCGGTGAAACTGCCTGAGCAGGTGTGTAACCCTCATTCTTTTCGCAGGAAAATTTGATTGAGAAGTCCGAGCAATACTCAGTGAGGGATGCCATCTTAGGCCCAAGAGCGCCATGAGCCTGCTGCCACAGATCTCCAGTATTCATACCCATTTGGGGTTTGTCCATTTTTTGCTTTTTTGTCTTCGCACCATGGGGTTTAAGCAGGCTGTAGGTTCCCTCGGAACCCAATAAGGCAGTTGTAAGAGGGGAAAATCAAGTAATTAAGACTCTTGTGGTCTGGAGCTCTACGATCACGCTACCATCTGCTTTGGCAGTCATACTCCACCCCCCATGGTTTCTCAATCTTAAATGCAGATTCTTGTGTTTTAAGCATTTTCTGCCCACAGACCCCTAACCATGGCTCTATGGAGTTTATCATGACATTTAGGGTTTTGTGGTTGGGTGGCTGGCACTCATTTCTGAGAAGGCTCTGGTATATGTATAGTTACATTTATTTTGTACAAAGTTTGGAGGTTCTAAACGTAGACAGACTGCACCTAGGTGTAAAAATTTTTTTTAGCTGGTCAGAAAGGATACGGGCCCCCTTTGGTAGGAGTGCAATAATGCTTCACATAGATTCAGTGACGTATGTCTAAGATGTCTCTGATGTACAAGCAAATACACAAATACACAATAAACCTTGATTCATGAAAGATCTGACTGCATAACTTATTCCTTTGGCTCACAAAGCGACTGCTCTTGATCATAGTTCTATTTGACTGCCAAGATAAAAAAAATTTCCCTTTAGTAAATGAGACACTAGTTTAGAACAATATTTCACCATGTGGAATGAAGTTTGTTGTACTGATGATCTTTTTTTGTTTTAAAATAGATCTGTCATATTATTCTGTGAAAGGTAATACATTCTTCATTAATTTCTATATGTATGTTTGTTTGTTTTTTCCCCCTTTAATGCATCACATTTTAAAGATATCTACAGTTTGTCAATATACATCTACTGAAATTCCAGCACCATTAAAATATATATTAAATACAAAGTAGGTAGGCACTACCTTTTTCATGTATGCCACAGGGAAATGCCAAAACCTGAATGGTTTTCCTTTAAGATACATCTCCTTGTGCATGTGTAAGACGTTATGTGTGTGATCATACAATCTGGAACAAGACTGCAAAGTTGGTATAGTTCCCGCAATCCCAGAAACAAGAATGATGGCGATACCAAGAAGGGATATCTCCCACTTCCCTTTTTCCTTGTTGCTCCAAAATCAAGTGAACAGAGTGCCCAGGGAGGTCTTTGCAAAAAATTATTTTTAAAAAAATGCAGAGACTACCAAGACACACTTTAAGTATTGAAGCATTATATTTTACTTTCTGCATCAGAATATTAATTAATTTACCCTGCTATATAAAGATCTGGAGAGGTCAAGTCAGCGTTGAAGTTGCAAGTTATTAATAGTAAGGCAGAGAAGCCGGCATAGCATTCATATAGAATTTGATCGTATTACTCAGTCATTATACTAATACTTTACTAGTACTTTAAATGAAAAACAAAACATAATTTCATAAAGAGTTGTGCACATAATACTTTTTAAGTTTTGCTGTATAACTAACAAACATGTACAATAGCACTATAATCTCTTTTAGGGTTCTCTGAATTTATCATAATGCACTGTACACCTATTGGTTCTGTTACGCTGTGTCTGTATATCTTGATTCGGATTGTTCCAAGAAGGTCATGTTAGTAAGACGGAATCTGTTATGATGGTCATTTAAACAGTTATGAAAACACATATTAAAGGAAGGTGAAGATTACTCATCCAAAATAAATGGAAAACCCCACAATCACTTTGGTTATCTCAACAGTTTCAGTAATTCTAAACAGTGTTATTTTTTGTACTAGATGTTCTGCATCATTAGACAACATTGAAGAGAACATTTATAATTATGTAGATAAACTATGCAGTAAGCTACTTTCCAAAGACAGAGTATTTAAAGGAACAATCCAAAGTTAAAAATATTTAATTTTACAATGTTTAGTTATCCATATAGATATTCTGTAGTTTCCCTGCCACTAAAAAAAAGTCAAATTCAAGTACAATTTTTCTGGGGTTCTGAAGTGTATACACTTCAATTGCCACACTCAAACAATAGAATGCTTATAATCAATTTTTTTTTTATTATGAGAAGCATTGCCTTCCTCTTTGAGTGAGCCCTTGAAGGAGCACTGTAGTGTGAGCAATAAAAAGCTGTATTCTAACACTATAGGAAATCTATGCCCCCGTCCCTCTTTGGAGTTGTAGGCATTAGGCACTCTGCTTTCCTATGGGGTTTTTCAACAAGCTGGATGTCCTCACGAAAACCACGAGCACGTCCACCATCATTTCACAGAGTCAAACTTCATGAAACAGCAGGAAGCGCCTTTAGCAGCCGTCTGGTAGACAACAACTAGAGACAGTCTTAACACTGCAATGTAAACATTGAAGTTTTTCTAAAAGTGCAGTATTTTGCATTGCAGGCAGAGGCGGCTCTCTAATTAGGCGATTTATGCGGCATCCTAAGGCCTTGCGCTTGCTGGGGCCTCATGGCTGCCTGGATTGCCTCAGGGCACACTGAACTGTCGGGTCTTTGGTCCATGACCGAGGACCCGACAGCAAGAGGGGGCCTGGCGGCTTGCCTAGTATGCCGCCGGGTGTGGGGCCCCTCCACATGGTCTGCCCATAGAGAGAGCCAAGCCTCAGATCTGCAGCTTCACCGGGTGCAGAGCTGCAGATCACGTGATATGGTTCTTGCGAGATCACAGAGCATTGCCGCGAGTTACCACGGCAACACCCTGACCAGAGCTTGAAAAAACATGGTCTGCAGCTCTCTGCACAGCGGAGATGCAGACAGGATAGTTATCCCACCTGACCACCAGGGACTGCGACCACTGGACAACCAGGGACTTACATAAAAAGGTATTTCAGTGTTTGGAGGCTTGTCACAGCCTCCACACTCCTTGGCCCCCACATATCCTGCCCCCCTACACTGTCATACACCCTGCCCCCCACACTGTCATACACCCTGCCCCCCACACTGTCGTACACTCTGCCCCCCCACACTTTCGTACACTCTTTCCCTCCACACTGTCGTACACTCTTCCACACTCTCCCCCCCACACTGTCGTACACTCTTCCCCCCCACACTGTCGTACACTCTCCCCCCCACACTGTCGTACACTCTCCCCCCCACACTGTCGTACACTCTTCCCCCCACACTGTCGTACACTCTTCCCCCCACACTGTCGTACACTCTTCCCCCCACACTGTCGTACACTCTTCCCCCCACACTGTCGTACACTCTTCCCCCCACACTGTCGTACACTCTTCCCCCCACACTGTCGTACACTCGTCCCCCCACACTGTCGTACACTCGTCCCCCCACACTGTCGTACACTCTTCCCCCCACACTGTCGTACACTCTTCCCCCCCACACTGTCGTACACTCTTCCCCCCCACACTGTCGTACACTCTTCCCCCCCACACTCTCGTAAACTCCTCCCCCCACACCGTCATACATCCTGCCCCCTCACACTGTCATACATCCTGCCCCCCACACTGTCATACACCCTTCCCACCCACACTGTTATACACCCTCTCCCCACCCTGCCCCCCCACCACTGTCACACACCCTGCCTCCCCACACAGTCACACACCCTGCCCCCCACACTGTCATACAGCCTCCTATCCTGTCACATAACCCTCTCTAATCCTGTCACTCTCACCCTGTCACACTCCCTCCTCCAACCATGCCACACTCACCCCAACCCTGCCACACTCACGCTGACACACTCACCGCCCAACCCTGTCTCATTAATCCCCTCACCCTCATCCAGTTGCTGTTTAAACATCTGCGCAGATTCTGATGAAACCACCTCTTCAGGCAGGAATTCCACATGCTTATTGTTCTTGCTGTAAAAAAAGAAAAAAAAATCTCCTTTTCCTTAGACTAAATCTAATTTCTTCCAATCTTCCTCTTGTCCTATGTATAGTTTTGTTTATGAATAGATTTCCAGACAGTGGTTTGTGTTGGCCCCGCATATATTTGTTTAATGCAATCATATTCCCTATGTGGCACAGTTTTTGGATACTCAGAAGAATCCAATTTGTTAACCTTTCTGCATAACTAAAAATTTCCATTCCTTTTTTATTAATTTTGTAGCTCGCCTCTGCACTTTTTCTTCTTTTATAATATCAATCTTTAGAACAGGTGCCCAACATTGCATATTCAAGGTGTGATTTTATAGAGAGGCAACATTATATTTTCATCCAGAGAATTATTGCCCTTTTTTATGCATGACCATACCTTGCTGTACCATAGCAACTACTGATTGACATTGCACATTGCTGCTTAGTTTGTTGTCCTTAACAATTCCCAAACCCTTCGCATTTGCTGTTATTTTTAATTCACTATTTAGGTTATACGTTGCTTGTGCATTCTTTATCCTGAAGTGCATAATTTTGCATTTTTCTAACTTAGTTTTCATCTGCTATTTGACTTCCCAGCCCCCTAATCTATCTAAATCCCTCTGAAGCAAAGTATTATTCTGCTAACATTTTATTACCTTACCTAGTTTTGTGTCATCTGCTAACCCTGAGGAACACCACTTACCACTTTTGTCCAGCATGAATATTTACCAATAATGGCAACTCTATGTACTCTTTATATAAGCCAATGTTCTTTCCAAGAAAATAGTTTTTATCTAGACTAATTTATTTTTGTTTGAATTAACTAACCTATTGTGTGAAACCTTATTAAACGCTTTGGCAAAATCCAAGTAGATAACATCCACTACAACACCCTGATCTATACTTCTACTTCTTCTTGAAATGCAATGAAGTTAGTTTGGCATGACCTATGCTTCATAAAACTGTGCTGATTTTTGCTGTTAAAAATGTCCTTCTCAATTAATTCCTAAAAATTAAGAATTAATAACCCTTCAAATACTTTCCCAGCCACAGAAGTTAAGCTCACTATAATTTCCAGGCCAAGATTTTAAACCCTTTTCAAAAATAGGAACCACATCTGTCGTTCTCCAATCCACCGGTAAAATTCCTGAAGGAAAAGAACCATGAAAGATTAAAGACAAAGGTTAATTTTTTCTACACTCTGCACCAGGGGCGTATTAGCCGCGAGGCAAACAAGGCATTTGCCTTGCGGCTAACAGACATGCCGGCGGGCTGCTAGGCTGGGCGGGCGGCGCTGGCGAGGGAGCACTTCCTCTGAGCTGTCTGCTCAGCTCTCTCGCGCGCCGCAGAGTGAGGCTCCCAGCCTCACTCTGCGATGCGCGAGGGAGCTGAGCAGACAGCTCAGGGGAAGTGCTCCCTTGCCAGCCGCCCGCCCGCCAATGCCGCCCGCCCAGCAGCCACTGGACCATCAGGGAGGAAGAGAACTCCCCCCCCCCCCCCCAGCATTTCCAAAGGTAAGTAGGCTGGGGGGGTTACATTTAAAAAACAAATATGTGTTAAATATGTGAGTGTGTGTATATCTGTTAGTGTATGTCTGTTAGTGTGTGTGTCTGCTAGTGTGTATGTATGTCTGTTAGTGTGTGTGTCTGCTAGTGTGTATGTATGTCTGTTAGTGTGTGTGTGTATGTATGTCTGTTAGTGTGTGTGTGTGTTAGAGAGGGTGTGTCTGTTAGTGTGTGTGTGTGTCTGTTAGTGTGTGTATGCATGTCTGTTAGTGTGTATGTACGTCTGTTAGTGTGTGTGTGTGTGTGTGTGTGTATGTATGTCTGTTAGTGTGTGTGTCTGTTAGTGTGTGTATGTATGTCTGTTAGTGTGTGTGTGTGTGTGTCTGTTAGTGTGTGCATGTGTCTGTTAGTGTGTGTATGTGTCTGTTAGTGTGTGTATGTGTCTGTTAGTGTGTGTGTCTGTTAGTGTGTTTGTCTGTTAGTGTGTGTGTCTGTTAGTGTGTATGTATGTCTGTTAGTGTGTGTGTGTGTGTGTCTGTTAGTCTGTGTGTGTGTCTGATAGTGTGTGTGTCTGTTAGTGCGTGTGTGTGTGTATTTAGAAGGCGGAGGAAGGGTTGGGTGGGGGTGGCGCGGGCGGGAGGGGGGCGCCTGAGTTTTGTCCTGCCTAGGGCAGCACAAAACCAGGATACACCACTGCTCTGAACCTTAAAGGACCACTCTAGGCACCCAGACCACTTCAGTTTAATGAAGTGGTCTGGGTGCCAGGTCCAGATAAGGTTAACCCAATTTTTTATAAACATAGCAGTTTCAGAGAAACTGCTATGTTTATAAATTGGTTAAGCCATCCCCCAAAGCCTCTAGTGACTGTCTCATTGATAGCCGCTAGAGGCGCTTGCGTGATTCTCACTGTGAAAATCACAGTGAGAGCACGCAAGCGTCCATAGGAAAGCATTGTAAATGCTTTCCTATGCGACCGGCTGAATGCGCGCGCAGCTCTTGCCGCGCGTGCGCATTCAGCCGACGTGGCGGAACGTAGGCGGAGAGGAGGAGGAGATCTCCCCGCCCAGCGCTGGAAAAAGGTAAGTTTTAACCCTTTTCCCCTTTCCAGAGCCGGGCAGGAGGGGGACCCTGAGGGTGGGGGCAACCCTCAGGGCACTCTAGTGCCAGGAAAACGAGTATGTTTTCCTGGCACTAGAGTGGTCCTTTAAAATACTTTATTCACAGTGCATGGTGTTAAACACTGAACTTTCAAAATTGAGGTCAATTTGAGGTCAACAGTTGATCAGAAAAAAAAAATTTTTCTGGACGATTCTCGGTTGCCATAACACATTTTATTTAATTTTTATTATAAAGGATATAATCATATTTCTCGCATGCATATATATTGGACTAAAGATGTTTGTTGCACTTATTTTATTACCTCTGTAAAGTGACCCTGCCAGGAATTACACATGTTGACCTGAAGTTTGAACCGACAGTATAGTCTCCTAATATTAGTCAACAGCGTCATCCTGCTATACTAAATCAATCCCATTATTTTTAATATCATGTTTTATTGTACCTATATTAAGTGATATGTATTTGTGAGGTGTGAACAATGAGAAATGTAAACCTTTTTTATTTTGTGACTGGTTGCCTCTATCTAATCTCTCAAGGATCTTTGTTACAGACTAGAAGACTAGAAACTTCACACTTGAAGACAAACGCTAACAAAGAGACAAAATTTAGCTATATTTCTAGTTCACTTCGTCATTTACAGTGTTTATCCTTGTCTAAATTGATGTATGATATTATTGCTTACTCTGTGATATTTGATAATATTTACTAAATCCAAATGGGGTCAGAATTCGGTTAGCCCAACCGATTTCTGTAACATTGGTTCAGAGACGGAATCACTGATTTCCCAAATTTATCCGAACCAATCTGCAGCACCGGAATAGCTAATTCTCATTCATGTGCTATTTACAAGTGAATGATAATTTGAAGAACTATTTGTCTGCAGCGCTAACAGCCAGCCGACAAATAGTTAAAATGTTTGGCAGCGCAAGGTTTAAAGGAACCCTATAGTGTCAGCATTAAAAAACATATATTCCTCACATTTTAGTTCTACTAGCGCTATTTAGGCCCCGGCCAACCTGTCAACAAATTTAAAGGTGAGTTTACTCACTTTTATTCCAGCACTGTGCGGGCCCTGCCCCAGCTCTGCCTTCTTGACTGAGATCATCAAACTTGACGATCTCAGCCAATCCAATGCTTAGAGATGCATTGAATCAACAAATCTCTGTGAGGAACATTCAGTACCTCCATACAGAGTGTGAAGATGCTGAACATCAGTTCTGCACATTGTGCAGCACTGACCCGTCTGAGTGCCACTAAAGATATTACTAGGCAGTTATGTAAACTTTCTCTGAAAAGGCAGTGCTTACATTAAAAAGCCTGCAGGGACATACTGTGGATACCAGAACAACTACATTAAGCTGTAGTTGTTCTGGTAACTAAAGTGTCCCTTCTATTATGTGGCTGCTTGCCAGAGCTTGCTCTTGCTACCCAGCCACCACAAGAAAATAGTAAAAAAATAAAATTAAAATAAAAACAATTAGTAGATAAAAAATGTTGAGGGTCAATAGGTATTTCACCTCTATGTGCCACCATTTGCCATCTTGTAGGTTGTAGCACATATATCAAACATTTAAACTAGTGACTGGGCAGGAAACTGCAACATCCATGCTGGCTGTAATGAGGGTTACCTAGTGTCCCCTCTCCTGGACCAACCCTTGTTCCATTATCTACAATGGAGGGGAAAGACCTCGTGTCACCTCACCAACTCCCACCCATGCCGGTGGGTGGGGGCCCTGATAAGTATAATAAGTTTGGGACCTCGTGCCCCTTTTCGTCCACGTGGCTAGGAGTCCCCATTGTCACCCATTAAATAAATAACCTATCTATCCCCCCTCACCCTAATAATAGTGAGGAATGGGCCAAAAAACCTGTAAAAAAAAAAAATATATATATATATATATATATATATATACGCCCTGTTCCAAATTATTATGCAAATTCTATTTAAGTGTCACAAAGATTGAATATTTTGTTTTTCAGTTTAACTCATGGATTGCATTGTGTCCTAGGGCTCTTTTAATCACTGAAAACAATCTTGGACACCTGTGATAATTAGATTGCCAGGTTAGCCCAATTTAAGGAAAAACTACTAAAGGAGAGTGTTCCACATTATTAAGCAAAGCACCATTTTCATGCAATATGGGGAAGAAAAAGGATCTCTCTGCTGCCAAAAAGAGTGAAATAGTTTAATGCCTTGGACGAGGTATGAAAACATTAGATATTTCACGAAAACTTAAGCGTGATCATCGCACTATTAAGAGATTTGTGGCTGATTCAGAGCACAGACGGGTTTGTGCAGATAAAGGCACATTGAGGAAGATTTCTGCCATCGGATCAAGAGAGCAGCTGCTAAAATACCATTACATTGCAGCAAACCGATATTTGAAGCTGCTGGTGCCTCTGGAGTCCCACGGATATCAAGGTGTAGAGTCCTCCAGAGTCTTGCAACTGTGCATAAACCTTCAATTCGGCCACCAGTAACCAATGCTCACAAGCAGAAACGGCTGCATTGGGCAGAAAAATACATGAAGACTAATTTTTAAACAGTCCTTGTAACGGACGACCTTCCGTTGACGGATGCTCCTAGCGCTTCCTGAGGACTCCACGCACTGCAGACGACACCACAACCACCGCAGACTCCACAACCGCCGTAGCTTAACTGGAGCCGCGCTGTCTTCCTTCCACCCTGAATGAACCTCCAGCATTCAGGACCTTGTGGGAAAGACCTCTCCTCCAAGAAGAGCGTAACAGGAACAAGAACAAAGTGACTAAAGCTCAAGGGAGTATGCAGAGCATAGCAATCCCCAGTGTGATATAGCAGTTCCCTCCAATAACGAGACAAAGCTACATATTGAGGGTCAAGAAGAACTCTGGTTTAATTACACACACTCTGCTTTTATGCAGTGCTCCCCTGCAAGGGAGACGCCCACATCCAATTAAGCATTACCCAACCATACAATGGTTACCTCCCACAGATTCCCTCCCCTTAGCCTGAGAGGTAACCCAATTATAACATACAGTTTAAACATACATTTTCATACATTTCTATAACTCTAAAACTATGCATACAATCTTCATAAAAATAATTAATAATTAATAATTAGCATACTTTACTTACAAACATATCCAAAATTCAGCTAATTCCATCCAGGGGTTAAAGAGTTAGCTGGAAGTCCTTTATGACCGACCGCAAGCACATTTCCCTGCCCAAAACAGTTCCACAGATTCAGGCTGTGCGGTCGGTCTATTTCTGCACTGAAAAGTTACAAAGTCCCATCCGAAGGCGCCGTTCGAATCGGCGAACTCACTTCGACTTTTGTCGAAGTGTCGAAGTGAAACCGGGGTTGTTTCCGTGGTGTTATATTGTCTACTAGAGGTCTGTTTTACACCCAGAAATGACAAAGTCCCGTTCGAACGTGGGTTTGAATCTTCGAACGGGACTTAGTCTCCAGCCGCAGTGTCGAAGGGTAGGGGAAGGTACAGCTCACCGCGTTCGACTGGATTAAAATGGGCGCCGCCACGTGTTCGACTGTAATGGCGGCCACTTCGACGGCTTCGGCACTTTGACGGCTTCGGCACTTTGACGGCTTCGGCACTTTGACGGCTTCGGCACTTTGACGGCTTCGGCACTTTGACGGCTTCGGCACTTTGACGGCTTCGGCACTTTGACGGCTTCGGCACTTCGACGGCTTTGGCACTTCGACTTCATTCGAAGTGTCAGTTTAAAAGTTGGACCACTGCTCCCAAGTATTTAAAGGGCCAGGAACAGCATACAAACATCCATTGGGCCCAAATACAAGTCTCAAAGGGCAATACCTTCCAGGGCCATAGTCGCAGGGCATGAGGCTAGCAATAAGTCCTCTCCAATGCCCAGAGGCAAATGGCAGTTTTTCACAGTCCTGTTCACTGATGAGTGCCGTGCAACCCTGGATGGTCCAGATGGATGAAGTAGTGGATGGTTGGTGGACGGCCACCCTGTTCCAACAAGGCTGCGACATCAGCAAGGCGGTGGTGGAGTCATGTTTTGGGCTGAAATCATGGGAAGAGAGCTGGTCGGCCTCTTTAGTGTCCCCGAAGGTGTAAAGATGACGTCTGCAAATTATGTGGAGTTTCTGACTGACCACTTTCTTCCCTGGTACAGAAGGAAGAACTATGCTTTCCGTAATAAAATCATCTTCATGCATGACAATGCACCATCTCAGGCTGCAAAGAATACCTCTGCATCAATGGCTGCTATGGGGATAAAATGAGAGAAAGTCATGGTGTGGCCTCCATCCTCCCCTGATCTCAATCCTATTGAGAACCTTTGGAGCATCCTCAAGCAAAAGATCTATGAGGATGGGAGGCAGTTTACATCCAAACAGCAGCTCTG
The DNA here is from genome assembly GCF_036172605.1 of Pelobates fuscus. Classification (NCBI taxonomy): domain Eukaryota; kingdom Metazoa; phylum Chordata; class Amphibia; order Anura; family Pelobatidae; genus Pelobates; species Pelobates fuscus. The sequence continues at coordinate 220,746,338 of NC_086318.1, read as the reverse complement.
GGAGGCTATTCTGACATCTTGCAAACAAATTCAAGCAGAAACTGTCCAAAAACTCACAAGTTCAATGGATGCAAGACTTGTGAAGCTGCTATCAAATAAGGGGTCCTATGTTAAAATGTAACGTGACCTGTTAAAATTTTTAAAAAGTTAAAATGTTGTTATAAGTTTGATTGAAATAGCTTCTGATTTCAGTACATATGCTGCAAACACAACAAATGACATTTTCAGTTCTTTCAGCATGTTTAGGTGAGTGCAACCATCCCCCCATGTTTCCTATATATATTTGGGAGTCTAGCCAACTCCTTGGTTTTGCACCCCTCCCTGTTACAGGTGCCTCATCTCAGGTCCCTATTTAGCCTTGTACTGCAGAGAGCCTCAGATGGATTTTTTTCCCAAGTAAGTGGTTAATCTCATAAGAGCAGACATTAGACTGTGAGAGTAGGACCTGCCAAAGATGGGGTACATTGACGTTGTGGCAGGCTTATGCAATGTATGATCATATAATGTAACTAAATCCCCATTATTTTTTTGCCTAGATTATGTGTTTTTTAAAAAAACTTTTACAAACTAATAAAATCTGTCAACATTGAAGTTGCTGTTTAGTAGATAGGAGAGTGCGCTGGATCTTGTGTATTGTTTATTGTATATATATATATATCTATATATATATATATAGATAGATATATATATACTTACCATCTGAAGTCTTTTTTCTTCTAATTCTTTTAGAATGCCATAAAAGTAAAACAATGCCGGAAAAAAACAACAATCCATCTTGATCCATAGAGGGCTCGCTGCAGATTGAGCACTCCTAGCGGGAAAAGCCTTTTTATACAGATATCACAAAGTGAAAATTTCCCACAATTTGCAATATGACCAAGATCACTTTGATTGGTTGGCTAATAGTGCCAGAGAGCAAGTGGAATGCCGCTGAATACTCACCCTTTCTCCAGGCATCCGCCAGGTCCGCTCCTGCCCGGGAGTGGACTAGGACCCGGCGGGCGCATCTTGTTGTGGCTGCATTCCCACGTGGTAATGGGAATGTCGCCTATCACTTACCTCCTCCTGAGATGCCTGCTGTCTTCTGACAGGCACTTCTTCCCTCACACAGCTCCCGGGTCTGTAATCATTAGAGACGCCAGCCCCTGCAAGTAAGAACCTTTTAAGGTTATTACTTAACCTTTTGAGTGCCTAATTTTGGAAACATGTGTGTGACGTCAAACACACACACGTTCACTGTCATATGCTCCCCTGTAGCCAATCAAGGAGCACCTTAGGCTGTTTAAAATTTTTTCCTTAATTTCTCTCGGCCCTGTCGTGGTTTCCATTCTGGTTATCTGAGAGCGCGTTTCTGGTATTGTTTCCTGTGTATTTTGACCTTGGCTTTCCTACTGACTACTCCGATCCCTCATTTTTTGACCTTTGGCTTGGCTTCTGACTAATCTGACTTCTAAATTCCTTGGCCTTTGGCTTACATTCCGTTTACGAGATATCTGTATTCTTGACTTCAGCCTGTCTTGTGTTTTTCCTTTTATACGTTAAATCCTGCCGTTCTAAGACCTGTAATACGTCTTAGGGTTTTCTTTATTTTGTTTAGTTCTATTTATTTAGTTCTGCATGTTGGGCATATTAGTGTATCCTGACATTACAACAGGGCCGTGGACCCTGCAGACTTAGGTAGAGATGTGATGTCTTGCGAGGTTAAGCTTGAGGAACATGATCACCGCATGGATCAGTTCTCCCAGGCTTTTCAGACTTTGCTGGCTCACACTGCACACCTCCAATCTGAGACACCTCCTACTTCCCAGGCTCCACAACATGCCGCTGTGCCAGTGTCCAGTGGTCAGAGGGCTCTGACCATAAATCTATTGCCTCCTTCTAGATTCAGTGGTGACTCCCAGGAGTGTAGGGGTTTTATAAATCAAATTGAATACCACTTTGAATCACCCCTGGTTATTCCCTTTCTGATCGGGTATTTAATGAACCAACTGTCCGGTAAAGCCCTAGCATGAGCCAATCCCTTATGGGAGAGTGGTAGGACTGTAGCTTACAACTACATAGAATTCATTACTGAATTCAAGAGATCATTTGAACCTGTTGGAATGGTTGAGAAGGCAGCCGAGGCGTTAATGCGGATAAAACAGGCCAATAGATCCGTTGCGGATTACGCCATAGAATTCCACACGCTAGTGGCTGAGGTAGATTGGACAAATAGTAGTTTGGTTACAGCTTTTTCAGAAGGGCTCTCTGATGAAACAGCCGCAACAGATTTATTGGAAGACTATATTATCTATATGATGGATATAGATAATCGCCTAAGGGAGAGAGCAAAGACCAAAACATGAACTGTCCGTTCCTCTGTTTCTCCGGCTCCTCGTATGACTCTATCTGCTCCTGTAGTTGCTGTCAAGTCCGAACCCATGCAACTGGGAGTGATGAAGCTATCAGAAGCTGAGAAACTGTATCGTATGGCTGAGGGTTTATGTATGTATTTCGGTAAAAAGGGACATTTACGCATAAACTGCCCTATTTATCCGGAAAACCTCCGCACCCAAGCACCGTTAGAGAACCGGCCCTAGGTGTAATGAAATCGTCCTCTATCATGCCTCACAACCGGTTCCTCCTCTCGGTTATTCTATCTTGGGATGCTCATAAAATTCCTTGTAAAGCTCTTGTCGATTCAGGAGCCGCTGAGAACTTTATAGATAAAAAGTTTGTTAGCGACCTTCTTATCCCTCCGAGGTCTAAATTTGTAAACACAGTGGCCCCTTTAAGTCTATCAAATAATTCCGTGATGAGGAGAATAGACGTTAGACGTTTTTTATAGTAATCTTGTTAAGACCTCTATAATCAATGCAAGGTCGTAGATCTCCCTCTTACTTGGAAACAAAGAAAAACCCTGCACCTGCAAGACAGGAAGATCTATGTATGAAACCCTTGAACCCTTAGAATTAGGGAAAATCATGAATGGAAGACTGCATTTAACACAAGGTGTGGGCATTACGAATATCTTGTAGTGCCTGTTGGGTTGTGTAATGCTCCTGCGCTTTTCAAAGACCTTATAAATTATGTCTTAAGGGAGTATATCCACTTGTGTGTTCTAGTCTATTTGGATGACATACTCGTTTATTCCCCAGACATTATTACTCACTATGTTCATGTCTCTCAGGTACTCACAACGCTGTTACGCAATGGCTTATATTGTAAATTGGAGAAATTATTATTTCATCAAACAGAGGTCCAATTCTTGGGCTATGTTATCTTAGCCAAGGGTTTTGAAATGGATCCCAAAAAACTAGAGGCGGTCTTCAAATGGCCCAGGCCTAAGGGTCTTAAAGCCATTCAAAGGTTCATTGGATTTGCTAATTACTACTGCAGGTTTGTAAAAGGATTTTCCTCAGTCATTTCTCCCATTACTAATCTCACACATAAAGGTGCTGAAACACATGGCGGGCCTCCTAAAGCCCTGTCTGCCTTTAATCAGCCTAAAACACTCTTTTCCACTGCCCCTATTCTCATACACTGTGATCCTTCCAAGCCTTTTGTGCTAGAGGTTGATGCTTCTGAAACAAGAGTAGGGGTTGTCCTCTCTCAACAGGAGTCTCAAGACACTCCACTCCATCCTTGTGGTTTCTTCTCCAAAAAGTTATCCGTTGCAGAAGTTAATTATGATATAGGGAACAGGGAGTTGTTGGCTATAATCCTAGCATTAAAAGAGTGGAGACATCTGGTAGAGGTATCTAAAGTACCCATAATGATCATCACTGACAATAAGAATTTGGCCTACATAAGTGAGACAATCTAGATGGTCCTTGTTTCTTTCTCATTTTAATTTTATCATCACGTATAGGCCTGGTTCTCATAACACTAAGGCAGATGCCTTATCGAGACCATTTGAAACTGACTCTGATCAAGATCTAGTAATCGTTCCTATTATACCACCTGAACGTATACTGGCAATTACTATATTTACCATGTCCTCCTCCTTGATGGATAAAGTACATGCTGCCCAAACACAGGTCCCTGACTGTAAACCCAACAATAAATTGTATGTTCCACCTACGGAGAGAATGGAAATACTCTCCTTGAATCCCTCTGGTCATCCCGGGATTCGGAAAACCATATCTTCCATATCTAGACAGTTTTGGTGGCCTTCTTTACATACAGATGTTACTGTTTATGTTCAGGCATGTACTGTTTGCGCTATGACCAAAACACCTTGTAAACTACCTCGTGGTGTCTTGCAGCCACTCCCAGTCTCAGAAAAACCTTGGTCCCACTTTGCCAAACATCTTCAAGGGTGTTCTATGCTGTCCCTAATGAGAAATGGAAACAAGAAAAACTCTCTCCCAATTATGCCCTAGACCACATAACTCAGTGCTGAAGATAAAAAAAAAAAAAGTTAATTAAACACCTATTGCCACCATGTGTAAAAGACAGGAACCAACAAAGAACCTGACGCGCGTTTTGGTGCGTTTAGTTGCACCTTCGTCAGGGGATAAGGTTTTTTTTATCTTCAGCACTGTGGTCTAGTGGTCTAGGGGATAATTGGGAGAGAGTTTTTCTTGTTTCCATTTCTCCAGTGGGGTAACTCTCCGGTCTGCAGCTCCGCCGGGTGCAGAGCTGCAGACCGTGTAATAAAAGTCTTGCAAGCACCCAGAGTGTTACCAAGCACCCAGCCATGGTTACGCTCTGGGAGCCCCGCGAGACTTCTATCACACGGTCTGCAGCTCTGCACCTGGCGGAGCTGCAGACCGGTGGTGCTGGGCAGACTTATTGGAGGGAGCCTGGCGGCACTTAGGGCAAGCCACCGGGCTCCCTCCTGGTGTCAGTCTGCTTGCCCGGGTCCCCTGCGGCCCTGGATGTGTGGGTTAGCGCGACCCACTGGGAATCGCCCTGCGACCCACCAATGGGTCGCGAACCACACTTTGGGAACCGCTGTGGTAGACGACATCTTGTTATCCCTTCTCAGTTTCATGAAACTGGATTACCGGTTCTTGATTAACACCTTCATGATCTTAAGGAAAGGTGGAAGCTTGTACATCGTGCATTCTCTTTGGCTTCCTCTCATCATAAATTCCATTATTATTATTATTATTATTATTATTATTATTATTGCCATTTATATAGAGCCAACAGATTCCGTAGCGCTTTACAATATTATGAGAGGAGGATTTAACTATAAATAGGACAAATACAAAAAACTTACGGGAACAATAGTTTGAAGAGGACCCTGCTCAATCGAGCTTACATTCTATAGGAGGTGGGGTGTAAAACACATTAGGACAGGAATTTGCAGTCAAAATAAGGTTGTCCATGCGGACAAACGCTGATCTATTATTATTATATAATAATATAGCGCCAACAGATTCCGTGGTGCTTTAATAAATTTGATAATTTCCAATGCGGTCAGAATTCAGACCACACAGGGTGATGGCTGATGACATCACCACTGTGTGCTGGGAGCCTTACAGTCAGAGTCTACCTCAGTATGACTAAAGGTGTATAATTAAGGCAGATGGATCTAATGTGAAAGTCGGGGCCAGATTTTCAGGTATTTTTACATATACTTATTTTTTTTTAAATGCCATATCTGTTCATTACATGCGGCTAGGATTCTTATAATACATTTTTTTTTTTCAATCTGGTGACAGTTGTCCTTTGGAAGAAAACAGACCATCTTCTGAAAAATTATTAACACAAGTTATAGGTGATTTTAAAACTTGTATTCAATTATGTAAATTCTTGGAAAGTGACTGTTCCCCTTCATGCTATTTTTGTAATTAAACTTGATGAAATTGATATGTTTAAACATTGTCCAATAATTCTTGTTGTGTGCTGTTTTTAATCAGATAAATAACTGTATCTTACATTTTCCCAACTGAAAATGGAATTTCTATGTTACTGAATTTTTTTTTTCTATTTTTTTAGTTATAAGAAAAAAAACATTTGTAAAACAATCCAAAACTTCCAAATGACTGCAGCGAAGGAAATCACTGGACTTTCTTCTGTGAATGACTTTTATTCCTGTATCCTTTTAATACTGTTTTGCACAGTGCACAATAACTTTATAATGCATACCAGTGTGAGGAGATATTTGTCAGTTGTTTGACCTAAAATTATCAGTATTTTATACAAATGATTAAAATATGATTGGAATTCTACAATTTGCCAATTTAAATTGGATTTGGATAAATAGACAGAAAAACAAAAGAAATGGCAAGAGTACCTGCTCTTTGGTCTGTATTCATATAAAGTAAGTAAAAAAGATTTGGTATAAAAAAAAATCGAGAAAAAAAAGCTTTCAAGTTTTTTGGTAAAATCAGAGAAGAAAGATAAAGAAATGCGATGGGGATGGGAAAGAAGGTGTGAGACAGAGGAGCAAGGTGGCGAGGGGGCTCTATGGAACAAATTGGTGTTGCTGTAGTATCCAAGGGCTCCATATGTTTCAGAAATTATCTTTCGTAAGAAGGCAGATCTTCAATAATATAAATATACCTGATTTTAGACAGAATCAATGGTAGCAGTCCATATGTAAATAGAAAGTGTTGAACACAAGTTCTGATTAATTGGAAGCACCACTCACAGAGACAAAGTTAGCTGGGGCAATGAAGTCATTCAAGGCTGGATGGGCACCGGGACTCGAAGAGTTTTCCATGGTAGCTAATAAAAATTTTGCTCTGGGCTGCTCCCTAAATTAGCACAAGCATTGAACTCCTCAGTGGACTGTAGTCAGTTCAGTTCAAATACCCTTATGGCATATAAATCTGTCATACTAAAGTAGGGAAAGGACACAGACTAGTGGGCTTGCTATCGATTAATATTACTGCTTACTATGGATATAAAGTTATTCTCCAAACTTTTGGCTACTTGGATGTAGCCGTTGTAGCCTTTGAGGCTAGTGATGACACACTGAGGCTGTTTGCTATCCAACACTTCGCACAACAATGTTGATGCATGCTGAGAAAGCAGTAGACATTGCTTACCTAGATTTCAGTAGGGCTTTTGACACTGTTGCACATAGAAGGCTTATCAATAAACTGCAATCTTTTAGAATCCAATATTGTTAAATGGGTTAGGCAGTGGCTGAATGACAGGCAATAGAGGGTTATGGTCAATGGAGTATATTCGAAGCATGGGCTTGTCACCAGTGGGGTACCTCAGGGATCTGTACTTGGACCCATTCTCTTTAATAGTTTTATTTAGTGATTTTGCAGAAGGTATTGATGGTAAGGTATGTCGTTTTGCTAATGATACAGTATGTAATAGGGTTGATATTCCAGGAGGGATAAGCCAAATGGCAAATTATTTAGATAAACTAGAAAAATGGTCAGAGTTGTGGGAACGGACATTTAATGTCGGTAAGTGCAAGATAATGCAGAGTACAGAATATTTGATAGAGTCCTAACCTCAACATCTGAGGAAAAGGATTTACAGGATGACTTAGAAGTAGGCAGACAATGTAATAGAGCAGCAGGAAATGCTAGCAGAATGCTTGGTTGTATAGGGAGAGGTATTAGCAGTAGAAAGAGGGAAGTGCTCATGCCATTGTACAGAACACTGGTGAGACCTCACTTGGAGTATTGTACGCAGTACTGGAGACCGTATCTTCCAGCAGTTTTGGTGTATAGAACATGCCCCTACAGCCTCACTGCTCAATCCTCTGCCATTTAGGAGTTAAATCCCTATGTTTATGAACCCTAGTCACACCTCCCTGCATGTGACTTGCACAGCCTTCCATAAACACTTCCTGTAAAGAGAGCCCTATTTAGGCTTTCTTTATTGCAAGTTCTGTTTAATTAACTGAATGGTTCTTATCTGCCGTCATATTCTATGTTTCTAAGAATGGGTTTTAGAGAGCGACCCCAGACATGGGTTGCTTTTCACCATACCTGCCCCAGTACACAGGTACAGGTGAATAACTCCCTTTCCAAATTGGTAAAAATACAACACTACTAGGTGGAGATGCCCACTCTCGCCTTTCCGGTTTACTTTTTCTATGGAACCATACATGGGGCGGTATGGAGGGATCCAAATGTTAGGAGATTCAGGGCTTATGCCTACAATCTACTTTCTTTGCTGAACATCCAAGAATTACTCTCCCCAACCTTATTGCAGCATTAGAGGTGTATGGCTACATGTCCAATATAAAACTGAATCTATGTAAATGTCAGGTGCTTAACATCATAGTCCCAAGAAGTGGAAGAAATACACCCACAATTCCCCTTTCACTGGTGCATAGACCAGATGAAATATCTGGTGGTCCTGATTACTCTGATCTGAGTAAGCTCCACCAGAGGAATCACATGCAACTTCTTCATTCCATTTAGTCAGCCCTTAAATGCTAGTTAGACCCTTATCTTTCCTGGCTAATGAGGGTATCGGTCTTAAAAATTAAAGCTTACGATCCATAGTGACTGTATATGGCAGGAAGAGAGGTCTCGAATAGGATATGAAATGTTGTGCTTGCCAAGAGTGAATAGAGATTTGGCCTTGCCGGACGTGTTCAGATATTATCTGGCCATGGTGCTGCAGTGGGTCGTGGAGTGGTATGTATCACCAGTTGTAAAACTCTGGCCAGTGCTGGATGCGGCAAGCGCTGGTATCCCGTTCTTTACACTGGTATGGAATGCCTCCAGATCCTTGGGTCGGGAATACCCATACAACTTAAAAAGAATGGGAGATGGTATTAAACAAGTCATTCACGGATTGTCAGTGGGCAAAAATTCTCCTGTTGAAACACAAGAGCTACATTAGTTCAATATATCACACATCTGGTGGGATTGCTCACTCATCAAATCCTTCTGGCAGATAGCCTGGGACACATTCACTGACATATTTGACGAACACCCCGATTCGTAATTTAAAACATTCTTACACGCCACACCTCGCACCATCTCACTCTACAAAAAATCCTTCACATGTTATCTCATGAAAGCTGCTAAACCTTGCCTAATTATACCTATATAAATAAGCACAATTATAAGCCTGGCAGTTATGCTTGAAATTTTGTTGTTCTTGGTTTGAATATGCCGTGCCTTCTACACCTATATTTTCTATTCTATTATGTCTGTCGCTTTGACAAAAATACAATTACTAGAGAAACCAAAATTAGCATATATAATATTATGTTTAGTAAGAACATCTAAATCCGTTAATGCAGGAGACGCTGATTACATCAATGAACAGCAGGCAAGAGTAGCAATGTAAAGATAAAATGTGAATACAAAATCTATAGTTTATCATAACAATAAAAACACTTTTATTAAATGAAATGTCACACTCACAAAATTGGTGGGACTCAACTGACCCAACACAGGTATAAGGAAGAGGTCTACCAACCTCAAGATATGTTCCAATTAAAGTCATTCCCATTGCACACTGAAGGAGACGCTGTCCAGTGATTCTGTATTTCAGTATCACTGGACAGCATCCTGTAAATTCCTCTTTGCAGGTATCTCAGATCAAACTGTTTTTCTTTTGGATTTAACTAATACAGTACTCGAAACTTAAAGCATGGAGATTATTTAAATAAAATTGAATTGGCACCAGTCCTCAAAGTGTATATATATGTATATAAATGTGCAAGTTTAATTACGTAATTTAAAGGGGCACTCTAAGCACCAAAACAACTTTTGCTTAGTGAAATGGTTTTGTTGTATGGATCACGTCCCTGCGGTCTCACTGCTCAATTCTCTGCCATTTAGGAGTTGAAAAACTTTGTGTATGTAGCTCTCTCCATGCCTCCACTGGCTGCAGTTCAAATAGCCTCCTCCCTACACACTTGCTGGAAAAGAGTCAATTTTTTAAGCTTCCTTTATAGGACAGCGTATTTAATCTAGAATTTCATTTTTTTCTGCTCCCTTTATAGCCTGCTAGGGCCTGGAGCCTCCTATGTGTAATCACAGTTTTATTAACAGAGCAGGAGATATATACCTATAAAGTAAGTACACTGTGCTGTAAGATTTGTTTCACAATTAATCCATTTTTTTTTCATTAAGGCGTGAGTCAAAGCCAGGGAAATTGTGGCTAGGGCAGCATAAACAGAAAAAAAAGTTACTTAAATGTCATATAATTCAGTAGTGTGGCTGAATAGTCATGATCTATACACCAAAACTGCTTCATTAAGCTTAACATACCAAAAAAACTATATGTGGGAGTCAGCTAAACATCTGAGAAGGAAACCATAAACAAAACATAGTGTGATACAGTAGGATACAGTTTAGCTGCACTTCTTTGAAATGTACTCACAGTGTATTGGAGGAAACTGCGCCTTGGGATGCATTCCATGGTATAGGCTGGGCTGCTATCATCTTCTTTAGGTTCCTCCTGGTGCAGGTCTGGTCCGTAATAAATTCAGAGAATCGGAATATACAGCTCCATTAAAAAAATGTATTTCATACAAATTGGTTTTAAAAACAATATTCCAAAATTAAGTATAAAACCTTGGTCCAACGTGATTCTTCAACTTGATGTGGACTTCTTCAGAGACAAAATTAATAATGCAGCAATTCCAGCGCCATTTGTCATTGCGTTCCACCACTCGTTGTTTGCACGTACTTCATTGCTTTTACTTGCTTCTGCGTTCCAACTCCATGTTGGAGTGCAAATCAAATGCCGCTAGAGGGGTGTTGAAAAAAACAACTTTATTTACAACTCACATTTAATAAGGAGGAGTGGTTAAAAAGCAACATTTACATAGTAACATAACATGAGGTGGATTGTGGACTTAGATGGATGCATTAGTTTTATAAGTAAATACTTTTAAACAGCATATGTGTAAATATTATAATGAAAAATATATTAAGAAGAAAATATGCATAAAAAATATAAAAAAAATTAAATAAAATATATATGAAAAAAATATGATATATATGATTATATAAAAAAAATTGTATAAACATGAAGATAAAATAAAATCTATAAAAATAAAAAATAGAAATCAATATAATAAAAATAAAACTGTGAAAAAATATGTGAAAGAAATACATAAAAGATATCAAAAACTATATAAATAAAAATTGTATCCAGTCCATAATCTCCCAATACTGTCGCATAAAAAACATAATTTTAAGTAACTATAACAAACATGCTAGATCTATGTCAATATTTAACCCACTTGGCTCCAGCGTACCCAACCTGTGAATCCAAAAAGCTTCTCTCTGGAATAATTGTTTCACTCTGTCCCCACCCCTCCAACTGGCATGTATTTGCTCTATACCTATACATGTAATTTCTTTCCAGTTGAAGGAGGGCCACAGGCTGCAGTGCACCGGAACCGAGTGCGTCAAAATACCCTTCCTGATATTGTAACAGAAAAGAAAATGGGGTGGAACAGCGCTACAGTACTGATCACAGGGGTGAATAGAGCTGCACACCTGAGGGGAAGGGCAACCCTCAAACCCTTCAACAAATCTGAGAGAACAGGAAACAACAGATACAGGGTGTGCTAAGTAGAACAATAAAAGATAATATACACAGAAAAAAGGAAGTACAAAAAGTCTCTAAAAATACAATGTGGAGCTTGGATAGGTATTCTTTGGTTCTTGCTTTGGGTCCTCAGTAGTTAATATGAAATACAAAAGCAGAAACAGGAAGGGACCAATAGTGCAAAACCGTTAGGAAATGGTGTCACGGACAACATAGAAATGAAGAAGTGCCAACTCACAATATAAAGAGCTAGGCAGATAGGTAGTCTAAAAATACTTTTATTTTAACAAAATCATAAAAAACACAACGCTTTTCGCCACAAATAGGCTTTTTCAAGTGTAGACAAATAATCCTGGCTAGTTACATTATATAGGCAACTAAAATGGCATAAAATGTGAATGTTGGCGCCAAAATGACTCATTACCATGTGACCGCTTGTAGTTTAAAATCCTGAGTATCTGAGTAGCTGTGTTTAATTCGTGTCATCTGGCTTCTAGCTATCCCCTTCAGCCATGGTGCATCATGGCTACTTTTTTGGTGGACATAGCTATTGCCGTCAGTTTTCTTGAAGAATCATTTACTCATCATTACCCCTATGATGGCATACCATTTGCAATAGTAGACGACCCAAGGTATTGCAAATGGGGTATGTCCAGTCTTTTTTAGTAGCCATTTGATCACAAACACTGGCCAAAGTTAGCGTTAGTATTTGTTTGTGTGTGAAAAATGCAAAAAAAAACGCCAATTTTGGCCAGTGTTTGTGACTAAGTGGCTACTAAAAAAGACTGGACATACCCCATTTGCAATACCTTAGGTTGTCTACTATTGCAAATAGTATGCCATCATAGGGGTAATTTTCATTCTTGGGCTACCATAGGGTCATAAAGGCAACGTAAGCAATCTGGCGAATTTTAAAGTGAACAAAATGAAACACAAGCCTTATATTTGACGCTGTAATTTTTGAAAACACCATAAAACCTGTACATGAGGGGTACTGTTGTACTCGGGAGACTTCGCTGAACACAAATATTTGTGTTTCAAAACAGTAAAAAGTATTGCAGCAATAATATCGTCCGTGTAAGTGCTGTTTGTGTGTGAAAAATGCAAAAAACGTCACTTTTACTGGCGATATCATCGTTGTAATACATTTTACTGTTTTGAAACACTAATATTTGTGTTCAGCGAAGTCTCCCGAGTAAAACAGTACCCCCCATGTACAGGTTTTATGGTGTCTTGGAAAGTTATAGGGTTAAATATAGTGCTAGCAAATTTAATTCCCTTTACTTTCAGCATGGGTTGTCAGGCAGGTCCCGCTAATTGTAATTAATTAGGATACCTAATTATGTAAAATTATTACATAAATATATGTGTAGAATTAATATATGTATATATATATACATATACATATATATATATATTTGTTTAATATTTTTATTTATATATAGGTATATATATAGTGATATATACGTATATATTTATGTATATAGATATATATATTATTTCGTTCTACGTGTATTTTGATATAAATATATATATATATATTAATATCACAATACAGTTAGAACGAAATAAAACGCATCTATATATTTTTTAATATTTTATTTTTAATTATTTTTTTATTTAATTTTTTACGTATTTACATATTTATTTTTTTATTATTTATAAATATATATATAACAATAATTACATATATATTTAATCAGTATCAGTCTACGTGTAATTTGATATTAATATATATATATATAATTATATATATATTAATATTAAAATACACCTAGACAGTGTATGTGTATATGTGTATATATATATACTTAGATCATATATATATAATATATATATATATATGATCTAAGTATATATATATATTTTTTTACACTTATTTAACATTATTTTATTTTCAGCCAGCAGGGGGACCAACTGTCATTACAGTTAGTCCCCCTGCTGGCAATGCAGAAGCCAGCTATCCCGGCCATGTGATTGTGAGGTCCTCGCAAGGACCTCACTCTCACATGACCGGGGGGGACCGGAGGAGGAAGATCTGCCGCGGGGGGGGGGCTCCCTGGGAGTCCCCCCAACCGCGATCACCGGCGTGGGGCCGCCGGTGACCGGGTAAGTATAAAAAAACGGAGGGCGTACATTTACATCCTGCGGCGTTTAGAGCCGCTTTTAAAAGGACGTAAATGTACGCCCTCCGGACTTAAAGGGTTAATATTGAAAAAGAAATCAGACTGGCAGAAAGGAAAAACAGAAAAAAACCTTTTAGAGAGAAAAGTGAAGAAACCCACAATGATTTATTCAGATACGCCTTTATGACAAACTATAACAAAAATTATAAACCAATTAAAAAAGATTTAAATGAGTTTTGGCCAATACTTCGAAAAGTTCCAGTGTTAGGGGAACAATTACCTAAAAGGCCGCCAATTATCTATAGAAAATCAAGAAATTTAAAGAGCTTACTAGCACCTACCGGTAGCTACTTTAAAGGGGGGGAAAAAGGTTGGATACCAAGAAACCTAGATATTCTACAAGTGGTTTTAGAGGTTGTTCTGATTGTAAGGCTTGTAAAACAATAAAGATAAATACACGTACCCACTTTAAAAGAACCAAAATTGATTTTGAGTAAATCTTCTGTAGATTGCCGCACGGATTTCATGGTATTTTTGCTGCGATGTCCGTGCAGCAAGCAATATGTTATTTTAAAAATAAGGATAATAGAACACATCAACAATAACAGGAAGGGTATTTTGACGCACTCGGTTCTGGCGCACTGCAGCATGTGCCCCTTATTTTTTTTTTTATGTTTTTTTATGCATATTTTGCATATATTGTTCTTAACATATCTTTAATTATAATATTTACACATATGCTGTTTAAAAGTAAACCGTAAAGTAAAGTCCGCAATCCACCTCCTGTTATGTTACTATGTAAATGTTGCTTTTTAACCACCCCTTGTTATTAAATGTGAGTTGTAATTAAAGTTTTTGTGAGCATCCCTCTAGCTGCATTTGATTTGCGCTCCAACATGGAGTTGGAACGCAGAAGCAAGCAAAAGCACGGAAGTACGGGCTAACAATGAGTGGTGGAACACAATAAAAAAAATGGTGCTGGATGGCAAGCTTGCGCTCCAATACGGAACATTCAGAGAAGATCAAAAACAGCAGAGAGCCCCAGAAAGACTGTGTTTGGTTAGCCAACATCCTATCAAAATCAAAGAAAAGACCAGCACCCATTAAACCACCAATGACTGACAGGGAATAGCCCTATTCAAATACCTTTTTGAATAAGGGGGGTAGGCAGCTTGACACCTAAGGGTGTATTTTGTTTGTATTACTGCATTATTAATTTTGTCTCTGAAGAAGTCCACATAGAGTTGAAGAAACGCGTTGGACCAAGTTTTTATACTTCATTTTGGAATATTGTTTTTAAAACCAATTTATATGAAATACATTTTTTATGCAGTTGAATATTCAGATTCTCTGAATTTATTACAGACCAGATCTGCACCAGGAGGCACCTAAAGATGGTGATAGCCTCCCAGCTTATAGCAGGGGAGGCACTGTATCCTACTGCATCACACTGTTTTATTTATGTTTTCCTTCTCAGATGTTTAGCCAAATATCTTTTTTTTTGTATGTTTTATAAGAAGGGTGGTTGATTGGGAATACCACATGGGAAGCTACATCTTGCTGAAGTTAAGTATTGTTTTTTGTTATTTTTTTTGTACCTGTTTCATTAAGCTTAAGTTGTTTTGGTGAATTGAGTGTCCCTTCAAATGATTTACAAGGATTCCTTTTAGTAAAAGGAAAGCCTCAAAAGTGTGAAAACAATGGTGCTTACTTATTTAAAAAAAAAAAAAAAGCTGACTTTTTAAAACCTATTTTTACACTGAACGTGAATCTTTCAGATATTGTGCTTGCGGCTGGAAGTGACCGTACACTGGAAATTTTTGATCTAAATGTAGGTTGTAGAGTGGCATTGATCCCAGATGTCCATTCAAGGGCAGTCCACCAAATATGCCAGAACAAGGTAACGTTTTTTTTTTTTTTTAGAAACTTTGTAGTTTTGTATCTATATAGTTATACTGTTAAATAATATGGTTATATAAAAAGTAATATCTAAAAAGACTATGCAAATATAAAAAGTAATATAGGAAAATAATATAGATACATAAAAGATAGATTCTGAATTATTAGAGCATCTCTAAATCACTTGCTAGATACATGTCTCAGTATGAGCTACATATTAAAGGGACACTCCACTACTTAAATACAAAATAAATTAAAATCACTTTAGATTTAGTGATATACCTCAAATGAAAACTTGCATGCATTTAGTTATGATTTTTTTCATTGGGGGTTAATCTAAAAACAGTTTGCAAAACTTGCATTTCTCTTGTCTACTGCCTTTGCAAAACCCCCCTTTTCTAACTCCGCCCACACTTTATGTGGCTGTCCAATCACAGACTTCCAAATGCAGCTCAATGAGAAGTCTTTGCCAAGACAGCTGCTCTGGGTTAATTGCTCAACTGAGCTAACTAAACCAGGAAGTAAAATTACCCATGGGGGTGTAACCATCTTAATTTATAAAAGAGTCAGTTTCTAGTTAAATCTGCACTTTTTGCAAAATTAAAAAAAGAGGACTACTCTTCATACATAAAGCTTTTCAGAAAGCTAAAGTAATTTAGGGGTCTGGAGCAACCCTTTAATGTTTTGCACTATATATTCAATTATATTATGTTTTCTTCTTTTGATAAATTCTGTTTTTAAAGGGGCACTACAAAAATCATTTTTATAATAAAAAGGATGCATTATCATAAAAATGTACAATAATCTTAAAATGCCTTTTTTATAAACACTGTTGTTTTCAAAGCTGTAGTTCTGCAACTAGTTCAAAGACCAAACCTGAGTTATCACAGTGACGAGGACAAACAACAGTAACCCTAGGATTTCCTCCCACTCTGTGTTCTTTGTAGTTCTCCATCCTTGAGGTCAATGTTTGTTCATGTGGTGACTTTCCCCCACTCACATATTCTGCTGTTCACTTGTAGACTGAATGAAACAAACATATAATGATACACTCACAATTTGGCTGTTTTAACCCATTTGAATATTTGTAAAATAATTATTTCATTTGAATTTGCATTTTCATTTATCATTCCCATTCAACTGTTCCAGTTCTGTTTTGAGATCTAAATCTCTATTTAATATGGTTTATTTTGTTCATATAAATGGCCTCCAAATTGAAATATATAAGTTTCTGACGCATTCACAGGTATATACCTCCTCAAATGTGATCCATAAGTTCCCTTGTTTCCCACTGCCAGGGCTGCCACCAGCTGCCATCAGGGCACCAGTGGCCCACCCCTGAGTATGAAACAGGGCCCATCCGGAGTCCACCCATAAGGATGAAGTGTGTGTGTGTGTACTGAATGTGGTGTGTGTATAGTGGATATAGAATGTGTGTTGTGGATGCAGTGTGTATAGTGGATGCAGATTGTACGTTTCGTGTAATGTATGTAATGTTTGTTTGCATTAGATGCAGAGTGTGTGTTTGTATAGTGGATGTAGGTGTGTATGTACAGTGAAGGCAGAGTGTGTGTTTGTAAAATGACTGCAAAGTGTGCATTTGTGTAGTGAATGCAGTGTGTGTATTGTGAATGCAGAGTGTGTATAGTGAATGTATAATGAATGCAGAGTGGGTATAGTGAATGTAGTGTGTGTGTGTGTGTGTAGTGAGTGCAGAGTGTGTATAGTGAATGTAATGTGTGTTTAGTGAATGTAGTGTGTGTGTAGTGAGCGCGGAGTGTGTATAGTGAATGTAGTGAGTGCATTGTGACTGCAGAGTGTATAATTAATGTAGTGTGTTCGTAGTGAGTGCAGAGTGTGTATAGGGAATGTAGTGTTTGTAGTGAGTGCAGAGTGTGTATATTGAATGTAGTGTGTTTGTAGTGAGTGCAGGGTGTGTATAGTTAATGTAGTGTGTTTGTAGTGAATGGAGAGTGTGTATAGTGAATGTAGTGTGTGTAGTGAGTGCAGAGTGTGTATAATGTATGTAGTGTGTTTCTAGTGAATAGAGAGTATGTATAGTGAGTGCAGAGTGTATATAGTGAATGTAGTGTGTGTGTGTGTGTGTAGTGAGTGCAGAGTGTGTAAAGTGAATGTAGTGTGTGTATAGTTAATGTAGTGAGTGAAAAAAGCATGCGTATGGTCTACCCTCCAATTCTGGGTGAAAGTTGGGATTGTTCGTGATCGGTATAGAGGAGACGGGAACGATGAGACTCACAGTCTAGGTGCTATCCTATGCCATATCTCCAAAGTGGCCCAAACACATGGTTGCTGGCCCGATTTCATCCCATCCGCCTTGGGGTTCATCCATATCAGTGCCGTCAAGGGCACGCCCATCTGGGTTTGCTCAACGTCTTTCCTTAGTTTAACCACCCCGTCCTTGGCCCACTCCAGTACCCTCTACAGGTGGGTTGCAGGGTAGTATAAAAGAAAGTCGGGAACTGCCAACTCCCCTCTGTTTTTGGTTTTGTCAGTGTCTGGTATCGCAGAGGCCTTCGCGAGCCCCATATGTAATTTATTATTAATGATCGGGGAGATGTGAAGTATGCGGTCGGGATCTGGATAGGGAGCATCTGGAATAGGTAACGGATGCGTGGTAAGATGTTCATCTTCACCACTGCGATGCATCCCAACCAGGAGATAAATGGTAATGTCCAGTCTGCCAGGTTCTTCCGGATCGTGGTCAGTAGTGGTGTGAAGCTTGTTGTATATAGCTGATACGGAAGGGCTTGGTTAATGCAAACCTTTACTGTCGGGTTGCTGTAAAGGGCTGCCAGCCAGGCATTCATGTGTGGGGCCAGTTCAAGAACCTATAATGTGTGAAAGAGGAAGTCCCAGCCCATCCAATCAAAGGCCTTCTCTGCATCTGTGGATAGCAGAAGAAGGCTGACGCGTGTTGTGTTATCTCTTGCTTCCTGATAGAGGACGAAACCTACCTGATCAGACTTTACAAGGTTGGATAAGTATGGATTCATTCTAGTGGCCAGGTTCTTCGCAAACAATTTCAGATCACAATTCAATAATGAGATGGGCCGGTAACTGGTACACTGCTCTAGATCCTTGCCCTCTTTCGGGATCAGAGCGATGTTAGCTGCCATGGTTTGTGTGGCAAGCCTCTGTCCTTCCGTAAGGGAGTTGAATGTCTTCAGGAATTGTGGGTATAGGACGTCTGCAAATTGCTTATACTAGCAAACAGTCAGTCCGTCTGGGCCCAGGCTTTTGCCGGGTTTAGTGGCCTTTACCGCTGCCGCCACCTCCTCTATGGACAGAGGTGTTTCCAGAGCCCTTTTGACGTCTTCTGTCAGTTTTGTGTGAATGTTGGCTTCTAAATGAACTTGGAAAGCTTCCGTCCTTCGGTTTAGTTAGGAGCGGTCCCGATCTGTCCCCGTCGAGTATAGAGTTTCATAGTATAAGCGGGCCACCTTAGCGATAGCGTTGGACATCTGTTGTACTCTTTCCTGATGGTCCCGTAAATGGACGATGTAGGACTTAGATTTCTGTTTGTTGATCATTCGGGCAAGCAGTCTGCCACATTTGTGGTGGTGCTGATGAAGGAGCATTGACCGTTCTAGTTGTAGTGCTGCTAGGTCCTGGAAGGTGTTCAAGGTCGATCTGGATTTATGTAGGATTTCCAATATTTGAATGTCCTCAGTAAGCTTGTGCACCCCCTCCTCCCTTTCCCGTTTGATCCTAGCTCCCCATTCCACGAAGAATCCCCTAATGGTGCACTTGTGTGCTTCCCAGACATTCGGGGCAGAGACCTCAGGGGTAGTGTTCTCAGAGAAATAGTCCATCAGGGCAGTATGTGCTTCCTGCGAAACCAGTGGGTTGTTGAGGAGCGTCTTGTTTAGTCTACAGTTGATTGTCTTGGATCTGGAGAGCAGGGGCATCAAGCTCACGAGAGTGGGGCATGGTCAGACCAGATTATTGGCCTTTTGTACTGTGTGGAGGAAGTAGTAAGGGACAAAGAAGTAGTCCAGTTGGGAGTATCTGGCATGGGGTATAGAATAGTGTGAGTAATCCCTCCCATCTGGGAGTAAAGCCCTCCAGCAGTCTGTGAGTATGTAGGAGATTCCTGATCGTTTGGAGTACGTGTTCTGGTACCATCGATGTGCCTGTTGAATTGTACGTTTGAGGGTGTAAGGGAATGTTAAGTATGCCCTCCGCAAAGGTCATGTGGTGTTTCAGGGTGGCCTTCATGAACTGGCTTTGCTGTGAGTGTGGTGCATAACTATTGGCAAACGTGTATCTGTGGTCTAAGATCTCCCCCTTGAGGAAAATGTAGGCCTTTTGCGTTAATCAATATAAGTTTCAGGTCCGTTGGCAGGAAGGGAGAGGCGTGATACGCCATGGGTATACAGCTGCCCCAGCGGGATAGAGCCCTAAGTTGCTCAGTTGTCCTGAACTGCATGGTGGATGGGTCAGGAAGAGACGCCAATTACTAGGAGTGGAAGTGTTAGGAAAAAGGGTCCAAGGGAGAAGCCCCAGTTATGGGGGGAACTGGCAATGTACTAAAATAGCAAGTTAAATAAAAGGAACCAAAATTGTAGTCGGTAGGAGTGACCGAGTAGGGTCGAAGTTCCCACCCAGACCCGCTGAGTCTGAGAAGCCCACCCTCTTGTAAAGTATATGTCTCTAAAACCACCTCGGAGGGGGGGGAGGGGGGGTTAGCAAAGATTCAAGTGTTTGGTGAATATATGTTAGGCAATTAATCTGTCGTGGAACAAATATCTCCCTCGTGTCCCGATACCTCTGTCTAAGAGTTCGTCGAACAGTATGACAATCCAAAGGCTAAAGATTTGGAGCTACAGGGGTAGTCAAGTCGCGTTGGTTCCGATCACATGGGCTTCGTCTATATGCGGTGCTTAGGAACGTGGTGTCACATAAAAGGTAAGCGAGCTTAGGTTCAGAGTCCATTTAAACAGTAAATAACATTGTGTGATATATAAGCATTAGAGATACAGACTCATATACAACATTGAGATCAGTGTACGTGTAAAAACCATAAGAACATTCCGTTTATATGAAACTAGGTGAACAGCACAGCAAGACAATGAGATCCAGTGTGTGGTGATTGGCGGATGTATAACTCTGCTTCAGCTCCGGACTTTGGGAGGGGTTGTCAGCGAGGCGCGCCCAATTGCATGGTAATAGAGGAGAGGGGGAAGGGTGATAAGGAGGGGGGGATGAGGATTACAGCAAAAGTGGGGCGTTGGTGGGCCTCCATAATGCGCCCTGCGATGTGATTGTCGCCTCGGGGCGAGAGAACATATAGAGCTGGGCATCACCTCCATGTTGTAGGGGGATATTATAGCAGTGTGTGTCTAAGTGAGTGTGAAGGTGGAATATGACATGCACAGTAGCCAGTTGTGGTGACATCAGGCGTTGGGCAGCCAGGTGTGAAAATAAACATAAACAGAAAGACATTCAACAGAAATTAAACATGCAGTAAGGACAGGATTTCAATATCAATGTATACCAAGTCGTGAGGAAGCAGCATTGTGGTGAGAGCGTAGGTGCACCACGAGCAGCTCGGTCAGGCATGAGGATACTCGTTTAGGGCCATTTAATTGCGGCAAACAGGAGGGACAATACATTATGAGTAGACCATATGGCATGTAGGGGTGGTGGCATGTCAATAAAGGGGAGCTGTAACTACAACTGCATGGACAAAAACAAAAGTGATTTAACTCCCAAATGGCAGAGAATTGAGCAGTTAGACTGCAGGAGCATGATTCAAAACTGCTTCATTAAGCAAAAGTTGTTTTGATGCCTATTGTATTACTTTCAGTTAGTTTGACAAGACCTATGTTTCATAAAACCATGCTGATTTTTTGCTAATTTTAATGTTTTCCCGTGCCCCTGCGCGGTGATGCTTACCCCGTCACCGCGTACGGCGTCTTCCGGTCCCTGTCCGTGGCTTGTGGCTGTCCCCGCCGCCGCTCCCCAGACTGACAGTGTTTCTGACGCTGCCCGCTCCAAGGCAGTTTCCTTATATGTGTGCCGAACCCTGTCATGTGACCCAGCACACAGTGATGACCTCAGAGATCACAAGAGAGGGAAGAAACACCTCCTACGTCTTGTGATTTACACTAATTGGAGGTTAGCCAATCAGACACACCCTGTGTGTTTATAAGCTAGCCTCCCCCTTGCCTCCGTGCCCTGTTGTGGTCTATATTTAACCCAATAGTGCGTTGTACTTTGTCGATATATTTTGGTTACCAATCTTTGGCTTGTTTTACGTTTACTCTGTCTTCTGTGCTCCCTGACCTCGGCTTGTCTCTTCGTATTCTATCTCTCTGTTTCCCTTTGACCTTGACTTGTACTTTGACTATCGTTTTGCACAGCCCGGCCATTCTAAGGACCGGTATTGCAATTCTGTCTGTTGTGTCCTGTCTGTGAGTTAGGGTTCCCTACCAATCATGACAACACCTTTAGCACAATCTTCATCTTACCCATTAGACCGTACTGTCCCACTCCACAAACTTATCGGTCGCTGAATACCCACTGTGTCTAATGCCCATATCCATGGCTGGGTCTGTTACTGCTCTTATTGAGTACCTCATGTGCTAGTGGTAGTTGACCTTGGCAATTCCAGCTATCCTACTATTAGTCCTAGAGGATGGTTGCTGTACACCCTTAGAGACTGAGTCCAGCCTCTGTCTTCCTTGTAGCTCTCCGCTGCAGCCACATCTCTAATCCCTATTCACTATACTTATTGTGATTGATTTAAAAATAGCTGAGATTCATTTGCATTAATTTTCCTATCTGTCATTTGTTAGTGAAAACCTTGAACCACAGAGGAGTGTAAACAGCAGAATGTTGGATATTTGAGCTGTATGAAATCAGATTTGTAAAAGCAAATGTGATGTTCAGTGAATAAACCACAGAGTCTGCCTGGGTATCCTGTTATAATGCAGACTGCTTGACTTCAATTAATTTAGCTCTCCTAATGCTGTAAGTGGTGTGTATGTTTGTAGATAATTCACTTTTTAGAAAAGGAAATTAGTTTTAAGAATATAAGAGGCGCAGCAAAGGAGGCAGGCCTATGGTACATATTAATGAGGTAAAACCTATCAAATGCATTGAAACTGTATCTGTGCCCAAAGTGTATTGAGATATGCATGTAGTTAATACGCAATGGTACCTATTTTATTGAATTCAGACACACAAAGGACTTAGAAAGAAATTAATCAGGAAAATTAAATTTACTATATGCCCATATGTGTATAATGGTACATCTTTTTTTTTTTAGAGTTATGTATCTTTACTATGTCTGTATGGTTAAAGGGAAACATCTTAAAAAAGTATTAAAGTTTACTTCCTGTAATTTGTAAGAATAGTTAATCACGTAAACTTCATATTTGACAGCTAACAACATCCTTCCTCTGTCTTTGATATTTCTTAAACAATTTATAATTTGTAGTTGTGTCAATGGAATATATACAGAAGCTAAACAGTAGTCTCATGTCTGTTTTGAATTCAAATTCATATTGGATTGGGATCCTTTCAACAGTTCTAAGAATATGTAAGTGTATACTTAAGTACATTGTGATCTGGTAAAGTACTTAGTGGTGTTGAGGTGTCTAAGTATCACTTACAACACATGTACAAGCATCCAGCTACTGGTGTTCAATATTTTTTTGCTCAGTCAGCTGAGTGATTTTGGCCTAGGTAAGCATGCAATGCCGTCAAAGCTGTGGATACCAAATATCACTGGGGATTGAAATTGAAGAAGAGAATCTACTGTGGTTTTTAAAAGAAAAGTCAGGATTATTTTCCTTTCTCAAGAAAAATATTAATGCAACTTATAAATCATTTAGCTAAAGTAAAATTCATTAAGAATTAGAACATTCTGTATGTTCCAAAGAGGGATTTGTTAGTTGACAGCATAATTATATGCAGTACTTTCTTACAAGCGTATGCACCTAAAAATGTTTTAGGGGAATATGTATTATCAACTTAAAAAACAAACCTTAAAAAGGTCTCTATCTCTTGCCATTCTTTTCGGAATTACTTTACTAACAGTGACTATTAGTAAAAAAAATTACTTTGATGCCTAATTGTATATTCACAGGAGCATTAGGAATTCCCCTGAACGTAGACCTGCTTTCTTGCACATGCTTGCTACCGTTTTTCTCAGAAAATTAAGACATCTCCCAAAAAATAAGTCCTAGTCCGTTTTTCAGGGTAAAAATTATTATGACACGTTCTTATTTTTGGGGAAAAACGGTAATATCTCAGGCCACTTCATATTATCCATTAGCGAAAATAACAAAAACAGATAAAGACCCAGTAAAATGGATTATGTGAATATTTAGTGGGGTAAGTACTTACCATCATTGTGTTTAATAAAATCTGATCTGTCATCAAGGCTACAAAAATCTTTTGTTTACAGCTTATTATTATTAAGATATGGATGTCTAGATTTATGATCCATTTAAACAAATATAAAATGTTGCATTAAGATCTTCTGTTTTTTTTTTCTTCAGACATAAAACCACGCTAAAAATAAACCATTAGAACTCAATGCAACTATAACTAAGCAACAATATAACTTGCAAAAACTGCAGGAAAATGTACCTCCCTCTTAAACCATTTAAATAAATTACTACCTTTTAGATACCTTTATGTAACTTAATCTTGCTAGACTTGAATAAAAAATGTTCATTGAAATCTATATTCCTTCTTTACTGACAGTGTATTCTTGATCTGGTAAAAACATCAGCACTTATAATGGACATTCTATAATGAGGGGTAATAAAGTGTATGTTCACAAATTTTAGTGTATATTGGGAAATTCTTTGAATGATGATCACTTCAGATGAAATGCTGTTACATTACTTACATTAGCTCTTTTAGCCGGTAAGGGAATTGAAGAGCAATTCAAATTGCACATGTTTTTCACCTGTAATAAATCTAGGTCACTGTGAATTACATATAGCATTTTTTGGACTTTTGGGTTCTACTCCACAAGTAATGTCTTCTTATTGTAAACACTGATCAATTTACATCAGTGGTTGAAAAAATGTAAATTGCGGAATATTTTTTTTCGAAATGAGGGTGTTTTAAAAAATTAAATGTACGTACATTTATCTTTTTATTTCCAAT
Organism: Pelobates fuscus; assembly: GCF_036172605.1. NCBI lineage: Eukaryota > Metazoa > Chordata > Amphibia > Anura > Pelobatidae > Pelobates > Pelobates fuscus. The sequence continues at coordinate 220,721,733 of NC_086318.1, read as the reverse complement.
TAATGCATGTTTATAATGTTTTTTACTTTATAAAGTTTAATGAGAAAACAATAAAGTAAATTGAAATTACCTTTACTAGTGATTAATGAGATCCTTGAGGTTGATGCTGCAAGACTAAATATTTGATATCTGGTTCGATTTTCGTAAGGAACAAACTAAGGTCTCCTCTTTCGGTGATATTCAGACGACTTCTCTGTTTGCGCATAATATGATTTCTCATCTGTGCGTCAGCTCCCCTCTTCTCCCTCCAATTCCCCTCCCCACCTTTTTTTTCAACCTTCCATATAACAATGCCCAGTAGGAAGGCTGAGCTAGGTATCCCACTATAACAGACTGGCACACATACATACAGACATACATACAGACTGGCACACATACAGACACACACGACACATACATACAGACAGGCACACATACAGACACACACAAGACATACATACAAAGACACACACACATACAGACAGACACAAGAAACATATACATACAAAGACAAGACACACATACACACATATACAGACACACACGACACATACAAAGAAACACATACATACACACATATACAGACACACACACACACGACACATACAAAGACACACATACATACAGACACATACAGACACACACACAAGACATACATACAAAGACACACACACACACACACAAGACATACATACAAAGACACATACACACACAAGACATACATACAAAGACAAGACACACATATATACAGACACACACACACACACACGACATACATACAAAGACACATACACAAACAAACACACATTATATTTAAGTCACCCTCCTGTTTCCTACCTTTAAGGTGCAGGAGGGTGACTTTCCCTGGGGTCCAGTGGTGGCTCAGGTGGATGGGAGTCAGAGTTCCCACTCTGACTCCCTCCTCCTCCTTCCTCCCGCGCGGGCTCTCAGTATGCTGGGAGCAGTGACCGGGGAATCACTTCCTCCCAGCAGAGATGATGTCATCACAGGGGGCCCGGTCGCGCTGATAAAGCGCCCAGCACAGACCGGGCCCCCTCACAATCCATATCCATCGGGTGGCCTTGACAGCATGGGCCACCCGATGGACCCCTCCATATGCGGTAGTAGTAGCAGGACTCTGTGGAGATAGTTATTAAGGCAGTGTGAGTTCACAAAATAGCAATATTGTGTAACAAATGTCTCAGCTTTTTGTATCTTTTCTTCCCATATGAGGGCAAGAAAAATAAAACAATAGCTGAATAAAGATAATCTAGTAAAGGTTTAACCACATATGTTAACCAATACACTAAAAAATAAATGAATTTTGGGAAAAATATGTATTATCCCACTGTAGTAGAAAAACTATGTCAATTATATGTGCATCCGACAGATTGCTTCAAGTATAGAAAATTTTATTAGCAATAAATCACTGTCAATAACTAACACATAAAATATAAAAGACAATAAAAGTTCCCAAGTTTGGAGAGCAGCTTCTGTCAAATTTAAAGTTTTGAAAAAGATGTCCAAAAGATGTAAAAAATCTCTCTCACCGGCCGGATGAAATCAGATCTGGACCTCTTCGTGTTGCAGACAGACTTGCTGACAGCCGCGTGCGTTCCAGATTATAGATTTAATGTATTGTATTCCTATAATTATTATTGGATAATATTGTTTTAGGTAATATCTAATTTTATAATTATTTTTAAAACCAATTTTTTGGTTGACGACCCATGATTTACATTGTATGCAAAATATAACAGACACATACATTGTTGTGTCAAACTTGAGACATGGAGATGATGCACAAAATTAATTTTTGAATTTGCATAAATCAGTATGACATTTTATAAAGCCCCAATAAAAGTCCAGGTTTGGAGGGGAAAAATTGACAATTTTAATATGGATAAGCTTTCCATATGATTTAATATTTTCGGATAAACTTTCAAAATATTCAATATTATAAACATCTTTTAATTTTGTAATATTTTGATAGTTTTTTTTATATATATATTGATACTCTTTTATATATAAGAAGTATTTGATATTTTAATATTTTAAAACAATAATTTTAAAGGTTTTTCCAAAACTATTAAATCATTTGGAAAGCTTATCTACCAAAATTAAATTGAGGCCTAAGTGTCAATAAATCTAGAGTCCCTTGAGTACTCTTTTTCAAGTTGGAGTCTGCACCTAGGGCCAACCCGGCCAAGCATAATGAGACATGCTTAAATCAACTCTATTCAATCTATAGGGGAATTACTAAAGCATTTTTCTTCAGATACTCCATATATTTTATTCAATTAATTTTCTTCTTTTTTTTTTTTAACCGGTAACATTCATTATAACAGAACTCCGCTGGTGAAGTTTTCAGATGGTGGGATGCTAGGCTCTTCCCCTAATATTTGATCCCAGCAATCTTCATAAACTTTGCCCCTAACATGCTGGACTGTGCCCACTCAAAGGGATACTACTTCATTAATGCAAACAGCTTTAACTTAATAAAGCAGTTTTGATGTATAGATTAGCAGTCTTGTTGCTAAATTCTTTGAGCTTGAGCTTTAGGAGTTAAATCACTTTTGTTTCTGTTTATGCAGCCCTAGCCACATTGTGATTGGCACAGCTTTCATGTAAAAAATGGTTTCAGATCTTCCTTTAGAAGTTTGCATCTCCTGCTCTGTAAATTGAACTTTAATCAAACAGATAAGGCTCTTGCAGACTCTAGAAGGCTAATAGATATATAACCTACATTATCTTACATTATTTTTAGCCAGCAGAATGGCTGACCGAGATTTGTGGCAAATATAGTCAGCAAGAGCTGCAATGCTAAAGTTGAGACATTACTACCAAACAATTAGTTTAATTATAAGCAAAATATCAGACAATGTCCTACCAGGCTGGGGAACAGTGCGTTCAGTTCCTGCCTGGATGAGACTGCGGTGGAGAGCTGTCAGTAGGGGAGAGAGGGTGGGAGGGATGGATTCACAGCATGGAGCCAGGGGAGGATTATCAGCGACTGCAGGGGAATAGGTGCATGGATGCATTCAAAGCATGGAGCAGCAGATTGTGAGATTCTTAAACAATTTAGCAGACATTGAGTCAAAATGAAGACTGCATCAGGGTAAGTGGAGTTCTGCCAACTCTACTCTGTTGTGTTAGCAGTATATGACAGCCCAGTAAGAAGGCCTATCTTTTAGGGTAGCATTATTGGGGCCCAAAAAAGATACATTGGGAAGAATATGTTTCTGTCAGACAGTCAATGAGGGTAACTCGCACAACTTCTCGTAGGATTTAATCAGATTTTTGGCCAATCAACCATAAATCTTGTTATACTTCTTGTTTTACTCCCCCTAGAGGGGCATAACAAGGGGTTAAAACTACAGTAATAATAATTAATAGGGCATGACAAGTTTTTGATCAAACACACATCTCAAATGTTTAAGTTAAAATTGTAATGTAAAAAAAGATATACAGTTGTGCTCAAAAGTTTCCATGCCCTGGCAGAAATTGTGGCATTGATTTTGAAAATATGACTGATCATGCAAAACAGTGTCTTGAAGGATAGTGATCATATTAAGTCATTTATTATTACATAGTTATTTGGCTCCTTTTAAAATCTTATTGATAACAGAAATCACAAATGAACGATAATACCTTGACATACCTCACAGCTTCTGGCATACTGTAATTTGGAGTGGCAATACCAAAATGGAGGTTTGTGGTCACAACCATAAGTGCTTTGTTTGGAGAGGGGTTAACAAGGCCTATAGTGAAAAAAAATATCATTCCCACTGTGAAGCTTGCTGGTGGCGCTTACAAAAGACTGCACGCTGTCATGGATGCTACAGGGGCAATACACAATATTAAGAACTAAGGGTATGCAGACTTTTAAAGAGGAATCATTTCATTTTTTATTATTTTTTTGCCATGTTTTGTTTTATGATTGTGTCATTCTGTTATAACCTACAGTTGAATATAAATCCCATAAATAGAAAAGAAATGTATTTTGCCTGCTCACTTATGTTTTCTTAAAAAATGGTACATATATTACCAATTCTCCAAGGGTATGCAAACATTTGAGCACAAATGTAGTTTAATTATTTTTTTTTATTGCAAAATACTGCCCCAGCTAACCCTATGGATGAGCTTCTACTGCCAGAATTAAAGCCCTTTTATCAGAAAGGATTTCCGTTTCACTGAGTCTAATTACCTAGTTAGGTGTAATTTACAGAAACAATGTAACTGTTTTCAATAAAACAATATAAACGGCTCATAAAAATACATGTACACCACAAAAAAAAAACAATCTGTGTTGCACAACCCTTTTTATGTTAGTTTGTTTTGGTAGAACTCTACTTACTGGATTTTGTAGCTTTTTAGTAAAATGTGTTCTTGATTGAAAGTTAAGCATATGGTCAATTTTTTTTTTTTTTCGGGACTGTGACAACTGATGGGTAATTGTGTCAGAAAGGCCATATATTGCCTAAGATTAACAATTTTGTGAGACAAAATAGTCTCTCCTCTGCCATAGTTATATATTTGGATTGCATTTGAATCTCAAGGAAATTTGAATCTCACACAAATAACTTTCACAAAGAATCTATAGTTGTAAAAGTCTCAGAAGTGACATAATTGCTTTAGTATGCAGTATGTATAAAGATCCAGTTGGAAAGAATTCACAGATCTCCATCAGTCACAGAACCAACCATTATTGGGACAAAAAAAAATATTTAAGAAGCAGCCTAGTTGGTTCTATAGTTGCAGAATAGTGGTGGTAGGAAAGACAGCACACTTTTTAATGATAGTTCATTCCCACACATATTTTGGGTAAGATTTTACTTTATTGCAAATATTTAAGCTGGTTATTTTACAGACCATAATGTTACATTGCTGTAATATAATATATATGTTTTTACTACATAAACATAGGGTTGTCTACAGCTAGAGTTTGTTAAATGGTTTTTGACCATCCAATTAATTGGCCTTAACCATGATGATATTTTAAAGACTTGCTCAATATTTCCAGTGCAAGTACTAATATAGATTACTGCTACATGCTTAGATAAGATATCCTATGAAGTTGTATCAATAGAAATGAATTATTATCCCTACATGCATTACAATTAATTATTTCTGATAAAATGTTTATATTATAGGCAATTAGTAAACCACTGCAAGTCAATGAACAAATATTGTACTGCTTTATTGATTAGCCTCTAGGAAATAAATAACAATCCTGCAAACAATGAAGTTTCCAGTCTTTTTTAAAATTACCACTCTTTCCCCTCCACCCCCTTTTCTCTTCTTACTTCTTGATATCAATTTATCTTGCGTCATAGTTTAGCAGATGACACAGCGTTCATTAATCAAATTTGCCTTCATTTTCCCATCTCCTCATTGCCCCTCCCTCAAACTGTCCAGCTTATCCTCTCATTAAATCTCTACCAAAACAATCCAAAACCAGACCAACTACGCAGACACAGTCACACACCCTGTCACCACCATGACCTCCCTCCCAAGGCCCAGGGACACCATGGTACAAAATATAAACACACATAATAAAAAATACATTATGAGCTCCAATTAGCTGTTACACTTATTTATTACAGATCACAATCTGCCCATCTCAAATTGTATTGTTCCACTGGTCCCCTAGAATTATGAATAGGATATTCCAAATCTCCTTATTTATTCACACCAATATACCATTAACAAATAGTTCTTTATCCATGTTAATAAGGCGAATCAGAAGTGATTTTTTGAAAAGTTTGATATCCAATATTTATATGGAATAAGCTTAACAATGCCAGATATAAGACAACATCTGAATCCATAAATTTCTTTATATGCCTAAAATATATTTCTAAATTCTTATTCATTTTTAGGCATTTCCAAACCATATATAAAAAGATCTCCTCCCTCAGCCCCACACCTCCAACAACTATCACATAAGAGTAAGCCAATCCTAAAGAGATCCATAAATTACTGGGCTTCATACCAGCTTCCCAATGATTTACAAGATTGTTCCTGATATTTATCTACCTCTGAACAAGCTCAATTTAAAACTTTATTTCTAATGCACTAAGTCCAATAAAATAGCTAAATTGTTCTGTCGTATCATACAAAAGTGTAACCTCGAAGTGTTAGGCAATTGAAAAGGCTATTACAACATTACACTATGTTGCATTTTAGTGATACAAGCTGGATCCCTGTCCCTATTTGCATTTCATAATATCCTACAATAGTGTAGCAGATCTGGACCCTGCAATTTCTTCAGGATTCTATATGCTCTAGAGTAGACAAAGACAAAGTTGCATCTAAGAGATTTTACGTTATAATAATAACAACTAGTATTTATATAGCGTCTTTCTTCCAATTTCTTCCAGCGCTTTTCAGCGCACGCTCTCAGAATTAACCAAATCGGCAGCTGAATAGTAATAGATGTTATTATTACCCAATTGATGGTACTCATTTTATCGACATCGGAAGGATGAAGGGCTGAGTTGATTTGAACCTGTGACCTTGCATTTTGAACAGGCTTTGTAGTTAGGGAATTTAACAAACCTCACCGGCTGGGAGGTAATGTATTATTACCTGTAATTAGATACAGAAGGCTCAGTAGATTTGCTATCCCACTTTTTCCTGTAGTCTTATCCCATGCTCACTTGGAAGGTCCCAATGTTGAATGGTTCATTACAGATATATTTCACCCTTTTTCGCTTACATTAAGTTTTACTTTCCCACATTCCAACTTTTTACGATGTTTTCCGCTTACCATCCCCATGGGACTTCAGAAATGTAAATATTTAAATATTCTTGTTCTAGGGGAATCCAAGGCTTAGCGGCAGATGTAGTCCATTGCTCCACAGTAGAAAGATATAGGCTGAGCTAGGTGACACCTTTATTTCATGTTTAAAGGAAGGCTGAGGCCTAAGGTAACTCACCCCAACTCACTTTGTAATGTTTATGAGACTGTAAAACCAAGAGGCCAAAAGAAAGCCTGTTGCTTGTAAGGAGATTGTGCCCTGCAGGGCAAACTAATGTGGTGTTAAATCAGGAAAGCCAACAAACAGCACCGTGCCTTTTGGAGACTCTGTGGTAAATCTAAAATGGACACTGTGAAGTCATTTGCACCTCCCAGCAACATGGAAAATAGTATGTTGTAAAAGTTGAACTCGTGGGGCGTGATGATATGCGCAACGTAACGGCTACATGTACGCGCCGCTCAAGGGAAAGGTGCTGAATGGTGAAGTGGTGAGAGGACGGGAGGAGAAGCTGGAATGTAATCGCTCCAAATGGCCGTATCTTGCATTAGCATGGTCTAAACCAGGGGTAGTCAACCTTTTTATACCTACTGCCCACTAATGCATCTTTCTTGATGGAAAACTTTCCTTACCGACCACCAGTTTTCATTTTTTTTTAGCGCAACTGCAGAATATTTTTTAGAAAGGAAGTTGTTTAAAACAAAAAAGTACTTAAATGTATCTTTTTATTTCTACTTTATGCATGTTTATAATGGTTTTTAATAACTTTATAAAGTTTAATGAGAAAACAATAAAGTAAATTGAAATTACCTGTAGCATTAACCTTGAGGTTAATGCTGTGAGACTAAATATTTAATATCTGGTTCAAGTATCTCCACTTTGAGGACCTGATACTTCTCAATGTAATCTACTTTATAAATAAAGCTGTATTACTTGAGCTTTTTTAACAGGCACACACTCGCTACATCCCCTATACACAATATGCCCCCTGTACACACACACTCTCTACAGCCCTAGCCACACATATTACACCACAAGCATAACACAACTGAAGCCAACATTTACACAATATGAGGCAGTGAACATATAAAATCCTGATTTATAGCAGACAGGCATATTCCTAAGATCTACTCTGACTCTCTCAGCACGGGGAAAAAAAAAGATAAGTAAATGTAGCGGACCCTGGGTAACCCGATCGGTGACCTCTGCTATTACCTTCCTTCAGCCACTTAGGAACCACTTTAGAATATAAAGAGACCCATTTCTCCACAGTAACTGGACGACACACAGCTCTGGAGGTACAGCACAATTTTATTGTGACACACGGCTTTTATGCATAGCCCAATGAAAGGGGTCTTCCACACACATAAACGGGGGTTATCCCAAGATCCTCTATGCTTGGGGAGGGTCGCTGTTCCTTTGTCTCCCAAATATGGAAAGCCCGCCACTCCGGCTAGGGGGTCTCCTGCACAGGACTACGGGCGGGGGGTAGCCAAGATGTGGGAAAAGAGACCATCCCTTTGTCTCCCAGGCGCAGAGAAGCCTGTCAAACCAGCCAGTGCCCCAAAAGTGTCCCCACCAATCTCAGGTGACCTCACACTGGCACATTCTCTGAGCAATCTCTGTTCGCGAGATTCCTGTGCTGAAACCTGCAAGGGAAGCGTCACCTTTTGGGGTACGAATGCTCCCACCAATCTCAGGTGACCTCACACTGGCACATTCTCCGAGCAATCTCTGTTCGCGAGATTCCTGTGCTGAAACCTGCAAGGGAAGCGTCACCTTTCGGGGTACGAATGCTCCCACTGGTTGGCGTTCGTCTACATGAAATGGCGGCCACCCAGGGCAGCACTCATTAAATACTTCCCTCGCGCTTTCTCACTTATGTTGCAAGTGTGAACGTTCTAATTAATTGGTGGGAGCGTTTCAAAGGGTGGTCCTTGTTCCGGAGACGAACGAGTCGGGAAATAATCCATGAATACTCCCCCTGGCTGGCGTTCATCTATACGAAATGGCGGCCACCCAGGGGAGCACTCATTGTTTCCATTGCGGTTTCGCAACTATATGAGAAGTGAGAACATTCTACTTGAACGTTCTAACTAGCATTCTAAATGGGATTTTGGGTGGTCCCCGTTCCGGAGATGAATTAGTTCCTTTCGTAGGAGCACTCCCGAACTGGGTGCGGTCTACAATACACGAAACACAGGGAAAACCACACAATGCCAGGGGAGAGCACCCGAAAAAGCATTAAGTAACACTATCTAAGCTGTGATATTCATTCTTTATTGTACTAGAGGTCTCCTGAAAATGGCTTGTATCTGCTTTGTAGATTAACTGACATTAGTGACTCCCCAAGCTTTTAAAGAATTATAAGTTCTTATAGTCAAAAGTTAAAAACTTACCAGAGGCTTCCTGAAATTGGCTTTTATCTGCTTTTTAGATTAATTGATTTTAGTGATTTTGTAAGCCCCTAAAGAAGATAATACTATTATAAGTTATTAATGTTAAAGTTCAAAATCTGAGCTATTCCTTCTACATGTAGGAAAAGCGTCATGCAACAGAAGAAATATAGAAAGAAGTATAAGGCAATTTTGATTGCAAACTTCCCTCCACCTATTGCTCCACATACCCTACAGGTAACCCTGCACACTCTCATTTAAAGGTCTCAAAATCAGACAATTATCTTAAGTTAATATGGCTCCAAAAGGAGAAAGAGAGAGAAAATAATCTCTCTAATCCTAATCCTACTAAATAAACCAGCAATTACAAATCCAGACATTAAAAGGCTATCTCAGACTACCGAGTTGTGTACATCATTAGCAGGGGGGAGATCTACACCCATCCTATAATGTAGAAGATGACTCCATGGTCAGTGATCCTCCCATGTTCCATCAAAGCATCTCAGAAATGCTAGATAATTTATAATAAAAAAAAAGAAGAAAGTTATACCGCTTACTACCACACCGTCTTTACAAGCAGACACTCTGGACAAGGTACAATATGAATACAAGATACTACAAACAGAAAATCTACAGATGGACAAAAAAATTAAATATCTAGAAAATAAAGTCACAGGTCTGGAAGACAGAGGGCGGATAAAAAAAAAATGTAAGAATCAGACGTGTTAGTGAATCAGTCACCCAGGAATAACTTTGTCTATACTTAAGCGATTTATTGAATTTGTTGATCGCTCCTGGAAAACTGGAAATAAATCTCTTTGAGAGATATCATCGGCTTACATACTTTACAGCTACAGACAAGAGGTTTCCATGGGACATTCTTATAAGATTCTTAGAAATCATTTTGGAGTAATTATAAAGAAATGAAGGTATTCCAGGACATTTCATATGCTACAAGAACTGCAAGAATTCAATTTACAGATCAAACAAATTCTATGGTCGAATGGACTAAGATATAGATGGTTATATCCAGCTTTATAGCCTGTTCCTTCTCGGATCCTAAAGCACTACAGGAGAATCTGATGCTCTGGAATATTGTCACGAAGCCTGGAAAATCTAGTCAATTGCTCTTTAACTCCCTTTTTCATTCTATCATGATACAGAAATTTTGAATCTCTATTAATAATACCAGATACAAATTCACTAATGCCTTAGGATAAGCAGCGACGTGATTCACAAATGTGTACACAAAGGGTGTTAAACCCAGACAGTTTATGTTTTTATCTACTACCACATAATTTATCTTCATCTAATTAATGTTTTTTTTTTTGTTTGTTTGTTTGTTTCCACCTCCCCTTCCCTAAGTAATACACGTAAATAAAATTATTCTGAGTCAAAATAGAACTGTAGAGAAAGAAAAAAGAAGGGGAAAAGCAATATTATTAGTTAACACAGAAGATATTTGAGATGATTGTAATATTATTCTAGCATATTGCTAGACACAAATCACAGTGTTATTATAGCATTTAAGCCCTATGGATTTATTTGTTTTGTTATGAGCACTATTGAATTACTAGACACAAATTAAATGAGAGGGAACCTAACAAGTTTTTTTCTTTTTCTCTCTTTCTCTTCCTTCTCTCTCTCTCTCTCTCTCTCTCTCTCTCTCTCTCTCTCTCTCTCTCTCTCTCTCTCTCTCTCTCCCTGTGACTAGGCTGAAGGGATAGATATAGCTTGGTTGCTTCATCTAAGTGTTGCTTCTAAGTGTGTGTGTGGTTGGAGATATTCTGGAGAGTTTTACAGAAGCTTCAACTGTCTAAGAGTTGTGCTAAGAGTTTTTCTTTTCTACTGTTACAGGTAAGATTCATCTGTAGGAAAAGGTTACTGACTGCACAAGGTTTGATTTCCTGTTGGTAATTACAAGGCATTTGATTTGATTAGGTAGCTACTTGCTATTGATTGCTGTTTAAATTAGCTATTGTTTGCTAATAAGCAGAGGCCTACCCAGGTGTTAAACATTCCTAGTGGGAGGTGATTTTAGGAGTATATAAGGGTAGTTGTCATTAGCTTGGCTAATATAGCTTGGTTGCTTCATCTAAGTGTTGCTTCTAAGTGTGTGTGTGGTTGGAGATATTCTGGAGAGTGTTGCTTCTAAGTGTGTGTGTGTGGTTGGAGATATTCTGGAGATAACCTGGAGGTAATCTGAGGTATTCAGGAGGATAAATAAAAAGGTAAGGTTTGTTTGATTTAAATTATTCACCTCATTGGAATGGCAGACTTAGTTCAGTGTAATAGTTGCTTTGCATTTGTTTCACGTTCCACTTTTTGGAGGTTTGGTTGTTGTCTAATCTGTAGACAGTTCTCTATCTTGCGGCAGGAGATTGTATTTTTGAAATCTGAGATTTGTAAATTATCTGGTAAACAAACTCAGGCTGGAACTGCTGCAAAGCCACTGCCGCAGAGACATACTAGGAATGGCAGATGGATTACTGTAGGATCTGGTAGACTTGGAGTTGTGGATAAAAGGCATATTGCACAGTCTGTTGCTCTACATAATTCATTTTCTGCACTTTCAGAGTGTAGTGGTGTTGTGCAGAGAGGCACTAAGGCTAGTTGTGTTGTGCAGAGAGGCACTGAGGCTAGTGGTGTTGGGCAGAGAGGCACTGAGGCTAGTGGTGTTGGGCAGAGAGGCTTGAAGACTATGGTGAGGCCTAATAGAAAGCAGTTGTTGTTGGGGGATTCCATCATAAGAGGTGTGGAGATGGGCAATGGTGGTCTTGTGAGGTGTCTTCCCGGAGCTACTGCTCACAGAGACAGAAGACGTATCTGTAATATTGTTAAGCAAGCAAAGCAGGAAGGGGAATTGGATGTACTTGTCCATTTAGGGACAAATGACTTGGCTTGCAATGAGGTTTCAGAGGTTAAGGAAGTTTTTAGTGTTTTTGCCAATGATACGGCAGGTTGCTTCCACACTGTCATTCTCTGAAGTTCTGCCTGTGCATAACACTCAGAACGACAGGCGGATGCGTATTAGGGACTTTAACTTGTGGCTTGGTGAATGGTGTCGGGAGCAAGAATTTGGCTTTATTGCTCATGGTAGCTCTGTTTGGAATGGAAATAAACTGTACAAAAAAGATGGTTTGCATCTTTCTCAAAAGGGAACAAATGTTCTCAGTGAGCAGTTCAGAGGTTTTGCTAGGATGTATTTAAACTAGGAGGGGGCGGGGGGCAAAAGGGTGATAAAACATCAATCCAATTGTCCCCCAAAACAAGGACAGAGGGTGCCTGTAGCAAGTGTGTTAAAAAATGATAAGCTTAGAGTCATGTCTACAAATGCTCGCAGTTTAGGGAATAAGATCCATGAACTTGTGGCAATAATGGCAACTGATAATGTAGATTTAGTCGCTGTTACTGAGACATGGTTTAATGAGAAAAATGACTGGGACATAGCAATACCAGGGTCTTTATATAGAAAAGACAGGGAAGGCAAGAAAGGGGGAGGGGTGGCCCTGTATGTAAAGGATAGCATAAAATCTAGCCTAATAAAGGTTAGTGAGGCAAACATAGAGTCTGTTTGGGTTACGTTAGAATTTGGTAATCACACAGTAACTCGTGTAGGTGTGATTTATAGGCCCCAGGACAAATTGAAGAGTTAGATAATCTACTAGTTGAAGAAATAGCTAAAATGACAATGAAGGGGGAAGTTATCATCATGGGTGACTTTAATCTTCCTGATGTGAATTGGAAAACAAAAATAGCTACTTGTGCCAGGAGCACACATATTCTAAACTCCCTACTGGGATTGTCTCTAAAACAAGTCGTTGAGGAGCCAACTCGTAAAGAGGCCATACTAGATTTAGTGTTAACAAATGGAGATTTGGTATCAGATATTACTGTAGGTGAAAGTTTAGGATCCAGTGATCATCAGTCAGTGTGGTTTAATATAAGAACAGTGACTGAGTCACACCACACAAAAACAAAAGTTTTAGACTTTAGAAAAACAGACTTTTCTAGAATATGTGTAAAGGAGTCATTATCAGACGGGAGCAATTTAAATGGAGTCCAAAAGAAATGAGATTATTTAAAAGTTGCACTACTGAAGGCAACATAAAATTGCATTAGGCTTGTCAGTAAAAGCAAAAAATTTAAGAAACCACTGTGGTACTCCGCAGATGTGGCCAAAATAGTAAAAAACAAAAAGTTAGCATTTAGTAATTATAAAAAAAAACAGAGTGAGGAAGACAGAATGACCTATAAGATTAGGCAGAAAGAGGCTAAACAAGTTATAAGAGCTTCCAAATCACACACACAAGAGAAAATAGCACAGTCAGTAAAAAAGGGGGACAAAACTTTTTTTAGATACCTAAATGAGAAAAGAAAAGTAAAACAAGGATTAGTTAGATTAAAAACAAAAAAAGGAAGGTATGTAGATGAGGATAAAGGTCTAGCTGACTGCCTCAATTAATATTTTTGTTCGGTATTTACAGATGAAAATGAAGGAAAGGGACCTCAGTTAAGAAAAAGGATAAATGAGTCATTTATTACACGTGAGTTTACAGAGGAAGAGGTTCTATTTCAACTGTCAAAAGTAAAGACAAATAAGTCAATGGGACCAGATGGAATACACCCAAAACAGATTTATTTAACCAATCATTGATAACAGGAGTAGTCCCAGAAGATTGGAAGTTAGCGAATGTTGTGCCCATTCACAAGAAAGGTAATAGGGAGGAGTCGGGCAACTGTAGGCCAGTAAGCCTTACTTCAGTAGTGGGGAAAGTGATGGAAACCATGTTAAAGGATAGGATTGTTGAACATCTAAAAACACATGGATTTCAAGATCAGAGACAACATGGGTTTACTTCAGGGAGATCATGCCAAACTAATCTTATTGATTTTTTTGATTGGGTAACTAAAATTATAGATCAGGGTGGTGCAGTAGACATTGCTTACCTAGATTTCAGTAAGGCTTTTGACACTGTTGCACATAGAAGGCTTATCAATAAACTACAATCTTTGAGTTTGGATTCCAATATTGTTGAATGGGTAAGGCAGTGGCTGAGTGACAGGCAACAGAGGGTTGTAGTCAATGGAGTATATTCGAAGCTTGGGCTTGTCACCAGTGGGGTACCTCAGGGATCTGTACTTGGACCCATTCTCTTTAATATTTTTATTAGTGATATTGCAGAAGGTCTTGATGGTAAGGTGTGTCTTTTTGCGGATGATACTAAGATATGTAACAGGGTTGATGTTCCAGGAGGGATAAGCCAAATGGCTAATGATTTAGGTAAACTAGAAAAATGGTCAGAGTTGTGGCAACTGACATTTAATGTGGATAAGTGCAAGATAATGCATCTTGGACGTAAAAACCCAAGGGCAGAGTACATAATATTTGATAGAGTCCTAACCTCAACATCTGAGGAAAGGGATTTAGGGCTGATTATTTCTGATGACTTAAAGGTAGGCAGACAATGTAATAGAGCAGCTGGAAATGCTAGCAGAATGCTTGGTTGTATAGGGAGAGGTATTAGCCGTAGAAAGAGGGAAGTGCTCATGCCATTGTACAGAACACTGGTGAGACCTCACTTGGAGTACTGTACACAGTACTGGAGACCGTATCTTCAGAAGGATATTGATACCCTAGAGAGAGTTCAAAGAAGGGCTACTAAACTGGTTCATGGATTGCAGGATAAAACTTACCAGGAAAGGTTAAAGGATCTTAACATGTATAGCTTGGAGGAAAGACGAGACAGCGGGGATATGATAGAAACATTTAAATACATAAAGGGAATCAGCACAGTAAAGGAGGAGACTATATTTAAAAGAAGAAAAACTACCACAACAACATTTATATATTTATCTCTTTACTTTTAAATTGAGATAACTAACATGATTTCAATTAATATTACCAAATATAAATATAAATGTATTGTGTCCCCAGATAAACAACAGTGTAAATTCAGAAAAGTAGAAATAAAGGGGGTTTAAACCCTGATATCGAAAGCTTTCATATATGCACACTATTTATCTTGATGAGATTTTTTTCTTAATCTTTCTAAATTTAAAGACTCTGTATCTATGTAAGATTATATCTTAAATTAAATGATCAAACTCTGAATGCCACAGAACTAACCCAATTCTATAAAATTGAAGATTGAGGGAAAAAAACTTCAAAACAAATTTGAGCTCTAAGTTAGAAATATTTTTCTTTACTTGTGAGTTAAGAATGATTTAATTAATAAAGAATGTATACCACATGTTACGGCACCCCCAGGCATAAAAGGGGTTAAAAGCCGTGTAGTAGATCTTCCCCTTCCAGAGATACAGGCACAGCTACTGCAGAACACCAAACTCCCGAACTGGATACAAAATAGCACTCCAACTCCCGAACTGGAACCTCACTAATAGCTGCTAGCAGACGAACAGGAAAAGCAGACAATCAGCTTACACTCCTGGCAATCAGTCTCTAACAGCATACAGTAAATCCCCCCAAGAACGAGACAAGGCTCCGTGTTGATGGTCAAGCAGTGGTCTGACAGAGCTGTGGGTTTATTGTTCTTATATACACATTAGTTCCACCCACAGGGTTTTGGAAAACAACCAATAAACACGTACAATACACTCAGACACTCCCACACGGAATCCTCCCCTCTGCCTGTGATACAATTACCTTACACAATGAGTAATGTAATTATCACAAGCAGAGAAATACAGTTTTTCCACATTATTCATAACTTTAAAAGTATGCATCACATTCACATAAAACTTACATTTTCAGAATCAGCATACCCCAAATATGATCATACAAATTGGTCCAGTGATTCAAAAGATAGATCGTAGTCCTTGGTGACCAAATGAAGCATGGCTTTTCTGCCCAAAACCAGTTCCACAGAGTCTTCTATCCTGGAGATAAATGGGAAGTAATCCAATTATCTCCAAGGACAGAGGCAAAACTCCATTGAACACACGGCAGCAAAAGACAATAAAATACATAAAAATATATAACTGTGCAGCCATTGCATAAACAGGTACATTCAACATATCCCCAGATAGCTCAGATCTGAGCACACATTATTACTGAATGGCGCTCAGATCACCCATATACAGTTCAGTTACCATGGAGCCAAAGTCTTTACCATAGTCTTTCATTATATGAATGGGCTCCAAGGCACAGCTATCTGGGGTATCACCGCTCAAACAGGGCAAGCACCAAATTACCTGGATTTCGTGTCTTTGCAGGGGAAAATCAAGCTTTTTAACATGGGGCCATAGTCCAGAGGCAACAGGCGGGCAACCAGGGTCCTCCAATGCAATGTGGCAAGATTGGTCTCGTCACACCACATCACTTGGTTGACAATCTGCTCCATTTTTCAGCTACTCAAAAAAAAAAAAAAGATACTGCCTAAAATATTAAAGCTTTTTAACTCTAACAATTAATATATAGGTTTTGAAATATGTAAACCTTCCCTGATATGTAAATGGTAATATGAATTGCACACTCAATTTCCTATGGAAAAGTGGTTGAAATGGATCAAACGAGTACTTCAGAGAATTCACTGTATCTCTATGCTAGAGCTAGATGGTATCTAGTTCCCAAAAGACTTGAAATGATTTCTAGAAACAACTCTGATATACGTTGGAGATGTCAATCAGACATAAGACGTTTGCTACATATCTGGTGGGATTGTATAAAGTTGGAAACAATCCAATTCCCAATTAAAATCTGCCTACATCAACTATTTCATATAGACATCACTTCCTCTATATTCTTATAGAATATTGATTTTTCATTTTGCAATAAAAGTAAATAATTATTTAATAACTCATATTCTGTTTGCAACTAATATTGTTATAGTCTGTAATTGGAAATCAAAATTGGCCATCTATATGCAATCAAATCTCATATCAATACAGGATGGAATGCAGCTTTAATATAATTAGAAATACAATTGAAAAATGTTAGTCCAGGTGGCTACCCTGTAAGAAATATATAGACCCCTAAACTAGGATAACACACATCTACGGAATTTAGCAAAAACATTTTCATTGCCTTTTACTATACTCTTTCTCTGCTTCGTATAGCACAATAGCTCTGATCTTCACTGGGCTCCCCGATAATGGGTTGTATGAAATAATTACATATTTGTATTTTATTGTGTTAAATATTTTTCTACGTTTTTGGATTTGTCTTGTCTGTTTGTTAAAACTGATAACTACATACTAATATATGCTATTTATACAAAATATTTATTATATCATTGTTTTTAGAAAATACAAACATGAATAATAAACAAAAAAAAAAAGTACTTCAATAAAGATTTATAAATGAAAATTGAACTTGATGGACTTCAGTTTTATTTCCACCTAGATTACTATGTGCATACTGTTGGATGAAATTGGGACAGCAATAGAGGCAGTAAAAACTCCTTATTTGCTGTGTCAGAGCCAGGTAGCTGGCTTATAGCGACAGTAATTTTTACATATCGCTGCAATTTTGAGTCAATCAGCATTTATGGGCCACGCCACAGTTAAAATCATGAAAAAAAAAAAAAATCATATTTGCTAAATATATCCTCAATGAATATATGCATGCATTTTTTTTCATGCATGTATTCATTTGGGGCATATGGACTTGCAAAAGCTACAGGAATTTTTAATTGACTTTATGGATGTGGAGTGGACGACCATTATGGGTGGACCATCACACTTTACACCATAGCCTTTGTAATCATGCAAAGTTGTAGATTGCTTAAAGTAACCCATTTAAGAAGTACAATCTCACAACAAATTTAATAACAGAACGGAATTATAGTTTTACTACTTATATGTATGTTTTTATTTTTCATTACAGGGCTCAGCATTCACCTCTCAGCAACCTGAAGCTTATAATCTTTTTGTGACAACTGCTGTTGGTGATGGCCTAAAATTGTGGGATGTAAGAAATCTACGGTATGAAAAAGCACCTTTATATGTGTATATGTGCTTCACACTATGTAAAATCATTGTCTCATGCAAACTATAGTCTGATTAAGACCTTGAGGATTATTCACTAAAATTAGAATTCAGGAGGGGGCATGGCTAATCAAGGATGCCAAATTAAATTTTTTTAACCAGATTAATATTACAGCTCTAGCTATGATAAGTAAATCATGGAAAAAACTGGAGGCGCCGACCATAACTTAGTGTTTACAACTAATTGACACAACCCAATTCTACGAATCCTCGTGCAGGGCGGCTCTCTCCACTAAGGCAACCTTTTGGAGCAAAGCCTGCCAGATGTGGGATATCTTTAAAGGCCACGACCCCCAACTCAGATAAACTCAGAGTCAGATAAACTTGTCTCGAAGTCTCACCAGCCGAGTTCATAAAAAACCAAACCTGTTCATAATACACCAACTGTACTGTGATAGTGGTTCATATGTATATATCACCACCAATAACCCCTTCCAAATGGGATGCCCGCAGTTGCCTCTGGAAAACCCAGGCATGACACTTAATCAAACATGACACGAATAAGGCTAAATCTAGCTCTCTACATCCATGTCCCTTACCCCCTCTTTCCCCTATACCATATCCTCATATTATTAAAACTTATTAAAACTGTTCATAATGATGCAGAATATTGTTTTCTGTATACCATATATGACTTGACTTAACTTACTTCTCTTCTGTATATTTTGTATACCCTGCATAACATGTGACACAGAATGTACATTGTGGATGTGAAATTTACTTAATAAAAAAAAAAAAAGAATTTAGGAGAACTGAGTGTCTTTGTAGAGCAGAGCACAGTTAATGTAATGCTACGCCCATTAGCTTATGCTTTTGGCTTCCCAGAGTAACGTCTACCTCACAAACCTGTCTCTTGCTTTCACCTAAAGGGCCACACTCCACTCTCACCTCCAGTTCTGCTACTTTCCCACCATGTTTATTTGCTATCTCCCTCAATACCCTTCCTATTGTGTTCTATGCAGAGGCGGCTCTCTAATTAGGCAATTTAGGTGGCCACTTAAGGCCTCACGCTTGTTGTGGCCTCACGGCTGCCTAAATTGCCTTAGGGCAGACTGAACTGTCGGGTCCTCGGTCTGTGACCGAGGACCTGTCAGGTGAGAGGTGGCCCGGCGGCTTGCCCAGTATGCCGCCGGGTGCGGGACCCCTCCACATGGTCTACCCATACAGAGAGCCGAGCCTCAGATCTGCAGCTCCACCAGGTGCAGAGTTTCAGATCTTGTGATGTGGTTCTCGCGACCTCACAGAGCGTTGCCGCGGGTTACCATGGCAGTGCTTTGACCAGAGACGCGCGCATAGCTGCAGACAGGATAGTTATCCCACCAGACCACAAGGGACTAACATAAAAAAGGTATTTCATTGTGTGGAGGCTTGTCACAGCCTCCACACTCCTTGCCACCCACACTGATTCTCACATACTGTCCCCCACACTGTCATACACCCTGCCCCCCACACTGTCATACACCCTGCCCCCCACACTGTCCCCTCCACAGCCCTGCCCCCACCCACACTGGCGTTCACCATGCCCCCACACTGTTGTACAACCTGCCTCCACACACTGTCGTACAACCTGCCCCCACACACTGTTGTACACCCTGCCCCCACACACTGTCGTACACCCAACCCCCTCACACTGTTGTACACCCTGCCCCCTCACACTGTTGTACACCATGCCCCCTCACACTGTTGTACACCCTGCCCCCTCACACTGTTGTACACCCTGCCCCCCCACTGTCATACACCCTGCCCCCACACTGTCACACATTCTGCCCCCTCACACTTTCATACACCATGCCCTCCCCACACTGTCATACACCCTGCCCACTCACTGTCATTTACCCTGCCCCCCTCACTGTCACACACACTCACACACTTCCCACACTGTCACACACCTTGCCTTCCCACACTGTCACACACCCTGCCCCCCACATCCTGTCTCACACCCTGTCTTCCCACACTTACACCATCCTCTACACTCCCCCCCACAGTGTCACCTTCCTCCACCCTGTCCCCCTACACTGTCACCTTCTTCCACACTGCCACCCCCACTCTGTCACCTACCTACACACTGTCACCCACCCACCCACACCATGCCCCCAACTGTCACCTTCCTCCACACTGTCGCCTTTCCACACACTGTCCCCCAATATTGTCAGTCCCCAACACTGTCACTGATACATACAGTCACGCCTCCCAAACACTGCCCCCCACACTGTCACCAACACACAAACTGTCACCGTTTCTACACTGTAACCCTCCCAACACTGCCCCACACATTCTCACCTACCCACTGTCACAATTCCACACACATAAAGTCTACCCCCAAACTGTCACCCTCCAACACACACATACAGTCAACCCCCAAACTGTCACCCCTCCACATGCTGTCATACCCCTTCACCCACATTAACCTCTCCTAATCTTGTCGCTTTCACCCCCTCCATCCATACCACATTTTCCTGCATTCGCTCTTCCACACTCACCCTATCACATTAATCCCCCTACTTATCACACTCATCTTCTCTCGTACGGTCACACTCACTCCCAACCCTGTCACACTCATCCTCTTTTACATTAACACCTCCAGTCCTGCCACTTATCCTGCCTAATGATTCCACACTCACCGTGTCACATAATCCTGTCAGACTCACCTTCCCTCGCCCTGTCACACTCCATCCTCCATCTGTAAAACACATAACCCCAATCCTGTCAAACTCACCCCCCCTTCACCCTGCCACACTCGCCCTATCACATTAACCTGTCATATGACCCTCTCTAATCCTGTCACTCTCACCTCCCCTGGCCCTGTCACACTCCCTCCTTCCCTCCTTCATCCATGCCACACTCAACCCAACCCTGCCACACTCATCCTGTCCCATTAACGCCTCTAATACTGTCACACTTTCTTCCCCTCAACCTGTCACACTCCTTCCCTCAACCATGTTACACTCACTGCCCAACCATGTCTCATTAATCCCCTCACCCTACCACAGTTACCACTTTGCTCACCGTCACATCCTGAATACATTCACCATACACACAATCATGGTCACAGGCAGCTCCCCCAAACACACAAAACACCGCAATCAGCTACCCCATACACATACAGTTCCATAAACAAACATACACATGCTCACAGAGACATACATTCACAAACATGGATTCTCACGGTCAGACAACACTGTCAGGCACATACACAGGTAGACAATGCCAGGTACACTCACACATTCACACAGCCAGATACACATCGTGACTGCATGTCTGCATTTGTCAGTGTGTGTTTCTGTGTGCATGTGCATATATGAGTGTGAATGTATTTTGTATCATATATGTGTGCATGTAACAGTGTGTAAATGTGTGCATGTATTAGTGTGTTTCTGTGGTTGCAATGTGAGGGTGGTATGGTACGGCAAAGCAAAGGTAAAGTGGCAAGATATACAATCTAAATTATATACTGCATTCACAAAACATGGAGACATGTAAATAACATATGGGATAATATATATTTTAAGGGATTACAGAATGTGTGGGGGAAATGTCTATGTGACATTTTTCTTATCTGTAACTTTATTATTTTGTAGTTTTTTTTTTTTTTTAAAGGTTTTATTTTTACCCAATCAAAATTTTTATTTCTGTTTGCAATAACCCCTGCACACTGGCACTTCTGTATACATGACTGCCAGACTATGCAACCATACACGGCAATCATGTATAAACAATGAGCATCACTGCAAATTAATTTAGTTTGCAAATTATGCCATAATTACAGTCAGAGAGCTCACAACAGAGTGGCACAATGAGCCGCAACAATGCAAGCCTCTGAACAATGAATAAATGAATCCAGCGTTGCAAGCCCTCCTTTCAATATAACTGCAACTCATTATACACACACGATGCAAACTCTATATATTGTTTTACTATAAGTGTTAGTGGGGGCCTCATGTTAGAGTTTCGCGTGAGGCCTCACAAAGTCTAGAGCCGCTGGTTATATGCCCCACTTTCCCCGGACTGTAAGCTCATTTAAGCAGGGTCCTCATCTACCTGTTCCTGTAACATTTAGCTATTGTCTCATTTGTTAAATTCCCTTTTTAATGTAAGACGCTGCGGAATAAGCTGGCGCTATATAAATGCCAATAATAATAATAATACTCTGTAAATCAGGACAGAATACATGATTTTGTTGGAAAACGTTTCTTTAGGTGCAATACACATTATTGTAGGCAAAAATCTTTTTCATGGTAAAAAAAGTTATATATCTGTCATATGGTAAAATTGCCAAAGAGGCCAAAATTGGTTAAATATCAAACTAAAAAGTTAGCTATTGCTTCTGCTACCAAAAAACCCAAAAACATTTTTTAAAAGGGGTTTCCTACAATAAAGACACACAGAGGAGGTGAGTGTTATTTTACCTAACTTTGCTGTTTTGTATTAAACTAGGTTCAGGGAAAAGGGAATTGTCATTTTTAGAGAAGTGACAGTTCCTCTGTAAGTTCCAATACAATTACCGTATATACTCGAGTATAAGCCGAGTTTTTCAGCCCATTTTTTGGGCTGAAAAACCCCAACTCGGCTTATACTCGAGTCAAGGTCTGTATTATGGCAATTTGCATTGCCATAATACAGACCGGGGGAGAGGGGGGCTGGCAGAGCTGTACTTACCTGTTCTGCAGCTCCTGTCAGCTCTCTCCTCCTCCGCGCCGTCCGTTCAGCACCTCGGTCAGCTCCCAGTGTAAGTCTCGCGAGAGCCGCGGCTCTCGCGAGACTTACAATGTGAGCTGATAGAAGGAGCTGCACGGACGGCGCAGAGGAGGAGGAAGCTGACAGGAGCTGCAGAACAGGTAAGTACAGCTCTGCCAGCCCCCCTCTCCCCCCACTGAACTGCCACTGGACCACCAGGGAAGGAGAGCCCCCCTCCCTGCCATGTATCAAGCAGGGAGGGGGGACGAAAAAAAAAAAAAATAAGAAATAATAATAAAAAAAAAAAATAATAATAATAAAAAAAATATATAAAAAAAAGGGTGTATAAGGACCACTGTGGGAGGGGGGGGGGGGGGTATAAGGACCACTATGGGAGGGAGGGGGGGGGATATGGACCACTATGGGAGGGAGGGGGGTATAAGGACCGCTATGGGAGGGAGGGGGGGGTATAAGGACCGCTATGGGAGGGAGGGGGGGATAAGGACCACTATTGGAGGGAGGGGGTGGGATAAGGACCACTATGGGAGGGAGGGGGGGTATAAGGACCACTATGGGAGGGAGGGGGGGGATAAGGACCACTATGGGAGGGAAGGGGGGGATAAGGACCACTATGGGAGGGAGGGGGGGATAAGGACCACTATGGGAGGGAGGGGGGGAAAAGGACCACTATACCACTATGGAAGGGAGGGGGGATAAGGACCACTATCGGAGGCAGGGGGGTGGGATAAGGACCACTATCGGAGGCAGGGGGGTGGGATAAGGACCACTATGGGAGGGAGGGGGGGGAGAAAAGGAACACTATGGGAGGGAGGGGGGGATAAGGACCACTATGGGAGGAAGGGAGGGGGGGATAAGGACCACTATGGGAGGGAGGGGGATAAGGACCACTATGGGAGGGAGGGGGATAAGGACCACTATGGGAGGGAGGGGGGGGATAAGGACCACTAGGGGAGGGAGGGGGGGATAAGGACCACTAGGGGAGGGGAGGGGGAAGTAAGGACCACTAGGGGAGGGGAGGGGGAAGTAAGGACCACTAGGGGAGGGGTGAGTCAGGACCACTGGGGGAGGGGGGTGAAGGAACACGGGGGTGGGGAGGTAAGGATCACTGAGGGAGGAGGAGGGGAGGTCAGGACATATGGGGGGGGCAAATATCCTTGCACCGGCCCTGCACACACTGCATTCATACACTGCATTCATACACACACTGCATTCATACACACACTGCACTCATACACACACACTGCACTCACACACACTGCACTCACACACACTGCATTCATACACACACACACTGCAACATACACACGCTGCACTCATACACACGCTGCACTCATACACACACACGCTGCACTCATACGCACACACGCTGCACTCATACGCACACACGCTGCACTCATACGCACACACTGCATTCATTATACACACACTGTAAATAAATATTCAATTAATATATTTTTTTTAGGATCTAATTTTATTTAGAAATTTACCAGTAGCTGCTGCATTTCCCACCCTAGTCTTATACTCGAGTCAATACGTTTTCCCAGTTTTTTGGGGAAAAATTAGGGGCCTCGGCTTATATTCGGGTCGGCTTATACTCGAGTATATACGGTAGTTTTATCCTCATAGTATTATAAGGCATACTTTAAGTAATACAATGACGCCAGGGAACTGTTACAGCAAGCTGGAGTGGTTATATTGCCCCTGTAAATAGTTTTTGTAAATGTCATTATCACTACTGCCCTCTAATGACTCTGCCAGAGGTAAAGTTACACCTCTGGCAGCAATATGGAACATTGACATTTCTTCCATCTTCCTTGGAATTGTGTCCTGTTTTCTCCCCTAATTCAACATTTAATGTGCTGTCAAGATGTGGAGTCTGGGTAAAAGGTTTCTCCAAGTTGCAAGCTAGATTTTGTCTCTTATGAAATGTATCTTGATATGCCCTATGTTGCGTAAGTTGGCTTAAACTTCTTGAGGCATAATGATTGTGCTATGTACTATGTATTCTGTATGATTCTCTCATGTCTCTTTTGTGTAATTTTTGTGTATTTTTTAACAAAAATAAATAAATGTCAAATCAGTGACGTTGTCATGGTGCTTGGAGTAACATTTTAAGGTCCATTTAGTGAGTCAGAACTGTAGCCATGTTGTGACCATTAGGAAAGAAAATGATTTACCAGTAAACGGAAATTTCATTTTCTTGTGTATGTCTTGTGGAGCTCAGTATTAAATTTCACAGTAAAATAAATTGAGTATGATAAAAATACGTACAACATTTAATATTGAATGCTGATAATACCACAAATACCTCTTGCCTTTTAAGGAATGTGGTTTAGGCTTTAATGACAGAGATATTATGTCTATACTTTTGGTGAGTACTAATTTGTTTATTCCTTTTCACATATGTGGAAAAATCATACTGTGAGCAAAGTTAATTTTCATTTGAGAGTAATCATTATGTATACACTGTGGGTAACGCTTGTTTTGATGATCTAATGTAATTTTAGGTTGCAGTGGTCGTGTGGTTCCATAAATGTTGCTTGGTCTTGAGTTTGTATACTTTGAAAAGTATGTGTAAATTCACTTTATCATCATGTAGGTATGTTCTCTTGGCTGAAGATAAATTGTTTTGTTCTATGTAGTGCTTTACATACCATTTGGTTTAAATTTAAAGGGACACTATAGTCACCCAGACCACTTCAGCTCAATGAAGTGGTCTGGGTGCAATGTCCCTCAGGTTTTAACCCTTCACATGCAAACATAGCAGTTTCAGAGAAACTCAGGGCACTATAGTGTCAGGAAAACCGCTTTGTTTTCCTGACACTATAGTGATCCTTTAATTATTCACTATCAGTTGCAATTCCTTTAACCCCTTAAGGACCAAACTTCTGGAATAAAAGGGAATCATGACATGCCACACATGTTGTGTCCTTAAGGGGTTAAAGGCTGTTTTATACAAAATATACATCCATGACAGGAATCAAACTATTTTTAATGAGTAAAAATATTTTTTGGGGGGCTTAACTTGGATGCAGAGCAGAGCAGAATTGTGAGTCTCCGCTCTGATGACCCCTTTAACAGTACAAAAAGTGCAGATTTGAGGCCGCATCGGATATGAGGTGAAGGCTTGGGAGCAGCATAAGTAGCCCTCAGCAGCAAATAAAGAAAGCCAAGGGCAAGGATGGCACCGATGTTTGCCCTGGCACATGGACCACAAGTTGTGAATCAGCTGTCACAGACTTACCTGCACCTGGTGCCCACGCCAATCCACTCCGTGGGCCACGCAGGCAGAAAACACAGCGCGGAGGCACTGTTTCAGTTCAGAATAGAGAATAAAGTAAGACTTACATTCGGCCCAGCGAACAGCTCCCTCTGCTGATTGCATGCTGCAATACTCTGGTATTTTGTCATTTTATACATACATACATATATATATATATATATATATATATATATATATATATATATATATATATACATACAATCCAAAGAGTGGGAGCAGTTTACCTGATACTCAAGAGGTAATGCAATACAACATGTTTGGTTATGTTTGTGGTATGTTTACTATAAAAAGAAGAATGCATTTGTTATTGTTTTTTTTTTCCTAGACAGCTTTTTAATGGATGCTCATTTATGCTAACAGGGTAACAATCTCCAGCCAGTTGAATTTATTTTCAGTCTAGATGATCATTTTCATGTCACAGATATATTCTTTGTCATATTGATGATTTTGTAATATAAACCGTAATATAGCATTCATGTGTGTTTTCACAGTCAAATCATGGTCTCCATTCCAATAATCTCAAAAAAAAAATCAGGAAAGATTTAGTTGGCACAGTTCAGTATGCTAATATAAACAGTTCATGTTTCCATCACATCTGCTATAGCCATTCTAGATACAGAATTGTGTAACTTCAGATTCCATAGGATTAGCATGCAGTAATACATATTCAAACACAGGACATATCTTTCAAAACACCACAAAATATATATCAATATTTTGTAATTCCCTGTTCATGTTTAAGGCATTTGGTCATTTATTAAAAAAAGAAATATAAAGAAATGTAATATCCACATTAAAAAAAAGAGGACAACATATACATGTCATGCATATATATTTTCTGATTGTATTACTATAGAGAAATTTGTGCTTATAGTATATGGCTATTGTAACTTACTAAGTATATCTCAGGCTTTCTTTGATATCAAATAGGAGCACCCAAGTTGCTTAATATATCATGTCCCAATACAGATCTGTACAACCCAAAATTTGAGATTGGTTATTAAATTAAAAGTATGAGCATAAACCAGCGGATTGTATGATCTTAGTCAACAGTATGCAAAAAAATCCTAGTATTTATCTCTATGTTCTCCCTTTTAAATAAGGCACACGGGAATTTGAATGCTGTTACACACTCCTTGTAATTTTACACATAACTGGCAAAAGTAAATGAAAACACTAGATATTTTTCAAAATTAGGGCATTTGGACAAGTATATTTTTTGGACTTTTAGCTAACTAAATGAATTGTGTGTAAATGATCAAAGTTATAACTGTGTTTTGTTCCCATTATTTTTCCCATTACTGTTTGAAATGTATTTCCTATTAAAGGAACACAGTGTTATTAGAGAAGAGTAAAAACAATAGTTTTTTTTTTCTATATGTTTATTTAACAGTAATTTCCTTCTTTCTCATTTGAGAAACTTACACTTTATTAGTAATGACAAGGTAGGGTTTTCTTCTAAATACAAATATATAAAACCCTTCACATAAAGGTACACTTTCAGCAAACACTCCAGACACTCCAAACACACAGTGCACTATAGTGGTTATAGTGCCAAGAGTGCCCTGGTACCCCTCTGTGTAACTAGAAACCACGGGGCCCCGATGCGAAAATTGCGCTGGGCCCCCCATATATGTCTCCCCCGTCCTCCCATATGCCCCCCCCCCACATGCAGACAAACAGGTGAACATGCAGACACACACACATACGCATATACAAAGACAAACACATACATACATACAAACGCACACAGACGCACATACACTCAGACACACATACATACAGACACACATGCACACACACAGAAACATACATACATTCACATGCATACAAAAATGTACAGTGACACATACATACAAACACACACACATACATATAGACACACAAACATACAGAGACAAATACACTAACACACATACATACAGAGACACACACATATACATACAAAAACACACACATGCAAAATGTTTTAGTCACCCTCTTGTTTCCTACCCTTTAGGTGCAGGAGGGGGGCTTTCCCTTGGGTACAGTGGCTCCAGCTGATGGGAGTCAGAGTTCCTACTCTGACTCCCTCCTCTCCTGCCTCATCCCTTGCGGCACAGTGATTGCTGGGAGGAAGAGACCAGGGCAATCAGTTCCTTCCAGCTCTGATATCATCACAGGGGGCCCGGTTCAGCACCGCAGCCCGATTAAGCGCCCCTGGATATTCATTGCCATCGGTTGGCCCTAACAGCATGGGCCACCTGATGGGCCCCTGAACGTGTGGCTCCGACGATTAAACCACGCGGGCCGGGGCCGCGTTACATAGCCGCCACTGTTGATACCTCTTTAATGTAATAAATTGCTAATGTTTTGACTTCTTATCTGGGGGTGACTTCTGTCCGTAAAAACTGGAAGCTCCTGCAAGAAGCTAGTTGTCCTGATCTAAGCCCTGCTGAGCAGGATTAGCTAATTGGATGAGAGTGTCAGCTGATCACTTCTAACCAATAAGCTAAGCCATGCATTGCCAGGCTTAGGTAAGTCAGAGAGCTTCTCACTCTTATAGAGACAGGGGCCAATGCCTGGCAGACCCTAGGTAAGAAGTGAAACCGCTAACAGCTGTATACTACTTACATGGGGGAATGGGTGCAAGCGCACTACTGGCACCATAACCACTGCAGTTCACTGTAGTCATTATAGTTCTTGGAGTGTTCTTTTAAGTGAATGGTTTTCTATATTTGTATATCAGAAGTAAACCCTACCTGTCAGTAAGCACACATTGTAATTTGTCAGAGTTTTCTCAAATGAGAGAGAATTACATATTTTCTTGTGTCCTTATAAAAAAAAAAAAAAAACACTTAAAAACCCAACCCTCAATGGAACTGCATATCTACCTTCCATGGTGTTCCTGCAGGACCATCTGGTTAGCTTTTTAGAATTAGGCAAGGCCATGCAAAATTGTACTCATTGGCTGAGGGTGTCAGTTGTGTGCTCTCAGCCAATGAGGTTGGTCCTGGATCACCTATGCTTACCTGAACACACCTATTACCTATGCTTAGCTGAACCTAGATGTCTGGCTTCTTCTGCAGGAGAAATCTGGATGTTCAGGCAAAACACAGACTTGGGTAAGTTATAAAACTGTTATCAAATGGTTTGACAAATTCCACCTGAATAATACTAGGGCACTCTAGCTGTGATGGTGCTTGGAGTGTTCTTTTGAGGGGTTGAGGACCACCAATAGTGCAGGTTATAGGAATTAACATTCCTGTTCAAGTTGTGATATTGATAAATCCTGGACCATGGTGATCCTACCTTGACAAATGGTTTCCAAAATTAGTATCTCTGCTTTGTAGCATTATTACTTTGCTATCTAATGTGTAGGTCAAAGTATCATTAAAATCGTAATTTATCAGGGGCGTGGCCAACTACCGAGGTGGAGGGCCGCATGGAGTAGGAGCTCCGGCACAAAAGACCCTAAAAAGGCTGATATATCGAAGCGAAACACCGTCTAAACGCTTCCGAGCACGGTACCTGCCTCACTGCGCAAGATGGCACCGGCAAAACAGACACAACTCACGGACCCAGTCCGCACTGCTAAAAAGGATAAACCGCGGCCCACCCAAGAGGGCGAGGACGGACCGCAGACCTCGCAAGGAGGAACAAGAATGTGACACAGGCCACTACACTGATGCACCTGTGACTGAAAGGAGGCTGTATGCTATGCTTCAAGAATTTAGAGTATCGCTCCATTATGACTTCAAAAAGGTCACCAGCGAGTTGAGAAAATATATAAATGACATCGGTGAGCGCGCCAAACGTCTTGAGGCACGCACTGATGAAATATGCTCAGAGCAAAATGGCTTGGCAGAGACTGTACACCAACTAACAATGGAACACCAGCAGCTTAAGCGGAAGATGGCTGACATAGAGGATAGATCCAGGAGGAACAATGTCCGCTTCAGGGGGATCCCAGAGTCGGTCTCGAGGGATGCACTAGTGACATACCTGTTGGGTATATGCAAAGCACTCTCACCAAACATTGCAGACTCGGAATGGATCATGGACAGAGCACACCGACTTCCGCGACCACCGAGACTCGCCCAAGATACCCCGAGAGACACGGTGGTGTGGTTCCACTACTTTAGCACGAAAGAAACGCTGCTGTCCACAGATCGAAAACTGCAGAAATTGCCGGACCCTTATGAAGCAATCCATCTAAAGATTATCGTGTGGAAAGATGGTAAAAACTACACAGCGGAAGAACCTGAGGTGTCCTTGATGTAATGTCCCTTGATTGTCCCTGCTCGCCGATAGTAGCCCACCCAAATTCCTAATAAAACACTACACCCAAGATTATCTAAAGGGGTATCCATATACTTTCACAGGGACTGGGCCTTCTCCCTCACCAAACAACACACGGGCAAGGATGGGAGGTTATTAATATTAGTGGGATCGCTCAATGGCCTCCAAATAACGGTGGCATCTCTGTATGCCCCCAACGACACCCAAAAATCCTTTTTACCCACGGCCCTCAGGAAGATTGACCGGCATAAACAGGGACACACAATAATATGTTGTGACTTTAACTGCACGCCAGACCCATACATGGACATATGCAGAACGAACCACAAGCCGCCAGAAAGCAGGTCGGTTTCCCTGGGGAACCACCTATCACAATTACTACACACTCATGACTATTATGACGTATGGCGCAACCTGAACCCACGGTCTAGGGACTATACCTATTATTCACGAGTCCACATGACATACTCCAGGATAGACCTATGCCTATTTGACAAACACACTGTATCACATGCACTCACAGGGCGCGTCGGCTCCATCACCTGGTCGGACCACACACCTATCATGATCACAATGCAAACACCTCACCCTGCTAGAGGAAGAGGCACGTGGAGGTTGAATGAGGCGACACTAGATGCCCCGCAACACCTCAAGTCCGTAGAATCCCATTTAAAACACTATTTCTCAGACCACGCACACTGCTCGACTCCACTGACGACTCAATGGGAAGTGCACAAGGCGGTAATGCGAGGTCACCTAGTACAAATTGGATCCATGGCAAAAATAACCCATAATCAGGAACAGATGGACCTAGAGCAGGAAATCTCCACGATCGAAGCCCAACATAAAACAAACCCTACAATACGGGTCCACAAACGTCTAGTAACTTTAAAAGCAAAACTAGAAGCAGTACAACTGCACACGACTGAGAGGCACATGCGCTATCTCAAACAAGCCTACTACATAACAGGGAACAGAGCGGGCAAAAGATTAGCTAATAAACTAAAACAGAGACATATACAATCCAAAATACCCTTCCTCACTTCCACGGTAGGGGCCAAACTTTATCATCCCCAAGACATTGTCAACGAACTCGCAAAATACTATGAAACACTATACCAACTAGGCAATGATTAGGAGACCCATCAACCAACTAGGGAGGAAATAGAGCAGTTCTTGACGCAAACAAATCTACCCCGACTGTCGCCAGACCAAGCGGACTCGCTCACACAACCGTTCACTGAAGAAGAGGTCGCATCAGCGATCCGATCGCTCCCTAAACATAAAGCACCCGGCCCGGATGGCCTGTTCAACTACTATTATATAAAGTTAGCAACACAACTCACCCCCCACCTCACTACACTCTTTAACTATATTAAAAACTCAGGCGACATCCCACGGGACATGCTAGGTGCATATATTGTCACTCTGCCCAAACCCAACAAACCCCCCACGGTATGCGCCACCCTCCGTCCCATCTCCCTCCTCAATGCGGACGTAAAGCTAAATGCCAAATTAGTGGCGACGAGGCTCAAGCCTCTCCTGACCACGCTGATATCCGCGGAGCAAGCAGGTTTCTTGTCTGGTAGGCAAGTGGGGGACATCACCAGACATTTCCTGAACTTCATTGATTGGGCCAACCGTTCCTCCCAAAAGGGGCTGATCCTAGCTTTGGACGCCGAAAAGGCGTTTGATCACCTACACTGGGGTTATATGGAAAGGACCCTAGTGGCAATGAATTTCCCCCCCGAATTCATTCGTAGTATCTTAGCACTCTATAAACAGCCCTCGGCCAAAGTCTTCAGCACCGGCTTTCTTTCAAATTAATTCGACATCCTCAATGGCACACGCCAAGGGTGCCCGTTATCCCCGTTCATCTTCATTATATTTCTAGAACCGCTCATAAGACAAATTAATCAACACACGCAAATCATGGGACTACACACACCAGGGGGCATCAAGAAACTAGCACTCTTTGCGGACGACATCCTGCTTTTCGTCACGAAACCAGTCGCTTCTATCCCGGAGTATAAAACCCAAGCATTACCTATTAACCTCCCACGGAACGAGGTGGCCGAGTTGAAGGGGCGTTTTAGCTTTGATTGGCGACGTGACTCGTTGGCCTACTTAGGAATAAACTTGACAAAGTCCCTTCAGACCATTCAGAAAGAGAACCACCACCCGACACTGCACAAAATAAAAAAGACGCTAGAGAAATGGACGGACCTGGAAGTGTCCTGGCTGGGGCACATAAACACCTTGAAAATGATGGTGTTGCCCCTAATTCTCTACCTATTCCGTACACTCCCCATAGCCCTGCCGAACAAACTCATATCCCTGTTTCAATCCACGATAAACGCACATGTTTGGAAACGAAAACCACCTAGGGTGGCACAACGCAACATGGGTCTCCCATATGACACGGGAGGACTGGGTCTCCCGGACGTGAGAGGTTATTACAGGGCCACAACACTAGCCCAAAGTATACGGTTATTACAGCCAACAAGCACCTGCTCCCAGCCACTGTGGCTGGCATTAGAGAACGCTTGTTTACGTCCATACGACTTGACTCACTCCCTGTGGACACACGTAAATCGCACGGCTACAGCCATTCCCAAACTACAATGCACGCAATTCCAACTGAGATCCTGGGTATCCTGGGGCAAGTATATAATAGGGACCGTACCACTACTCATGTCCGCGCCAGTGGAAGCACTGGGGGCCCTGTCGGCCGATCTGTCTCTAAAGCAGTGGGTCGATAAAGGCATAATCAAGGTGGGCGACTTATGTATAGGACCAGAAATCAAACCGTTCCCCACTCTCCAACAACAATACTCACTGCAGATGAGAGACATATTCTTATACCGGTGGGTAAAAAGCGCCCTTTTAACGAAATTGAACGAGGAGCAGAACTTCCCCTGGGTGTAACACGGCCACAACAACTTTTGTCATCTAAGTGTACAAAACCACTAGCCCTCTGCTATGGAACTATCCTGCTAGGCCCGGCAACTCATAAATTATCTTACATGTCTCAGTGGGAGGAGGAGTTAGGAGTCACGATCCCATTAGCTCAGTGGCATGAGGCAATACGCAACACTAAACGCGCATCGAGGAGCCTGTCGCTCTGGGAGGCTTATTGCAAAATAATGATGCGGTGGTACTTGGTGCCCCACAGGCTGTCGCGCATCTTTGCGGATGCTTCTGAGCGATATTGGAGATGCGAGGAAGGCAAGGGCACGATGTTACCTGTATTCTGGGACTGCCCAATCCTGGGAGAGTATTGGGAAAAAATAGGGGCACTGATAGCTGACGTAACACAATGCAAAGTCCCTTGGGGCGCCAAGGGGTACCTGCTACACATCGCCCCAGAGATAATGCATCATGGTAACCGTACAGTGGTGCTTAATATTCTTACAGTGGCGAAAATTACTATAGAGCTTCACTGGAAGAGTAAAACAGTACCAACAGTGGAGAGCATATGTCAAATTGCTAGACACGATTAGCTCCTATGAACGAATAGCAAGCAGAGTACAGGGCAATGAACCCAAATATGTGCGAGAGTGGGACTGCTGGTCCGAGAGGATGGAAAACGCTGGCCAAACAGATAGGGAGGCCCCTGGCACCTAGAAACCTAGTGGGAATACCGCTCATGACATTCTGGACGTTCACTAATAATTTTAACAACGATTCTTAACTGTAGTGGAAAGCGAGAGTTGAGACGGCCTACCTCACAAAACATATACAATTACATACTTATACAATTACCGAACGACCAAGAATGCACTGGACTACAGCCCAAGGGCTGCAAACCCTACAAATGAAAGACGAAGGGGCGATATGATGAACCAAATATGACCCCCACCTCCCCCTCCTTCCCCCCCCCCTTTTTATTTTTCTCCCTTTATGTTCTCCCTGTTTACCCCACCCACCCCAGGAGACGACCTGTTAGTCACGGAGTCCACGCAGGGGGATCATACCCGCAGGTCACAACCGGCTGTGGCAGATGACAGGCGAGGGTGAGGTTAACCTCTTAACCATGACAACAACAAGACATACCCGCAACCTCCCGATACATACTTAACCACAGCGACAACCAAATATTATATACCAATATGGAAGACGTAAATAACTGTGGCGTACTAGTGGTTCAGGCTTATATTAGAGTGGAGCAAAGCCATCACGTAGGGTACAAAAGCAGATATGATCAACACTATATTGAGACAACGACTGTGACTGAAAAAGGTTAAGCCAATATTAACGCATGAGAGCTATGGTACACAGTGATCCTTGCTTGTAGCTGCTCACCATCTCATTCATGCAATGGGATGTGATTTCCATGTTGTGGATACAGCAATGTTTGTATATGTACCCCCACCACCACCTGCGCATGGAAATCCCCTCATTAATCTCCCTTTTTCCTTTCTGTACCCTATTGTCGTGATTTACTCTTCGGCCGAAGAGAAAAAACAAATAAAAACAGATATTGAAAGAAAAAAAAATCGTAGTTTATTTATGAAACAGAAGCTACAATATATTACATTTTGGATTTTTCAGACATACTTGTCTTGTTGACGTCTATCACCTCTATTTACTAGTCGTGTAAGCGTAAATCAGCACTTTCAGCATATGAACATAAATATTTCATATATATATGCACAACATATGTAGTTGCAAAATACAATCTGGCATAAGCCGCATAATACATGTGAAACAGCAAATCGTTTTTTTTTGCAGTCTTAACACCTAGCTACTTTCTTTTACTACCTGCATATTGTATCGCCCTTAATCTACTGCACAGAGAATGAAGGAAGGAGACACTTTTTGTACTTACCTTGGTTGATACGTTTTTCTACCATTTTGTTATTTAAACATGTAAGAGAGCCAATCAGCGCTGACCTCGTACATTATGTTATGTCTATTCTGCAGCACGGAAAGGACCTATTTCCCTATAATAACTAATCTTACTGTCGTTCAAGTGACTTTTGTATTTGTATATGAACCGCAGGATTTACACCTCATCCCAATGTCAAATAGTAAATTTCTGGCTCTGTGGTTTTCTCTGGGCTGCTTATCTTCACATGGAATATGTTTTAAACACATGCTCCTGCTGAATTACACTGTATAGTGAATAGCAAAAAGGTATAACTTTTCCATAATGACAGTTGTATTCCAACAACGCTCACTAGTAAATCGGCTAGTACTTTTCAAAACTATATTACAAGCCAGTTGCATAAAACTTGAATTCAATTTTAAATGTGTTCTGTATTTGTATTTTATAGGTGTAATTGTAGTTCATTAATAATCTGGTTCATAAATAGTTTGATAAAAAAAAAGGGGAATTGGGGCACACTCAGAACATGCATCTCTCAGCAGTGTTGCTGCCGTAAAGACCAAGATTTATACAAAATAAAGATTAAGGAACAGGGCACACAAAGATATAGATTTTAATTTTACAAGGCTACTTAAAATCACCTATCTCAGCAAACAAATATAGGGGTTCAGTTCCATCATATGGCCACATTGTGTCACTATTTCACAGTACCCCAATATTGGTGGGACTTAAACTAATTTTACCATGGTAGGCAAACATTGTAGTGCTAAATGAACTAAAGTGTATTTCATTAATCTGTTGCAAGAGCATTGTGAATATATATCATGTAAAATGAATGTGATTCTATTTTTGTGTGTGCCTTGTCCCTAATCTGTATTTTGAAAATAATTTAAAGACATATTTCATAAAATATGGTTGCTGTTTCTGTGTTCATTATTTTTTTTTCCCTTACAGGTGTGTCCGACGATTTGAAGGTCATGTTAATCGTTGTCAACCTTGTGGGATTGCTATAAGCTCTTGTGGTCGCTTCATTGCATCTGGATCTGAAGATAGATTTGTAAGTTTACTGTTTTGTAAGACATGGTAAACACCATTCAACTGCCTCATTGTTGTTTTTGTGTGCAAAATTTTATTTTGTTGTGGGGAAATATAGAGGAAGAGACTTTAAAGGGACACTTCACTGCCCAAATACAACATGTATAAAAATCATTGTTTAGTATATATACACCAAATGAAAACTTGCATGCATTTAATTATGCAGTTTTTTCACTGGGGATATATCTAAAAAGAGCTTGCAAAAAACATGCCATTATCTTGTCTGCTGCCTTTGCAAGCCCAACCCTTCTTCCTCAGCCAAGACTTTCTGTGGCTGTCCAATCACCGACTTCCCAGTGCAGCTCATTAAGAAGTCTTTGCAAGGCAGTTGCTCTGGATAATTGCCTGGCTCTTGAGTTGAGCTCCACTGAGCTAAACAACCAGGAAGTAACAAGACCTGTTGTCTGCTTGTATGCCAGCGGGGTGTAACCAGGTTAATTTATAAAAGTGAAAATTTCTATTGAAGATGCACTTTTTGCAAAACAAAAAAATAGAACATACTCTTCACACATAAAGCACTTCAACAAGCTAAAGCCACTTACCTGATCTGTAGGCTGCCCCCATCCATGCCTTACTTACCTAATCTGTAGGCTGTCTCTGCAGGCTGGGAGTTGCTGGCTGCATGTGCTGCTCCCCTGCGGATTGTCAGGAGAGAGAAGCAGGGATAAGATGTAACTTCCTATCTCTGCCTCTCTCCATACACAGCACCACCTACTGGCCGGCACCGGTATTACAGTGTATTATCAATCTCAAAAGAAAAATACCGGCACAAGCTAAAAATATCCAGGGGGTGCAAGCGCCCCCCCTTGCCCCACCCTGTGGACGCCCATGTCCCCAGATGTTGTAGAACTGCAACTCCCATGATGCTTTGCATGCCTTTGGAATGACAAAGCATCATAGAAGCTGTAGTTGTAAAATATCAGGGGATCCACCTTTTGGGCACCCTTGGTCTAAACCATTAGTAGGATCTCATACTTCTCTCTCTATTGACCAGGATTCTGAATATAGTGGAGTATTTTCAAATGTGTGTGCGAAAAGGAAACCTAATATAGCAATCTCTCACAGAACATGTGCCGTATTGAAGAATTATCTTTTCTTCTGTTAATATTTCTGTTTATGGATGCAACGGTTACATTGTTCTTTATCAACACAGAAGTCGCAACACAAATATATCACCTGTAGTACAATGTCCTGACCCCTTGCTCACGGTGCCTAGAGGGATATTGGCTGTACCTCACTGATGATACCTTACAAGGTTGAAACGATTGTCTAGGGTTGCCTTATCTCTTGTGCAGAGGGAACTTGCTGGCATTTCGAATATGGACTTACCCTACGGATGGGACCATTCTGATATGTTTCAGATATGTTCTCTCTGTAATGGCTAAAACCAGCTTGAGATCTGAGCGGGGACCCA
Organism: Pelobates fuscus; assembly: GCF_036172605.1. Classification (NCBI taxonomy): domain Eukaryota; kingdom Metazoa; phylum Chordata; class Amphibia; order Anura; family Pelobatidae; genus Pelobates; species Pelobates fuscus. The sequence goes on along the minus strand of NC_086318.1, from coordinate 220,683,989 downwards.
TTGAAGGGCAGGCTAATTGAGATGTCCGTTCTCACCTCTCTTGCTACTTTTTTTTCTCACTTGTAGTACAATGATTCTCCACCTATATAGTTAGGATCCCAAACGTCATATGTAGTATTGATTTGACAATTTATTCTCCAGATGGATATCTAGCTCACATGTCTCATTCTTCACTGTGATATATGACTAACACTTAAAAAAAAATGAAGGGTGGCTTAAAGGATCACTATAGGCACCCAGACCACTTCAGCTTAATGAAGTGGTCTGGGTGCCAGGTCCCTCTAGGGTTAACCCTGCGTACTGTAAACATAGCAGTTTCAGATAAACTGCTATGTTTACATATGGGTTAATCCAGCCTCTAGTGGCTGTCTCATTGACAGCTGCTAGAGGCGCTTCTGCGCTTCTCACTGTGTAAATCACAGTGAGAAGACACCAGCTTCCATAGGAAAGTATTGGGAATGCGCGCGCGGCTCTTGACGTGCATGCACATTCAGCTGATGACGTCCAATGGAGGAGGAGAGTCCACAGCGCCGAGGGAGCATGGTGCTGAAGAAAGGTAAGTGTTTAAACCCTTCCACGAAGTTTAGCCCGGCGGGAGTGGGGCCATGAGGGTGGGGGCACCCTCAGGGCACTATAGTGCCAGGAAAACGAGTTTGTTTTCCTGGCACTATAGTGGTCCTTTAACCCCTTAAGGACATGTGTGACACGTAATGATTCCCTCTTATTCCAGAAGTTTGGTCCTTAAGGGGTTAACTAGACAATTTTCTTCTTGCACCAGGGAAAGCAATACTGCTGCAATAAACAACTTAAAGTAGACAGTTACATGTTGCCTCATGAATAGCATGGCTTTTCCTGACAACAGGAACCTAATAAAATGACATGACACAGGAGTTATGAAACACCCCACCCCAGTGTCAGTGTAGTGGATGCAGAGTGTATGTCAGTTTAGTGAATGCAGAGTGTATGTCAGTGTAGTGAATGCAGAGTGTGTGTCAATGTAGTGGATGCAGAGTGTGTGTCAGTGTAGTGAATGCAGAGTGTGTGTCAGTGTAGTGAATGCAGAGTGTGTGTCAGTGTAGTGGATACAGAGTGTGTGTCAGTGTAGTGGATACAGAGTGTGTGTCAGTGTAGTGGATGCAGAGTGTGTGTCAGTGTAGTGGATGCAGAGTGTGTGTCAGTGTAGTGGATGCAGAGTGTGTGTCAGTGTAGTGGATGCAGAGTGTGTGTCAGTGCAGTGGATGCAGAGTGTGTGTCAGTGCAGTGGATGCAGAGTGTGTGTCAGTGTAGTGGATGAAGAGTGTGTGTCAGTGTAGTGGATGAAGAGTGTGTGTCAGTGTAGTGGATGCAGAGTGTGTGTCAGTGTAGTGGATGCAGAGTGTGTGTCAGTGTAGTGGATGCAGAGTGCGTGTCAGTGTAGTGGATGCAGAGTGTGTGTCAGTGTAGTGGATGCAGAGTGTGTGTCAGTGTAGTGGATGCAGAGTGTGTGTCAGTGTAATGAATGCAGTGTGTGTGTCAGTGTAGCAGAGTGTGTGTCAGTGTAGTTAATGCAGAGTGTGTGTCAGTGTAGTTAATGCAGAGTGTGTGTCAGTGTAGTGAATGCAGAGTGTGTGTGTGTGTTTACTAGTTTATGCATGTAATGTAATGAAAGATATTACCCCTCCCTGTTTCTTACCTGGTTCAGGGAGGGGGAAAGATTCCATCCCTGGTGGTCCTGTGGCATGGTGGGGCCCAGTATTTGCAGAGGGGGCCCAGCGGACTGCAGGAGCACCTTACAGATCTTCCCTCTCTCTAACTCCCGCCAGACGTGGTGTGCACGCTGTGCGGAGCATTGCCATGGTAACCTGTGGCAACACTCTAACGGGTGCACATCGCGCGGGAGTTAGAGAGAGGGAAGATCTGTAAAGTGCTCCTGCAGTCCGCTGGGCCCCCTCTGCAAATACAGAGAGCGGGGGGGGGAGGGGGGGAGGAGGGGGAGGGCTGCGGCTGCACATATATATATATATATCGGTCATCGCTTTATATACGTGCAGAGAGTAATTGTGGGGCCCTGGACTGCCATAGCAGTCGGGGGCCCCCCAGGACCGCTGGGCCTGTGACAACTGTCATGGTTGTCACCCCTTGATGGTGGCCCTGCTGGTGACTATAGTGTCCCTTTAAATATTTTGCAAATGCAAAATCAATCCAGTTCAGTCCAAGCACAGCAGTGGGCACACATTGCAAATAAGGAGGAAAATTAGAAAAAAAATATTTGTTCTCTTCTAGGTATGATTTACTGGTCACCATAGAGAAAGAGCTTATAACAAAAATTGCCAGGGCACTGAGAAGGCCAGTTGCAGAAAGAGGTGTGGAGTTCCACCTTTAATTTAATTGGAAGTGACAATTCCCCTTCAATTTAGGTTTAAACATAATACAGCACCCATTTTTAAACAACATGTGTTTACTTTAGCTAGATCATTCCAAACTAATCATATTGATTTTTTTTTTTCGATTAGATAACTACAATAATAGATCAAGGTGCTATAGTAGACATTGCTTACCTAGATTTCAGTAAGGCTTTTGACACTGTTGCACATAGAAGGCTTACCAATATACTGCAATCTTTAAGTTTTGATTCCAATATTGTTGAATGGGTAAGGCAGTGGCTGAGTGACAGGCAACAGAGGATTGTAGTTAATGGAGTATATTCGAAACATGGGCTTGTCACCAGTGGGGTACCTCAGGGATCTGCACTTGGACCCTTGCTCTTTAATATTTTTATTAGTGATATTTCAGAAGGTCTTGATGGTAAAGTATGTCTTTTTGTTGATGATACTAAGATTTGCAACAGCGTTGATGTTCCAGGAGGTATAAGTCAAATGGCTAATGATTTAGGTAAACTAGCAAAATAGTCAGAGCTATGGCAACTTACTTTTAATGTGGATAAGTGCAAGATAATGCATCTTGGCATCTTGGGAGTAAAATCCCAAGTGCAGAGTATAGAATATTTGTTACAGTCCTAACCACAACATCTGAGCTGAGAAAAGGGATTTAAGGGTAATTATTTCAGAGGACTTAATGATAGGCAGACAATGCAATAGAGCAGCAGGAAATGCTAGCAGAATGCTTGGTTGTATAGGGAGAGGTGCTCATGCCATTGTACAGAGCACTGGTGAGACCTCACTTTGTGTATTGTATGCAGTACTGGAGACTTATTTCCAGAAGGATATTGATACTTTGGAGAGAGTTATGAGTAAGGCTACTAAACCTGTTCATGGATTACAGGGTGATTTAAGGATTCAAGCCATTAAAGTTAGAGCACACTTTTACTGCTCTTTACTTGTGAGTTTGCTAGATTCACTTATATTAACTAAAATATATGCCACAGAGTTACACTATATATTTTCTCCTTTTGTTTTTTATGTGTTATGCTCCACCATATCCTTTTGGGAGAATATTTTGTTTTAAATTCTTTATTTTATTTTATTTTATTGTGCAATAGGGAAGACAAGCCCTCCACTACCACAACAGCAATTATCGGCATACTTATGAACAGGTATAAACATATGTTTGGCATAGGTATCGAAAGCACATTTTTTATATAGGAGAGAAGAGTAAGTATAAGAAAATACAGTTGTGATGTCAGCAATTAATCCAGTCATGTCTAGATCCCCTAGAGGTCAGTGAGTGCCATTTCATGGGAGTGAAGTAGACATGTATAGTGGAATACTGTTATATTGGGAAGACATATGAGATAGGCATGTTGAATATCAGTATTAGAAAGTTCACGTTAGACTTTTATAAAGCAACTGTCTGGTATTTCCCTTGCCAGAGAGGAGGGGTGCGCCATTGGTTTATGCTAGTCCCCAGCAGGTGGTCAACCCTCACCTGATGCCACATGACTGGTAACAGGTGAGGGTGGGGGGCGGGAGAGGGGGGTATGCCTGTGTAGATATGGCCAGATAAGTCCCTGATTGTGGGTGCTGTACGTCATGACGTGGAGCGATATGCACATGAGCCTGTCTTGGGTGCGTGTTGGTCAGGTCGGAGAGGCCTATACTATCGTGCGTGCTAAGAGAAAACAACATGAGGAATCAACAAAGAAATTATAAGTAAACAAAGCTAAAATTTGTAAAGGAACAAAGCTGAACATTATCATCTTGGAGCTACTTCTTGGAGATTGCGATCTTGGCAGTCTCTGGAAACTTCAGAGAATCCTCTCTGGGTTGTTACCCTTCAGGTCACCTCACCACCACGTGGTAAGCGCCTGGGTGCACAGGTAGTGAATTCGACCACTGTGGCATGGTCTGGAGAGCTTTGTCCCATCTGTGAGCGGGGTCAAACTCAGGACGGCTGTGCATAGGTGTGAGTTCAGCTCAGAGTAGCTCCAGACTCGGTATGTCATTCCTTGATGCGTGAATGAAAGCAGGTTTGGGGTCCCCCATTTATATTGGATGCTCTTTTTCCAGAGCTGTTGTAAGAGCGTTTGCAGGATCTTGCGCCACTCTATGGTGCTTCTGGTCAGGTCCGGGAAGAGGGATAGTGTGGCACCCTCAAATGGTAGAGACATTTTCCCCCAAGCAGCCGCCAGCAGGAAAGCCTTGTCTCGGAGAGTCTGGAAGAGGAGTATCACGTCTGTGTGTGCTGTAGCCATCACCGGTTTCGGCAGTCTGAACATGCCATCTAGTTCCACCGCTATCGCCTGTTTCCTGTTTGGGTGGTAGGAGGTTGGCCAGTAGGCGTCTGATGAAGTGCAGCAAGTCTGACAGGCCTATAGAGTCCTGGATGCCTCAGATCTTTAAGTTATGTCGCCTTCTCTGATCTTCCAGAGTGTAGATCCGTTCATTGGTGGCCTGTTGCTGTTTCTGCACTGCGTCCAGTGTTCGTTCCCAGGAGGTTATCCTGGAGTCGTGGATGCTAGATGAGGCTTCCAGCAGCGTGATCCTGGATGTGACGCCCTTTATCGCTTTTTTAACGTAGGTCATGTTGGCTGCGATGTTGGCTCTAAGTTCCGCCAGCATGCTTTTTAATATGGGAGCTTTGACCGGTTCTTCCTTAGTGGCTTGTGGAGGTTTTGGCTTACCAAGTCTATGACCCCTCTCCCAAGTCTATGGATAGAATCCTCGAGGAGAATGAGTAACAGTCTTCTCCCGTCGCCATCTTGTCCCATGCAACCTTTTGGGAGAACCTTAGCAGTTCGCTGATATCACGGTTGATAGGGTCTTTGTCTGCGTTTTTTTTTTTTTTGCTTCCGACCCATGGTTATCTCCTGTACCGAGTGAGGGTATTCGTAGCTGTGTAGCTTTCCAATTTTTGCCCTAAAATCGAGATTTTAGCGATAATAGGTAGAGAGCTCGGAAGAGTGTCTGCTCTGCTCCAGTCCCTTTGGGAGAATATTTTGAAGTTCCAATTTTTCCAATTTTAACACTTTTTAAATAAGTGTTTATTATATATATCACTCAGTGCACTTTTATTCATTGCACAATATTTTAACTCATATTTTATTATATATGGCACTTTTTTCAGCACTTTATAGTGCACTAGTAATTGCACTGTGTTGCACTTTATATATACACTGTATAGTATTTTAAGGGTACAGCGCACTTTTTTTTTATCTTAGACTGTGGCTACATCCGCATTTGTGTCCTTTGTGTGAGAATAAACAATTAACCATTTTCCTTTGAGCTCACTAGCAAGATAATTGTGTCAGTGGAATATTTTTTATTTGTTTCATTACATTTTCCATATCCTAGCTAGAGCAACACTTTCAAAATGAGTCCTGAAGGTGCAGTCTTAAATGTAGTGTTTTACCTGTGCTGTTCCAGTGTGGATACTGACAAAACCTGAAATGCTCTGGAGAAGTTAGATTTTGAAATTCACAGGTCAGCATTTTCTGAGACAATCTAACCACCATGTCTGGCCCCAATAATCATAACATTGACAAATGTTCTCATATCATCAATCTTTCAAAGTCTGTTTGGTCAAATAACATGCAAACCTTTTCACACGTGCATATATTTTTCTATTGAATGTATTGGACATAAAAATACATATTGGCAATACCTTAGTAATGAAGTTATGATAGGCCAAACGTTTGTCTGGACTGGCATAGATGACTTATGTAGCATTTTCATTATGGAGCTATTTCCCCTATAGCAATATAATTTAGCTAAAACTCATTTTAAGATATTAATGATTGGGATCTACCAGTAGAACAATCTATTAAGCTTTAGATTTTTCTTAACAAGTGACTCTATTGTCTAACACTTTTGTTAGACAATACTTTTTCTTTCATACGTTTTTTCATGATGTCGGACCATCCTCTGAAGTTTTGGAAATTAGCAACATACATTGTAAAGTTGAGAAGAATAAAAATGGCAGTCCATCAAGTTCAAAGTTCCTAATATATTATCGCTATTAAATTATGTATAATACTGACATGCATTTAGCTATCAAGCAAAACGTTGAAATTATCTTCAAAATAATGTGAGCTAATGTTACAGTTCAACTGGGTTTACTTTCAACAGTGATTTATAGTTATAGAGATACCGTATAATTGAATTAGAAAGAGGATCAAAGTCAGGCTAGGGCATATAAAATATAATATTAGATTAAAAAATATTTGACCCAAATCTTTCAAGAAAAAAAAATGCATATTTCTAAGTAGACGGTTATTTGATTCTGATTTTAGAGAAAATTAATACCATAACATTCTATTTTAAACACAAAAATGATTGATTTTGAATTTTAACAAAACAAATTACAGCAGTCTGTAATTTAACTAAAGAATGAAATGGACAGTGGGCACAGTGAGATTAGAGATACATTTAGTGAATGTTGTCTAATAATTAAAAGCAGAATATTATATGTGAGCTTCAGCTGAAATATATCAAGAAAAGCAAGCAAAGTAAAAGTCCAGAATATACTCCAGCTCTCCCAAACGTAGGGATGCTGGGTGTCTGTCATTGTATATGTGTGTCTGTCAGTGAGTGTGTATCTGTTAGTAATTGTCTGTCAGTGAGTGTATGTGTGTGTGTGTGTGTCTGTCGGTCTGTGGATGTGTGTGTATGTCAGTGAATGTGTGTCTCTCAGCGTGTGTGTGGCTGTCAGTGAGTGTGTAACCTTGATAGGAAGGGGTGGGGCAAATTTAGACTAGGGGGGTGCCCACGTTTAGTCATAATATTAAGAAATGACCTATTCAAATATACAATATAGATGTATATGCAAAAAAAAGCAAACTGAGTATAAACATTAAACCCACCAATATTACCATTGGTACATTGACAAAGAGAGTGAAAAAACATGGCCACTGACTTGATGCCTTTTTCAAGTGAATCTTAATCTGACTCTACACAGCCAGCCATATTTATACCCATTACACATGTTAGGTAATGTTACATTTAAAATGAAGGGGTCCTCAAGCATAATCGTGTGCACACTTCCTGCCTTTGCGTGTGATGTGGGCGTACAACATTGTAGCGGTTCCCCCGTTGAGTGGAGGGGTTTCCACCGCCAGAGGGCATGCTTCTCCCGAGTGTGCATTCCAAGTAGTCATCCAAGTAGAGGAGCTCTTACAAGAGCTAGTGTGATAGCTTTCCCCCCAATAAGAGACAAGACTCTAGATTGAGGATAAAGTAAGATCTGAATTTTAATGGAGGCACACTGCCTTTTATGCAGGGCACAGGGACACAAAGTGAACAACCAATAAACAGTGTTTTACATTGAGACACTCCAATACAGATTAAACAATCCCTCCCCTCTGCTTGGGAGATAATTGAGTTAATTTACTGTATCAACTCAATTATATCCAAACGAAAAAGACAAGTTTTTACACATTTTTTTAAAAACACCACAAAAACATATGGGAATCTCATAAAACACATCCCCTGATAGCCCCAATCTGGGAGAACAACATACTGAAAAATCACCCAGATCGGTTCAGGGGTTCAAAAGGTAGCTGGGAGTCTCTTTTTGACCGACCACACACATGGTTTCATGCCCAAAATAGTTCCAGAGAATTAGGCTGTGCGGCCAATCTATTTTGAACCGTCAAAGTACGTTCAAATAGTCGAACGGGGTTGTTTGTACACATAGGCATTGAGTGTAGTTGGTTCGGTAGATTGTGTCTACCAAACGGCGCTTCATTCATGCAATTACAGTCGAACATAACAGGGAGTGGAAGTCCCAGCGGTGTTCGTGCCGTTGAGTGTCCGATTTTAGTTCCATACACTCGATGACAAAACACCGCTGGCCGCATTCGTATCCCAAGATGGCCACCGCCACGTGTTCGCTGACCACCCAGTCGACCGCTTAGAATGTTAGGGCGTTCGTGGTTTGTTAGAGGTGTTAAGAAGGTCAATGAGGTAAACAAGCGCCACGCTCCAGGATTGGGTGGTCGGTCGTTCTGTAGATCTTTTGGTATTCGAACGGCCAATGATAAAATAACACAGATTGTATTCCCTTTTAACGGTTAGATGAACAGAATGTCTAAACTTTAAAATTCAAGGACAGAGGGTCTGTCACAATGCTCCCTCCTTGTGGAACACTCTGGCAGACCCAGTTTGACCTTTTTCGGATCAACTGGAGGATGTCCGGACTTCTGGTTATGCACTGATTTCTGTCTGTTGGGACAACCCATCAGCGTTGCCATTTAGCTTACCGGGGCGGTACTGGATGGTGAAATTATAGGGTTGAAGAGCTAAGCTCCATCTCAGTAATCGCCCATTGTCTCCTTTGACCCGGTTAAGCCACACAAATGTATTGTGGTCCGTTATTAACGTGAATTCTTCCCGTATAAGTAGGGGGTGAGTGTTTTTTTCAGGGCCCACACCAAAGCCAAGCACTCTTTTTCCACTTTCGCATAGCTCACTTCCCGAGGTAGTAACATTCAACTGATGTATCCGACAGGGTGCTCTCCTCCATCCACTCCAACTTGGCTTAAGACTGCCCCCAGTCCGAACATGGAAGCGTCTGTGTGGACCATAAAGCGTTTGTTAGGGACTGGGACATCTTTTAAAGCTTTAAAGGCAGTTTCTCAGACGGGAGACCACAGGACTTGTCGGGGTAAATAATTTTTCGTAAGGTCAGTCAAAGGTTTGTCCCTAGAAAGGCCAGGACTTGGGTCTTGGTACGGGGCATGGGCCAGTTAGCGACCGCTTCCACCTTGGCTGGCTCTGGTCGCTGCTTTCCACACCCTACCCGGGTACCAAATATTGGACTTCTGCCATGCCTAGATGATATTTGTCTTGTTTCAGGGTCAAGCCAGCAGCCTGAATCTGATCCAGTACTGTCCCTACATGCCTCAAGTGCTCCTCCCAGGACTCGCTTTAGATCGCAATGTTGTCCAGGTACGCACAGGCGAAATCCTGGAAGCCACCAAGCGTTGAAAAGTGGCTGGGGCGTTTTTCATCCGGAATGGCATGACTCTAAAATGGTACAAGCCAAACGGGGTGACAAAGGCCGACTTTGGGATAGCTTCCTTGGCAAGGGGAATCTGCCAATATCCCTTGTTGAGGTCAATGGTGTTCAGATACCTTCCCCTGGCGATGCAATCTAATATCTCATCTACTCTAGGCATCGGGTAGGCATCATTCACTGTATTGTCATTTAACCGCTGATAGTCCACGCAGAGCCGGGTGGTCCCATCTTTCTTTGGTACCAGGACTACTGGGGACGCCCAGGGACTAGCGGAGGGTTCAATGACTCCTAGCCTTAACATCTCTTGTATCTCCCCCCTCATCCCCTCTCTGACGGCTTCGGGGATACAGTAGGGAGGTTGTCTAAGTGGTTCTTGCCCAGGGGTTTCTACCCTATGGGTGGCCAGTGAGGTGAAACCTGGTTCCTGCAAGAACATTTGGTGCTTACTTGCTATTAGCTGGCGTACTTGCTCCCTCTCTGAGGGCGTTAATCGGTCCCCTAGTTTTATCTGACTGAGGGGGTTAGACTGTGAATCCTTTTCCAATAGATCGGGTAAGGGTAGGCTGTCAGGATCGTGTGTGGCTGGGGCGCATACAGCAGCTATATCTTCCTGCCTTTCTTGGTTCTCTTTCAACATGTTGACATGGAAGGATGGCAATTACATAGGTGGTATCACAGAGTTGGTCTACCACCTTGTAAGGGCCCTGCCAGACTGCCAGCAGTTTGTCTTGTTTTGCAGGTTTTAATACTAGAACTTTCTGTCCCACCTTGAACATTTGTTGACGGGCACCCCGATCGTACCACACCTTTTGTCGTACCTGGGCCGCCTGGAGGTTTACCTTTACCATCCGTGCTAACTGCTCCATGCGGTCCCGGATCTCCACTACGTATGATACGATGGGGGTCCCTTCGAGTTCCATTTCTCCTTCCCAGTGCTATCTAATGAGATGAAGGGGACCTCGCACCCTTCTCCCATATAGCAGCTCGAAGAGAGAAAACCCGGTAGATTCCTGCGACACCTCTCGATATGCAAACAAGAGGTGAGGCAGACATCGCTCCCAGTCTCGGTATTCATCCATGGGGGTGTTACGGTCAACTGAGCAGGGACTTAATCCTACAGACCTTCCACAACTGGTGCATAAGGTAAACTGGGTCCCTTGATCAGATAGAATTTCTTTAAGAAACCCCACTCGGGTGAATATCCCGACTAACGCACTAGCAACAGTGTCCGCCTGGATATTGGGAAGAGCAACGGCTTCTGGGTAGCGGGTGGCATAGTCCACCATGGTAAGGATATATCGTTTACCGGATGGACTAGGTCGTTTTAGGGGCTCCACCAGGTTGACTGCTTTTCGGCTGAACGGTTCTTCAGTGAGGGGCATAGATAGCAGTCTGTCACAACTGTCATTGTGCCTTCCGCATTTATTGTGTATGTGGTCCGTACACTTGGAATAAGAACTTAGCAAGCTCTACCGCTTCCAATTTGCCTGAAGCCCCTGTGACTTCGTATGCACCTGCCGAGGAGCCCATGGAGATAGGGTTGGTCTCGGTCAGACAGTCACCCCGTGAAAGGGCAAGAAGGACTGTGTTTTTATTTTTTTGTCCTTTTCACCCATCCTCAAATTCTCTGACTGGGTACTACCCATTCATATCCTGCGAGGCCTGTATACCATCCTGCTACATGTTTGGCCTTGACCATTGACCATTCCACACCCTCCTAAGGCTGTTACTCCCGAGGTCTTGCAAACTGTCACGTAGAAACTGGATCCTTCTACTTCTAAGGAAGAATTGACTTCTAAGGTGGCTGATACCACAACTACTGATAGTCCTGTTGCTAGAGATCCAAACTGTCAAGGAGAAACCTGATCCTTGTACTTCTAAGGAAGAATTGGCATCTAAGGTGGCTGATACCACGACTACTGATTGTCCTATTGATAGAGATCCTCCTCCTGGCTACAGAGTGATGGGACTCTAGTGGTTACAGAACACCTGCAAGACTTCGAAAAGCCATCAAATCTGCTCAAGCTGGTAACTCCAAAACCAGAAAGTCAAAGTGAGGAAGTCTTACCTCTTTTCACCTTACGGCGGCTTTGAGGAGGGGGGTACTGTCATGACTGTCATCATGCCTTCCGCATTTATTGTGTAAGTGGTCCTGGCTGGGTTCGAACCTGAGTCTCCTGCATCCCAGCCAAATACCTTATCCTTGGCTCCAAGTATCTTTGGCTACTTCTGCTTGTTCCTGATATCTAGTAGCCTGAACCTGTATGCCTGGACTTTACTCACCCGTTCCTGATGTCTGCTAATTCCAGCCTATATAAACCCCGCCTTGGCTATTGATCCTTGTCAGATCGTTTTGTTCCTGCTGGTTCCTGTTTTCTATTCATCTGACTCTGGTTTTAATTCTCTGCTCGTCCTGCACTCTTGCCTGTCTGCTGCCTGTCCTGACCTTTGGTTCCGTCCCTGACTACGTTTATTGGCTATTCCTCGTCTGTACCTCGTTCCTGGAATCACTGGTTTTATTCAGCCCCAGTGCACTGGTTCACAGCCTTGGGGATTTCTACCTTGAGTCCCCTTGGTCTGTGTATAATTGCAAAGGGTGCTTTAACTCTGCGTGTTGACTCCACTCTCAAGGTAAGATCCTTACACAGTCGAGCTTTGGGGTGATCATCCCTCTTCTCTACGCTCTGACAAACGTTGCAAGTCCGGCAGTAGAGTCGCACATCCGTGGAGAGCTCTGGCCAAAAGAAGTGCTGGGTTACCCAATGAGACGTGCGAGTCCATTCCCAAGTGTCCGTCTAACGGGATGTCATGCCCGATTCAAAGGAGCTCCAGTCGGTACTTCCTTGATACTACTAACTGGCGCTTCTGCGAGGGGGTGACTCCAGGCTTGCGATTTTCTGACACCCTATACAACCTATCTTGTTCCCAGATATACTGTTCTCTCTTTGTGCAGGGATGGGTCGGCTCTAGTCTCTAATCCGAACCCTTCTGGGATATGCCAGGCTAGGGTCGTCATGGCTACGGTTTTTGTCAAAGGGTCAGTGTGTCTTATCTGGGTCTTCCCGACCAGTGGGCTGTACTCGGTGGACAGGGCTTGGGTACGGGTGGTAACTGGATTGGCTGTGGCTGGTGCGGTAGGTGTGTAGGGGGAGGTGAGTGGCCACAGATCATTTCCCAACAGTACTTCCGCTGGCAGGTTGTCCATGATCCCCACATGCACTATGCCAGATCTGGCTCCTTAGTTCAGATGAACATGAGCAGTGGGGAGCCGATAAATAGCTCCCCTTGCTACCCGGACAGCAACTGTTTGTCCGGTACGGTCGTTATTGCAGACCAAGTGTCGCTGTAGTAGGGCTAAAGTGGCCCTGGTATCTCTTAGGCCCTGAACCGATTGCCCGTTAACCAAGACCTCTTGTCGGTGTTGCTGTCGGTTATCCTGGGCGGCTGCTTGGATAGGATCAGCTTTGTATAAGACCCCTAGATACTCCTCATACCCTGGTTCAGCTTCCAAACAGTGAGCGGCTGGAGTGCGGGTTGGGGCAGGTTTCAGGTGGTTGCCCCCAGTTGGATCTGGGTGGTTTCAGGGGACATTTTTTTGCGGATATGGCCTCTGGTCTATGAGGGGACGCATAAGGGACTGCTCTGGGTGAGGGCAGATATTGGTCTGTTCCTAGCGCCTGGCATCGGTGTATTCATCAGCCAGGTGAGCAGCGTCTGGCAAGGTGAGTGGGCATCTATCACGTACCCACTCCCTCAGGGCTGGTTGCAAAGAATCCAGGAAATGCTCGAGAAGAAATAGCTGTAGGACTTCTTCCCCCGTTACCGCCTGACAACCCGCCACCCAATGCGATGCAGTCAGTTGTAGGTTACAGGCCCATTCTGTATATGAGTCCCCCCTTTTTCTCTTTGATTCCCTATACAGTCGCCGGTATGCCTCAGGGGTCACTGCATACCGGAACAGTAATGCCTCTTTCACTGTAGAATAATTGTCCTCGGTAGGGATAGCCCGAAACGCCTCTTTTGCTTTACCTGACAATTTACCAGACAAAATGGTAGCAAATTCCTCAGGGGGTACCTGGTGTAATGCACATTGCCGTTCAAAATCTAGCAAATATCCATGGATTTCCCCATCTGCTTCCTGGAATGCTTTAAATTCTGCGAATGGTACCTTTTTCTGTTCCCTGGGGTTTACAGTTGGAAACACAGCTGGGCTTTCAAGTCTTTGTGCCGTGATTACGCAGAGTTGGTGTTCCCTTCTCTCTCTAGCCTCTGCTGCCACGGTATTGAAGACTTGTGTGATCAGCTCTTCAGATGGGTTCGGTCCATAGATCGCCAACCTTAGTTGAACGGCTTGCAGGGTGTCGTTCTCCTCTGCATTCGGTAGATTTGGTTCGGCCATAGTAGTGCTTTGGTCCAATTCGACCAGTTCCGCTATCAATTCTCGGCGTGGTTGATTACTAGCCAGCCATCCACGGCTCTCCAACAGATCTTTCAAAGTCAATCTTTTCAGCTTCTCATACTGACTCTCCATTTGTGCACTACCTCCTCTGGGAAGAAAAGACCATCTCGCTGCTGCCACCAAATGTAGCGGTTACCCCGTTGAGTGGAGGGGTTTCCACCACCAGTAGGCATCCTTCTCCCGAGTGTGAGGGATATTACAACATTCCAATTAGTCATCCAAGTAGAGAAGCTCTTACAAGAGCTAGTGTGATAGCTTTATAGGAGTTTCTCCCAATAAGAGACAAGACTCTAGATTGAGGGTAACGTAAGATCTGAATTTTAATAGCGGCAAACTGCCTTTTATATAGGTTTCCCAACAAGGGTGACACTTGTTGGGCACAGGGACACAAAGTGAACAACCAATAAAAAACAGGGTTTTACATTGAGACACTCCCATACAAAATACACAATCCCTCCCCTCTGCTTAGGAGATAATTGAGTTAACTTACTGTATCAACTCAATTATCTCCAAACGAAAAAGACAAGTTTTTACACATTTTTTTAAAAACACCACAAAAACATATGGGAATCTCATAAAACACATCCCCTGATAGCCCCAATATGGGAGAACAACATACTGAAAAATCACCCAGATCGGTTCAGGGGTTCAAAAGTTAGCTGGGAGTCTCTTTTTGACTGACCACACGCATGGTTTCATACCCAAAATAGTTCCAGAGAATTAGGCTGTGCGGGCGATCTATTTCGAACCGTCAAAGTACGTTCAAATAGTCGATCAGGGCCGTTTGTACAAAGAGGCATTGAGTGTAGTTGCTTCGGTAGATTGTGTCTACCAAACGGTGCTCCATTCATGCAATTACAGTCGAACATAACGGGGAGTGGAAGTCCCAGCGGTGTTCGTGCCGTTAAGTGTCCAATTTTAGTTCTATGCACTCGACGACAAAACACCGCTGTATCCCAAGATGGCCGCCACCACGCGTTCGCGCATACGAACGCCTAACACCCAGTCGACCGCTTAGAATGTTAGGGTGTCCATGTTTTTAGAGGTGTTAAGAAGGTCAATGAGCTTAACAAGCGCTATGCTCCAGGTTTGGGTGGTCAGTCGTTCAGCAGGTCTTTCGGTATTCGAGCGGCCAATGATAAAATGAGACAGATTATATTCCCTTCGAAGGGTTAGATTAACAGAATGTCTAAACTTTAAAATTCAAGGACAGAGGGTCTTTGTATCCCATTTTAAAATGCATACTAATGCAGAATGTGTGCGGACTAAAGATGAAAATGCAAATTAAAGGTACCTACATGTTAACAGCGCACCTAGGTAGACAAAAAAGTGCTAATCAATTTGTTCCAACATATAATCACAGTGCATAAGATGGATTGGATTTTAATACTAGATTTTTAGGGTGTGATTAGTGAAATTGTTTCACACCATTCTGATATCTTTGTAGAGATTGCTCCGGAATTATTTCTAGTATATCTCATCTATTTCTCTATGTTAAAAATGTTGCCACCTATTAAATGCTATAGCACAAATGTCCATGTAAAATGACTTAATTAATTGTCAGCTGATAATCATAATTTTAATGCAGACAGTTATTTAAAAAATACATATTTAAGGATTGTAATCAGTTTATTCCAACACTTAAAAGGGACACTATAGTCACCAGAACAATTACAACTTAATGTATTTGTTCTAATGAGTATAATCATTTCATTCAGGCTTTTTGCAGAGAAAATGCAGTGTTTACATTACAGCCTAGTGATACCTCCACTGGCCACTCCTCCTACGGCTACTAGCAGCACCGCTATTCAGTATCTCCACCCTCTGCATGCACTAAAACTAAACTTTACTCATAGATATGCATTGATTCATTTCATCTCTATTAGGAGATGCTGATTGGCCAGGGCTGTGCTTGATTTGTGCTGGCTATGGCCCCAGGACCTGCTTCCTTGACAGTCTCAGCCAATCCCATGGGGAATCAC
This sequence comes from Pelobates fuscus, assembly GCF_036172605.1. Lineage (NCBI taxonomy): Eukaryota > Metazoa > Chordata > Amphibia > Anura > Pelobatidae > Pelobates > Pelobates fuscus. Next base: position 220,668,155 of record NC_086318.1, on the reverse strand, counting down.
TGTGATTGGCTCAGACCACCACTTCTGATTATGTCAGCAGACAGGAGGCAGGTCAGAGGCAGACAGCAGCAGAGGCAGCAGCTACAGACTTGAATAAAAGTAAGATTGTACTTTATTTAGGGAGGCTAGAGGAGGTCGGGGGGAGGGTGGTTTTAACACTATAGGGTCAGGAATACGTTTGTGTTACTTACCCTATAGTGTTCCTTTAAGTCAATGCCATACTACACTATAGAATAAGGCTTTTGTAATATGTGGTTGGGTATTTGTAATTCCTATCGAAAGAGTTAGTATACATAATGTGTTAGTTAATTTTATTTCTAAGGCACCATCTCTGTTGCCTTACTTATTTTTAGGACGTAAATTACTCCATGTGTCTTTCTTTGAAAAAACATATGCTCCACTTGCTGTAGAAAATATTTGTTTAAACTGTTTTGTAGGGCTAATTATCTCAGCACTTAGTTTACGATGTGAAAAAGCAAGGTGCCCACAGAAAGCTATATTTAGTATGACAAGGTTATTCCAGGATATTTGTATTTTTATGGTGCAGGCTCCCATTAAATTTGTTTTCAAGAAAAGATATATGTTGCCACATAAATAGCAGTACTATTACTTATAGGAACATTATAGTGTCAGAAATACAAGCATGTGTATCTGACACTCTAGGTCTAAATGTGCCGTTTAGAGGACCAGCCCCACCTTGCTATCATTAAAAAGGTATTAAACTTACCATTCTTTTCCAGCGTTGCGCGGGTCTTCTTGCAGGAAGTTCAGCCCCCGCTCCGCCTCCATGGATCAATGCATCTCTATGACAAGCATGCAGTGACTCCATGCATAGCGTGTAGATGCTAAACGTATGTGCAGCACTGACCCAGGAAGCACCTCTAGTGGCAGTCTGAATTATGGCAACTAGATATGTTACTAGACAGTAATGTAAACCCTGCCTTTTCTATGAAAAGGCAGTGTATATATTAAACATCCCTGCAGGGACATGCAATAAACACCACAACAACTACATTAAGCTGTAGTTGTTCTGGTGACTATGTTATAGAATAATTAAAACTCTTATTAAAACTTCACATTAACTTCATTAACTTCATAAATGACAGATTTTCCTAACAGCATTTAGAATATTAGCAAGAGAATGTATTTTCTAGAAGGATATGAGCAACACCGGAATTGTCAAGTTCCTGTAGTATGAAACATTGTATGCCATAGTTAGATCATGAGAACTGTACTAATGAAATGTCCATTCACTAAAAAGCCTTGAACCTGACCTCGAATCTAACAGCACTAACTACTCAAAATGGCGCCTAAAGCCCCCCTCCCATCGAGTGAAGCCTCGTGCTAGCAAGATGGCGTCTGAGCCATCGTGTCCACTCCCGTGTCCAAGATGACGCCACCTCTCGGTGGGAGGACATTTAGCCGGCCACTTAGTACTTAAGCCAATTAATAATATTGATGGGTGGGTATTGACATAGCCACTTAACACTTAACCCAATTAACGATGTTTATTTGTTGTTATCTTGATATTCTATGATGATGTAATATTGCTTTTATAAGGGTCTGCGAGCCCGCTTTTTAACCAGATGCCATTAAATTTTCTCAAAGTTCTTTTAACCTGAACTCCATGTGTCAGTGTGAATTTACTTCTGCGTATATGCAATTTAATCATCTCTAATTTGGACAGGAACAGATAGTCATTCAAACTTATTTGTTTGCTTAAAAGAATCTATATCAATTATAGTGTCCCTTTAAACTTTAACAACATAATACATTTTGATTGAGCAGGTAATTTATAAAGCTAGGTTATTCAGTAATGTCCTTTGAGTGTGAAGAAGAAGTTCATTAAACTGGGAATAATGATTTCACAAGGGCATTTCACAATTTTGGCTAAAGTAGCTTAACTGAAATAATCCAACATGGTAATTAATTCAACTTGCTATAGTACCAGAGTGCAGCAGGTCATAACAGCAAAAGGATGCTCTACTAAGTTCCAAAGATATTGCTATAAAGGTGTTGAATAATTTTGAGACTGGAGAAGTTATTATACGTTGATTTTCAGTTGAATTTGGAGAAACCAATTGAAGCATTGAATAATTTTGATTACAACTGTATAATAAGACACAATTTACTAGGGAACTCTGCCCTCGGGCTGTAATTTAATATCTTTAGAACTTTTAGATGGCTCTCTATAAGAAAGGCTATGGGCGTAAAATTTAAAAGAAAAATATTTACTGAGACAAACCTTAGCAGAAGAGAAAATACAGTGTTCAACAAAAAAACAAAACAAAAAAAAAAACTGTAAAGGTGTGAGTGATTAAGGAGTGGGTGAACTACTAAACAGGCATAATAGTAATTTCACACAGAGGAAAATGGAGGGCAATATTATGCTGCAAAAATATCATTGCCAAGGATACAAACCTAGGGTGATATAGGCCTGAGATCCAATTCAACCCTTCCAGTTTGTGAGAGGTTGATAAAAAAAAGTCCTTTGACATGATCATTTCAGATACAATGTTATTTAATTGTTCTATTTCAGTATAGGGAAATGTATACTTATGACAGGTCTGCACCCATTTATGACTTACACCTTATTACCGGTAGTTTTTTTTTTACTTTGTCAGTTGTCACCTCCCAAGTTGCGATTTATGAGCTGCTGTAAACTGCAACCATGCTTACATTAAAGGACCACTATAGGCACCCAGACCACTTCAGCTCAATGAAGTGGTCTGGGTGCCAGGTCCCTCTAGTTTTAACCCTGCAGCTAAAAACATAGCAGTTTCAGAGAAACTATGTTTCACTGAGTGGTAATCCAGCCTCTAGTGGCTGTCTCACTGACAGCCGCTAGAGGCGCTTCCACGATTCTCACTGTGAAAATTACAGTAAGAAAATGCGGGGTGTCCATAGGAAAGCATTGAGTAATGCTTTCATATGGGCTGTTTGAATGCGCGTGCGGCTCTTGCCGCGCATGCACATTAGGATCTGACGTTGGCAAGGCGTGGAGAGTTCCCCAGCACAGAGGAGAAAGGTAAGTGGCTGAAAGGGTTTTAACCCCTTCACCCAAGCGGGAGGGGGGCCCTGAGAGTGGAGGGGACTTAATGACCCTATAGTGCCAGAAAAACGAGTTTGTTTTCCTGGCACTATAGTGCTCCTTTAAGAGAGACTGGTCCACATGTATCCTCTGGTTACTATGGTAACAGCTCAGTAGCTTTCCTTTTTTTACATCCTGGCCTTTATATTTATTTAAAGGACAACTCCATTCCGAACTGTTTTCAATATATTAATCATTTCAACAAGTTTTAAAAGAAAATCGATTTTTTTGTAAAATTAACTATATGTAAAAAAATTAGAAAAAGAGATCCGGTATCTTCGGCTTGACTGCTTTAGCATAGTTTTACATTTAGATTTTCAATTCATTGCAGTTCAAGTCTTTAACCTATAAACCCCTATGTGCAAATTGTGTGTATGTATCTAACTTAATACATTTATATTCTATTCCAGGCATATATTTATGAAATGCGTTCCAGTACATATTTGCAAAAGCTCTCGGGGCACACAGAATCCGTCATCAGTGTAGCGTTTAATCCATCTTCGTCACAGGTACGATTTCTCTATTCCTGCTCCTTAACTTCAAAATGCAACACACGTGACTGTTTGTAAGATGATTCTTTTCTTTCACACGGTATACTTTTAAGCATACTGAGATTATTTTATAAGGTACTTTTTATCATTTGTGTTATTGTTCGGTGATATCACAGTTTAAATAAATTTTTATCTTTGTTAATTGGATCTTGCAATTCAGCTAATACAGTGCATTAAATTATGTCCATCAATTAACCACAATGGTTTATTTAAGCACTCTCTATTAAATGACATCATATCTAAGTAATAATTTGTAATACTAAACTGTGTTACTGTGAGTTATTTGGTTGCTATTACAGCAAGGCTTAGTCATGTTTAAATTTGAGTTGTATTACTCCATTGCCGAAGTCGTGAATTCTCAAGATAGGCTTTTGTTCACTCCTACTAGTACGTGGCTGCAAGGCATGACATTTATGATGTTGTTAAAAGTCATTTTACTGGATTAGCATTTTTATGTGAGATAGTACATCTTGTAGGGCCCAGTGGAATTTTGGTTGCACCAATTCTCCTTGTCCAGTGGGGAGTTAGAAGGCCTTATACTGACCCAGCCACTTTTATAATTGGGAGGGAGGAGCTAAGATTAGTGCAAACATGAGTTTTCTTTGTAGTGAGATCTAGCACAATAAAGCACTTTGTAATGATGTACAATGTTGGCCTGATGTGTTTTGTATTCCTATACCCAAAATCTCAACTTCCTACACATAAACATTTGAAAAAGGTTATTGACTGGAAGTAAGTTATTAATATCTAAGGCATTTGGTAGCTGCTTGAGTGACTGCCAACCCCTTTGGTAGGCTCATCTTCATGATTGAGGCAAAAACTAAAGACAGGAGCAGAGCTTGACGGTGATACTGACCAGCCGCCATATCTGTTAGCTTTCAGCGTAATTGCTATAAATTTACCCAATATCTTCTATTGTGAGAGCAATCTAGCTCCCAAAGATCCAACCTCTGATCTTGGGGATCCTGCTGCATTGGTAGATGCCCTTCTTTCACACCCTGAAACGGCTAAGTAGAAGCGCAGACCTGGAGTCTACCTTACACTTTCCCAGCTTGTAGATACTCCTCAGCGGTTCTTGTACAGGCAGCACGCCTAGCAAAGCTGAACTCTTCTATCCTGTCTCTTTTTACACCACGACAGCTATAGGGCGCTGCTCCCAGAAAACTGGTACTATGGCGGAATAATGAGACATGGGTTATGCTACAGAGGCAAGCACAACCTAAAATGGCCCAACTACCTTGGCACCTTCTTGCTCACCAAAGCGGCACAGCTCACAAGATACTATTGCATCTTGAACGGTCCAACATACACCCTTGGAGTCCACCGAGGGCTGTGCTTCTGCTACTTAACAGGACCTACATATCTTACTGCAGGATTTTTAATAATTACTTGCAACAGATGTGCTCAAAATAGATATGCAGAATATCACTGAATGGGTGTAATCTACAGAGGAGGATATAACAGACTGTCACAGGTTTGGGGTGAATGGGCTTGGTATGCAGAAATTTTATACGGACACAGTCACTGAATTAAAATGTTTTATTTTAAAAACAAATAAATATAATGCAAAAGTCCCAATGCAAGTATAAACAGTAAATAAAGCAATTCCTTCACAAGAAATAAGTCTTTAAGAAAAAAAAAAAGTATTTTACCAGAGTTCCAGCAAATGAAGAAAGGCTTGTTTGAAGTTGTAGTAAAAGCTGTAGTAAAATTCCAGGAACTAAATCAATAAATATGGGACAGCGTTGCAGGGGTTAATCAAGGTTGAAACAGCATTGCAGCGATTAACCAAGGTTGAAACAGCGTTGCAGGGGTTAACCAAGACTCAAGGCAGAATTCAGGCAGACAAGAGTTGAATCTGGCAATCAACAGGTGAGGATGATCAACTCATTTCAGACAGGACCTGGCTCTGTACTCCAGGGGAACAACAAAACAACTGAGCACAGACCCTAGGGTGGTCTGTGCTTAAATAAGGAAAAGGGAATAGGAGTCCTCCCATGAGGAGGGGTCTAAGGGCCTATATAAGTGTCTCACTTGGACTCATCTGGGTAGCTAGATGTTCACACCTCCCTATATGGGTGGGATGCTATGTCCGTTCCCCGCACTACTTCCAGGAAAACCTCTATGGGTTCCCTAGAGTTCTGATAGCCTCCGCCAGAGGGGAGGTAGGCTCAGTTTGTGTCCCTTCCCCCGCATGCTGCAACCCACGTGGCGCATGTGTGGGGCCCGAAGAGACCGGAGAGACAGCGGTGCACCTTGTGCCAATGGCGTGCCACAGAGGAGTGGAGGAGACTGCTGGCCACCAGGAGGAAGTTGAAGCGCATCCCTCACTCCCAGGACACCAAGAAAAACGTGGCGTCCGACGTGTGAGTGAGTTGTGCTGAACCCTCCCAGTGTGCTGAGACACAGACATTCAGAGCTGTATGTCCACTATGACAGACACCTTTCACCACCTACACGCTACTCAATAAGAACTTTCTCTACAGTTGACCACGCAGGAAGACCGATACCTCCACAACCATATCAAAATTCATGTCATGCCATCTGCAGTAACTGTTGAAAAGATAAGATACCACACTATCACATCTGAGGCAGTTCTTGGCAACTATCTTGCTTCTGGCTATGCCATGAAGATCACAATTAATATTGTCTTCCTAATCCAAGCTAGTCCTCGCCTAAGTCATCTGAGATGTCATCCTTCACTGCACCTCCTCAGGATAAGGGCCAAGTTATGGCTGTGCAGAAAGGCAAGACACCACTCTCCTTTGAAGCCTCACAACTGTCCTTTTATCAGGACCGGCAAGGGCCACACTTCAATGGTGCAAATCACTTAGATCAAAAAACACCTACAATCCGCTGGAATGGCCTACAGGTTGGGGGCACCCAAGTCCCTTTTGGTAAACCACAATGGGACTATGCATAAACTCACCTTAAACCTTTTCCAGTGCTGGGAATCACAGAACCAAGCTCTGATATGACCACACAGGCTCCTGCTCAGCACTGGGATCCTGCCAATATAGGGCCTTTCATTCTGAGTGTTGAAGAGGAGACTCACCCGGTCCCCTGACTGTGGCTGGTGATGAAGATGCCACATCTTTTCCACTAGATGATTTGCAGCTCATATCTGTTTTTTTGTGTATCTCTCTTCTTTTCTCTTTGTTTATAATTTTCTGGCATTATTTTATGAGACTATATTATGTGCTAGGCATACTTGTGTATTGATAACCCAGGCTAGGTACATAAGCCATGCTTTAGTCTATGCACTGTGATGTGCTGGTTCAATTTTGCAATATGCAGATTACTGATGAGAACTCAACCCCTTCCCCCCACCACTCCCTTCTTGTTAGGGGTACCGTACACTGTCAAATATTTTATAATCCTTCTGGTGGTACCGCATCCATTAAAGGTCACACTTTTTCTATATAACTTACTTAACTCTCATTCCCAAACTATTAATTGTTTATATTACCTTTGGTTTCGGTACTACTTAGAAAAAAGCATGATATATGATTGGAATCTGTTGTATGTCGTCTAACATGTTTGTTACTTAATCCTGACTAACATATACATTGTGTCCTACAATTAGGGTCTTATAGGTGAGGTACTCTACTAATTAATGTCTTGTATCCTATTCTTAACCCCTAATGTTTACCTCGAAAATTGATCTGTATTGATTAATGTATTGATTAATGTTAAAATGGGCAGTTTATCTGACGTGTCTTGCCTTTTCCTAATCTTGAAACATACACCATTATGCTGATTTCTTTTCCTAATCCTGTTGTTACCTATGCACTACAGAAATGAAGAATGTAACAAAAAATACTAAACACAGACTTTGTTAATGTGTAAAGGGTAAATAATCTGTGTGTTAAAGAAAAAAATAACACTGACTAGTTAATCTCTGTGTAGATCTTTTTGTTTTGGAATTTGTCTTTACTAGTTCACCTATAAACTGCTGGAGATATCCATAAAAGCAATAATTTGCATCAGATATTCTATACCACCATTGGGTACTACTAGGTATATTAAAAACAGTTACAACATTTATTGTAACACAAAATCTGTTTGTATTTTTTAATGAAGTTATAGTATAGGTAGAGGTAGAAACTAATATAAAAAGATTGAAAACTGTGCCATTGGGTAACATATCTGATTTACCCACAGATAGCAATAAATTACTGACAGGAAAAGTCGAAATGGGAGACTGGATATGATATTTGCTGAACTGTAATAGCCATGAGCAGATTTTGCATAATCCTATTTAAGACCAATTCAAATAATTTAATTATATTACAAGATAATGTGCATGTGGTTTTGAAGTATGGGATAATGACTCTGATTAGCATTCCATATTAAATTCTCCTCTGCATCCGAGGTAATTCTGATATTCATGCGTAAGTCTCATTTAATAAAACGCAGTAGTGCCAGGTTAAAAATAGCAGCAGAATCACAATGCCAGGCATTTTGGAACTGTGAAATATGCAATGTGTGGCAGTGGAAGAAAACAGTTGCAGATGCTGGATGGATGTTGGACACATTGAATCCTGATTCTTTTCCAACATTTGCTATTTAATGTTGCTGAGATGTTTATGAGTCCCCTTATGCACAGTTTATCAGTTGTATTGTCCGTGAGGATACTTTTCTTGTAGAAACCAGTTGTTGAGTTTCCAACACTTATTAAAAGCTCAGGTTACTGCAGTTCTTTTCAAACTATTTTGGCAGGGAACTTCTCGGCTAATTACATATATTTTCCATTGACTGTTTCTATTCCACTTATTCCACAATATTATCCTAAAGTGTGTTTGTCTGTGATTCTACTATTTTGATTAATCTCTGTGTAGAGTAGCATTCTCAATAAACAATACATTGCACTCACATCATATTGTGTTCCAATGAGAACATCTCCAGATTGCTTGGTAAGGTAAGGTATTTTGAGCCAAGACTAGATGATAAGTTAGCCAAACACATATAAATATAATGTCTAATGCACCAATTCCATACATCCAGCTTTCCATAAGTTTTTATAATTAGGAATTTCAGCATTTTGCAGCTTATTAGTATGTCCCAACTTGTACAGTGTACAATAAAAGTGTTTTACTGTGTAACCTTTGTTGATACAGAGCATATTCTGCTATAATTTGTTAGAACAGGTGCACAGACAAGAAACTGTGATAATATGTGAGCAAAGTTAGGGTGATATGATAATAATTGCCTAACAATCTTCCAGGAAATCACAATGACATTTAGAATAACAGCACCCCTCTAATATTAAAGGGACACTATCGTTAATGCATATATTTCAATGCTATAGTATCATAATCACGATCTGGTCCTTAAACACCCGACACCATTATGGAATGGCTTGTTTATTTAAGATCAGAATCCTATTTTTAGATTAATAGAATATTGAATTTCAGTGTGTGGTCTCCAAGCACCAGTTTATTATGATGGCATAGCTAACATTGGCACCTCAATGTGAACTGTCAGCATTTTGGATCTTTACTGCCCAGGGTAAGTCTCATATTAAAATAGTTTGTGATGTACAAAATTAACTAAAACCAGAACTGAGCATCAACCCTATGAAGGACCATTTTGGTTTGGTTTTCAGCATTCACTTGCACGCTCATTGTGCTTTGAAAAATATCAACTACACATTGCTGATATGGTCCACTAACACCAAACTGATAATCTAGGATGCTGAATCCCTCATGCAGAGGAAACTGGCTCGCATTTCAGATCTGCACTACCTTTTTAGGATGGGATCAGTCTAATATACAAGTGGTACAGGTTCTCTCTCTAATGGCACAAATTGAGCTAAAACTAGCTTTAGAACTGAGTGGGCACTTTATGGCAAGCTATTTGAGTTGTTGTCTGTTCACATTATTTTCATCCATTCTGTTTTGGTTCATTTGGGTCCCAGTTTATTTTTTTGTTTGTTTTTATTTCAGAATGTTTGCAATTACATTCACATAAGTATTATCAAGTTAAACATCTCAAGTGGGTATGACAACAATTGCATTCAATATAGTAAATAAAAAGATAATATAAAGTAATAAAAGAAGAAAAAATTAAACAAATATAACAAAATAGGACATAATTATTTACTTAATGCCAAATTAAATTTCTAATATGTCGATAATGCACTCCAATGAGGTATGTACCTGGCCAATGCGCAAACCTGGCAAATGCCACAAACGCTAAGGGCCGAGGCCGACCAGTGATCAAAAGTTTGCCCGGCCAGCCCATGCAGGGACGACACTCAGTGAGCGAGGCCCAAACAAGTAACTAAGTCCCTTCGTGACCTGGTGGGGAGATCAGAAATCTTTCTCACTGACCCATTACTCAGACATGCAGAGTGGTGCAGGGAACGACAGGTTTTACCTCCGACTGGGGGTATATTCTCGCAAGCTCTCACCACTGAGAGCGTTGCCGTGGATTACCATGGCAACGCTCTCAGTAACACTGGAGCTCATCTGAGTGTCAGCAGTTGGAGAGTGATTCCAGCCCAAGTTCCCCTAATGTCCTACCACCTTTTGCCAAAGGTAACAAAAGGCAAAAGTGAGGGGGGAATATTCTTTTTTTTTTTTTTTATATAAATCATTTTTAAAAAAAAATATTTTAATAGGTTTACAATTGCTTAAAAAAGAATTGATATGAAGTGTCTTGTTGTAATAAAAAAAAATCATTATTATGCCATTTGTAATATCTGTGTACCTGAGGTCTATCTAAAGTCCTAAATTCACTAATAGAATTAGAGGGCACAGTGGTCTCCGTAAGTCACAGATTTAACAATGGCTAGCATTGGCAATGAAACATTAAAATAGCCTATGTCTCCCTCTTTCACTTTCTAAACCAATGGTTTTAGACTTATTCAGGGCTTTCTCCCCTGCCACACAAATAAGGAAATGATCCTTTGAGCCAAACGTAACCTACACAGGTATTAGAATAGGGAGGTGCCTGAATAGATTTAACCATTTTGGCATAACATATGCTTCAACAAAATTATTTTACCAACCCATGATAATAGTTTATTTTTTCATCCCTTTAACCCCTTAAGGACAGAGCTTCGGAAGCTTGTCTTTCACTTTGTGACAACGGCATTTTTTGCATTTTTTGCTGTTTGCGTTCAACTGCAATTTGCATTTGACTAATTTATTGCACCGACGCATATTATATACCGTTTTTTAAAGGACAGAAAGGGCTTTCATTTGATGTAACATATATATATACATGCTTATTTATTATAAAAAAAATACAGAAAAATGCAAAAAAAATGAAAAATTTTGATTTTTTTTTTACAGTTTTTGCAATAATAACGTGTGCCTAATTAGTGCAGGTTAAGGGAAGTAATTAAAAATAAATTCATTTAGTTGTTCTGATTTACAGAATATATAATGTGTCTGGGATTTTCAGTTTTTTTTTTGGTAGTTACAGGTCACAAAGCACAAGGAGTAAAATAAACTTTTAATATGGAGCGATTTTAGAATTTGGTATGTTTGTCTTGTAAGCTTTATAGCCATAAAAGAAAACAAAATTGCCACACAAAAGTATATATTTATATAAAGTAGACACCACAGGCTATTTACCTAAGGTTGTTTTGACACTTTCTACGTAGCCATTTTACCGCCAACCTCTGCTAAATATTGGAGTAAAATTGTGTTTTTTGGGGGTTTTCGCACACAAACTTATAACAAAAAACTTCTCATGTGTATTTTGTAAAGTTTGTGTGTGCTATTCCTGTACAAAGTTTTATTATGTGTTCAGTTACTTCTGCTGAGTACAACGGTACCCCCATTGTATGTCTTTGGCACTATTTCGTGAAGCTACAGTGCCATATAGGAGACCTGTCCTTTTCAGTATTCACAGTAGAATTTTGAGAGACGGATTTAATGAGCCTATGCTTCCATTTGGGGTATTATAACAGTTTGACTGTTCAAAAAAAAACCACAAAGGCCTACCATTTGTAAAAGTAGACACCCCAGGGTATCTCATAAGGTGCATATTGTGCCTTAACATGGCCCCATTTTTTTACCATTACATGCCAAAGTATGTGGTAAAAAATAATTTTGTGCATTTTTTACATACGGATTGCATTTTTGCTGGGCATTTTGTATATTTCATATGTGCCACTAAGTTCAAACCCCCCAAATTATGCTCAGCTAAGTCTGCTGAGTAAAAGGACACCCCCATTGTATGTCTATGGCACTATTTTGTGAAGCTACAGTGCCATACATGAGACCTGTCCTTTTCAGTATTCACAGTAGAATTTTGAGAGACGGATTTAATGAGCCTATGCTTCCATTTGGGGTATTATAACAGTTTGACTGTTCAAAAAAAACCCCACAAAGGCCTACCATTTGTAAAAGTAGACACCCCAGGGTATCTCATAAGGTGCATATTGTGCCTTAACATGCCCCCACTTTTTTACCATTACATGCCAAAGTATGTGGTAAAAAATAATGTTGTGCATTTTTTACATACGGATTGCATTTTTGCTGGGCATTTTGTATATTTCATATGTGCCACTAAGTTCAAACCCCCCAAATTATGCTCAGCTAAGTCTTCTGAGTAAAAGGACACCCCCATTGTATGTCTATGGCACTATTTCGTGAAGCTACAGTGCCATATAGGAGACCAAGCCATATCAGTTTTTACCGAACTTTGAATTTTGACGCCGGGCCTAAGTGCAATTTCCAAGCATCTTCGCAGGTTTTAAATTTAAACTACCCCACAAAGGCCTACCATTTCTTAAAGTAGACACCCCAGGGTATTTCAAAAGGCATATTTTGAACCTTAGCGTGGGATCATTTTTCCGCTAGCGTGTACCAGGTGTAGTGGTAATAAGCGTTTTTTTCTGCCTTTTTGACACACAAAGTGAGTTTGCACAGTATATTTTGCAAACCATATGTGTACTACCACTGTATAATACTTCATATGTTGCTCAGCTATGTCTGCTGAGTACAAAAATACCCCCGTATGTACCTTTGCCAGGTATATGTGGACATCGGAGGGGCACATTTGGGACACAGCCATTCCAGTTTTTTTTCCAACTTTCAATTTTTACGCTGTGCCCATGTCCCATTTTAGAGTATTTTACCAGGCTATATAATCCAAATACCCCATAAAGCCATACCATTTCTTAAAGAAGACATCCCAGGGTATTTTAAAAGGCATATTTTGAACCTTAGCGTGGGATCATTTTTCCGCTAGCTTGTACCAGGTGTAGTGGTAATAAGCGTTTTTTCTGCCTTTTTGACACACAAAGTGAGTTTGCACAGTATATTTTGCAAACCTTATGTGTACTACCACTGTATAATATTTCATATGTTGCTCAGCTATGTCTGCTGAGTACAAAAATACCCCCGTATGTACCTTTGCCAGGTATATGTGGACATCGGAGGGGCACATTTGGGACACAGCCATTCCATTTTTTTTCAAACTTTACATTTTTACGCTGTGCCCATGTCCCATTTTAGAGTATTTTACCAGGCTATAAAAACCAAATACCCCATAAAGCCATACCATTTCTTAAAGAAGACATCCCAGGGTATTTCAAAAGGCATATTTTGAACCTTAGCGTGGGATCATTTTTCCGCTAGCTTGTACCAGGTGTAGTGGTAATAAGCGTTTTTTCTGCCTTTTTGACACACAAAGTGAGTTTGCACAGTATATTTTGCAAACCTTATGTGTACTACCACTGTATAATATTTCATATGTTGCTCAGCTATGTCTGCTGAGTACAAAAATACCCCCGTATGTACCTTTGCCAGGTATATGTGGACATCGGAGGGGCACATTTGGGACACAGCCATTCCATTTTTTTTCAAACTTTACATTTTTACGCTGTGCCCATGTCCCATTTTAGAGTATTTTACCAGGCTATATAAACCAAATACCCCATAAAGCCATACCATTTCTTAAAGAAGACATCCCAGGGTATTTTAAAAGGCATATTTTGAACCTTAGCGTGGGATCATTTTTCCGCTAGCTTGTACCAGGTGTAGTGGTAATGAGCGTTATTAAATGTATTTTTTTACTTTTTAAAACTTTTTTTACTTTTTAAAACTATTTTTTAAACTTTTGTTTTGCTTATTAATTTTTTTAAAGTTTCCTAAACTTTCGTAAAACTTTTTTTTACAGATTTAACATTTTTCTAAGCTTTTTTTTTTACGTTAACCCCTAACTAGCAGTAAGCAGCACTAACAGTAAATTCCCAATTTTCCCATAACTCCCACCCACCCCAGCTAGCAAAATATTTAATTATACAATATTTAAATTAGTTAATTAAATAAATTTAACCCCTGAGGGTTAAAAAAATAAATAAAAGTTAATCGTCAGGGGTTAAAAAAAAATTAGATCACAGTATAATACTGTGATCTGTATTTTGATCACTGTAGGCAGTGATTGACTGGCAGGGAAGGGGTTAATTTTTATTTGGACTGGGTAAAGGGTTTATTTTTGTAAATTTTTTACTTAAACGTTATTAAAACTTTTTTTAACTTAATTTTTTAACTTTTTAAAGCTTATTTTTAAACTTTTTTTAACGTTAACCCCTAGTTAGCCTAATACTAAATCCCCCAATTCCCCACTAGCTTCCACCCTCCCCAGCTAGCTAAATTTATAACTTTAAAATATTTAAATTAATTAATAAAATAAATTTAACCCCTGAGGGTTAAAAAAAATAATAATTAACCCTCAGGGGTTAAAAAAAAATCAGATCATAGTAAAATGTAATCCCTGCCAATTGATCACTGTAGTCAGTGATCAATTGGCAGGGAAGGGGTTAATTTTATATTAAAATGGGTAAAGGGGGGGAAAAGGGGGGTGGGATTTTAATTAAACTTTATTTTTTTAACACCATGGGGCAGGATCAACACTGATCCGTCTCCCTGCACTTCACACTGAACCCGGAAGTGCAGGGAGGCGGAGGTGAGTATAGAGAGCACATGTGCCCGCTCTGGCATGCTGTCAGAGCGGGCACATGTACTTGGGCAGCCGGATCCGGTGCTCCCGGTCTGCCTCTAATGCAGAGGCAGACCGGAGCACCATTAACCCCACGATCGCCGCGATTGCGGCGATCTGGGGTTAATTTTAACGGGTGACGGACGAGGTCCGTCACTTGTCGTTAAGGCAATCCCCTGAGTGACGGACCTCGTCCGTCACTCGTCGTTAAGGGGTTAAAGCATAGTTAATCTCCTTTAATGTTGCCATAAAATTTAGAGCCAGAATATCTGAGACCTCTGGTGCTATTTTCATGCCCAAACAGGTGAAATCTCTTTCTGTCCAGACATAATCGTAACGTTGTTGCAAACGTTTAATTTTTTTCCTCCTCTAAGTTGAGGGCCATGATTACTGTTTTATCCATTTTTAGTTTGTAATTGGATAAATTAGAATAACGAGCAATCTCATCCATCAGAGTGGACAAAGAATTTTCAGTATCCGTAAGAGTCAAAAGGATATCGTCGGCATACATGCGACCATATATTCTTTCTGGGAAAAGGGCAAACCTATGGATTTTCTGCTCTGCCCTTATTTTAATTGACAACATTTCTATTGTTATGATGTACAACAATGGGGAGAGTGGGCATTCATGTCTAGTCCCATTTCCCAGACCGATTTGGTCCCTAGAGATTATCTGTGCAATAACCTGCTTATGTCTGCCTGCTGTGATGGATGCATAAACCTTTGCATCAACGTTAATAAGAGATATTGGTCTATAATTTTTAACATAAGCTGGGTCTTTATTTGGCTTCAGTATTGGGAGAATATTAGCAGCAAGGAATTTCGTCGGGCATATATTTAAATAGATAAATTCATTAAAGGCCTGTGTCATTTCCAGGGCTACTCTTGTTTTAACGGATTTATAGAACTGAGCACCAAACCCGTCAGGGCCGAGGGCTTTCTTATTTTTAAGTGCTTTAATTGCTTTAATAACTTTGTTTGTCTGAATAGTTTTGTCTAATATTTCCTTCTGTTCTTTACTGATTTAAGGTATTTGTAATCCTTCCAAGAAATTATCTAAACTCTTCAAATTAGTATTATTAGAACTGTTATACAATGATTTACAATATCTGTTAACACATATGCCGATATCTTTAGGATCTCTGTATATCTTGTCTTTATATATAATTTTATCTATCCATTTTTGAGCCTGTTTTTTTTTTAGTCTGTTAGTGAGCATCTTGTCCGCTCTGTTACTTTTATGTACCGGTTTTGCTTTAGTCTTTCTAAATTATTGGAAATCCTTATCATATTTAATATGTTAATTTATTCTTTAATTAATCTGATTCTGTCTGCCCCTTCTGTCGTAGGGTTTCCATTATTTGTTTGTCCAATTTATAAAGAGTAAGGTACATATCGACAAGGGATCTTCCTCTTTCTTTATTTTCTTGTATCCCTAATTTAAATCAGAGGCCCTCTAATCACTGCTTTATATGCAATACATCTAAGTCCCCGGGCCACATCTTTATTCTCTCGGAAATAAAACTCTGTCATTTGATTAATGTGTTTCCTATATTTTTTACTATTCACGAGAGACTCTTTCAGTCTCCAGTGCCTTGTCTCCCACTTTTGATCTTCCTGTATTTCCCATATCACTGCATTATGATCTGACCAGTAGATCGATTTTATAAAAACATTCTTAACACAGTTTAGTAACGTGATATTGCCCACTAGCATAAGAAAATGTCTGTATGAAAAATGGGTGAACTCATAATCTTGTGGGTGGAGTAATCTCCATACGTCATATAAAGCAACCTTTTTCAAAAGAAAATAAAGAGCCCTTGCCCTCCTTTGCAGTGTTATATCAATCTGTTCTCCCTTGGGAATACTTTTGTCCCATGCAGTATACATGACAGAATTATAGTCTCCTGCAATTATTAGTCTGCCTTTTGATATCTTATCTATGTTTTCAATAATACTTCTCATAAAGGCCACCTGCCCAATCTTAGGGGCATATATATTAACCAGAGTATATAGCTCAACGATTTTGTGCTCCAAGATGGTGACATTCTCACCCATTCTCAGCCATTCCTTTATGTTCGTTCAATAAAGAGTTGTGAGGGTGCACCATTTTGTCTATTTTAGTTTCCAGTTTGTTGGTTTTCTCACCCAGATCTCCAATGGACTTAGCCAGCTCTACCGTGAGGTGAGTAAGGTTGTTTTTGAAATCCTTTCTCAGGTCCTGCAACATTGCTTTCATCTTATCTGTAAATGCATCAAATTCCAGCAGGATCACCATCAAGATCAAAGTTTCTGCAGCCTGTGCTTCTAACCAAGATTGCATTGATGCTGAGGAGTGCTCCACCATTGGTGCTGCTCCACTGCTCTAGAAATCATGCTTTTCTAGCCACATTCCCTCTGGTTGTGTCACAAACCTACCTGCTCCTGGCACCATCATGCAGACGCGCTGCTCCCTTCCTTCGGTCGTGCAGAGCGATTCCTCCATGTGGCAGCGCAACCAGAGCAGGGAATAAAATATACTTACTATTCAGCCCCGCGAACAGCTCCCTCTTCTCTTTTGCCCTGGCTGAAGTCCACGCTTGCTGTTTCTTCCCTGTATAAGTATAGACGTTGCCTGCTAAATTGGCATGTCTTTTTTTATTTTTTTGTATTCTTTATTTTGTAAGATTTTGTTGTGGGGGGGAAGGGGTACAGAGAAATGGGGGATCAACGTTTGTCATACAATTTTCAGCACATAAACATGAGAGAGTTATTTCAATTCATCATTCTGTACAGGTATCATCCTTTTTTAACCTTAGTGTCCTCGTTTATTTTTGCATTTCAATACATTCCTACGGTCTTTTCAGTATGGTTTTTCTTTGTTCTATGGGTTGGGGTAGGGTACAGAAAAAAGAAAGGAGGGGGGATAGGGTGCCCTGTTTTTGTACATTTTTGCAGTTGTGCTTTCAAATTCTCTCTTAGTTCCTTTCTTGTATCGTGTTCGTTATGTATCTTTTGGGTGTGGTCTTGGGTAGTCAGGGGGGTCGGTTTTGGGATTGTGCCACTTCTGCACAGGGTCCTAGGGTGGGTACTTGTATGTGCTGCCTTGGTTTGTCGTCTTATGGCGTATAAGTCTGTGTTGTATGTTTTCTTTCTGTGGATATATTGTTGTCGGTGGAGTGGTAGTATTGGTTGGTGTGTAATTATTGTCTTGTGTGTTTGCTCATGCTCCAGTTATTGTGTGGTGAAGTTTGTGCGTTCAGTTCCTTTGTTATTGTGGTCGGGGTTTTTGTGTGATGTGGGATGAGGGCTTTGTCCCCCTATTTGGTGTTGGTTGGCAGTTAATTGTTCTTTGGGTGACCCACATGGTCCTCTATCTTGAGTTTGTTTTTCCCCTGACTTTGTTGTGATGTGTGTGAATTGGGGCGGCTTGTTTTTGGTATCCTCAAGGTTTGCGGTTTTCCCCTGTTCGTGTCGGACTTTCTGTGGGTGATGCTAATATTTTTGTGGTGGTGGTTCGGGTTTTATTTCGCTGGATGTGTTGCGGGGAGGGGTGTTCGTGTAGGGTGTGGTTTGAGATCGAGGGTTAGGATGTGTATGAGTGTGTGGGGTAAGTGGGGAGGTCGGGGGGGACTCGGGATAGGAGAGGGTGATTGGGGAGGCTAGGTCAGTGTGGTGTTTGTGACTGATGTTTCTGTGGTGCGTCTTTGTGTGGCGTTGTGTTGGTGATGTTTTAGGTTAGTAGCGGGAATTCATAGAACCATGGATCCCAGATTTTGTGAAAGTGTTTGGTCGTGTCATGGACCATTGCGGACATTTCATCCATTTTAATGGCGTCTGTTATTTTCCATTTTACTGTGTCTATTGTCGGTGTGTCTGGGCTTCCCCATTTTTCAGCTATTGCTCTCCTGGTGGCTAGCGCAATTTTAGCGATTAGTTTGTTTTGGGCCATTGGTGTGCCGGCCATAGGTTTGGATAGAAGCCATATCCATGGGTCTTGTGGTACATTTGTGTGAAGGATCTGTGAGACCATGGTTGCTATTTGTTGCCATAATTGTGCTGTATGGGTGCATTCCCACCATGTGTGTACAGGGAGTGCAGAATTATTAGGCAAGTTGTATTTTTGAGGATTAATTTTATTATTGAACAACAACCATGTTCTCAATGAACCCAAAAAACTCATTAATATCAAAGCTGAATATTTTTGGAAGTAGTTTTTAGTTTGTTTTTAGTTATAGCTATTTTAGGGGGGTATCTGTGTGTGCAGGTGACTATTACTGTGCATAATTATTAGGCAACTTAACAAAAAACAAATATATACCCATTTCAATTATTTATTTTTACCAGTGAAACCAATATAACATCTCAACATTCACAAATATACATTTCTGACATTCAAAAACATAACAAAAACAAATCAATGACCAATATAGCCACCTTTCTTTGCAAGGACACTCAAAAGCCTGCCATCCATGGATTCTGTCAGCGTTTTGATCTGTTCACCATCAACATTGCGTGCAGCAGCAACCACAGCCTCCCAGACACTGTTCAGAGAGGTGTACTGTTTTCCCTCCTTATAAATCTCACATTTGATGATGGACCACAGGTTCTCAATGGGGTTCAGATCAGGTGAACAAGGAGGCCATGTCATTAAATTTTCTTCTTTTATACCCTTTCGTGCCAGCCACGCTGTGGAGTACTTGGACGCGTGTGATGGAGCATTGTCCTGCATGAAAATCATGTTTTTCTTGAAGGATGCAGACTTCTTCCTGTACCACTGCTTGAAGAAGGTGGCTTCCAGAAACTGGCAGTAGGACTGGGAGTTGAGCTTGACTCCATCCTCAACCCGAAAAGGCCCCACAAGCTCATCTTTAATGATACCAGCCCAAACCAGTACTCCACCTCCACCTTGCTGGCGTCTGAGTCGGACTGGAGCTCTCTGCCCTTTACCAATCCAGCCACGGGCCCATCCATCTGGCTGTCAGGATCGGGACAGGGATCCAACACGCAGAGTACGAACAGGAGAGGAGTACGTATACCGGACCTTAGAATGGCCGGACTAACGTAAGGAGAAAGCAAAGAATGGTCAGAGACAAGCCGAGGTCGAGGGACCGAGAGAACAGGTAAGCGAGAGACAAGCCGAGGTCAAAGGACACGAGAGGTAAACAGGAACGATAGTACAAGCCGAGTCAAAACCAAATAGAACAATAGACATAAGAGCACTGAGGAACCAGACAAGCTAGAACCACGACAGGGCAATGAACCATTACACACATCCCTCTTTTATACCCTGGTTCTCTAATTGATGACTCCGCCCTTGCCGAGCCCTGATTCGTTGTTCCGAACTAGATTGACAGGTCGGGATGTGATTGCCGTCATGACGTCGGCTCCTGAGCGTCGTGTCATAAAAGGAAGCGGGGCTATCGCGGCCGGCGTGGGAATGACTAAGAGAGCTGTGAGGATTGGATGAATCAGCCCCCCCGAGAGAACGGCCGTCGGGAAGTCTAACCTCCTCCGAGGTAGAGACTTCAGGTACCCTGACACTGGCCCATCAAGACTCACTCTCATTTCATCAGTCCATAAAACCTTAGAAAAATCAGTCTTGAGATATTTCTTGGCCCAGTCTTGACGTTTCAGCTTGTGTGTCTTGTTCAGTGGTGGTCGTCTTTCAGCCTTTCTTACCTTGGCCATGTCTCTGAGTATTGCACACCTTGTGCTTTTGGGCACTCCAGTGATGTTGCAGCTCTGAAATATGGCCAAACTGGTTGCAAGTGGCATCTTGGCAGCTGCACGCTTGACTTGTATCAGTTCATGGGCAGTTATTTTGTGCCTTGGTTTCTCCACACGCTTCTTGCGACCCTGTTGACTATTTTGAATGAAACGCTTGATTGTTCGATGATCACGCTTCAGAAGCTTTGCAATTTTAAGAGTGCTGCATCCCTCTGCAAGATATCTCACTATTTTTGACTTTTCTGAGCCTGTCAAGTCCTTCTTTTGACCCATTTTGCCAAAGGAAAGGAAGTTGCCTAATAATTATGCACACCTGATATAGGGTGTTGATGTCATTAGACCACACCCCTTCTCATTACAGAGATGCACATCACCTAATATGCTTAATTGGTAGTAGGCTTTCGAGCCTATACAGCTTGGAGTAAGACAACATGCATAAAGAGGATGATGTGGTCAAAATACTAATTTGCCTAATAATTCTGCACTCCCTGTATGTATGTGCCCTTGTGCCCGCAGCCTTTCCAGCACAAGTCGTTGTCTGACCTGCCCATCTGTTTAAGTTTGAGGGGGGTGAGGTACCATCTCATAAGTGTCTTGTAGGCCTGTTCTTTGTGATTCACACATATAGAGATGGTGGCTGTAGCTTCCCATATGTCGGCCCAGTCGGATAGGTCTTCTGCCGGCCCTAGGTCCCTCTCCCAATCCGACATGTACGTGAATGCTCCATCCTTGATGTTTTGTATTATATGGGTGTATAGTGCCGATATTTGGCCCTTTTGTGTTGGTGTTTGTAGGCATTGTTTTTCGAATGGTGTGAGTGACCTAGTGCCAGCCTGTTTGATTGTCGGCGTTTCCAGGAAACTTCTGATTTGTATATGGCGGAACATGTCGAAGTTGCGATATGGTGTGGTTTGTGGGAGGTCTGTGAAAGGTGTTGGTTGTTGGTTGCTGTAGAAGTGGTGTAGCCGCGTGTGGTTGTCGTGTCTTTTATGTATTTAAATCGAGTGACATCACACCTACCCTTAAATTTGGAGTCACAGAGATGACATGGACTAATCAGAAAAGGTGAAGTGCACACTCAGTATTGGAAATTAATAATAAAAACCACCACTGGTGTGCATGTGGAGCGCTTACAAATTTGTTGACTCACCTATATGGGTTAACATACATATGTATGGAAAACGTGACTCATGACTCAGATGCAGGAAATAGTGCAGATAACGTTTTCAATAAGTGCAATGAGGGAATATTCTATATGGTCTCACTCACATGTAGCAGAGCCCTATAGGATAGGCTCAGATCTCAATGGCCTGCGTGTGCTTATGGTGACACAGTACCCAATTGGTCCTCTAGGCGTCTGGAGATCCTTATGCATACATGAGAGAGAGAGAGAGAAAACAAGGGGAAGAGGAGAACCCCTAGTGCGGTCAATCCCAATGTACAATGTCAAATAGTGCAGAAAAA
The DNA here is from genome assembly GCF_036172605.1 of Pelobates fuscus. NCBI lineage: Eukaryota > Metazoa > Chordata > Amphibia > Anura > Pelobatidae > Pelobates > Pelobates fuscus. The sequence goes on along the minus strand of NC_086318.1, from coordinate 220,646,378 downwards.
ATGGCTTCTCACCTGATGTGGAGCCCTATACCTGGCTCCTGGTGTGTAGGTGTCTGTGCCTTTAAGGGGGCAACTACCCTTCTTTAAGCAGCAACAATGGAAGATGGATTCCAAATATAAAACAAAATGTATTAAATAAAGAAGTAAAAACTTACAAATAAAGTATGAACACAATTGTGAGAAATTTTGTTCATACTTTATTTGTAAGTTTTTACTACTTTATTTAATAAATTCCTTTATTTAATAGATCTGAGCCTATCCTATAGGGCTCTGCTACATGTGAGTAAGACCATATAGAATATTCCCTCACTGCACTTATTGAAAACGTTATCTGCACTATTTCTTGCATTTACATTTGTTTCAGATATATCGCTATGAGTCACGTTTTCCATACATTTGTATGTTAACCCATATGGGTGAGTCAACAAATTTGTAAGCGCTCCACATGCACACCAGTGGTGGTTTTTATTATTAATTTCCAATACTGAGTGTGCACTTCATCTTTTCTGATTAGTCCATGTCATCTCTGTGACTCCAAATTTTGTACTAATCTATAGGGTAGAGAGTCCCTATTTGTGTGGTAGCTGCTATCATTCTATTCAATTATTAACTGAAAGCACCTTGAAAACACACAAATTCTTATTTCTGTAATCAAAAAAGGTGTTTGTATATTTAACCCCTTTAGGGACGGACTGCTTTGGCCATGTTGTACGTTAAAGGGACACTATTGTCACCAAAACAACTTTAGCTTAATGAAGCAGTTTTAGTGTATAGACCATGATCATGCACTCTCACTGCTCAATTCTCTGCAATTTAGGAGTTAAATCCCTTTTGTTTGTCCATGCAGCCTTAGCCACTGCTTCCCTGGCTGTGACTCACACACCATGCATGAAAAATAAATGGTTTCACTTTCAATTTGATGTAACTTACTTTAACCCCTTAAGGACACATGACATGTCTGACATGTCACGATTCCCTTTTATTCCAGAAGTTTGGTCCTTAAGGGGTTAAAGGACCACTGTAGGCACCCAGACCACTTAAGCTTAATGAAGTGGTCTGGGTGCCTGGTTCATCTAGGATTAACCCTTTCTGCTGTAAACATAGCAGTTTCAGTGAGAAAACGCCAGCATCCATAGGAAAGCATTGAGAATGCTTTCCTATGATACTGGCTGAATGTGTTACTCTTGCCGTGCATGCATATTCAGTCGATGACATCAGAAGAGGGAGGAGAGTCCCAGCGCCGAGGGAGCCTGGCGCTGGAAAAAAGGTAAGGGATTAACCCTTTCCTCCCCCTTCAGCGCCACGGGAGTGGGACCCTGAGGGTGGGGGCACCCTCAGGGCACTATAGTGCCAGGAAAACGAGTTCTTATTGCCTGCTCTCTAAAATGAACTTTAATCATACACAGGAGGCTTCTGTTAGGTCTAGCAAGCTATCAACAGTGCAGGGGATAATACATTTTAAATTATATAGAATTTGAAAAGAAGGAAGTATAAACATTAGCTGACTTTTTACAGGAAGTATTTAGGAAGGCTGTGCAAGTCACATGCAGAGAGGTGTGACTAAGGTGCATAAAGAAAGTGATTTAACTCCTAATTTGCAGAAAATTGAGCAGTGACGCTGCAGGGAAATGATCTATACACCAAAACTGCTTCAATAAGCTAAAGTTATTTTGGTGACTATAGTGTCCTTTTAAGGACCAGTGCTGTTTTAACACTTTTGTGGTGTTTGTGTTTAGCTGTAATTTCCTCTCTCTCATTTACTGTTCCTATACAAATTATATATTGTTTGTTTTCAGGAAAAGAAGGGCTTTCTTTACATACTATGATTTCCATCATGTCATATAATTTAATTTAAAAAAAAAAAATAGTAAAACATTTTTTTTTTACTTTTACTTGAAAAATCTTTTACTCATCTACAAAAGCTTATGAAAAAAAAACTGCTAAAAAGATTAAAAGTTTGTCCTGAGTTTAAAAACACCCAGTGTTTATGTGCTTTTTTGCTTTTTGTTTTGCACGTTATAGGGCTATAAGTAAAAGTAGGACATTGCTATTTCAAAATATACATTTTTAAAATTTATCAATAGTGACATTGTAACACTGTTATCTGTCATAAATTTCTGAAAAACACCCCACATGTACATATTTTTTTTTAAAGAAGACACCCTAGGGTATTCATCTAATGATATTTTGACACTTTCTATGCAGCCATTTTACCACCAATCTTTGCCAAACTTTGCATAGGTAGTTTATTTTTTTTCACATACATTGCAATTCAGGTATACAGTCACAGATCTTGTTATGTGTCACTGCCAAACAGCCCCCCAATATGTGTTCAGCAACATCTTCTGAGTACAGTGATACCACTCATGCATAGGCTTGTCGGGTTGTTAGGGAGGTAAAAGGCCACATTTGGCAGGTGCGCATATCCTTTTTTAACTTGGAATTTTGACATGTAGTCAATCTGTGCCCATGTCCTATTTGGGCCAATGTATTTTACACCCATCAAATTATATATTTTTTAAAAGTAGACAACCCAGGGTATTTTAAATGTTGATATTTTTTTTTTTTAATTCTTTATTTTTGTTGTGCACAATATTAACAAATAACCTTGGTGCGCCACAACAGCGACATCAGGGTGAATTGATGAACATTCGCTATACAATTTGTGACATTTGCTAAACAGGCACATTTTTATGTGAATAGTATTTCAATAGTTTAGGTTCTCGTTTAAGTGGGTTAGCGAGGTGCACATGTCAGGAAAGGGTAAACAGAGGAGTGACATAGATACGAAGTATGACATGTGCAAGCATTGTATGAACACGGCTTTACAGTGTAGTATACGTTAGGTTAGTTCTATCCTATCTCTTGTCCGGCTAGGCTGGGAATAAGTGGTTGCAGGGCAGGAAGCATATAATAAGCATGTGTGAAAATACTACTGCTGGTTATAGATTTGAGGTGATCTAAACAAAGGAAACATGTAGGATACGAATAAAAGAGCCTCTGCAGACATGGGGCCTGTGGAGTAAGAGAAGGCATTGAGAGAACATGTACAAAGAATTACATGAGCTTAACTAGCCTATATGGTTTCTGCTTAGTTGATGTACACGAGTAGATTACTGCACCTTCCAGGATCAAAGTAAAGGGAGTAATGAAAATGATAAAGAAGATGGAGCCAGAAGAGAGCAAGAAAAAAAAGAAAAACAGCCATATTGCTAATATTGCAGAACAAATTATATGTGACATTGCTCATACGGTGGATCTGATCTCTGCTTCAGCATATCCCCTTAGGAGACAAGGATGGGGAACATGTGTGAGAGTCCTTGTTAGCGTCCATAGTGCAGTGCCATAGTGGTGGTGTTTCTTCGGCCTGTGTGGTTGGTGCTTTAAGGCTAAGGCCCGTGAGGCTCTTTTCCCAGGGGGACGGGTTACAGGATAGGTAGGCCTTTGCTGGCGAGATTTGCCCTGAGGGGATTTTCTCCACCGTGCTACTGAGTCATTCTGCCTGTAGCTTCAACTCCGATGTTCTTTGCCGCTCTCTTAGTTTAAGCCAGCATCGCTGGGCTTGCGTTATGATTGTGCTGGTTAGTGTGCTGTACGGCTCCTCTCCTCTAGGGCCTCGTGAGGCATCCACGCTGCCGCCATCTTGGGAGGTAGGTCTTTGGAGTGCCGAGCCTTCTGATTCTCCACCTCTCCCGAGCTATCCGCAGTGGGGACCGGGATAACCCCCCGGCCCACAGGGGGGGGGGAACGGGTCCGGCAGGCGTCTCAGAGGGTCGGCATTCGGCAGCCAAGTAGGGAGACAGGGCAGCGGCCGTCCACCCCGCTCCCAACTCAAGTAGGCCGCAGTCCCCGAAGCTTTACTCAGCCCTTCAGCGTCCAAAAGCTCCCGATCTCTGGGTCTGCCACCCAGTCCACCGCCGCGAACAAGTTTCTTGGGCTCCTTGCGGATTACAGAACTGCAGGAATAGCCTAAGAGGCCAGATTTCTCCGGAGCCTCTCCTGCATGCGACCGGTCAGCATGGCGGACCGGCCCCGCCCCCCTAAATGTTGATATTTTTTGGGGGGGATTTGACAATTTTTATTTTTATTGTTAACGGGGGGGGGGGGGGGGGGGATTCAGAAAGGAAAGGGTTAGGCATAATTGAGACATTATCGACCATTGACATTTGTTAAGTTTAACGATTATTGTATATGCAACTGTACAGAGTAGGGTGGATTCGTTATTAGTCGGCAACATAGTTTCACAAAATGTGTGGGCCTGTCAGGTTAGAGTTGGTGTATGGTAGCGGGTCTCGGTTAGGGGAGGGCAGGAAGGTATCCCATGCCTTACTCATTATCGTATGCCATTGTAAGTTCGCTTATTTATGGGGCGGGAGGAGGGAGAGGAGTGGAGGTAAAAGCAAAGAGAGGTATGGGGGGGGTGGGTGGGGGTGGGGGGTAACAGCAGAGTGTGAGAGTGCATAGCTAGCTACGTGGCGTGTCGTGCCTGTGATTGACTATATGTCGGGTGTATGTTTCGTATTGCCCTGGGGTGTGGTGATGTAGTTCCAGTCAAGGAAATTATGTGCTTGGTTCTGATGTGAGCTGGTCTTGTACGTTAGAAGGTTCAAGTTGGGTATTGTCCCATAGTTCCCATGCTTTTTGCCAGTAGATGTTTCCCTGTTTTCTCTTCCGTGCCATAATTTCGTAGGTTTTGGTATTGTTTATCACTGTGATGCATTGGTTTATCGTCGGAATGGTTGTTTTCTTCCATTGGCGACTAATGAGTGTAAGAGCAGCAATTATGATGTGGTACATTAAGTATCGAAGATGCAGGTGTGGCATTTGCGGTAGCAGGAGGAGTAAAAATGTCTCTGGCGAGGCGTTGAGGCACACTCCGGTGCAGTGTTGTATTAGGCTTGCGACTTGGGGCCAGAAACTTCCAAGTGACGGGCATTGCCACCATATATGTATCATGGTACCCCTGTGGGCAGTGCACCTCCAGCATGTGTCTGACGCATCCGGATAGCTGTGTTTAAGTCTGGTGGGCACTAGGTACCATCTGTACAGTATTTTACGTGCGAGTTCTGTGTGAGTTGTAGAGAGGGTCATTTTCTTGTGAGCTCGGTAGATGTATTGCCATTGTTCATCGTTGAGTTGGTAACTGAAGTCTTGTTCCCATGCTATTTTGAAGGATGGCGGTTTTATCTGAGGTTGTACATGCTCTGAGGCGTATATCGTGGAGATAAGTTTTGTTGCTGGTTTAGCTTTTGTACATATTTGTAGTAGGGTTATCCAGTGTGCGTTCACCCTGTCAGAGTATGGGGAGTCGGGCTGAGCTTGAGTCCAGGATTTCAATTGTCTGTAGGAGAAGGTCGCAGTACTTGGTAGTTTGAATTCCGCTTGGAGGGATGGTAGCGGTTTAAGGTCATTACTCTGCATTATTTGCGACATAGTTATCACTCCGTGCCTATGCCAGAGTTTGTGGTTGAAGTCTGGGATTAGGAGCCGTAGCGCTTCCAATGGGAGTGCCGGGGAGAGTGTCGCTGTTGCCCCATCCTCTTTCGATATGTATCCCATATGGATAGGGTTATTGCCGTTGTGGGCAGTAATTCAGAAGTTTTTGGCCTATTCTGTTTTGGTAGCCATGCCAGGAGGGGTATGGAAAGCCCCTGCGCGCGTGATTTCTCTATTTCAGCCCATGCCGGTAGGTCATGTCGGTGTGCGAGTGTGATAAGGGGTGCAACGTGGGCGGCTTTATAGTAACCTTCGATATCAGGGAGGCCCATACCTCCTTGCGTGGTGGGTCTATATAAGGTCGTTCTGGCCACTCTCGGTTTTTTGTGGTCCCATATGTAGTTGGTCAGGGTAGTCTGTAGGTCCATGAGGTATTGCTTTGGCAGTTTGATTGGGAGTGTGCGGAATAAATACTGAATTTTTGGCATTACTATCATTTTTATCGCTGCTATTCGACCTGTCCAAGATATGTATTTGCTTTTCCAGCTTTGCAAGAGGTTTTTGATTTCCGTGTGCAGCTTTACATAGTTTGCTTTATGTAGTGTATTTGCGGTGGGTGTGAGGTTGACCCCTAGGAATTTGATGCAGTCTTGTCTCCAGTCGTAGTTGAAATTTGATTGTAAGTTTCTTAAGGTGGGGGTTGGGATATTTATTCCTAGTGCTAGGGTCTTTGCAATATTTAGTTTGTAATAAGAGCAGAGACTGTATTGGGAGAGGAGTTTGTGGAAGTTGGGCAGCGAGATATGTGGCTCTTCAAGGGTTAGGAGTATATCATCCGCGAAAAGGGACATTTTGTATTCTGCGTCACGTATCTTAATCCCATGAATGTCAGGGTGCTCCCTGATTAATTGGGCTAGGGGTTCTAATGCAAGAATGTAAAGCAGCGGGGAGAGTGGGCAGCCTTGCCTTGAGCCATTGGAGATATCAAACGGTTTAGATATGAATCCCCCATTCACCACTCTGGCCGTTGGGGAAGAGTATAGGGCAGTAACTAGTGATATAAACTGAGTCGGAAAGTCAAATTTTCGTAGGACTGAGAGTAAAAAGGGCCAGTTTAGCCTATCAAAGGCCTTTTCTGCGTCTAGTGATAGTAGAACGCAGGGGGTTGATTGGTGTTGTATCTCATATAGTATGTTTAGGGTTTTCCTCGTGCCATCTGAGCCCTGTCTGCCCCCTACAAACCCCACTTGGTCATCCCCTATGATCGTTGGGATTATACGTGTGAGCCTATTCGAGAAAATTTTGGCTAGAATCTTAACATCTGTATTTAGCAAAGATATAGGCCTCAGGTTTTGGCATTTGTTGGGTGGTTTTCCTGGTTTGGGGAGGGTGGCTACATGCGCCATGAGCATCTCTTTTGGCAATGTTCCTGTTTGTAGCGCATGGTGAAAAACATTTTGTAGATACGGAGCTAGAGTAGGGGCAAAATGCTTGTAATAGGCGTTAGACAGGCCATCTGGGCCTGGTGATTTCCCAGGTGGGAGGGAGTGGATAGTGTCTAGTATTTCCTTCGTTGTTATAGGTTGGTTGAGGACATCTTTCTGTTCTTTTGTGAGCGCGGGCAGAGTTACTGAGGTTAGGAAGTTTTCTATTTCTGGTCTTCCTGGTTGGTGCAGCGTTGGGTCTGTGTTGAGGTTGTAGAGGGAGTGATAATAGTCAGCCATGTTATCATTGATGTCTTGAGGATTGTGAAGCTTATCACCTTTGCCAGTGAGGAGGAAAGGGATTTTGGAGTTCGCTTGTTTCTGTCTGAGCGTATGAGATAAGTGTTTCCCTGCCTTGTTGCCTTGTGTGTACATGGTCATTTTCAGTTTGGTAAGGACGTGGGCTGTTTTTTCTAGCGATTTGACATTGATTTGTTTAGTAATATCTTTAATGCTTGCTGCCGAGATATCTGACGGATTCAGGAGGTGTTTTGCTGTGACATCTCGCAGTCGCCTGAGGAGGTCTATATGTGTTTTGTTGCGTTGACGGTGGAGATAGGAGGCTCGGCTTATCAGGTGACCTCTCATAACAGCTTTGTGAGCTTGCCATACTGAGACAGGTGATACTTCTGGGTTGTCATTTAACTGGAAATAGCTTTCTAGGTGTTCGGTTAGGCTTGCTACATATGTATTGTCACATAATAGGGTGTCATTGAGACGCCATGGTGGTTTCCCTCTATGTTGGTAATGGTTGTGCACAGTGAGGGTCACTGGGGCATGATCTGACCATACAATGCTTCCGATGTTGCATTCTTCCATTTGTGGGAGTAATGTGCCTGATATGAGTATATGATCTATTCTAGAATGAGTTTTGTGCACGTGTGAGTAGAATGTGTATTCTCTTGCTGATGGGTGCTTCGTTCTCCATGCGTCATACAGACCATATTCTTGTATAAGTTTTGTGAGTGCTTTGTTTGTATTGTTTAGTCTAAGGTGTCTGTCTGAGGCGGTGGGTATCGTAGAGTCAATGCGTGAGTCCATGGTATGGTTAAGGTCTCCGCATATGATCAAAGGGTTTGCCATGTCATTTGGTATTTTATTTAGGACTTTATGTAAAAAGTTACGCTGTTGGTCGTTCGGACTATAGAGACTCACTATGGTCATCGGGATATTGTTTATGATGCATTGGAGGATCACATATCTACCCTGGCTATCCTTTTTGACTTGGAGTGTTTCTACCGTCAGAGAATTGTGTAGTAAGATGGAAGCACCTCTAGATTTTGACGTGTGCGTTGCATGGTATTGTATTGGGTATTCCCTATTTGCAAAGTTTGGGGTTCGGTTGGTGACAAAATGGGTTTCTTGGATACAGACTATGTCTGCGTTGGCTTTCTTCAAGTCTTCTAATAGGATTCGCCTCTTATGTGGGGTGTTGAGGCCTTTGGTGTTGTGTGAGTATACCAGCATATTAGTTTTGTTGGCGTGTTTTGCTGAGATCGTGTCGTCACGTAGCCAGGAGGTAACTATTACTCAGCAGTGTCGTTAAGCAGCGTAGGGTGTGTGCGGTGGGGGGGGGGGGGGGGGGGTAGGGGCGGGGATGTGTAGTGGGGTGTACAGGAAACCTGTAGTGCTGGTACTCTGGTCGTACCGTGGGGTATTGGAAGTAGCTTTCCAATTGGGTGGCTGGTTGGGCTCCATAATAAGGAGGTGTTTTGAACAGAAACCTTCAGTGTGAGGGTGAGAAACATTTTTTTTTTTTTTTTTTTTTTTTTTTGAACGGTTATTAAACGATTATCACAAGAGACATACTATTAACTTGAGCATTGTAGGAGGCATGCAAGAATACACAAAGCATACATACATTGTTGATTGGATCGGAGCAAACTGCTGTTGACTTGTAGCATTACATAGTGCATACATACATCTCAAACCCAGTAAATTTGCAGTCCGGTGTGGACGGGTGTAGGGCCCCATGATATAGTGGGCTAACTTGAGTGGCTAGGCGATCCTGGCTCGCTAGTTTCCCGCCATATGAGCTACACCCCCTGAGGTCCCTAGAGGGGATATTTTGGGCGCTTATGTGGTTTGCCAAACGCCTAATCCCGTGCCATATAGTTACTTTACCCAGGGTTTGACGGCCTAGTTGGGCCGCGGCAGGTAGATAAATAACCCCTGTTCAGAGGGTATTAGCCGTGGTCGGAAGCATTATGTGTGCAGCGGGATCAGGTGCTATTACTGCAGTCAGGTGTAATATGTGGCGGACATGTAATATTTGGCGGGTAAAGGCGCCATAGATTGGTTGGACTTAGCGTCGGGCACTTATCGCGGCAAACATATGGGGGATATGCGCGCCCGGTCCGTAGCTACCGGTGCCAGTAAGGGAGGGGAACCAACTTGGAAGCAACTTGGGGCGAAGTGCCGTCAGCTCAGGGTTGAGTGAAACAGTGTTTATACTCACAAACCTAGCATAGCAATCAGCGTGTTCAATACTTGCATTACGGTGCCTCTATCAGTTCGTTATTTAGTACGAGTATGGTGTTAAATGATTAGTCCATATTTCCATTGCGCTTTCCTCGGGGTGAGTAGGAGTGTGGTCCCGGTGTAGGCGTGGAATCTAGGCCCCATCTCACGAGTGCTGACTTCCCTTCCTCCGGTGACGAGATGGTAGTGGTTTCCCCGTCCCTGGTGAGTATGATCTTCGTGGGGAAGCCCCACCTGTATCTGATTCCGTTGGAGCGGAGAGCTGTTGTGAACTGGATGAATTCTCGCCTGCGTCGGAGGGTGGTTGCAGAGATGTCCGCCATGATGCGTACCGATGGGTAATCAGCATGCGGGTCTGTTTTGCTGCGGTGTGTCTGGAGGATCAGGTCTTTAATATGGTAGTAGTGCGCTCGCACTAGGACGTCCCGCGGGATGGCTTCAGGTAGATGTCGCGGCCTCGCAACTCGGTGCACCCTGTCAGTTAGGAGCATGTCAGACGGGATGTCTGGAGCGTAGGCATGGAAGAGGCCTTGCACGTAAGTGTGTAGGTCGGCCGGAGTGACAGACTCTGGGATGCCTCTGAGCCTTAAATTATTTCGCCGCGCTCTGTCTTCTTGGTCTGCCACCCGGGTATCTATCTGCTCCATTTGACGTTGTAGAGCTTGTAGCTGACCCGACATGTCTGCCTGTGTGGAGGACAACTCCTCACAATGTCGTTCCACCGTGGCGGTTCTAGTGGAGAGGTCTCTCACCTCACTTTTGATCTGCTCCGCTGTTGTCTGCCAGGTATTTATAAGTTTTGCTGCCATTCCCTCCATAGCCCTTTCGAAGTGGTCCCGCGTGAGGTATTCTGCAGGCAGTGTGGATTCTGGCGTCGGGTGCTGCATTATGGTGTCTGAGTCGTCCGCGCCATCTTGAGTGGCCGCCCGTGCGGTCTCGCTTGCAGGGACGGATTTCTGCCCAAAAAAGCTGTTTTTGTCAGCCTTGGTGGCGGGTTTCTTTGTTTTGGAGGAAGCCATCGCACTTTAAGTCTGTTTTACGGTTTCAATCTCGTGTAGATTTGCTTTTGTCGGAGCCCATGTGCCGGAGCAATTCACTGAGCGGCCATCTTGCTCGGCGGTCAGCCACGCCCCCTCTAAATGTTGATATTTTAACACTTTTTATGCACTGAATTCTACCACCAGCCTTTGTGAAACGTTTGGGTAGTCATTTTTTTTGTGTTTCTTTCACACACATTGTACTTTAGGCATGAATTAACAGATCCTGTTATGTATCACTGCCAAACAACACCCCAATATGTGTTCAGCAACATCTCCTGAGTACAGTGATACCACCCATGCATAGATATTCTGGTTTGACTTGTGCATGTCAGTTTTCAACTTGATATATAGGTATGCTTGGCCTATCTTCAGTTTGATGCATTTTTGCATCCCCCAGTTAATGTTACCATCATGAAAGTATATATTTTTATAAAGTAGACATGCCAGTGTATTGTATATGGGGTGTTTTAACATCCTTCCCTCAACCATTGTGCTAAAGAAAATTCAGAGAATGTGCATGGTGGTAATTTTTGAATACTGCTTTTTGATTTTAGCAAGTTGGTTATATGTTACTGCCAGAAAACACCCCAGTTTGATTTCTGAAAAGTCCCCTGGATACACATATACCCCCCATGCATTTGTTTGCTACAATTTTACAGTAACTAATTTTGGAATTTGTGCCTGAATATAGTTTGCTTGCTTTGCTTGCTTTGAGTGTGGTGCATATTTACATCCCCCAAGTTTAATTCATGGTTTGAAAGTATATTTTGACTTCTTTCCCCTAACCATTTTGCCCCAAAAATTCAGAGAAAGTGTGTGGTGGTAATTTTTTTATTCTGTTTCTTATCCACACATTGCTTTTAGATTTTGGCCAGCTGGTTATATGTTACTGCCAGAAAACAAATTTAACCAAATGTGCAGGTATCAAATGCACATTTAGCAGCAATCTATAATCTAACTCCTGCAAAAATAATCTCACTGGAGATTTGGGGGAAGGAAACTGACTAAAATTTGTCACTTTCCAAAAAATAATTTCAGGAATAAGTATCACAAAAAGGTATGTTCTCTGTGGTAGAGCTTAAAACAGCGATCTGAGGTTATGACCGTTCAGGACCATCACCGGTCCTACAGGCTATTTGCACTCATTTCTGGCTATTTCTGACTTTATCTTTTATTAACGTTAAGTCCAGCCACTCTTAGGCCCAGTAATTTGTCTTTCTAGTACTTATCTATATAAGTTGGGGTACGACCCCGTCACAGGTGAGACAGAGCAAAAGAACTATCTTGCTTACGTGAAAAGCCATGCCTCCTCATATGGGTTCCAGTTTTAACCATCATTTGTATGGGTTGTCTTTGGTTCATACAGCTGTATGTACCTTTTAATCTTGCTTGATATAGATTTTAAAATTGATAGCTCCTCCATATTTATATATATTTAGTTTTTTGTGAAGTACAGATAAGGCTGTGTCGCCACTCGTAGAACCACTACTAGCAAGGAAACTGGCAGCATAGTATTTATCCACAATTTGCTGTTTCCACTTGCAAAAAAATTGTGTCCTATTATAAACTGCTGTTCACCGAAAATTAAGATTGAAAACACATTTTCAAGATGTTCACAATAGGACACATTTTTCCTTCCACTTGAAAGAATGTTTAGAACAAATGAACATTTGATTAAATTACGCAGTCAAAATGATTTTCATTACCAAATAGCAAGGCAATCCTAAACCGCACAGAGGTAAAGTTCAGATTCCAGCATTCAGTGTTTTTTTTAATTTGATTTCTGGCACTCACTGGCAACCAACGTTTACAGTGCTGATTTAGCACACACTCTCAAATAGATTCAAACAAATACAGAGGGAAAGGTAGTGGGAAAAAGAATTCATTCAAAATCAAAAGGAACCATGGCATATTAAAAAGACTGTTGTTTTACCTCCGTTACCTGTTTTCTACCGAGCATGCATTTTGATAAAATGGTATGGTTTATCAAGGCAAAAGTTTTTTTTTTTTGAGTGCAAAGTGTTCAATGTGGAGCGACATCCTTTTAGTTTCCGCAGTGATTACTACTTATTTAGCCCTTTACCTCAAAGGGGCACCTGTTTTTACTTTGATATCCCCCCAATGCCTCATTTCTATGACACTGACTCAATTAATTGCTTGTACCGATGCTTTTAAATCAGTTTGTAGCCATTGGGCGGTCTTAGTGTTACATATACTAAAAGGATCACCATAGTGTCAGGAAAACAAATTAGTTTTCCTGACACTATAGCATCATTATGACCTCCCCACCCTCAGGGTCCCCCTCCCTTGACATTAAAACCCCTTCAGCCACTTACCTTAATCCAGCGCTGGGCTCCCTCGGCGCTGGTGACCTCTCCTTCCCTGCCGACATCCGCTCCCGAGTGGGGCGGAATGCGTATGCACGACAAGATTTCACAATGCTTTATTATGGACATTCTGCACGCTGGATGCAATTCTTATGAGGTAAGTTATGCATAGCTTCAAGTGTTGTTATGTTTACAGAAAGCAAAATTGATCTAGACAGGATTCTCCCCATAGAGAATGTGCAAATAACGTGTCAGAAAAAAGATTGTAAATCTTTACCTTGTGTGGGACTTGATGGAAAGACTGTGGGAGGATTTCAGTAATAGACAGAATACTAGGAATCTAGGAAAATTACACTACAAGCCTTGTTTAAAATAGATCACAAGAAAATGAAAATGTGTAGGAGGACCAACAAATATACACCATGTTGAAATGTTCCACTCTATACAAGGAATCAATAGAGCAAAGAACATCCTAGCACCACTAACATTCAGTAGTCACACTTAGACTTCTTAGGTTGACAAAAAGGTTTAAATCTGATGCTGAAGTTAGTTTGCATGTGATTGAAATCAGTCAAATTAATTTGTTGTGAAAGGATTTTTTTATGCTCTTTTATTATCTAAAATGGAAAAAGTGGAAACTTGTTTCCTAGAATTCCATTCCACCTTCTAAAGAACATCTGCAATCAACAGTACAGTTCATAAAGAATGTGTCTTGTATTTCTTATATGTTCTTTAAAGTTTGTGTTTGTATTCCTGCATAGTATTATAGAAAATGTGTAAATATAAGTATGACTGGGCCATATGTATGTTATTCATATGACATCTGCTGTTGTTTGCTTGAGGCAATATTCAGATGAGTAGTAGTTTAAGCAGGATATAGCTAACAATTAAGGATAGTAGATTTCGTTTTATTTGGGAATATACATTAGTTAAAGGTGCTCATAGCTAAGCCAATCCTTCTCTGTAATTTTACAATTATTTGCATATTAGGCTCTAGCATACATTGAAAAAAAAATGAAAATATCCTGATGAAAGTTCAGAGAATTAACTGAAATGACGAACATCATTGGTTTTATGCAATAACAAAGAATGTTATTTCCCAAAATAGAATGCTGGCTTGTTCTGGATTGTCTATTTAAAAGTATTGCAGAGCACTGGGATGCATCTATAATATATTAAACTTGAAGTGCAGGACCGGCACACTACTGTATGTGTGTGTGTGTGTATATATATACAAACAAAGTCGGGAAACCAGCCAGGACAGGAAACACAGAAATGCAAAAGCTAGGAGTTCTGAGGCAGGCAACAAAACAACCAAGCACTGACTGAAGGTGTGCTCTGTTTATAAAGGAGTGAGTCAATCACATAAGCTGCTCTTACCTGTAGGAGGTGTTAACTTAGGTCAATATGACTGACTGTAGTACTTAGCCCCATTTTGGTTACATAATTTTCCTGGCTCTGCCACTCAGCCACGCCTCTTTCTACCTCTGACCTGGAAATCAGTCTCCTCATGCAGCTGACGCCATTTTGGAATTTAAGTTACAGAACAATTCCTGTGAGTTCTTTGGTCGTGAATTGATGATCAGAGAATGCTGACTGGGTTGCTGCAGCCACTGGCACCACTGCTGTGGATCGACCTCCAGGGCATTATGTACTGACCTCCTTGGCACAGGTGAGAGACAGTCACTGAATTTGACACGTCCCACAAAGAGGATGGGTAATGATCAATGATGTAACTTTAATCATTGTCAGGCCTGTCTGGAAAACCTGCTGTAGTAGTTTTGGTGCTTGGTGTGATCCTTTAACCCCTTAAGGACGGCGGGCGTACTTCCACGCCATCCTTCCCACTTACCTGCTTACTGATGATCCCCTGCCGGCGTTCGCAATGGGGGGACTTACCTGGCATCCCAGGGAGTCCCCCTGTGTCTGATCCGGCCCTACTGGGCCATGTGATAGCGAGGACCTCACGATCACATGGACGGAATAGCCGTCCATAGCAGTGCCAAGAGGGGGAGTGCCTGGAATGACAGGTAGTCCCCCTGCTGCCTGTAGGAAAGTTAAATAAAAATATACATTACAAAATATATACATATATTAATATAAAAATACACGTAGAATGATATTAATTAAATATATATATATTATATATATAATCTAAAATAAGTATATAAATATGTTAAAAATAAAAAAATATTACAAAATAAAGCATTGCAAATATATATAAAAGTGTAATTTCGTTCTAACTGTATTTTGATAGTAATATATATATATAGATATCAAAATACACTTAGAAAGAAATAATATATGTATCTATACATAAATATATATGTATATATCACTATATATATATATATATATATATATATATATATATACACATAATCAAATATTAACTCTAACTTTGGCCTGTGTTTGTGACTAAGCGGCTACTAAAAAGACTGGACATACCCCATTTGCAATACCTTGGGTTGTCTACTATTGCAAATGGTACCCCATAATGAAGGTAATTCTCATTCCTGGGCTATCATACGGTCTCAAAGGCAATGTAACCAATCTGGCGAATTTCAATGTGAAAATAAATGTAACATGATATAATTGACCCTGTAACTTCTGTTACTACTGTTTTACATGTGAGACATTGCTAAATACATATATGTGTATTTTATTGCCGTAAAAGCTAACAGTATTATGATATTCACAGTTCAAATGTCATGCAGAACTAAAAAAATAACAAAATGTCTTAATTTCTCATATTTTTTATATTTGTTCATATTAAATTATGTTTCATAGTTAAATATTTGATGTTAAATGAAAGTCCTTTTTCTCCTGAATAAAATGATATATTATAATTGTGGGTGCACTTAATATGAAAGAAGAAAATTACGGTTGAACAGACATATAGTCAAATTCCAAGTTTTGTTTATGTTTTATTTTGATCAAACCGTGTACATTTGGCTCAGTCCTTAAAGCGGCACTGTCATGGCCGTATCCCGTTTTTTTAACCCCCCTCCCGACTCACTGTTAAACCAAAAAGCCCCTAGTACCCCCCTCCCGAGCCCACCCATTCATGTGCAAATGGGGGCTATTAAACTGAAGGGGTGACCTAGAGCCCACCCCAGGCCCCACCCCTATGCGGCGCGGCGGGTGGGGGCCCTAAATGAGAATGTGGGGGGGGACCTATTGTCCTTCCCCCAGCCCCCACTACTGAGCAGCGGGTGGGGGCCATAAATAACAATAAGGGGTGGGACCTATTGTCCTCCCCCCGGCCCTCATCCATGTCCAGTTGGTGGGGACCCTAAATGGCCCTACAGGTTTGATGGGTGTTATTGTTTTTTTTGGGCCTTTTTGGGGGGCTGAAAAACAAAGAGTTTAGAAAAAAGAAGACATCAAATGGTAAGTTTTTGTTTTTGTTTTACAGGTACTTAGTTCTTTTATTCCCCCCTTACTATTTTTAGGGTGAGGGGGGTAGGTAGGGGATTTTTATTTTTTGTTTTGGGTGGGGGGGTGACTAGGGGCTTGGAGTCCCCCTAGTCACCTTGTGGGGGGGGGGGGGGGTACATTTTCATTTAGAGCCCCCACCTGCCGCTCAGGGGTGGGCGCCGGGGGAGGACAATAGGTCCCCCCTGTTACGAACGCTGGTAGTTAGGGTACCTTGTCTATTCCTCCCGAACTGCTGAGCCTTAGTGATTATAGCTGCAGTTCGGGTGTAGATACGAATAGTTCCACACGAATGACCCCCTTCAGTTTAATGGCCCCCACTCACGCGGCACGGGTGGTATCACGGGAGGGGGGTAGTAGGTTTTTTTTTTTTTTTTTAACAGTGATTAGCCACAGGCGGTATAGCGAGTAGGGGCAGAATTTACTAATAATAAGTAATCTTTACTTAGTATTAGTAAATTTGGCTGAAAGACCAATTTAGGTCTTTCAGCCTTTTGGTAGATAGCTCCCTAATACCGTGGGAGTTAGGGTGCTATCTACTAAGCGGCTGCAAGATGTAGCTGCGGCACGAATAGGATCGGAATTTCATTAATTCAAATGAAATTCCAATACGAACAAAGTCCCGAATTGCGTCCTAACATGAATGAACAAACTGTTCTCATTCTGTTAGGACGCAATTCGGTAGTTTTGCCAGCGTTCTGTCTAAGTCACAGCACGTTCAGGAAAAGTGACAGAACGCATCGCGGGAACAGGGAGGAAAGCTAAGAATTGTGGGAAAATTTCTTTGACCACCGGAAATGAAGCACACTTTGCTCCTCCGCTGGTCAGAGATGGTCAGGCGTAGGAAACCTCCATAAGACAAATAGTCCCTACTTTGTCTTATGTTTTAAAGAAAACTAGAGCAGATAGGAAGAAATGAAGAACAGATCCTGACAGAGGGAGAGAAGAGGAATTGATTAAAGAAACGTAAGTTTGGCATGACAGTGCCACATTAAGGGGTTAAAGAGTTTGCAAATGTCATTATAATCCAGTTTGTGCTATGCCAACTAAGTTGTAAAATAGTATTGCTTCATTTCTTCTCTTTTGTATGATTTTTTCTACGCTGACTATAACAAAGATAGCTTCTAACAGTGATTTACATGAAGCTAAGATGTCAGCACCCAGAGATAAGGAGGTGTAGATTTCTAAATGTATATTTGTTTTTCACACATGTCAAATGTATATTTGTTATATAGAAGGAAAGAAACATAACTTTAGCAAACTTGGAGGAGGGCAGTTCCCATTTAAAAGATTTGTATGTTTATTTGTTGACCACCTGTGTAGTAAAGGAATACTATACTGTGTAATAATTTTTATTTAAGTCCGTTCTCTGTGATAGTTATATTAGAATAATGAGAAGTTATTTACAGTAAGTGTTTTTTCTGTATATACCTTTAAACCAACACCGTCAGCAGCCCCCTCTCAGCACTTGGCTCATGTCCTTTGACATCATAAAAGTCACTGCACGATGGTCCAATCCAATGCTTCTCATTTTAAAGCATTGTGGTCTGTAGGCACATGCGCTGCTCTTGCCGACAATGAAAATAATCTCATAGATAATCATTGAAACAGTGTAGTCCTGAAAATGACACTGCACATGCATGAGTGATGAGCTTTTTTTTTCTTTTTTAATTATTTTAAATCTCAGTGAACTAATTTAAAACATTTAGAAATACCCATCTGCACGAAAATGCATAGCTTAACAGTTCACCCTTTTATTTATAGCACATATATGCCATCATCACTTTTTTCCCTCTTTCCTGCATTTAACACTTCCAGAAATTCAGATTTTGATTGGTATCTTCAATGAATGACCCCTAACTGCGTGCGTAATATTTGGCAGTATTACTTTTCCACAAGCAAAGCATTTTTTTGTATTGATATGGAAAAGTCTGGTTTAAATTTGTTAGTACGGAACCTTGGCTTTGATTGTTCTAAAATCAATCTTAGCTTTACCTCAGTATTGGCGTTGCATGTATTCTAGGATCACACATGGTGAAGAAAATGATTTTGCCTGCATCAGAAGTATTTCATCATGGTTAATTAAGTTACAATGTTATTTTTATATGGCCTTAGCAACAGAATATGTCCTTGTTTACATGTTTACTAGGTGCATTGTTAAATAGTTTCAATAATGTACCCTCCAGATGTATTTTTAAAGAGAGAAATACATTTTTGCAAATGGGAATTATGTAGCAGACTTCAGGAAATTCCTCATAATCTATTGAAGCTTCAGTACTCAGTAAGTGTCTACTGTGTTTTCCCAATATAAAATCTGTCTCCAAAGACTGGATGCTTTTTTTTTTTTACTTAACATGCTATTAAACATGGAATGACTTTGGTAGTTTTACATTATGAAATACTGATGTTATTATTACCAAAGTTGATGGTACTGGTTTTATGGACCTCAGCCGGATAAAATTATTGAATTCCATCTACTGGGAAATGAACTATACAATTTGAACATGTGTTGCATGCAGGGGCGTACCTAGAGCACCGGGGACGGTTGCTATTTGTGTCCCCCCCCCCCCCCCTTATTTTTGCCCACCCCAATTTTAAATGTAAAAAACAACCACTTTTTTTAAAAATGTATTTAGCACTGAGCAGTGTTTGTGTGTTTGAATGTAAGCATGTTTTTGTATGGAGTATGTATGAGTGAATGTAGGGGTGTGTTTGTATGTAGTGTTGGCGTTTGAATGCAGGCATGCATTTGTGTGTTGTGTTGTATTTGAATGCAGTGGTATGGTTATATATAATGGTGGGATTTGTATGTAGTGTTTACATTGAAATACATGAGTGTATAAGTGTGCAGTGTTGGCGAGATTTTGAGATGTAGCACATATACACACACACAAATACATATACATGATGCAGACATCATGGTGACTCTAGGAACCATATGGAGGGGGGGGTGGGGGAGGGCCACATAAGAGATACCACAGTCAAAACAGGGGGGGGGGGGTGAACACTAAAACTTTTCACTAGGTAATGGGGTAATGTGCTGCCATTGACTGTCTGATGCCAGCATGCTGGCATCGGGCAACACATTTGCATAGAATTCACATTAGCCACCCATATTTTATGTTGTGGGGTGGATGACCCATCAATCTTTGTTTAGCAGATAACTCCCCTATTTGCTATCCTTATGTGGGATTGCCAAATTTAAGGACACCAAATAAGGAGCTATCTGCTAAACGGCATCCTCATTTCTTTAAATATGGAAATCTCACATAAGGGCACCAATTTAGGGAATTATGTACTAAACAGCTAAAAGATCAAAATTTAAAAAGCCCCTTTCTTAATTTCAGTTGTTTAGTAGATAAATCCCTTATGTGCTATCCTTATGTGGGATTGCAATATTTAAGGACACCAAATAAGGGAACTATCTACTAAACACATACACATTGCTATGCACACAATAACACAATAGATATATGTATATATACACATACACACACTATCAAAGACATAGACCCACATATATATAAGAAATGAATATATCCTTGCAATCACGCTGAAATGTCCTACTGTCTTAATGCAGTGGTATAATTTGCTGGGTGCCAGTAATTGTGGGGATCTTGATATGTACCAGTATGTAGAAATATAGGCGGCACTCTCGGACTTCATCCTGAGGAAGGTCCCTGCGTTGACCGAAACGTTGATTATCTTGTTTTATGGAATAAAGCACCTTTTTTGAAATTTGAAGTCCGAGAGTGCAGCCTATATTTCTACATACACAACAAAAATTAAATACCGCACTCAAATAAAGTAATCTATATAAAGAATTAATGAATGAATAGCTAATCAGTGTGCAAAAAAAGGTGAAATTTAATCAATTGTACATTTCATATCTGAATTCATATATCTACAAACTATATACATCATAGAAGTTTGATAATCTCCTTCAATCCATAACATTTTTCATTAGAAAACATAACTAATCAGTTGAAAAATAATTCATAAATTTCACCTTTTTTTGCACACTGATTAGCTATTCATTCATTAATTCTTTATATAGATTACTTTATTTGAGTGCGGTATTTAATTTTTGTTGTGTATATATATTGTTGAGGTCCTACATGGGGAATACCTCTTAATACCGGCACCATTCAGTCATTGAGTGCAAACACTACCTATAATTTTGTATATATTTCTACATATATATATATATATATATATATATATATATATATATTTACACATACACGCACTATCAAAGACATAAACCCACATAACCACACACACAATCACAGACCTACAGATACATAAACACACATAATCACAACACACACTTAACCACAGACACACACACACACACACACACAAACACAATCAAAGGCCCACACACATACAATCACAGACACACAATCACATACAAACATTACATACATAAACACATTTAATAATTAAAAGGTCCACCCAGCCTCCCTACTTTTCTCTAGAAGGGCTGGAGTGGATCCTCAGTCCCTGGTGGTCAGTGGTTGCTGCTGGGATCTCTGTGATCTTCCTGCACAGGTCCCTCGTGCGCCCTGTAATGATGCCGAGGCAGCGATGACCTCATATCCCGGCTACCGGCTCACTGCAGGGTATAGACAGTCAGACACAGTCAGATGCGCACAGTCCCACACAGACAGCCACACATGCAGACATTCACACATACACACAAACAGTCACAGACAGACACACACACACACAATCACAGACAGTCACACACACAGACAATCACAGGCAGACAGACACACACAGTCACAAACACACACACACAGTCAAAGACAGTCACAATCACAGTTACACATAGTACACACTCTCTCACTTACAGTCAGCTTGGGATGGAGGAGGAGTCGATTCAGTCCCTGGTGTGTTGGAGTTGGAGAAGCAGGGACTCCTTCCTGCTTCCTCTCTGTGTGAGCAGTAAGAGGCTGCCTCTAGCTCCGCCACCCACATCTGACATGGCTCCGCCCCCACAGCCAATGTGGCCCCACCTCCAACTCTCTGTGCTGGTCTCCTGCTCCCGGCCCCTGCATGTGTGAGCTGTGTCGGCTGCTAAGGCGCCCAGTGCATCCACACAGCTCACAGAACCTAAAGGTACCCGGTGCGGACCATCCCCCCTCCCCGCCCTTAGTACGCCACTGGTTGGATGTACTTCTTCTTCTCAAAACCCAGCAGGCAATGAGAATGCTGGAGAAGGAGTTGGTGCAATACTGTTAAACATACAATTACAAAAGTAGGCAATGCATTCACACAAGAAACTCAAAAGGAGAAAATAGCAAGTTATATGACTAACGATATTTGGGTGGAATGTGAATACCAAGGGACATGTTATACAGTACAGACAAACCTTGTGTTGTTACCTATATTAGTCCCATGCAAGTTCTCAGACAATTGTTTCAGACAATTCTGAACCTTATTGTATTGCTCATACTCACTAATGTCCTATATATGAAAGTAAAGAATGCAGAGTCATTTCCTTCTGGGAATAGTGGGTTCAGCTAGGAAGTATGATACTGTTACTCCAGGAAAGATGGAAAGAAAATATAATTTCTTTCTCTAACAACCTGGTTGTTAGCTAAATATATAGAAACATAGAATGTGATGCAAATAAGAACCATTTGGTCCATCTAATCTGCCCAATTTTCTAAATAATTTTATTAGTCCCTAGCCTTACCTTATGTGTAGGATATCCTTATGCCTATCCCACGTATGCTCAAACTTCCTTACTGTGTTAACCTCTACCACTTCAGCTGTAAGGCTATTCCATGCATCCACTACCCTCTATGTTAAGTAATACTTCCTGATATTATTTTCAAACCTTTGCCCCTCTAATTTAAGACTATGTACTCTTGTTGTAGAGTTTTTCTTCTTTGAAATACACTCAACTCCTTTATGGTGTTGATTCCCTTTATATATTTTTTAATTTATGTTTTATTTGGTTTGTACACATAGTACATCACTTTTTTATTGTATGGGGTTTAAACCCATGTATAGCAACATATACTGAGCATAAAAACATTTAAGTTAAGCACTTATCAATCAAACAAAAGGAAATCAGACTGGAGTAGGCATGGTCAGTTTATCAGTCCACTGTAACTGGAATCAATTGTGGAGTTGTGGTCAGAAGCTGTGTGCAGAGATGCGTGCCGGCATAAGTAGGCAGGGTACCAGGCGTAGAGCCTCTGAGCCTGGTTTACCGCCTTCAGGCAGTTCCTGCAGCTGCAGTGGATGGTGCTGGTGCCCCAGCTCATTCGGGTTTTGTGAACTTCCCCTTTGATGCGGCCACTTTGACTCGATATGCCCAGGCTCCCGATCCTCTGCTGAAGTGAGAGGGAGGTACCCGTCTCCTAGCACAGCCTTAAGGAATCCCTTCACTCCCCAGCGGAATTTTAGCGAATGGTCTCGCAGCCTCCACGCCACTGTAGCCAGTCTCCTTTTCTCTGCTAGGACCATAAATTGGATGTCCTCAAATCGCCAGCACGTTACCCTCGTACCGTATGGTTCCAAGAACTCTGGAGAGGTTCATTATCACGGCTCTCACCGCTATACCTCTGATGGTTGCGATCGTGTCCCTTGGTGCTTCACTGGGTGCTGCAGTGGATTTTCACACTCTGAATACAGAGGTTATCTGTGGAGGGTCTGTACACCCCTTATCTCCTATAGAGGTAACCAGACCATGGGTGTATTGCAGCAGTGTATCGTTTCCACTGATTCTGGGATGCCCCTCATAAGAATATTATGGCGTCTATGCCTCGTCTCCAACGAGGTCACCGTGCGGCTCAATTGCTGAACCTGAGTGGTAAGTCCCTTAATTAGGTCCCTCTCTCTCCTCCACTGCTCTTACCATATAGTGAATCACACCTATTTTGGTTTGGGGTTCTAGCAGGTCCGCCTTCTAGACTTTCCTCAGGTCTATTAGCGGTTTTATGTCTCCTTTCGTCGAAGGGGAAGAATCTTCTTCATTTTCGGAAGATTGGTACACTGCATCATGTCCCTGAGAGTCAGCAGACTCCTCTCACTCCTGGGAGTCCTCCGAAGTTTCCGAGTCACTGTGGGCCATCATGGTTAGTTGCCGTGGCATAAGCCTCTCGAAGGAAAGTCTTATATCTTGCAATCTGGGGACTTCTGGGCGTTGAGACTTTTTGTTTTTGCGTCCCTTAGTGTTTCTTGGGGGGTTCAAGGGTTTCTTTGCTGGTTTGGCTCATATATGTGTGGTTTCTGTTGCTGTTTCGTGGGGCCTGAACAGAGGTACCCACTAGTAACGAGTCCTTGCTTTGAATATGTATCCATTGACTACAACCCTCTGTTGCCTGTCACTCAGCCACTGCCTAATCCATTTAACAATATTGGAATCCAAACTCACAGTTTACAGTTTAGCCTTCTGTGTGTGACAGCATCAAAAGCCTTACTAAAATCTAGGTAAACGATGTCTACTGCACCGCCTTGATCTGTTGTTTTAGTTACCCAATCAAAAAAATAAGATTAGTTTGTCATGATCTCCCTGAAGTAAACCCATGTTGTCTTTGATCTTGAAATCCATGTGATTTTAGATGTTCAACAATTCTATCCTTTAACATGGTTTCCATTACTTTCCCTACTATCGAAATAAGGCTCACTGGCCTATAGTTACTAGGGAACAGGTTATGTTGAGTATATTATTACTAGGTACAGCTATTATACTGTAAATAACCATGTAGTTAGATCGCCATTAATGCATCCCTGGGTGCAGGGCCAGCGATAAGCCTCACCGCAGTGGCACTAGGCAGTGCAAGGAGAGGCAACAAAAAATGATTAGCAATGTAATGTATAAGAGCATCCTTATAGTGGTAGCCTGTGATCATGTACTTGAGCTGCACATTTTAAAACTGCAATATGTCACATAAGGTTTACATTCCTACCAAGGTAGGCAATAATAGTACAGGCTGTATGCTGTTCAAAGGTAAATCTTACAGGTTATAACACTTAGCAACTTTTAACTAGCTATCCTAAAGATTATAAGACGCTAGTGTCCGGGTACTGAGGCAGGAAGAAAAATATATTGGATCCCAAGTTCAGCAATCATGGCAGTATGTGGCATCTTATTAAGCGGTCATGCGCAGGAACACGGTGGAGAGAGTGTTCGGGACATGAGAGAGGTAATTAGAAGTTGTCTCTCTCATCCGATTCCTTTTGTCGGGAGGCATCTTTATCCCTTTGGTGGATCGTGGGGGTCAGTTGCCGCATGGGTGCGGGTGTAGGTGACCCTCCAGCCCCAGGCTGATTTATAGGCCTGCATCTCGTGGCCACAAACTCTTCTGCTTTCCGAGCATGAGTTTCCTCCTCGCATGGGAGCGGCGGGAGGCCTGATGGTGGGCTGCCGTTTGCGGCGCATGGGCCGCCGCCGGTGTGGGCGATGCTGCTGGGTCAGGACCCTCTTAGCCTTCAGCCTGGGTGGGCTAGGGCGAGTAAGTAGTGGGTGGTCTAGTGCTTTGCCCGAGGGTGACCCCCTCGCCCCCTGCTGCCCGTGACCCTTCTTACGCTTTTCCAGGGGGTCTGGCTGCTGTAGCTGTGCTGACTGCATGCGACTTCTCTCACAAAAGTCTCTGACAAAAGTCTCTGAATAGTCTGTCCAACCGCTGCTCAATATCAGCTGCTCCGTTATAACAGGTCCTGTGACTTGAGAGCTGGGTTGGCTTAAGTGAAGAGTGTGCCGCCGCCATCTTATGTGCGCCTCGTGTGGCGATGCCGCTGATGCGTGTGTAGCACTCGGGGTCCGGTCTAAGTAAAGGCAGGTTACTCCAGACTTCCAGCGGGGACCGGGATATCCCCCACCGGTCCCAGGGGTGGGGGTAGGAGGGTCGAGGTACTTCCGTGCTAGTTAACGAGCGAGGAGAGTGACCGTCTCACCTCAGCTCGATCTTCAGCAGGCCTCAACGATTTCGGGTTCCCGGGTGGGTAGAAGGCTGGTTTTGGTGTCTATGAGTACACCCGGGTTTCCCCAGCATTAATGTAGCCCTCCGAGGTGCGGGCGCGTCGTTTTTTGGGGGGTTTTCACCCTCCAAGTTGTGGTTTGTTGCGGGAGCTTGATCTCGGCACGTCCATTCACTCAAGGTGCTAGGCTCCGCCCCCATCTATCTGCAACTTTAACAGTGTTTACTTTATCTCAGTAAAGTGTGAGCTGAACATGCAGGATATTTTACAGTAGTATAACTATATGCACAGAATTGCACATTTATGTGTTATACTTTGTATAAAATATCCAATTGCTTTGCAAAGTATACGGAACATCCTGTGAAGTGTAAGAACTAAAAGCAGCTATTGTTACACTGAAATCAGTGCTTGGAACTTTAATGTGCTACTAGTCATAAATTAAGTTCCCTTGCAAAAATGTTGGATATTTTATTTGTCATGTCATTTTGACAAAGTGAGACTGCATGTATTCACAAATGTAATGTAGATATCACGGGTGACGGTACGGAGACCGGAACCTTCAGGGCCTGGTGCAGGGTAACAACACGCCCCCTGGTTTTGAGCACCAGCGTTTGTGCGGCCACATACCAGGGCCCTGATGCAGCTACTGCAGACCCCAAGAGCTAGGAGCTTGATGATATGCAGACCTCCCAGGAACTGGATAGGGAGGCTCTGCAGCAGATATGTATCCAGTACTATAAGCAAGGCAAGACTAGAACAGGCACCTAACAAGAAAACAAGACAAGACTAGAAGAACCCAGAACCGGAGCAGGACAGAAAGCAGAACCCAGAACATGTACACAAGACATGAGGGAAACATGAACAGGGCAGGACTGGACTGTCCATGAACTGGAAATACAAGACAAAATAAAACAAGACAAGAGATACAAGGCAAAACAAGAGGAGACATAACTAAGTACTATATATGTAAAACATTGGAGATTTAGACATACATAAATGGCCAAGATGTATGCAGCCCACCACTGTACCAAAGTACTCCAGTTACTGTGGGACCTAACTGCCTAGATATGCATGACTAAATAAACAATAAAACACACACAGTACTTACCTGCAAAGAAAGGAGCAGAGGTAATGAAACCACTGCCTGCAGGACCAGACTGAAACAAAAAAATTATTAAATGGCAAAGGAACGAGTATGGCGACAAAAAACAAACATTTAAAGGAATCAAGGAGACTGTGAATTCCAGGAACAGAATAAAGGAATGAACCCAGGAAACCCAGCATAAAGAAAACCAGACATAGAATAGAAAACAAAAAAAAAACCCAAGAAAAACTAAACAAGAATTGTAAAAAGAGTACTGGATACCAGAAGCCAAGGCCAGACATATCCGTAGAACAGGATGTGATAGTACAATTGTAATCAAAATTATTCAACCCCCAATTATTTAGATTTATTGTCAAAATTTACAGACTTTCAGCTGTTTGCAATTAACAAATCAAACAAAAGCAATGAAATAACTCAACACAATGAATGCTTCAAGTGGCTTCCCCAAATTCCACTGAAAATGCAACTTTATAATGACTTCTCCAGTTTTACATTTTTCAACTCCCTGACTAGAATCCCTCACAACAGCACAACTATGCAAAACAGCTATTGTCTCAAGCGCAAGGTTTTTACTATGTATTGGGGCTGATGTGTACTGTAGTCATTGCAGCCGCCCAGTAGTGATGGGAGTTGAGCGCAGGACTTTTCTTTCTGCAATTGTCTCAAGCGCACCTGATGCAACTAATCAAGGGCTTCATTATTTGCACCAAGTATGCATTAGCTGGAACACTTGAAATACCTGAACTGGCTATGGGTTTGTTGAGTGTCACGGTTGACTGCATGTTAGAAACATGCAAAAACGCAAAAGAATGGTACTCAAAGTTAAGAGAAGGTAAAGGATACAAAAAGATAGCGAAGGCACTGAATTTTCCTAGAGACACTTTTGGAAGCATAGTTTGCAGGTTCAAAGTTGGATGAACGATGGTTACACTACCTGGACGGGGCAGAAAAAAAGCTACCAATGGCTGCAACCAGATTTCTGAGAAGGCAGGTTGTGAAAAACCCTTGAGTGACTGCAAAAGACCTGCAGCAAGATTTAGTGGCAACAGACTTCAGTGAGCACAGTAGGGCACGTATTAAACGCAGAAGGTTTCCATGACAGAACTCCAAGATGTACACCACTACTGACCCAAAAACACAAGTAAAGTCAGCTCCAATATGCTCAAAATAATATGAATGAGCCACGGAAACGTGAGGAGTATGTTCTGTGGAGCAATAAAAAAAAAAAACGATCCAATGGATCAGTGGTATGTCTGGAGGAAAAAAAAAAACGAACACTCTGCCTACAGTTAAGCATGGTGGTGGCTCAGTAATAGTGGTGGCTGCCTTGCATCCTCTGGCACTGGAAACCGGAAAGCAATATGGATTTATTGAAGTAACAGGAAATCCTAGGAGAAAACATCATGCCGTCTGAGAGGATGCTGGGGTGGCATTAGACCTTCCAACGAGGCAATCATCCCAAGCATACCTAAAGTTGCACCAAGACTTGGTTGCAGAAGAAGTCCTGGGAAATTCTACAGTGGCCATCACAGTCACCTGACTTGAAGCCCACAGAAAATCTCTGGTGGGATTTAAAGAAGGCGGTAAAAGCATGCAAACCCAAGAATATTACTGAACTGAAGGCCATTGCTCATGAGTAAAGGGCTAAGATTCCTCAGGAATGCTGCTAGAAACCAGTGTCTGGCTATACATCTTGTTTGCAGCTGGTCATAACAGCAAAAAGGTGCTCTACTAAGTAATAAAGATGCTTGCCAGGAAGGTCATTATAAGCTGCATTTTCAGTTGAATTTGGAGAAACCACTTGAAGTATTCATTATGTTGAGCTCTTTCAATTGCTTTTGTTTGGTTTGTTCATTGCAGCTGAAAGTCTTTACATTTTGGGGTTTAATAATTTTAATTACAACTGTAAACAGGAAAACCGTTACTCTGCATCAAAAAGAATAAGAAAAAAAATATATAGATAATCTGCATGATGGCTGTGGGCTTTTGACAAGGACTGACAAAAAGTAGCTAAAAATATTAAAAATACATAATTTGAAGCTCGTTTGAGGAGATTCCTCATTAACTTATTGTTCCTGTAATATTTTATAATTGTATCATTTATTGTTAATTTCACCCTTTATAATAGTGTAAAGCACTGTGGATTAAGTTGGCGCTATATAAATGCCAAAATTATTATTCATAATAATAATAATAAAAAGACAACACATTGTCTAATTTGTGTTATGATATATTTTTACTTGGCTGGGATTTAAATTAGGGGAGGCAGATTGGCTTTAAAGAGAAATCATAATTATACCCTCCGTCGAGAACTTTGAATTAGGAGTTGGGCATGTAAATGAAAATAAAACCATATAAAAATGACTAAAAGTACAGCTGTACTGATATACTAAAAAAGACATTTAGAAAAATCACAGATGTCTTAAGGTGTTTTGCCTTGTTCATGACTGCTTTGAACCATCTTCTACAAGATCAAAACACCTTGGAATGCATACAAATGCTTTAAGATTTCAAAATTCCTTCCAGATAAGTAGATATATATGCAGAGATAATATATAATGAATTTTTCTGTCTGAGAACAAACACCAAGGAACACACAGTTAAATATCAAAACAGCTGTTCATTCTTTTAATCCTACTATTATTTTATTGACCTTCAGAGCTTTGCATGAACACACCATTTCAGTAAACACTCGCCTTATGATTTTTGTGATGGAATTGGTTCAACGAGTGTTTATTGCTCATGTGTGCACTTTAGCAGGCATGCATGTGCATGCAACCCTAGCAATCCCTTTAATTCCTTTGGTTCCTGTTCAATCAAATAATGTACAGTGGTGCTCAAAAGTTTGCATACCCTTGGAGAATCGGTAATGTATGTACAATTTGTAAAGAAAACATGAGTGAGCAGGCAAAACACATTTCTTTTATTTCTTATGGGATTCATATTCAACTATAGGTTATAACAGAATGGCACAATAATAAAACAAAATATGGCAACAAAGAAAAAAATGAAATCACCCCTGCTTAAAAGTCTGCATACCCTTAGTTCTTAATACTTTAGCATCAATTACAGTGTGCAGTCTTTTGTAAACGTTTTCTATGAGGCCCCTAGTGGTCTGGAAGTTTGGTTTAAATATAAACTAACGCTCTAATTTGCCATATGTCTAGATTCCCTCTTAGATAGGGGGTCCTTTGATATATTAATGGCCAGTAGTCTTGTGTTACAGTATCATATCCAAAAGAAACATTAATACTTACCCAGAGATTAATAATTAAGCCTTATTTTTTGTTATATTTAGAATGGGACAAGCACAGTCTTCCAATGAGTTACGCCGTTGGGCAGGATTGTGATGTCCGCTATATTGGGTCACAATGAAGAAGTGTGACATATCTATGGAATGGGAAAATTGTAACACATTCATAGATGCAATTACTATTTCTGTGGCAAGTACATAAGAGGAGATAGAACCAAATGCTTCCATTCGGATTGATGTTGTGGGTGGTCACTATTTGTCTATATAGGTATGTCTTATCTCCATCTTTAGGCCAGACTTGGTAATACACAGGATATATATCCAATGATATGGAGATGTGTATTGTACTTGCTTGGGGTCAAACTCTAATTTTGAGTGAGTCGCCATCTTCCTTGCCAGAGACCCCCTGGGCAGAAGTTTTACTTTGAAAAGTGATTAGGACTTCTGTTATTTTATCCCTTTTGTTTTTATCTGTTGTTGGTGTAAATAATTTATCCTCTATTTTTTGTATGCACTGTGACTATTTTTTGCTCATAATAAATATTCCTTTATTAAGTTCTGCCTTTGTCTGGTAAAGAATCACGTTACCTGAAGACTTACTAATTAGGCACCACATTTATAAATTGTCTTGGTAGTGGTAGCGTTAAAATAGTAATATGTATATTATTATATTTAAGTGTGGGTGGTGTTAAGTGGGATTTTTATCATTATTTCCGGTCTAGTGCAGACAAATAGTGAATTTTAACCCTTTCACCACCACAACGGTGTCACGCACACTCTTAAAGTAGGGTGCGTTCGTGAAAGCATCCCAATGTGCAGAAGAATGTGAATTGTCTGCCAGTATTTTCTGATGACATGCTGCATTCATCTTGCCATCAATTTTCACAAGATTACCTGTGCCTTTAGAGCCCACACCCCGAAAACATCAGTGAGCCACCACCATGCTTCACTATGGGGATGGTGTTCTTTTCACTATAGGCCTTGTTGAACCCTCTCCAAACCTAGCACTTATGGTTGTGACCATATAGCTCTATATTGGTTATGTCACTCCAAATTACAGTATGCCTGAAGCTGTGAGACTTGTCAAGGTGTTGTTGGGCATATTATAACCAGGCTTTTTTGTGGCATTGGCGCAGTAAAGGCTTCTTTCTGGCAACTAAACCATGCAGCTTATTTTTGTTCAAGTATCGTCGTATTGTGCTCCTTAAAATCTTTCTTGGTCTAGCAGACCTTGGGTTGGTTATAAGAGATTCCCAAATTTTCCACTTCTTAATAAGTGATTGAACAGTACTGACTGGCATTTTCAAGGCTTTTGATATCTTTTATATCCTTTTCCATTTTTATAAAGTTCCATTACTTTGTTACGCAGGTCTTTTGACAGTTCTTTTCTGCTCCCCATGGTCCAGTATCTAGCCTGCTCAGTGCATCCACATGAGAGCCAACAAACTCATTGACTATTTATACACAGACACTAATTGAAATTAAAAAAAGCCACAGGTGAGGGAAATTTTACCTTTAATTGCCATTTTAACCTGTGTTTGTCACCTTGTGTGTCTGTAACAAGGCCAAACATTCAAGAGTGTGATAATAAATGGCTTCATATGATCACTATCATTCAATAAAATCATTTCTTTGGCAGTCATATTTTCAAAATCAATGTTAAAATGTCATAATTTCTTCCAGGGTATGCAAACTTTTGAGCACAACTATATGGTGGAATGAAGTCCTTAGCCTGGCCTTTTACATTACATTCTTACCAGAGTCTCACTTGAGAGGCATTTATACTATTTCCATGGAAAAAGGTTTATGTTTTAATACTGAGTCCAATTGTCAGACAGAAGTTGTTTTTGAACATACTCCTGCTCGTAGTTTTCATCATAGGACACTTGCAGCTAACTTCTTCTAACATATTTTTCTATTATAAACTAAGCTTAAAGGTACACTATAGGGTCAGAAACACTAACATGTATTCCTGATCCTATAGTGTTAAAAACACTATCTACCCCCCCTAAATATAGTAAAATATTACTTTTATTCCAATCTGTTGGTGCTGGCTCTGCCCCTGATTTTCCTCCATAGCTGACATCTTCAGAAGTGATGATCTCCGCAAATCACAATGCTTTTTCATAGTAAAGCATTGCATTGGCTGAGATTGTCAGTTTTGATGATCTCAGCCAAGGAGGGTGGGCAGAGCCACCAAACGCTAACCTGGCCAATCAGCATATCCTCATAGAGATGCATTGAATCAATGCATCGCTCTGAGGAAAGCTCAGTGTCTCCATGCAGAGGGTGGAGACAATGAATGTCACACTGCCCAGGTAGCACCTCTAGTAGCCATCTTAGTGGCTGCCACTGGAGGTGTCCCTAGGCTGTAATGTAACCACTACATTTTCTCCTAAAAGACAGTGTGTACTGCAAAAAGCCTGCAAGGACTGACTATATCTACCAGAACAACTACATTAAGCTGTCTCTTTAAGCTTATGCAGCAAAGTAAATTATGTTCATGATTCACTTTATCCAGTAATAGAATAAAATGTGGTTCACTGCCTCTATAATATTCAATCAAATAAAGTATATAGTCTGGTCTTGAACGCTCACTCAGAGGATTTTTAACACTCCGATATTGCTACGTATATTCATAGAAACATACAATAGGGTTTCCTATAACTAGCTTAGTAAAGGGATGTTTGGTTACAATACAAAATGCATACCGTCTGTTCCTTTCATAAGCATCCTTTAACAAAACCACAATGATGGAAAATTTAAAGAGTGCAGGAGAAAGCTTGTCTGTAAAAACGTCAATGACGGGAAAATCAAAGGGTAACAGAGAGAGAGACGCCTGCAGCTCAGTAAATTTTGAAGACTTACTGTGGTCTATAGGGAATATTCTTTGTACAACTACACAAATAATATAGTCCCAGTGGTATCATAAAAAAGCAAGGCATACTTTTCTAAAATGGTAGTGGCTTTGATTATCTCTTTTTGTTTTGTAAACATGTACCACTTGGCAGAGGCTCCAGTTACCCCAGA
This sequence comes from Pelobates fuscus, assembly GCF_036172605.1. Taxonomy (NCBI): domain Eukaryota; kingdom Metazoa; phylum Chordata; class Amphibia; order Anura; family Pelobatidae; genus Pelobates; species Pelobates fuscus. Next base: position 220,613,844 of record NC_086318.1, on the reverse strand, counting down.
TGACCTGATTTTCTGAGTGATAAATTGAAAAATGTAATATAAGGATTAAGTATACAATTAACTATTGAAAATTACTGTGACGGACCGCCTGGCAGCCCGACTGGGTGCCTGTGCCAATCACTGCTTCCTAGTAGCCTGGAGTACTATAAGCACCGCACCGGACACCATAAGCACTGTAGCCACTTAGCCGTCATAGTTTGGCTGGGGTCTTGCTGTCCTCCACCCACCCTGGACCCAAGCCCAGGATCTAGCTTCCAGTGGGTGGACCTCTCCTACTCCAGAGAGTGTAGCTGGTATAGCTGTTCCCTACAATCATGAGACGAGGCTGCGTGTTGAGGGTGCAGTGAACTGATTTTAATGGGACCACACTTGGCCTTTTATGACAATCCCCATGCAAGGGGTACTCCCACCTGGACCTGATGGAAGACTACAGTACAAAGTTACAGATCAATGACAAAGTTTGTTCAAGTACAGGACACTCCCATACATAATCATACAAAGCCTCCCCTTTGCCTGGGAGATAATTGAGTCAGGAACTGTACTAACTCAATTATCTCCAGACACAAAAAACACACATTTTTATAAAACCCCAAAAGTACCTTTAAAACATACAAAACCGCCACAGTTACATCCCCTGATAGCCCTAATCTGGGTGAACAACATGTCCAAGGGGGTTCAGGAATTTCATTGAAGTCATAGTTTTGGCCGACTGCATGGTCCCATGCCCAAAACAACTCCATAGAATCGCGGCTCAGTGCTGCTTGGGACCCACCGGAAACCACAAAGTCTTGTGAAATTCCCATAATTCAGCAGATTCCATTCAGATAACCAAGAATAGTGAGGACTTTATTCACTAAATAACCAGATGCAGTGATTTCACTACTGACTACCAAAATGGAAGCTAAATAGCAAACTTTAAGGACAAAAAAAAACAAAACTTGATTCATTAAAAATGTATGCTAAAAGCCAAATGCCAATGTTTATTATTGTCACAATGTAATACCCCAACACGCAGAGTACAGGACAGCAAGGGAGAATATAGGGAAATAACTTATAACTGGGCCTTAGAATGGCCAGACTTAACATTGTACAATGCATAGTCTGTAATCAGTGGCGGCTCTACACTTTATGAGGCCTTAGGCGAAACTCTAACGTGAGGCCGCCCACGAACACACATAGTAAAACAATATATAGGGGTTGCATTGTGTGTGTATAATGAGCTGTAGTTATATTGAAAGGCGGGCTTGCAGTGCTGGATTCATTTATTCATTGTTCAGAAGCTTGCATTGTAGCGGCTCCCTGTGCTGCTCTGCTCTGTTGTGAGCTCTCTGACTGTAGTTATGGCATAATTTGCAGACTAAATTAATTTGCAGTGATGCTGATTGTTTATACATGATTGCCGTGTATGGTTGCATAGCCTGACAGTCATCTATACAGAAGTGCCGGTGTGCATGGGTTATTGCAAACAGAAATAAACATTTTGATTGGGTAAAAAAAAAAAAAAAAGCTTTTAACCCCTTAAGGACACATGACGTGTGTGACACGTCATGATTCCCTTTTATTCCAGAAGTTTGGTCCTTAAGGGGTTAAAAAAATCACCTACAAAATAAAAAAGTTACAGATAAGAAAACTGTCACATATACATTTCCCACACATTCTGTAATCTCTTAATATATATTTTATCCCATATGTTATTTACATGTCTCCATGTTTTGTATATGCATGTATATAATTTATATTTTATGTCTTGCCACTTTACCTTTGCCGTAACATACCACTCTCACATTGCAACCATAGACATACACTAATACATGCACACATATACACAGTGTTACATGCACACATATACGATTCAAAACACATTAACACTCTCATACATGCATTTGCACACATAAACACACTGACAAATGCAGAGAATCCATGTTTGTGAATGTATATGTCTGTGAGCATGTGTATGTTTATGGAACTGTATGTGTATGGGGTAGCTGACTGCTGTGTGTTGTGTGTTTGGGGGGGCTGGCTGTGACCATGATTGTGTGTATGATGAATGTATTCAGGATGTGACAGGGTGCGCAAAGGGGTAACTGTGGCAGGGTGAGGGGATTAATGAGAAAGGGTTGGGTGGTGAGTGTGACATGGTTGAGGGAAGGAGTGTGACAGGTAGAGGGGAAGAAAGTGTGAGAGGATTAGAGGCGTTAATGTGACAGGGTGAGTGTTGCAGGGTTGGGGTGAGTGTGGAATGGTTGGAGGAGGGAGTGTGACAGGGCAAGGGGAGGTGAGTGTGACAGGATTAGAGAGGGTTATGTGACAGGGTGAGTGACAGGATTAGAGAGGGTTATGTGACAGGGTGAGTGACAGGATAGGAGAGGTTAATGTGATAGGGTGAGTGTGGCAGGGGGATAAGTTTGACAGGATTGGGGTTAAGTGTTTTACAGATGGAGGTGGGTGTATGACAGGGCGAGGGAAGGTGAGCCTAACAGGATTATGTGACAGGATGAGTGTGGCATGGTTGGGCAGGATCAGGGCCGGACTGGGAGAAAAATTCAGCCCGGGCATTTTTTTTATCACAGCAGCCCACTAAGAAGGGGGCGGGGCAGAGAGAGGGTGTGTTTCGTCATCACCAATGACAAACACGCCCCCTCTCAAAGTGAGCATGTTGGTTTAATGCTCTTCGAGGGCAGACCATGCGCAGAACTCTGCTAAAGAGCTCTAGCATGCGAAAAAAAAGCCCTGTATTTGTTCTGCACAGTGCAAGCAAATTTAATAGCATGCTTGCACTGTGTTTCCTTGCAACTTGTCTCTGGTGTCTCTATAAATGGATACCAGGAGACAAAAGGGCCAGGAAAGAGTATTGTGTATGTGTTTGGAGCCTGCTTGTGGGATTGTGTGTGTTTAGAGTGAGCTGATTGTGGTGTGGTATTGTGTAATAAGGTCGGTTTTAGTCGTGTTGTTTTTTTGGTGTAATGTAATGCAAATGTGGCTAAGGGCTGTAGAGAATGTGTGTGTATAGGGGATGTAGTATGTGTTTGTTTACAATGAATCTAGTGTGTTTATAAGGGATCCAGAGTGTGTATTTTAGGAATGTAGTGTGTGTGTGTATACAGGAGTCTAGTGTGTGTTTGAAGGACCCAGAATGTGTAGGAGATCTAGTGAGTGTGTGTATATAAAGATTCAGAGTGTATAAAGGGATCTAGGTGTGTGTATACGATCCAGAGTTGGGTAAGGGATCTAGTGTGTGTCTGGAACGTAATGTGTTTAGGAGTGCAGTATGCGTGTGAGGGGTGCTGTAGTATATGTATATATATATATATATATATATATATATATATATATATATACACACACACATATATATATGGAAGTATTGTGTGTGTTTGGTGCAGTGTGTATGTGTGAGGGGTGCAGTGGGTGTCTGTGAGGGATCTAGTGTGTATGTGAAGAGTGCAGTATGTGTGTGTGATGGATGCTGTGTTTGAGTGGTGCTGTGTGTGATGCGTGTGAGGGTGCTGTTTATTATGTGTGTGAGGGTGCTGTGTGTAAGGGTGCTGTGTGTGATGGGTGTGAGAGTGATGTGTGTGAGAGTGCTGTGTCTGAGAGTGCTGTGTGTGATGGGTGTGATAGTGCTGTATGTGATGTGTGTGATAGTGCTGTGTGAGGTGTGTGAGAGGGCTGTGTGAGGTGTGTGAGAGGGCTGTGTGTGAGACTGCTGTGAGAGGGCTGTGTGTGAGAGTGCTGTGTGTGATGTGTGTGATGTGTGTGAGTGCTGTGTGTGATGTGTGTGAGAGTGCTGTGTTCGATAGTGCTGTGTGTGATGTGTGAGATGTGTGAGAGTGCTGTGTGTGATGTGTTTGATGTGTGAGAGTGCTGTATGTGATGTGTGTGTGAGAGGGCTGTGTGTGATGGGTGTGAGTGCTGTATTCGATAGTGCTGTGTGAGATGTGTTTGATGTGTGAGAGTGCTGTATGTGATGTGTGTGTGTGTGAGAGGGCTGTGTGTGATGGGTGCGAGAGGGCTGTGTGTGATGGGTGTGAGTGCTGTGTTCGATAGTGATGTGTGTGAGAGAGGGATCTGTGTGATGGGTGTGATAGGGCTGTGTGTGATGGGTGTGTGATGGGTGTGAGTGCTGTATTCGATAGTGCTGTGTGCCCGATGGCCAGTCCGAGCCTAGGCAGGATAAGTGGCAGGACTGAAGTTGTTAATGTGAAAGAGGATGAGTGTGACAGAGTTGGGGGTACGTGTGACCATATGAGAGAAGATGAGTGTGATAAGAGTAGGGGGATTAATATGATAGGGTGAGTGTGGAAGAGCGAGGGCAGGTTACCCCCTCCCCTCCAGAAAAATAATCTTAGTGTTTTTAAACTACTGCAAAGAAATGTTTTTCCCACATAAAAACTGGTGGGGCACTGAACCAAGTGCCACTGTGTAAAGCTCCACTTGAAATGGAAAAATTTCTTGTGCAGTTTTTCTAGTCTAAACTTGTTTTCAGTTCATTACAATGCAATGTTCAGTGGCTATGCCCTTTTCAGTTGCTAAAATAGGCCTCGATTTAATAAGTTTTCCTCCTCCATGGAGTTGTCTGTCAGTGCTTCCAATAAAGCAAGGTTTTCATTAACATACCAGCTAGCATCTGTAACAGTCATAATAAAATAACACATGAATAGTGTTGCACATTTTGTATTACAAATTAAGACCCATAAATCTACGTAATAAAACTGAAAGAAAGACCATAAATAGTGGCAGGGAACTATTACTACTAGAGTTAAATAGAAAGAGGAATATGGGCAAAGTGGAGCAGTCGATATGGTTTCCAAACATCTAATTAAAATGAACCAGCAGTCCAATTCTAAAAGGATCACTCCATGTCTATGGAGTATCCTATTTTAAAACTAATTTATAAAAGGGACGATTTCTTGGAGAAATTGTCACTTTTATCATTAGAATTACAAACACCTCCCGGACTGTCAGACATTCAGGGAGATTTTCTTTCTCCTTCTGCTAGCTCCAGTGTGCGTGCCTTCTTTTCTTCCCATTGCTGTTCACAGACCTCAGACCAGCATCCCTCAGCTCCCTTAGAACAGGGCATGTGCATGCATGTGCAGGAAACTGATTCAGAGGCTTCTTAATGAGAAGCCTCTGATTGGTTATTCTCCTTGAGGAGACTGAACGTCTGAAAGGGGGGATGGCTTGAAATGTCTACACTAATAAGAACTGTAAAATTTGCAAGTTGTTTTTGGATATATCCCCAAAGGCTATATTCATAAATAAATGCATGCATCAATTCATTGGTGGTCTATCTAATTAATAGCCTTTTTTTACTGTGAAGTTTTCTTTTACACTTTTTACTTCAGTTTGAAATAAACACTGAATCTCTTTAAAAATTATTAAAGGAACACTTTAAACCCCCAAAGCACTTTAGCTTGCTGAAATGCTTTATGTGTGAAGAGTGTACCCTCTTTTTTATTTTACAAAAAGTGCATATTTTAGTGGAAATGTATACTTTCAAAAATTAACCTGGTGGGGGGGCGTGGTTTGGACGCCGGCGAAGATGGCCACATAGAGCTAGTGCTCTGCACCCCGGCGCTCACAAACGCACAGTAACCAGCTTTGGCCCAGACTTTGGGCCTGCGAAACTCACCCCAGGCGCCCCGTGAGTGCGGCCGGACCGAGAGGACGGATGTCCAACCGCAAGCCGTCTAAGAAGAGAGGCGCCAACAAAGCTCAATCAGTTGTGGATATGTTCGCAACACAAAGGCCTGCTGCACGTGGCGCGCCGGCAACCACAAGCCCTGGCGCGGTGCACCCCACGGGGGGGTCCCCCGGACGGGAGACTCTCACCAAGAGGCATCCTCTAGTGCCATCCTGCAATCTCTCGCAGAAGTAAAAGGCTGCTTGGCCGCAGAAATCAAGAGAACTGCCGCGGAGGTCAAAGCCGAAATAGCACCCATAGGGGCGCGCACCACTCGAGTCGAAAGACAACTGGGGACCGTGGTCTCAGCACATAACAAGGCTGCAACCCTTACGAACGCACTCTCCTCCAGGATCAATGACCTAGAGCTGGAGCTGGAGGATATCTCCAATCGGTCAAGGAGAAACAACTTGCGCATCCGAGGCCTGCCGGAAACGGTGGGAGACACAGACCTAGAAGACACGCTAGTCACCATTTCAAACGCAGCCTCCCTGACATCCCAGATCACCTATGGCTGGTAGACAGGGTACACTGGGCTCTGAGGGCCCGTGGGACGAAAAACAGCCCCCCACGAGATGTCATCGTCAAATGGCACTACTATAAGACCAAAGAAGCCATACTGCGACACAGCAGGGTGGGGGCCTACGAGCGTGAGGGGACTGTGCTACAACTTTACTAAGATGTGGCACCGGCCACACTCCTTCGGAGGAAGGAATGGAAACCAGTAACGGACCTATTGAGGAGCAACGGCATACGTTTTCCTTGGGGTTACCCCTTTTATGATTCTGGTCTTCAAGGGTCCGAGGCCGACGGTATTGTTACCATCCACTGATATTCCCGCCTTTCTCCAGGAGTTGGGCCTGGACCTGCCAGAGGACTTCCAAGCACCACTACGGCAGACAGAGGCTCTCTTCATGGTCACCGAGTCGGAAGAACCCTGAGGCCCCTGGCGGGACTAGCAAAGGGGCAGTGAACATTGTACCGCATACGCGCGCCGTGTGAGGGCCCTTATCGATAGCAGGACATATCTAAACTGCACAAGCATAAGTACATTTTCTTGGGCACCATGGGCTGCACAGGCATGTGTTTATCTGATGGGGTGGGGTGGAAGCGGGGACACGGTGCCAGGGGGTGTTTGGGATGGGGGGGGGTTGGGGAGGGAGGTGGTTATAACTGTATGGCCCAGCAAATGTGATTTTGTACGTGCACTGTGCCATGAACAAGACGGTATGGCCCCGGGACTGGTAATCAGCAAGGGGAAGGACGGGGTGCGGGCACGGGGAGCTGACTTCCCCCCGCGGCACAGAGTGAATTACCCCTTAGGTGGAGCAGCGGCGGCGTTCCCCCGGACGGGGGTGCACCCTGCGCGCCCAGATCGTTGCCTCCAGTCCACACACGGGCTGGGGGGCGGGGACCCTCCACACTGCAGAGATGGCGCAGACGCCCACAGGGAACTGGGTGGGGTCGACTGGAAATGGCGGGGGCTCTCGTAGGAGCTGCCCGGCACTGGGCAGAGGTTGCCCTCCCCTTCCCGCGGCCCCCCCCTCCCATCTTCTTGCACCCTAATGCGGGCCCCAGCGGTTGGGGTTAATACAATTACCTCTTTTGAGTGAGCGTTGCCGGGGTGCTCCCCCCCGTTTTGAGGTGATCCCCTCAACGCGGTGGTTGCCCACCCCCAGAGCTCCTGGCAAACTATAAGACCTGGAACTAAACTTTTAGTTTACTTAAGTTTACTTTCTTTTAGAGTTATTTTAGAGTTCCTAAGTGTTATAAGGGACTACTACACCGGTTGGCTGGTGTGTTGTATTGTGGACCCGGCCCCAGCAGTCGGGGTTGACAAGGCTACCCATTTTACGTGAGCATTGCCGAGGTGCTCTTTGGCTGGGTTCCCCCCTCCCCCCCCCCCCGTGTTGGGTCGATCCCCTTGGCGCGGTGGTTGCCCACCCCTGGAGCTCCTGGCAAACTATAAGACCTGGAACTAAACTTTTGGTTTACTTTAGTTTACTTTATTTTAGAGTTATTTAAGAGTTTCTAAGTGTTACAAGAGACTGCTTGCACCGGTTGGCTGGTGTGGTGTATTGTGAACCCGGCCCCAACGGCTGGGGTTAAAAGGGCTACCCATTTTACAGGAGCGTTGCCGGGGTGCTCTTTGGCTGGGTTCCCCTTCCCCCTCCTCCCCCCGTTTTGGGGTTATCCCCTCGACGCGGTGGTTGCCCACCCCTGGAGCTCCGGGCAAACTATAAGACCTGGAACTAAATTTTTGTTCTACCTTAGAGCTATTTTAGAGTTTACTTTATTTTAGAGTTTATAAGTGTACCAAGTGACCACTAACACCAATTGACTGGTGTACTGTACTGTGAATCCGGCCCCAGCAGTTGGGGGGCCTAAATCTACTTGTTCTACGTGAGAGTTGCCGGGGTGCTCTTTGGCTGGGTTCCCCCCCCCGTTGCGGGGTGATCCCCTCGACGTGGTGGCTACCCAGCCCCGGAGCTACTGGCAAACTATAAGACCTGGAACTAAACTTTAATTTTATCTTAGAATTATCTTAGAGTTGATAAGAGTAACCAGAGACTAAATACACCAGTTGGCTGGTGGGCAACACTGTGAATTTTGTATTTTAAACACTGTTCTTTGAGAGAGACCATCCTATCCTGTACTAACCACCCAGAAACAAGGAACTCTTGCCCAACAGGAATTGGCTTAGTAACACGCACAGGATAGTACCGAACACTCTCTCTCTTGTTTTTTCCCCTTTTACTTTAGTTGGCCGTAGCCTTCACTCTCGACACCCTTGATCCCACTCGTACCCCCCCCCTACCAGCTCTACCACTCCTGACCCACTGCTGGGGACTGCCATAGCAGCTGACTCCGCAGCTGACACACACTTATAGAAATAGATCCCACAAAAAAAACAGCAAACCTACAACAAATGGAACTTAAACTGACATCCCTAAATGTAAACGGACTAAACAGCCCAAAAAAGCGTAGACTCCTATTTTGTGAGCTTAGGCGACAAAAAGCTGATATTGCGTACATACAGGAAACCCATCTACCCAGCACGATGGGAATACAGCTCACAAACCAGGTATATACCAGAGCATACGCATCACGGGCATTGTGTAAGAGAAACGGTGTGGAAATCCTTATATATAAGAACTGCCCACTCACCAAAACCCATACACATGCTGACAAAGAAGGTCGGTACGTGGTCCTGACGGGTACGATCCACTCCAACACATACCATTTGATCAATGTATATGCACCTAACACCGCCAATAGGGACTTTTGGACAGACCTAGAAGCATTGATCCCGCGCTGGGAAGAGCTGGAGGCAACTTTGGGGTTAAACCATTCGTGGGCACTAATTTCTGCAAAAAAGAATAAAAAAGCAAAAGTACTTTTGTATAATATTACAAAAATCCTAGAGAATCCTAGAGAATAAAATAAAACCACATTTTCCATCAGAGGTGGTAAAGGACTAAGTATAACTCCTCCTATATTCAGAAATGATCTCGTGATCACAAGCTTTTGTCTAGCTTATGAGGTGACAAATGTCTTTAGAAACCAGAAACATGTGTCTAGGAGCATTTTGTTGACGAAAAAAAAAAATAACTATTCTTTTTTATCATTATATAGTTGGATCTCAGTGGTTCTGGGTTTTTAAAAAAAATTGTTCTAACCTAGTGTCAATTCATCCTGTCATGCAGATGTTATTCACATTATTTAAATACTCGTTGTAATGACACATGCTGTTTAGTAAGGCAAGTCTATTAGAATAAATATAGTATAATACAATATAGTTTTGGTAACTATGATTCAAAACTTTTTTCATGATTATAATATTATTGTGGGGCGTGGCCTGGAAGCCGTCGGAGATGGCCGCTTAACTTCGGAGCAACGACCCGCAAAGCATTGTAAGCAGCACTAAACGCCGCAATACTCTCCCGATGGGGCGCACCAAACGGGCAGACACCCACCAGACCCCCAGGAGACCACTGAACAGCCCGCACGCCGGTTCCCTGGACGGCTACCTGCAAACACCGAGCAGCCAGCCACGCGGCACACAAGGCCCCAAAATGGCCGACGGCCAGTGCTCACCGCCGGAGACGGAACCCCAAGCGCTATCCCTCGCGGACATAAGAGCTGATATCAGGGCCCTTACTGCAACCATGAAGGACGACCTCAAAAGTACCTCGGACACGCTCCATGAGGCGATTAGAGCGGAGGTCGCCATCTTAGGAAACGAATTGGCAGCACATGGTAACCGCATTCAGACCCTGGAGGCCTCAGAACAGGCAATGTCTAGCCGCATAGAAGCTAATAACTTAGCGATTACCCGACAGGGGACTATCCTTCTGCACCTTAGAAGACAAGCTGAAGATCTGGATAACAGAGGACGCAGATCTAATATAAGAATCCGCAACCTCCCTGAATCCAATGGAGAAGAAGACGTGGAGGCTATACTCTCCGCCCTCTTCAAAGGTATACTAGGCCCGGACGCACCGCAACATATCCAATTCGACAGAGCTCACAGGGCCACAAGACCGAGGAACATTGACAATTCTCCCAGAGACATTATCTGCTGCTTGCATGAATTCAAACTAAAAGAACTGATAATGTCCAAGGCCCGCTCCAAACAGTCCTGGCCGTTTCAAGGCTCAGAAGTGGCCCTCTACCACGACCTGTCACCCCTCACTCTTGAGGCCCGCAGGGCACTCCGGCCGGTAACCCAACTTCTGAGGAGCCGCAACATCCCCTATAAATGGGGCTTCCCCTTTAGCTTACTGGCCGCCCTGATAACGAATGGATCCCGATCCGGTGGCCTGAAGAAGTACCGATATTCCTGAGGCGACTAGGCCTGCCGCCCACGGAGGTTGAAGACTGGATCCTGAGGCCGACAGAACCACGCCCTGGCCCGATGGCACAAAGACTTGCACGACGCCGCAGAGAGGAATCGCCGCACAGACCGCCGGCGCACCGGCCACGCAACCCGGCCCAGCAGGCTGACTAACGACCTGGCACTGAGGTGGACGACCTGGCGTCTCCCCCGGCTGGTAGGACAGAGGCATCCTGGCGACTGAGATCATGACAGCTAAGTACATTTATGTTCTTACACTGACAAATATCGACTTTGACCCGTGACTATTGACTTTACTCACCTGCACCACACGCTAGTGCTGTTGGCATGGACTGACTCCCTGCGGACTGTTGCCACCCACCCGACGACATCACCCACACCTGAAGTGGTCAGGGGCACTTACGCACCACCGAGACACTGACAATTTGGCACTGTTGAATGGAAGGGGTGGGATCCTGGACGCTATTTGGGAGGGGGGGTGAAAGTTGGGACATGGGACCTTACCGCTTAATACTGTAGTGACACTACACCTGGATCACCGCCAAACTAGGGGTACAACCCGATGCTACTCCAGGCTCTACTGGAGGACTGAGACTGTGGGTGAGGGGGATCGGGGCAATGTTGAATGTTGAAAGGGTAAAATGCTTGAGGCGGGAGGGAGAGGGTGGGGGAGGATGAAAATGTATAATGATGGTAAAGATGGTTGTATAGCACGGAGCCCACTGAGCACTGCACTTAGCACAGGAAAGTCTAGGGATCACTAGATCAGACAGGTACTGTATATGGAGGGATTAAACCCAGTGTAACCCCGGACACACATCCCTGACTTAGCTTAAACGCCTCAACCACCCCACTCTTAACGCGAACTACCCCACACTCCAGACCGCACTCGCACTGCAGAGACAGGCACCCAGGAATCACACCCATTGTCCCGGACCGAAGCCTAGAAGACGCACCCCACCACCATGACGACGACGAACTATAACGACCTACGCTTCACCTACAAATAACCTGACTGACTTTGACTTGCCCGATGCCACCTGAAAGCTGACTGACTATGAGACCCTACAGAGCCTGGACCACCGGACGGGGGAGACTCTACTAACGCAATTGTAGATAGTGCTAACCCAGACCCAGAGGGAGAGTACATAACCGCTAGTACCACCAGCAACAAAGTGCACACGAAACGCTATATTTTCAGCGGGACAGGTAATCCACCTGAGACTTCCAGACACACCCGCACACCACTTCGACTTGGCGAAGGCCACGACCCGAACCAAGCCCGTGTAAACCAGAACCACTGAGGGGGCCACAGCCGCGGCTACTCCGGTACATACCGTGTAGTGGTACGGCTCTGGACACCCACCCAGTTACACGGGACCACATCCTATACAAAAGGGTACACCAACACCTACTACATAAATTGGTATACACACACACACAGACACACCCTACATAACTGCCACACACACACCCCCACCACCACACACGACTAACCACCCGCACGCACTCCAGGGGACAGCCGAACACAGGTAGACGCACAAGCGCCTGCGGAGACACACCCGCAGTCGTTATACGACTGTGACGCTGAGTCGCGAGAGACCTCATACCCACAGCGCTCTAACTCTTCGCTGGACGCCCCGGGAGGTGCTCACCTGCCCCCCCCCCTCCTGCCTCTCTCTCCCCCCTCTGCGCTCTCCCTCCTTTTTCTTGCCCCCGCTCTTTCTCCCTGCCGCCCTGCGGCGACTGATCCGGCAGGCCCCGGCCCCGTTCCCGCTTGCAAGAAGGAGAGACCCCTAGCGGGAGACGCGGAGCGGACAGCCTACAGCTGACCAGCGAGTGGGACGCGACAATGGCCTACTCTCCGGCACCCCTGATCATTACGACGCAGAACTGCAGGGGCCTCAACACCCCGGAAAAGAGATCACACCTCTTGAAAACCCTCAAGAGACAACACGTTTCGTTTGCTCTCCTGCAGGAGACTCACCTGAGAGCTGAGGCAAACTCGCTACTCAAAAACCGACATTACCCGCTAAACTTCTATAGCAACCACCCCACAATGCGAAAAACGGGTACAGCTATCCTGATCGCAGCCAACCTCCAGTTCGTACCCACAGACCATCTGTCGGACGGCGATGGCAGATACGTATTCGTTAAAGGGATCCTGGCGGGAAGGACGTATACAATAGCGAACATTTACACCCCGAACTCGGGACAAGCCAGCTTCCTCCGTAGGACACTGAGAAAGTTAGCCAACTTCACGTAAGGAGTGCTGATAATGGGAGGCGACCTAAACGTCCCACTAGATCCTCTGGTCGATACATCGATGGGACGGAGTAGTGTCCCTGACTCAGCCCTGCAAACTATTCGACGATCCCTCAGAACGCTTCGCCTGACAGACGCGTGGAGGGCGCTCCATCCTACCGACCGGGACTACACCTATTACTCCACGCTACACCATAGGTATTCCCGGATCGACTACTTATGCATACAGCAGGAAGGACTCACATTCCTCCGAAAGGCTGACATCCACTCGACCCCCTGGTCGGACCACAGTGAAGTGAGGGTAGAACTGGAATCACCACTTTATCGCCCAGCTAGGATGACTTGGAGACTCAATGACGCCCTACTCCAAGATGTTCCGTCGAGAACGTTGATTGCGGATCACATTCGTCGATACTTCGAGGAGAACTCCACAGAAGACGTTTCGGACATAACCATCTGGGAGGCGCACAAAAGTGTCCTGAGGGGCCACCTCATCAGAATGGCCACACAAAAAAAGAGGGAGGCAGGCGCACAGATTAAAGACCTCACCAGACAGATAGCAGATCTGGAACAGATACACAAAAGAACCCAACACGACCCAACTTACCGTGAGCTGACCCTGAAAAGGAAACAACTCACAGACATCCTGGAACGAAACCACATGAGACAGGTGCAACGTTCAAAGGCATTCTTTTACACGCACGCTAACAAGGGGGGCAAACTTCTCGCCCAAATGCTCAGGGGACCGCAGAAGCAGGCGCAAGTACACGCCCTGCGCACTGGACAGGGCAAACTCACACAATTCCCAGATGACATCGCCAACGAATTCCGGAGATATTACTCACAACTATACCACATCCCTGCAACAGATGGTGACACCGGTATCGCACAGCAGAGAATTGAAACCACCAACTACCTACAAGGGTTCAACCCAGACGCCCTCACCCCAGAAGAAGCGGAGGGTCTTGAAGCGCCCATCACCGAAGGGGAACTTAAGCTGGCCCTAAAATCGGCAAAAAACGGTAAGGCACCGGGCCCGGACGGGTTCCCGGTGGAATACTACAAAAAATTTAGCGATGACCTAATACCGAGATTAGTAAAAGCCCTAAACAACCTACGTGATGGAGCTTCCTTTCATAAGGAATCCCTAGCGGCGACGATCACAGTGATACCCAAACCAGGGAAGAACACGGAACAGGTGGGTAACTACCGCCCAATCTCCCTCATCAACTCCGACATAAAACTCTTCTCGAAGATACTCTCCCTCCGTCTGCAGGCCTTCATACCTAGACTGGTCCACCCTGACCAGACAGGCTTCATCCCGGGCAGGGAAGCCAGAGATAGTACGCTCCGACTCTTCATGCTACAACACCTGGCGAAACACCTGCAGAAGAAGCTACTTTTACTATCCACGGATGCGGAAAAAGCATTTGACAGGGTGAACTGGCACTTCATGATGGAGACACTGAGGAAAGTCGGTGTCGGAGAGGGAATGATGACCTGGATCCAGAACTACACACCCCTCCTGACAGACATCCTGGACGACCTTAAGAGATGGAACTTCAACCACATCTCCTGGCAAGGTCGTATAGCAGTCATAAAAATGAACATCCTACCAAGGATATTATATAAGTTCCACACCATACCTCGCACAATCCCACCGGCATTCTTTAAAACCCTCCGCTCAGCATTCCTCAGATATATATGGAAGGGAGAGAGAGCTAGGATCAAGCATGACACACTCTGCCTCCCCAAACCGTGGGGAGGACTGGCCCTGCCTAACCTCCACAAATACTACCAAGCCACGGTTCTACAACGCGTCAGAGACTTGCACCTGGCGTCCCCCCACAAACGGTGGACCTCCTTAGGCCGGGAATTGGCGGACAACCACCTACACCTCTTCCTATGGTACAAGGAGGCAGACGCCAAGAAGGACCTCGGGGAGGACTCGCCAATCACCCAGACCCTTAGGACATGGACCAGACTGAGACAAACTTCCTATATCTCACCTACCCCGAGCCCCCTGATCCCCATTGCTCATAACACGTACATAGGCGACGGAATACCGCCTCCAGCATGGCCGCTACCAAACCAAGACGGGTTCATCCCACTACATATGGCGATCACAGACAGGGGGATGAAGACGCTACAGGACATATCGGAAATAGAGAGACCCACGTTGATGCACCAATTCCATTATGCCCAACTCAAACACTTTTATCACAACTTACCGCATAGAAATAGACTGCATAGAGACTTAACGTGGTTTGAACAGCTATGCTACCAGACACCCGAGGCAGAAGGTACAGTCTCCACAATATACCAGCGACTGGCGACGGGAGAGAGGGAGAGGAAAGATACCTTCAAGGGGCGCTGGGAAGATGCACTGAACAGAGAATACACAGAAAGTCAATGGGAGCAAGTATTATTGCTGCAACACAAGAGCTCCTCTAGCTCACAATACCAGGAGACGAACTACAAGTTGCTATCTCACTGGTACCGCACCCCATCTCTGCTACACCGAATCAGCCCAGAAATTCCAAACACATGCTGGAGATGCGAGACGGAGACAGGGACCCTACAACATATCTGGTGGGAATGCGACGGTATTAAGCCATACTGGGTGAAGGTTGAAGATGAAATACGAAAGATACTAGGCGAACCTCAGAACCTGACGGCAGACCTAGTTCTACTGCACCACACGGACAAATCGCTCTCAGCTTACAAAAAGTCGATCCTCCGACACCTCTTGAACGCGGCGAAGGCACTGATACCGCTGCTCTGGAAGAAGCCGCACCCGCCGACGATCGGACAATGGAGACGTAAAGTGGATGATATCCAAAAAGCTGAATCCATAATAGCCAACCTGCTGGGCATACAAGAAAAGCATGCGGATCAATGGGGACCCTGGTTCTTCTATCGCTCGCAAACCACGGGTGATGACTGAAGGGGTTGTGGGAATACGGGGCCCGGGCCTGCCTGATACAACTTCCCTACCTCCACTCCGATCTGCCATATCCTCGCCAGGGACCGGGGGACAGGTGGGCAGGGACCCCGGTGAGACCAGAGAGGAGGCCCCACCACGGTTGGGAATAGACACCCGGGGGATGGAGTCAAGGGAACGCTACCAGGGCATAGAGTAACCAGACTTGCATGTAACGCGCGTAAGGGGATGACTATTTTCTTATAATATAGAATACACACACACACTGACAACCGAGGCAACACGAGAGAGACTGGCATCACACTGAACCGCACGGGGGGGGGGGCGGGCGGGTGGGGGGACAGGGAGAGGTACATTGGGAACACACACCACACATACCACCACACGCACATACCAGCACGTAAGACCACCTAAATTGACACCCACACATACACCAGAAGCAAGACTAGCCCGGAGATGACTCCACAGACGCTGAGTATCTTAGCAGACAGAGGGACGACGGAAACGTACTGGCTACGGAACACAGGGAACGCATAACCCGACAGCTACCAACTAGAAAGCAGGGACGAATAGGGGTGCAGAGGGCCCACAGACGCTACCCTAGCCCCGTTCTCTACACTAGACACCCTGATACCAGCAGAACACATGAACAAACCACTGGTGAGTCGTATTAACTCCCAAACGCTGGACTACCTCAAGGCTCCACATAACTCCCACCGACGGATACCGGGGAAGGGGGTGGGGGAACGGATGCCTCATGCACCCCAGAGAACACACGGTAATAAGATCGTGACAGCTAACCCCTGACCCAGCCTAGTAGTGAACTGTGTCTAGTACTGCCATTCACACCACAACTGCAACCTGATACCTACCAACCCAAGCTCAAGTAGGGATATATAGGCCCATACCCGGAGCGCTGGACCCACCATCCGAGCTCCGAACCAAGTCTTGCACCCAACATCATTAGACCCTGGTGTATGAGGGGGTTGGATAGGTCGCTAAACAGACACCTAGAGCATGTATCTCTCGACACGTCCCTCTATGAAAGGCTATGGATACTACGCTCAATGACCCCACTTGTTACTTCCAATGGCTCTCCCCGAGATCCGAGGGGCCACACACGGGGGGCGGGGGGGGTTATGGGGGGAAGGAAAACAGTAAACAAAATGTTAACATGTTGGTAGTTAATGATGATAATTAATGTTAATTAATGATGATATGCTTGTGTTCAGAGGTGACCTGCGTGTCGCTTCACTTGAAAAGATGACTTACAGATTTTGCATGTTACCGTTGATGTTTGATCGCCGGGACCTGCGTGTCCCGCTTAATGTCTACTCTAAGTTGACTAAATGAACATTTCACTTCAATAAACACATATTTACAAAAAAAAAAAAAAAAAATAATAATATTATTGTGACAAGTGAAGAGGTAATTCATGTTTTTAAAATAGTGATACATTTGAGGTATATATATACAGAGGAAAAACCTTGATACAAAAGTTAAATATAAGAGCAGGGTCGGACTGGCCCACCGGCTTACTGTGAAATTTAAAAGTGGCCCGTTGCACTTTGGGTCAGGAGGGAAGCCTAATCCCATTTAAGTTATTTTTCTCCTCAGACTGGGAGTGTCACATATCCTTCGTATCCATGTGGCAAAAACTAAGATAATTACCTTTTGAAGAACGAGGGAGTGCCAATCGGCGGTCTTCTGCCATGATGCCTGGCTTGTGCGGCATTTCGGTGCATGCCGGTCGCTGCGGACCCACGCAATTATATAGCCCCACGTCCGTCCATGGTAAAGATGACGTTGACATGCGGGTAACGTCACGCAAAAGACGAACACGCACGTTTTGGGGTCAAGGGCTAGGTACAGCCAATTGTATCTGAAAGAGGGTTATTTAGTTTTTATAAAATATATTATTTTATTAGAAAATAAATTTACAGCCACATACATTGTACAATATTTATCACCATTTTAGACTTTAAAACATACAAAATTTTCATAATTTATCTCCTAGATACACCATTGTTCAGTTATTTTCAACTCATATTCATTAATACAAATTGTGATGATCAATAAATATCTATAGGGTTTTTTACATTTAAAGTATCCACCGCTAGGAGATATATATAATTACATATACTACAATCATACCTAAAATGAATAGGGGGAGAGAGAGAGAAAAAAGAGGGTTATTTAAACTCATTTATTCCTTAACTCATTGCCCTGTCGTGGTTTCCTTTAGATGGTTATCCGAGAGTGTGTTCCAGATCGTGTTTTTCTGTTTTTTGACTTTGGCTTAATTTTGACTTCCCTGATTTCTGGTACCCTAGACTTTTGGCTTTTCCTTATCACTGTGTCTTGTTCTGTGTCCCTGAACTCTGCTAGTTGTCTGACTATTCTCGGGTACGTTAAGTCTGGCCATTCTAAGGCTGTGTAAAATGTTACCCTTAGTTCTAGGGTGTGATACTATTTGCGTGCTGGATCAATATAATCCTGACAGTGAGGAGGAAAGAGCTGGGGGCTGATGCAGCCGCATTTTGACTGCAGGCTGATGGAGGTAGCACAGTAACGCGGGAGCTATTCTGTGATTGCTCTGCTCCAGCCCTGCTCAAGCTCTGTCCCCAGCATCAAGCACTGGCTCCAGCCTTAAGCAGCCTCAAGTGAGCTTGTCTGCAGTGAGCATGTGTGTGTGTGTGTGTGTGAGAGACAGTGAGCTTGTCTGTAGTGAGCATGTGTATCAGTGAGCTTGTCTGTAGTGAACATGTGTGTGACAGTGAAATTGTCTCTAGTGAACATGTGTGGGAAAGTGACATTTTCAGTAACGAGCATTTGTGACCGTGAACTTGTCTGTATTGAGCATGTGTGTGTCAATGAGTTTGTCTTCAGTGAGCATGTGTGTGTGTCGGTGAGCTTGTCTGTAGTATGCATGTGTGTGATAGTGAGCTTGTCTGCAGTGAGCATGTTTGTGTGTCAGTGAGCTTGTCTGCAGTGAGCATGTGTGTGTCAGTGAGCTTGATTATAGTGAGCATGTGTATGTGTGTCAGTGAGCCTGTCTATAGTGAGTATGTGTGTTAGTGAGCTTGTCTGTATAGAGCATGTTATTGTGAGCTTGTCTGTAGTGAGCCTATGGGTGTCAGTGAGCCTGTCTGTAGTGAGCATTTGTGGGTGTGGGTGTATATTTGTGTGTGTGACAGTGAGCTTGTCTGTACTAAATATGTGTGTGTGTGTGTTAGTGAGCTTGCCTGTAGTGAGTGTGTGTGTATGCATGTGTGTGTCAGTGAGCTTGTCTGTAGTGAGCATATGTGTGTCAGTGGGTGTGTCTATAGTGAGCATGTGTGTCTTGGTGATCTTGTTTGTAGTGCGCATGTGTGTGTGACGGTGCTGTTTGTGTGTGAAGGTGCTGTGTGTGTGTGAAGGTGCTGTGTGTGTAAGGGTGCTGTGTGTGTAAGGGTGCTGTGTGTGTGTGAAGGTGTTGTGTGTGTGTGTGTGAAAGCGCTGTGTGTGTGTGTGAGGGCGCTGTGTGTGTGTGTGAGGGCGCTGTATGTGTGTGTGTAAGGGTGCTGTGTGTGTGAAGGCATTGTGTGTGAAGGTGCTGCGTGTGTGTGTGAGGGCGCTGTGTGTGTAAGGGTGCTGTATGTGTGTGCAAGGGTGCTGTATGTGTGTGCAAGGGTGCTGTATGTGTGTGTAAGGGTGCTGCATGTGTGTAAGGGTGCTGTTAGTGTGTGTGTGTATATTTAAGGGTGCTGTGTGTGTGTGTGTGTATGTGTAAGGGTGCTGTGTGTGAAGGTGCTGTGTATGATGGTGCTGTTAGTGTGAGGGTGCTGTTAGTGTGAGGGTGCTGTTAGTGTGTGTGTGTGTGTGTGAGGGTGCTGTGGGTGTAAGGGTGCTGTGTATGTGAGGGTGCTGGGTGAGGGTGCTGTTAGTGTGAGGGTGCTGTTAGTGTGAGGGTGCTGTTAGTGTGTGTGTGTGTGAGGGTGCTGTATGTGTGAGGGTGCTGTGTGTGTGCTGTATGTGTGTAGATGCTGTGTGTGTGGGGATGCTGTTTGTGTGCTGTATGTGGGTGCTGTGTGTGTGTGCTGTATGTTTGGGTGATTGTGTGTATTGTGTGGGGGCCGTTTAGTAAATATCCCCCCTCCCTTCCTACCTTATGCCTGGGAGGGGGGATCCTTGCTTCTGCCTTCCTTCCCTTGTGGTCCAGTGGAGAGTTAACTCTAGCCTGCGGGGCTAGAGTTCACTCTCGCGAGACCTGTGCGTTCCCGCGGCAACACTCCGACCTCGCGAGAGGAACCCGGCTGAGCTGTTGGTTGAGCTCCCCGGGTCCTCTCCTGCCTCCCTCACTGCATGTGGGCCGGTGGGGAGGGAGGCTGAGAGCAGAGCCGGCGCTCGGATAGCGCCGACTCTGCATGAGCCGACAGGGGAGATCCTGAGATCTCCCCTGCCGGTCTCAATACATAGGCGTGCCACGGGGATTAGGGTGTGCCCAGGCACACCCGGCACACCCCGTGCGCACGCCTATGTGTTACAGTGACCTTGTCTGTAGTGAGCATGTGTATGTGATTTCAAGTCTCAAAGAATATAATAATTTTATTTAAAAACACCTCACCTAGGGGAAAAATAATGGGGGTTTAGTTGCAGTATATGATCATGCATTGCATAAGCTAGTCACAATGTCAATGTACCCTATTAATGGCAGGTCCTACTCTGGACTGAGGCACCTATAAGCAAGGGCATGCCTAGAGCCCTTGGCACGAGGGGCGGTTCCTGTGTTTTGCATCCCCAACTTTAAAATGTAAAAACCACCCACAATTTTTTTGACATTCTTTATTTTTGTTGTGCAGTAGTAGATACACGAGTAAATAAGGACAAATGACATAGGTTTGTACTGAAATATGAAACAAGTAGTTATAACCTGCACTGTCAGAATATGCTGACAATCTAAACAAGATGGCTAATATGTCAGGCATGTGGCAAGACAGTTATGTGATAAAACTAAAGGGTGGCCTTACATAAATAACAGGATATTAATTCTACTCAAGATAAAGGAGACTATTCCATTGAAACAATTAAAGATTGCATGAGGAAAATCAGGCGGTAAGTAACTGGCATAAACTCAGATTATGAGACATGGGTATGAGACATGCTTAGGAATGGCTGGTAGCCTGTGACTATGCTTGTAGTCAGAAACACTGCTACAGGACCCGGATAGTGATCTCAGCAGATGTAAGAGAGGAACGAGTCCTGTTCATCCTATGCCCCTTATGGGCCACATGTGAAAGTCCAACTCCAAGCATATGTGAGAGCCCTTGCGAGGGCTGATGATGTTCTCTTCCTCCTCCATCTCAAGGTCAGCTAGGGCCTGCAGGCAGTCTTGTACTGGAGAGTGTGCTAGTCCACATTGCCATGAGTCCCCGTGGCTACAGCTCCGGGTCGTAAAGGGGGCTTCTGCCTTAGCTCCATAGGTCCCCATCTCCAGGTGACCTCTTGCCCATAGGATTCCTATAATTCGGACACCTCCATGTGTGTGTGGATGGATGCCTGGGTGTTGCTCCAGGTGGGCTCCTGGCCCAGAAGAGGAACAGGTGGCGCGGTCTCCCATCATGGACATCCGAGTAGCAGGAGGGGTGAGTATCATGGGTTTGCTGTTGATTCAGCGCCAGAATTCTTGGCATATTATATTGAATCTTGAGTTTAACAAGGCTCTCCATTCTTGGTTTTCTAGGCCTGAGTAGCAGTACTGAGGCTTCAACATTGACAGTCATCTTGGTTGTGCCAATGCAGTTCGGGTAATTACCATTTTTTAATTCTCCGGTTCAGGATCAGAGTGATCCAGTGGAGACTGGGTGCCACCGAATACGCCTATGGAACTGAGAGATCGCCTGCCTCGCCCCGCTGCCAAGCAACAATCCTGAGACAAGGTAGGAGGTTGGCTAAGCGTTGCTAAGTTGGCTTCAGTAGATGCCCTTTGTTTTAATGCGCCCACCTGACATTTCAAAACGGGTCAGTGTGGCTGTAACGGAGCTCCAGTACTCCAACCGAGTACCTCTGCCAAGTCTGCTACCTCTTAGTTATCAGGAACCTTGGAGCACTTAATATGCAGCCACTGAGGCTTGTCTGGGATCACTGAGGGCCTTTTCCACCCTGGACCAGGCTAATGTGCTTATAGCCCTGGACACCCTTTTCATCAGCAGATTATATCCCTTTCCCCAAACACCAGATGACACATAGTGAAGTTTAACATAGAAACTACCTTTACTAGACATAGCACACATTTTAAGCCCCCAACAGCCTCATTTACATACAGTGGTGCATAGAGTACTATAGTATAAGGAAGGTGGGGTTAGACAATAGCAAGGGCTGATAGGAGATTGAGGAGGGACAAAGCAGCTAGTTTAAACTGGTCTGTCAGTGTCCCTGGAACAACGCCCTGCTGGGGAAACAATAGGACAGGAAAAAGGGGGAGGGGGAGAGGCAGAAACAAGTAATACATTTAACATACCCTGCACCAATAATGGGCACATGTTGACCAAAATACAAAAGAAATCTGGGGACCCACATATAGTTGGTTCGGTAAACAAATGGGGGGTGTACGGACAGTCAAACAAAAGGGAATAAAAGAGTAGCTAGAGCATCCATTCCGCTACAGTGGCCAATAGTCGTGTTTTGTTCCCAAGTGCTGGAGCTAGTGTAAAACACATCCAGCTATCTTAGGAGTCCGCCCCTCCACCCACAATTTAAAAAAATATTTTCAAGAATATTTATTGCACAAATTTGTTTGTTATAAAGACTTCCCCCAAGGCCCCATTAGAGACTACAGTGGAGTCTAATAGGCCCTGGAGAGGGGTCTCTCTAGAAGTTTGGCCCCCCTCAGACAATCTCTGTGTCTTTCTGTGCGCCCAGCCCCTCTGTGTGTCTTTCTCCCCCTTCCTTTGCCCCCTCTCCTCCTGTGCCATCTTTAGCCCCCTCCCTTCCTGTTCCCTTGTTTGTCCCCCTCCCGTGCCCGCATTATCCCCCTCCCCTCCTGTCCCCTTCTTTGTTCCCCCTTGCCTCATGTGCCCTTCTTTGTCCCCCCTCCTGTGCCCTCTTTAGCCCTCCTCCCCTACAGTGCCCTCTTTAGTCCCCCTCCTGTGCTCTTTAGCCCCCCTCCCCTCCTGTAAGGGTGCTGCTGGGGCCAATTCATATAACTTACAAGATCCAGCGCACTCACTCATTCAATAATAAGCAATTTTAAGTCTCACAGAGTGTAATAGATTTATTTAAAAACACATCACCTCGGCAAAAATTATTGGGGGTTTAGATACACTTATATGATCACATATTGCATTATCCTGCCTCAACATCAATGTACCCCTTGAAATTGCATGATAGTGAATTAATGGGTGTACTGGATCTTGTATGTTGTATGAATTTGCCCCAGCAGCACCTTAATAAGTATGCATGTTCAGGTAAGTGCAGCCTCTTGGTTTCATATATATATTTGGGAGTCCAGGCCAATTCCCCGGTTTTGCACCTCTCCTTGTCTCAGGTACCTAATTCAAGGACTCTATTTAACCTTGACCTGCATATAGTCCCAAAAGGACGCATTTCCCAAGTAAGTGGATTAATCTCATAAGAACAGTCATTGGGTGCTAGAGTAGGACCTGCCAAGAATGGGTTACATTGACGTTGTGGCAGGCTTATGCAATGATCATATACTGTAACTAAACCCCAATTCGTTTTTGCCTTGGTGAGGTGTTTTTAAATAAAACTATTTCATTCTTTGAGACTTGAAATCACACACACATGCTCACTACAGGCAAGGTCATTGTCACACACATATGCTCACTACAGACAAGGTCACTAAGACACACATGCTCATTACAGACAAGCTAACGGACACACATTCACATGCTCACTTTAGACAAGCCCACTAACACACATGCTCACTGCAGACAAGCTCACAGACACACATACACATGCTCAGTTTAGACAAGCCCACACATGCGCACTACAGACAAGATCACCAAGACACACATGCTCACTATAGACAAGCCCACTGACACACACATGCTCACTACAGACAAGCTCACTGACACACACGTGCATACTCACTACAGGCATGCTCACTGACAAACACACACATACGTACTACAGACAAGCTCACTGACACACAGATACTCACTACAGGCAAGCTCACTGACACACACACACACATACTACAGGCAAGCTCTCTGACACAAACACACATACTCAATACAGGCAAGCTCACTGACACACACACATACAGACAAGCTCATTGACACACACATGCTCACTACAGACAAGCTCACTGTCACACACACACATATGCTCAGTACTGGCAAGCTCACTGAGACACACATGCTCACTACAGACAGGATTAAATCCTACTCTAGTGGCTGTCATATTGACTGCCTCTAGAGGTGCTTCCTGCTGTAGCAAGCAAGTAAAACAAAGAAAATCAATGTGTACGGCCGAAAGGCATAAATAAAAACCATCGGGCCCTGGTGTGAAAATTGCCCTGGGGCCCACTCTATGGGTCTCATTATCCCTCCAGCTTACAATGTCTCTCATCCACCCTCACTAGCTTCTTCATGTATTTCAATATCCCTACCAACCAGAAAATGGCAGCAAAATAAACCTGTTGAAGCTTTAGGGCAGCAGGGTTTATTTTGGGCTTGGCCAACTCAGCCTCTCATCCCTCTGAAGATTGTAAAATAATAACTGTTAAGTTGGGTAATAACATCTGTAACCCAGGACATGCTTGTGAATGAGAAGAATCTCAAAATATCATTCCTGGTATACTTTGATCACCACATTATTATTATTATAAATGCTTGTATTTGCCAGTCTTAAGAATCCAAGACTGAAACAGATGGATGGGATGCTTTCCAGAAAGTATGTCAGCATAAACATGCAATTTTAATGTAGTTTTTTAAAAGGACAGTCTAAGTACCAAAATCACTTCATCATAATGTGAAAGTGTTTTTGGAGCATTGACTCCTGTCGCTTTGCAAATGAATACAGTGCTGCTTTTCTGAAAAAGCTTCACTGTTTACATTTCCCACCCCTTCTAGTGGGTGTCATACAGACACTATGGGCTTCCAACACAAAAGATTAACTTATTAAATGTTTATAAAATCCGGTGTCAGCATGCAAAGTATACGGATTCCAGAGAATGAAGCATTAAATTGCAGCATATGTACCGTGCGTCCTTAATGCTTCTTTGTATGAAACATCTGATTGGAGAAAAGTCATCAGTATTCGTGACTTCACAGGACACATATTGCCTTAGCACTACCTTACAGGTAATTTAAGAGATGTTCAATTCAATTAAAAAAACAAGTGGGTCCAGTAATCTAAAAAAGTTTAAATAACACATCTATTTATTTTTTTAGAGTGCATTTTTTTTTTAAATTCTTTTTTTTTGCTGTGCATGTAAATAGTACAGGCTGGCGAGAGGTGCCCCAAAAGCAGTCCTCTGGCTTTTCCCACGCTCAGGGCCGGCGCTACCTTTAAGGCGAATAAGGCATTCGCCTGGGGCGCCGGCCTCTAGGGGGTGCAAACCGAGAGGTTTCCCGGTGGGCTGCCCTGCTGTAGCTGTCTGGGGATGCTGTGCAGGGTGAGTGGCTCCTTAGCCATTGAGAAGCTCCTTGGCCATTGAGAAGTGAAGGTGGACCCAAGCCAGCACAAAAGACATTGGAGCTGGACCCAGGTAAGTGACAGACGGTGTTTTAACCCCTGCTGCACCACGAGGGGGGATGAACTTGACGACGGGGGAAGCTATAGTGCCAGGATAACAAGTTTGTTTTCCTGGCACTATAGTTTCCCTTTAATATCTACTCAGTGCGCCTATTTCCCTAAATTTAGTTGCATTCATAAGGGGGCGTCAAAATTTATTCTTGCCTAGGGCGGCAAGAATCCTTGCACCGGCCCTGCCCACGCTAGACATGCGGGGCACATGAATGACAGGCACTTTTTTTTTTTTTTTTTGTAATCAGGCTTAAACATTTGGATTTAAACACATATAAGTAAGTATAAGTAAGTTAGAATGGTGCTGTAACCATGCTATAAGCAATCCGAGTAATGTAAGTGCGTATCATTAGTAGTAACATGCTAGAAACATGAACATATGACGTAAAATATCCACCGCTTCGCGGTGCTAGATTAGTTATGCTTATATATAAAGCTTATACACAATAGTGTTGCTAGAATGGTGCAATATCCATGTCATTGGCAATGCAATTAGTGTAATTTCGTATCATTAGTTATAACAGGCTAAAAACATGAACATATGTCGTAAGATAACTATCGCTTTACGGTGCTAGATTAGCTATGCTCATATACATATATATATATATATATATATATATAATCTATACACATTAGTGTCGCTTATCAAGGAGTTTCTGATATTCTGTTAATATATGTTTAACATGACAGGTACAGTGCACGAGTGAATAGAACTCAATCTTAGATCATTGTCTCTGGGTTTCGGCTTAGTTACATGAGTCCGCCAGATTGAGCAGGATTTGTGTGGTCGACTGTGCCTGCGTCGGCTCCAAGGTTGGTCAGCAGGTAGCTCTCCTGCGGCTCTCGCCGCTGTGCCATCACTTGGTAGGTGCCGCTTGTGCCCTAGGGCTGCAGTTTAGTCATCCTGCGCTATGCGTTGGCGTATGGCGGTGGTTATGGTCCAGAGGGGGGGGGAGAGAGCGAGACCCCAGCTGGAGACCCGGGAGAGCGGCCGTCTCATCCCGGCTCAAGCTCCATGCAGCTCCGGACCCCGGGCGGGTTACTGTCGGCGCCGGACAAGGTTCAGGCGGTAGTTCGGCTCACCCCTGTTGCTGGGGGTCTGGGTGGTCCCGGTGTGGATTGTTTGTCACGGGTGGCCTCCAATTTGCACCGCCCGTCGGGCCCTGGGGCGGGAGCTCAGACACAGCATGTCTAATCCCGTCGGCGGTCAGGCCCCGCCCCCCTAAGACTTTTTTTTTTACTAACTTGTATATTTAGTGATATGTTAGACTGTATCCTTTATTTACACAGTGCTGTCAAAACACAACATAAGATATATTTTACATTTTAGAACATTATATACTCTTTTGTTTATGTAGCAGAGATAAAATCTGAGTTTTTTTCAGGTTGCAAAATGTACTATTATTTATTGTTGAAGCATGGTATATAAAAAGTTTTTAAATGTTGAATATACCCATGTGTAATGTAATACGGTGGATATAATATGAATGTATTATGGATTCACGTATTATGGCGGTATTATGGATTCTATATACATGTATAACAAATTCTTGAAAACCATGGAAAACAAAATATCCCTGTTGGAACTTTTATAATGTTCCCATCTTATTTCTTTGAATTTGTAGCATACAATGGTTGCCAAATTGGTAGCAAATGCAGATATTTTATGTTAAATGTTACAAAATATAACCCATAGGTAGTTGCACATGGACCCAGTAAAATCACGAATTATGCAGCAGCATTCCTAGACTGTGTGTCATGTTGGGGATGTTGTGTGTTTGCTAGGTTACTATTCAAGTAATGATCCAGTCGATTATAACAGCTACCTTCTTGGAGGATTATGAAGTGATCTTCGGGTAAGTATGCTTAAAGGCACACTTCCTGTAGTGCTCTGGGTGCGTTGTCCCAGTTCCCCTTAAACCTGCAATGTATATCATTGTAGATAAACTGCAATAATTACATCAGGGCCACCGTCAGGGCGTGACAACCATGATGGTTGTCACAAGCCCGGCGGTCCTTGGGGACCCGGACTGCACTGGTAATGCTTTGTGTGTCCGGGCCCCCAGTTCTGTGCATATATATATATGTTTCAGGTAGTTATCAGCACTCACGGTCTTGTAAAGTTAAAAGTCCAAAGTTTATTGTAAATTCATTAAAATTCGACCAACGTTTCAGTCCCCACTGGAGCCTTCATCAGGATAAGGTATGCTCAGGTCATACCTGATTTAACTTTACAAGACCGTGAGTGCTGATCACTACCTGAAACATACATATTTTTCCCTGGATTTCTAGCACCCGGCGAACACTTCTGATAAGCGTGAGTGCAAGGACTGTATATATTTTGTTATATATATATATACACCTCTGCAGGGCCCTGCTGGCTTCACACTGACTTCCGGCACTCTCTCGAGCCATGGCTGTGAAGTGTTGCCAGTGTTTGTGACTAAGTGGCTACTATAAAAGACATACCCCATTTGCGAAACCTTGGGTTGTCTACTATTGCAAATGGTATGCCATCATGGGGGTAATTTTCATTCCTAGGCTACCATATGGTCTCAAAGGCAACTTAACCAATCTGGCGAATTCCAATGTGAAAAAAATGAAACGCAAGCCTTATATTTGACTCTGTAACTTTTGAAAACACCATAAAACCTGTACATGAGGGGTACGTCGCTGAACACAAATATTAGTGTTTCAAAACAGTAAAACATATCACAACAATTATATCGTCCGTGTAAGTGCTATTTGTGTGTGAAAAATGCAAAAAATTTCACTTTCACCGACGACATCATTGTTAAAATACATTTTACTGTTTTGAAATACTAATATTTGTGTTCAGTGAAGTTTCCCAAGTAAAACAGTAACCCCTATGTACAGGTTTTTTGGTGTTTTCAAAAGTTACGCTATGTGATATATAGCGTATATACTTATGTGTATGTGTATATATATATATATATATGTGTATGTGTGTATATATATATATATATATTTATATATATATATATATATATTATTTTGTTCCACATGTATTTTGATATCAATATATATTAATTTTAAAATACAGTTAGAACTAAATTGCACGTGTATATATATATATATATATATATATATATATATATATTTTATGTATTTATTTTTTATTGTCAATTTTTGTCAATCTTTATTTTGTTGAGGCATTAGGTAAATGGGATACAGAATGAAGAAGAGGGGTCGTTTGTTTTTCATACAGATTGGGAGTACAATAACATTATACAACCTTTCCCTTGAGTAACAGCCTCATTTTATATTAATTATACTTTATATTAATTTATATTAATTATACGTTCAATAATAGTGCTAGCTAGTTCATATAAAGCAAATAGCAGAAAGTGTAGTTTGGCATAAGCAGAACAACAAGCAAGGTTATAACAGGCATGTAACATGAGGAACAGTGTACCTTGTAGTGTAATGTGGTAGAGCAATAGCCTAACTTTTCAGCTCAGCCTAATAACATAAATGCAGTGAGTATTCATATGTGAAGTCTATCGTGCGGTGCTTGTGTCTATGTCAGATCTAGCATTTCTAGTGCAAGTCCTGCGGGGGATCGTGTCTAGCTGGTTTGAGTTGCCATCTCCAGTGGAACGCTAAGGACAGCGTACTCTCATGGTAGGTAGATTACTAGGCATCAGAGTCAGTAAGGCTGGGGTATGGTTAGTATGCCTCAAGTCTGTCTGACTGATTGTCACTGCATGTCTTGCTAAGTAGGCATAAGCTAGTAGAGGTCTGTATGTGAGGTACATAGTAGGTGCAGTCAACAACAAGCATGCAGACGCGGAACAGTTTAGCTATTTCTGGCTATCAACAGAAGCAGGTGATCTAGGCTATCATATCTGGCTCATGCTCCCCTCAGGATCCCCTCTAGAGTAAAATATTGTAAAGTAGAACAGTCCCTGTGCCGAGCATATTTTATGGTTTGGTAAGGAGTGAAACAGGACCCATGTTCCATATTGGTCTACTCTGCATCAGGATCTTTGCATTCTGCACAGCGTCTTTTGGTTGATGCAGAGGGGGATGTCCTCTGTGTGATGCCCGGTCAACCAATTCCTCTGGGCGGGAGTTGCGGCAGCAGTTTCAGGTAAGTCAGCGAGGAGTGTAGGTGAGTGCGGCGGGAGGCTTCTCCCTTGCTTCTGGCAGCTTGAGGGGTCATCACCATGTGGCCACAGACTCGGGTACCTCTCGGGGCCGGGTCTTTCCCGTTATGGGCGCTGAGGAGAGTCCAGGTGGTCGACCGCCGCCAGCGGCGGGTGGCTCTCCTGCGGTCTGGTCGGTGAACAGGAGAAGGTCTCCTGATGATCCCCTGCCTGGGTGGGTGTTCCGCCCGTTGGTGTGCGGCAGCTTTTCCCAGGATCTGCCCGTTCCGCCTCATGGCCTGGGCCTGCCTCACCTCCTCTTGGTGATTGGGAATTTGACGTGCCCTCCGTCGTTCCAGTTTCTCCCAGAACCAGCTGAACAGGGCATCTAATCGCTCGTGAAGAGGCTGAGTGGTAGCAGGCTCTGCAGTGTGGTCTGTGGTAGCCATTTTGCGTGCGTCTGCTTGCCGTTATGGTGCGCACTTTTGGCTGTCTCCAGCGATTGCAGGCTATTTAGGTACAAGCTTGTATGGACTGGGATAACCCCCACCGGTCCTAGGGGGGGGGGGGGGGGGGGAGGGAAGCCCAATGCTACAGGTGCTGCTTGGTTCGGTGAGTCGGGAGAGTGGCCGTCTCTCCGAAGCTTCGTGTGTTGTAGGCCCCAAGCCTCCGGTCCGGATTCTCAGCGGGCTTTTAAACAAGTGAGGTGTCCCTCTGTAGCCCGGCTTCCACGTTTTAAGGCGAGGTGAGCTGGAGGAGCTTAGTTCCATATTGTATGTTGTCTCTGATACTAGATACAGGGTTAGTTTTGTTGTTCATGGGAGTTAAATATGTTGCCAGTTTGCATGCTGTCTTGTGTTGCATTAGGTGCTATTTTGTGTTTCTTGAGGCAAATGTACATTGACAATTAGCCCATAGCTTCTTATGTTTAAATCTTAAATGACCACTATAGTGCCAGGAAAACAAACTTGTTTTCCTGGCACTATGTAGCCCATAGGTCCCCCCCCACCCTCATGGCCCCCCTTCAGCCACTTACCTTTCTCCAGCACCGGGCTCCCTCGGCGCTGGTGACCTTTCCTCCTCCTGCCGACATCAGTGCGCATTCAAACCTCCCATAGGAAAGCATTACTCAATGACGTCAGCGTCTTCTTACTGTGATTTTCAGTGAGACAGCCACTAGAGGCTAGATTAACCCTCAGTGTAAACATAGCAGTTTCTATGAAACTGCTATGTTTTCAGCTGCAGGGTTAAAACTAGAGGAACCTGGTACCCAGACCACTTCATGAGCTGAAGTGGTCTGGGTGCCTATAGTGGTCCTTTAATATTGTTTGTAAGAGCTAAGTGCATTAGAAGAGGAAAATGCGTATATTTGTGGTAATACTTTATGTAATTACAATATTAACACTACATGTAGTTGATGTAAGTTTGTTTATATGTTGTTCCTTTATTTTTAATTTATATATTGATCAAAATAATAACTGTTCAGATGGAAAATGATACAGTCAACACTTAATGGCATTGAAATCACAATACCAGAGGTAAAACAATGCAACGTAATTAAAGGACCACTATAGGCACCCAGACCACTTCAGCTCAATGAAGTGGTCTGGGTGCCAGGTCCCTCTAGTTTTAAGCAAAGAAGAGATTAGACCTAAAAGGTCAGAAAGGATAGGGCGCCCCCTGGCAAATTGCCGTGGATACACATAAAATATAACTTTTATTAGTTTCTGGTGGTAAAATATAATCGGTAATAGTGCAAAACAACAAAAAATTATAATTAATAAAAATGAATAATCAAAGAAAAAGAGAGAGGTGAGATGTAATCTCCTAACTGGGATATAGAACCTTAGAGTATCATTTGAATAATCCTATAAGGAAAATAAATCCCTGTAAAATGCTCGTATAGCGGCTAACTGGGATATTGATCCTTAAGGTGTCACTTAAATAAGAACGATACAGTCCTGTAAGGAAAATAAATAAATCCCTGTAATAGTATAGTAGCTTAAACTAATAACAGTACGTGATAATGCTCCTTCCTGTGTTGATAACTGGTTAGTATCTTCCCTAACAGAGTCCTAGTTGAAAAAATACTAGGAAAGAATCTTGCAAAATACAATGTGGCAAGATTGAATTACCTCTGAAGGAGAAAAATGATAACAAAATAACCCATACTGAACAAGGAAAGGGGAGTCTGTTATAAAGTAAGTAAATTAGCTCAGTCGAATACAAAATGATTCAAATTCAATTGTCGCTCTGTATTTGCTACTGTTTCAATCGAAAAAGGGGAGGTTGGGTAAACATGGGCTGAATTGTCTGAGTCCCCAAAGTGAACAGTGGAGAACAAATGCACCCGCCCCCACAACCACAACCCTTAAAAAATAGAACCCATACCCTAGGATAAAGCAGCCCAGATCTAATTTAATTAAGTAGAATCAAAATGCTGGCTAAAAATAACTAAAGCTACGACGGCTGGAGTCTCAACACCTCTCTAAACTAGCTACCTGACGTGTTTCGGCGCTGCTAAAACGCGCCTTCTACTGAGCTACACAGATTCAAAACGCTGGCCCCCAATGGGCTAAATGAGGGTTTTACCTTTACCCCCTTTATCGAATAATTTTGTGTGCTATATAACCCTCTAGTTTTAACCCTGCAGCTGAAAACATAGCAGTTTCAGAGAAACTGCTATGTTTACACTGAGGGTTAATCCAGCCTCTAGTGGATGTCTCATTGACAGCCACTAGAGGCCGCTTCCACGATTCTCACTGTGAAAATCACAGTGAGAAGATGCTGACGTCATTGAGTAATGCTTTCCTGCGGGTGGTTTGAATGCGCGTGCGGCTCTTGTCGTGCATGCGCCTCCGGCGCTGACGTCGCTGGAGGAGGAGAGGTCACCAGCGCCGAGGGAGCAGTGCTGGAGAAAGGTAAGTGGCTGAAGGGGTTTTAACCCCTTCAGTCCAGCGGGAGGGGGGCCATGAGGGTGGAGGGGAGGGGGAGAACCTTAGGACTAGGTAGTGCCAGGAAAACAAGTTTGTTTTCCTGGCACTATAGTGGTCCTTTAACCCCTTAAGGACCAAACTTCTGGAATAAAAGGGAATCATGACGTGTCACACATGTCATATGTCCTTAAGGGGTTAAGGTAAGTATTAAGCCACAATCCCAATTCTATTTCTGTCTGTAAGACCAATTTTGCATCTAGCTAAAATGTGGGTATCACAGAAGACAACATTAGTCAGTGCTACTGCTGTTTCAGACCTCTGTCTAGCACTGGTGTTTTACTATCCAGAACTTGACACTTCAAGGTAAATGTCTAATACAGATGGTTAAATAAGGTAATATTCCTAGGAGACTTAGAGCTACATAGACAGGAAGTTGTGGATTAGGCTGTATTCAGCTACTGCCAAAATACACCAAAGATACTTCATTTAGCTGGAAAATAATTTTTTACAGTGGTCAGCTGTTATTTTCAGCAGAATTCACGTATAGTTGACTTAACTTGCAGACTGTTCATTTCCTACCCATAGACAATGTTTTGGATGTTTTCCTAAACCATTTACGTGTAGTTTGCTCCCCATTGCATTGTTCTCTAAAGATTGCTGCAGAAACAATGTTATATGGCAATCAATCTACCAAGGTATATTTCTTTTATTTCTTGAAAAGAGCTACTGTGGATTTTAAAAGTACAGCTAAATATTCCCAAAGACAATTGCATTTCTTTGTTGCTGGCTTTATGTGCTTTTGTTATGCTATACTCATGGGAAGCTAGGTAAGTTTTAACTTATATTTATATATATTTATTTTTACTGGCAGTAAATAAATCACCTGTTGGTGAGGGCCCCATAACTATTAAAATAGCCTAGAGTGAAGCTGTTCATTAAGCTGGATATTATTAACTGTGACTCCGTAGGGGAGGTACACTAATATGTAATATGAAATATAGCATTCTGCTGTCACATTATCTGTTACTCCTGCTCTATCTCAGTGCCAATGTGACATACATTATGACACAGTTGTGGGTCATGTTTGAGATGGACTGCTCCACTATGGGGCATTCTTAAGGTCAGAATGGCTTACGGGTTATGTCATTTTCGTGACAATGGTCAGTGGCTGCGACCCCTGCGACCGTGGGCCGCCAGCATACATTTAGGGCCAGTGCATAGCAGCACCAGTCAGGGCCCGCCGTCACAGGCTAACCGGCAGGAGGGGAGCAGCACAGCACATGTTTGTAGCGTGGCCGAGCGGTCTGACAGGAAGTGCTCGCAACCACCAGATAGGGGGGTAGAGAAATAAAGGGTCTACAAGGGAAAGGGGTGGGGGGGGGGATAAATGGAGGCTCTGCAGGGAAAGAAGAAGAAATGGAGCGTCTGCAGAGGAAGGGGTGGGGGTAAATGGAGGGTTTGCAGGGGAAGGGGGTAAATGGAGAGTCTACAGGGGAAGGGGGGTAGAGAAATAAAGGGTGTACAGGGAAATGGGAAATGGAGGCTTTGCAAGGGAAGGGGGTAGAGAAATAATGGGTTTGCAGGGGAAGGTGGGTATGAAGGGTCTGCAGGGAAAGGAGTGGAGAAAAATGGGTGCAAGGGGGGGGGAGTGGAGAAAAATGGCTGCAAGGGGGGGGAGAAATGGAGAGGCTGCTGGGAAAGGGTGGGGGAGAGAGAAATTGAGCGGGAGGGAAGGGGGGAGAGAAATGGAGGGGCTGCAGGAGGGGAGAGATAAATGGAGGGGGAGGAGAGAGAAATTGAGGAACGGGTAGGTGAGGGGGGGAGAGAATGGGAGAAATGGAGGGGGAGGAAGACACATGGAGTGGCTTGTGGGTGAAATAAGACATGGAGGGTCTGGGGGGGAGCAAATTAGCCACTTGGGGGGATGAGACACATGGGGGAAACTGGAGGTGCCTGGGGGGAATGAGACACATGGATGAACTTTGGGGGGGATGTGACATAATAAGGGGCTTGGGGGGAATGAGACACATGGAGGGACTTTGGGTGGGATGAGACACATTAAGGGTCTTGGGGGGAATTAGACGGGAGGGCCTGGGGGGATGTGACACATCGAGGGGCAGGGGCTTCTAGTGGCTTCTAGTTACGCAATGGTTGTGCACATTCTGGCATCACTCAATTGCAACTAGCCAATAGGATTTTCTCTGTCTCTGTTTAAACCCAGACCATGCTCTAGAATATACCCTCTAATATGCCTCCTTTAGCTTCCTAGGAGTGCATTTATGCAGTGTATGGCTCTATTTCGGTTTCTGACTTAGATTTTGGATGTTTTCTGTAATCATGACCTTGGCTTGTCTACTTGCATTGTTGATTCTTTTCCTTGTCCTTGACCTGTTCTAGTTTATTCTTGTTCCCATTGAGCACTTCCTATCACACTGAGTCAAGGATTCAAAAGATCATCTACTGTGGACCGTGTTGTCACGCTACATGGAGTGACTGACAGGAGGGGAAGTTCTGTGTTGTCCCCTCCTGCTGGTCCCTTTGACGTTGTGATCCCTAGGCTGGTGTGCCCTAAGCCACCTGTTCTGCCTTTTGGTTGTTTCAGCCCCAATTATATTATATTTAAAAAAAAGAAAAAAAAGATTTGCTTATATAGAGTATATTTCCTTGAATAACAACATAAAAAGAAAATCCTTTTGTCTTCAACATGAGTCTTTTTAATCTCATCTGCAATATACATTTGCAATTGTTTGATAATGGTACATACAATATCATCAGGTATTTTAACAACAAGCTATGACGTCCAGAGGCATTATTCACATAATATATCAATTTATTGACTGATGTTATATTAGGACTTAAGTAAACTATAGCCCTATATAAATGCAATGTGTTGTGTATAGTTAACTCGGCTCTGCCATCCCTTAGGATTTAAACAAATATGTTATAATCTGTGTGCTGATGTTTTGGAGAGATTGTAATTGAATGTATCTCACTTTGGCGAGAATATCTCACCCATTGTTATCCTTTAATATTGTTTAGAACTCTTGGCTTGCTAAACTCTTTAAAAAATACAAACATTCTTATAACTGATCTTGCTGATTTATTAAACATTTGGAACTAACAATTCACTTTTAATGACTTCATGTACATTAAAAACATTTTGAATGTTGAAATAAATTTGAAACCATTTCGGATGTACCCTGTAAAAGCAACATATAGCAGCTGATTCATGGAAAGCAGGCTTTCTAAAGTGAAATCAATTATTTTAATAACTGTTGACCTATTCATACTATTTTGGTTATTGTAATAATTGATGTCACCATCCTACAGTTGCAAGAAAAAGTATGTGAACCCTTTGGAATGATATGGATTTCTTCACAAATTGGTCATAAAATGGGATCTGATCATCATCTAATTCACAACAATAGACAATCACAGTCTGCTTAAACTAATAACACACAAAGAATGAAATGTTGCCATGTTTTTATTGGTATATGGGAAGACAAACCTATAAGACTTTATACTATCATTGAAGGTCCTACTTATGTTTACCAAATGTTCCATGTGAAGAATCTTTGATGATTGTGGTGACATGGACCATCATAGACATTTAATATGCTAAGTTTGCCAAAAATGTTTTAATGTAGAAAATATATTTTTCATATATCTTTCTCCATTTTTTTTTTTTCCAAATACCAATCATCTGTTGATAAAAGTTAATCTGGAAACTTGTAATGAGAATTCAAATAAAAAGAAACAATACTAGATAAATAAGTGTGGCATTTTAATAAATGTGAGCTAAACAGGGCCCATTAGGCAGAGTAGGCACCTGTTCTGTACGTGGTGCCTATTAACAGAACTTATGATGTGCTTTTTTGGAGCTCAGACCTGCTGGTGAGAGGAGATAAGTACCAGCAGATTCAAATACAGTACATTAGAAGCAGCTTCTTGTGTGATCCCATCATGGCTAAAAGGTAAATACATACAGACAAAGTATTACTGTATACAATGTGCAAGAGGGCTGAACAATTGAGTTGAAACATCTGCTACTACACACCACACGTGTCACGTCCTGTTCCTGCTGCGTATCATTTCTTGTGATGGCTTCTGGTATCCAGTACTCTTTTTACAATTCTTGTTTAGTTTTTCTTGGTTTTTCTGGTTTTCTATTCTATGTCTGGTTTTCATTATGCTGGATTTTCTGGGTTTATTCCTTTATTCCGTTCCTGGAATTCCCAGTCTCTTGAATTCCTTTAAATGTTTTATTTTTATTTTTTTTGCCACACCCATCCCTTTGCCATTAATCCTTTTGTTTCAGTCTGGTCCTTCATGCAGTGATCTCATTAGCTCTGCTCCTTTCTTAGCAGGTAAGTGCTGTGTATGTTTTATTGTTGTTTATTTAGTCGTGCATATCTAAGCAGTTAGGACCCACCGTAATTGAAGTACTTTGGCGCAGTTGTGGGCTGCATACATCTTGGCCATTTATGTATGTCTAGATCTCCAATGTTTTACCTCTATAGTACTTAGTTAAGCCTCCTCTTGTTTTGCCTTGCATCTCTTGTCTAGTTTTATTTTGTCTTCCCAGTTCATGTACAGTCCAGTCCCACCCATGCCTTGTTCTGGTTTCCCTCATGTGTTGTGTACATCTTCTGGACTCTGCTTTCTGTCCTGCTCTGGTTCTGGGTTCCTCTAGTCCTTGTTTCTAGTACTGGATACATATCTGCTGCAGAGCCTCCCTATCTAGATCCTGGGAGGTGTGCATATTTTCTCCTAGCTCTTGGGATCCGCAGAAGCTGCATCAGGGCCCTGGTATGTGGCCGCACAAACCCTGGTGCTCAACACCAGGGGGCGTGTATTTACCCTGCACCAGGCCCTGATTTTTCATTTCCACGAGGTTGACTCCTATCATCATCAGGCACACAGGAGTCCCAGTCTCCGTGCCGCCACCCGTGACAACATGGGTCTAAACTCAACTGAGCTGAAGTGACCTCCTTGCGCTAGCAAGTGTATATGCACATATGAAACAGCGTTGACATAGCGACAGAAATGTCATGTCCTAATCTCTGCAAAATTTAAAAAAAAAATGAAAACTAACGTGACACTGAAACAAACTGATTACATTAGCACGGTGTCTGTATATATGCATATATTTAGATGTTTTTGTGGCTGCAATGTCCAATTAATACATTTACTAAACTCCCTTTATCTCCCATTTCATTTTTTATGGGGGGGTGGGTGGAGATGGCAGGGGGCCCCTGAGAATTCTATGCCTACAGGCTCCTGATGTACATTTGGCCATGGAGCTAATATTTACATTTGTTGTTTCTAATATTGTTATGGCAGTTCTTTGTATCAATGTATTACTAGATTTATTTCTATGCTCATGTTCATGTTCAGGTCGGGCCAGAAAGCCTTTGAAAACAAATGATTTTTTTTTTTTTTTTGTCCAGCTTATATGAAAAACAAACAAACAAACAGAAATACATGGTAGATGATTTAGTGCTTCTGCTTGGAGAATATTGGACATATTGTTACTTAGTGCTTTACTGTTAGTTGAAAACACAAGCTGACCATCCACAGAAATCTATTGGGGAACAAAAAAATAATGAATTTAGTTCATACATACCTCTTGTGTGTTTTTTTTCCTTTTTTTCTACATTTGCTACCTTCTTACTAATACTTTCAGTGTTTCAAGACTTGGGTCTCTACAACAGCACAATTAAAGAAAGAATAAAAGTAAGAAAGCAAACAAAATACATAACAATATTGCAGTGTTATCATGTGCTAGAACATGCGATTACTGTTCTCAACAGTGAAAAGTAAAGCCTCCACTGTAAATTGCGATGTGGTAACCAGAATGCTCGATATGTTAGATGAGAATAACTCCCAGGGTTTTTTCTAGGTTTTTGTTTCTTTACTTGCTCAATTGATATAGTGTGTTACATGGTTTGCAGACTTGTGACATTGGATTGACATTTTCCTGTAAAGAGGGGGATTTGCAATCTGTGGTTCTGGTGCTTAGATTGTGACTTTAAATAAAAAAAAATGATTAAAAACAAAAAGCCTTGGTAGATGTTTGAGGAAAAAAACAATACACACATTGGTAAAGACGTTAACCCCTTAAGGACTAGACTGTTTCGGCCATGTTGTACATTAAGGACCAGGGCTGTTTTAACACTTTTGTGGTGTTTGTGTTTAGCTGTAATTTTCCTCTCTCTCATTTACTGTTCCCATACAAATTATATATTGTTTTTTTACAGGACAAAAATGGCTTTCTTTACATACCATTATTTCTAAAATGTCATTTAATTAAAAAAAATAATAAAAAAATATGGTGAAAAATTGAAAAAATAAACAGGTTTTTAACTTTTACTTGAAAAATATTTTACTTATCTACAAAAGCTAATGAAAAAAACCTGCTAAATAGATTAAATTTTTTTTGTGAGTTTTAAAACACCCAGTGTTTACATGCTTTTTTTTTTTTGCAAGTTATAGGGTTATAAGTACAAGTAAGAAATTGCGGTTTCAAAACATACATTTTTAAAATTTATCAATAGTGACATTGTAACACTGTTATCTGTCATAAATCTCTGAAATGCACCCCACATGTACATATTTTCTTTTTTTTTTTAAAGTAGACAACCCGGGGTATTCTTATAAGGATATTTTGACACTTTCTATGCAGCCATTTTACCACCAATCTGAGGTGCACATATCCGTCTTAAGGGGTTAATATGCACATTACCTGAACATGTATTTTTCTTAATAACTTTTCGATCTCTTTAGGGAAAATAAATACATATTTAAATCAAACAATATAGCAAAAAAACACAATGTGGAGGTATAGTCTTCCTATAAGGAACAAAAACTTAGAGAATAGTAATGCCACCATTACGGTGTGTATATGCAGGGCTAATTGCACTCAAGTATGAATGAGTATAAGAATGGCTTTTCTTTTTAAAAGTTGATATTTTAAACCCTGCTTGAATGGTATACCTAAGTCAAATAGTGAGGTTCAAGCGCAATTGTTAAAAGAAATTAGATTTTGCGGAACAGAAAAACAATAGTACATATATAAATGAACATCATTTTATTTTTTTATTGCACTCACTTACTAACATCTCTACACACAAACAAGATTCTCATGTTTACAATCAGCTACCAGAAACTGTATGTATGTAGTACAAGTAGCTAAGATTGAAAATAAGAGGTGGCATTTTGGGTGGGAGAAATTATACATCTTTATAGGGAGAAATTATACATCTTGACTAAAAGAGTAAGTGGCTTATTCAAAGGCAGCTAGTATTTTTTTTTTTTTTTTTTTTAAAACAAATACAAGTTAACATTCTGCTGCTCCCTTAGATATACCATCATAGGTCTTGTCACCCCAATGATAAATATGTGGTTGCTTCTCTGGCTGTCTTGTTATTTACTTTCTCTCAAAATTCCTGTCTCTTTCTTGCTATACCATTCATCTTTAGTTCCAATCACATCTTTATTTTTAGTTGTTACCCCTTCCATAAAATTGTGAAAATATGTACCACCATGGGGTCTGGCTATCACAGCTAGTTGGGTTATGATTTGTTCTTGTGTGAGTTTCAAGCTTTCAGCAGTCAGTGGAAGACTAATGATGGATTTGCATCCTCCATCTGCATTCCTGCTTGGATCCGTTGGGTTCCAACTCCGTGTCATCCACAAAAGAGAGAGGTCAACAGCTTTGTATGTTAACAGCAGTGTTGTAATCTAAAATGGAAATTTATCACAGGCAAATTTAAAACCGCTTTCATTTCATCAAAATTCAACTTTAACATTTTACTTTTTATGTAAAATGTGTAATTTTCTTTTTACATAACTTAACAAATCTAAATCCAGTGTCTGAGTGACATGATTGATCTAAGATATAATAAAAGATGTACACAAAGCCATATGTTTCCCTACCACTAAAGGATGTCATATGTGAATCATGAAGATATATTGAACTGGACCCTGTTGCTTGTGATGTTTTCCCTCAGTTTAGAAGTGATACCACCATTCTGTGCATCTACTTCCTGCAATATGTAGCCCTTAAGGTCTTGCTGTCCCTGGAGGATGGAGATATTTACCTACAGAATACACCATAGAGGATCAGTCAACAATACAGGCAGGATAATTGAAGCAGTGCAGTGTGTATAAAGCATTACAGCATGTCTCTGTAAAAAAAAAAAAAAAAAAAATCTGTAATATGGTTCACGTAAAGTTGCTATTACCTCAAGCAATGCTAACCCATAGAATCAATACTCTGACCTGTACTCTGGTAGGAGCAGCAAAGAAAGAGGAAGTGGAAAGCACCACAGAGCTATATATAGTAATGACTCTTGTTTCTGATTGGTTTAAAGTTTTTGATTGATCTGTGCTGCTGGAGTTTAAAGTAAAGAAAGTGTGTGCAAATATGAAGCCTCCTGTCATGTGGTAAAATTCACAAGACCCTTCAGTGCATGTCTTTTTGCTGATGATACTAAGATATGTAACAGGGTTGATGTTCCAGGAGGGATAAGCCAAATGGCAAATGATTTAGGTAAACTAGAACAATGGTCAGAGTTGTGGCAACTGACATTTAATGTGGATAAGTGCAAGATAATGCATCTTGGACATAAAAAGATGCAGAGTACAGAATATTTGATAGTCCTAACCTCAACATCTGAGGAAAGGGATTTAGGGGTGATTATTTCTGATGACTTAAAGGTAGGCAGACAATGTAATAGAGCAGCAGGAAATGCTAGCAGAATGCTTGGTTGCATAGGGAGAGGGTATTAGCAGTAGAAAGAGGGAAGTGCTCATGCCATTGTGCAGAACACTGGTGAGACCTCACTTGGAGTATTGTACGCAGTACTGGAGACCGTATCTTCATAAGGATATTGATACCTTAGAGAGAGTTCAGAGAAGGGCTACTAAACGGGCTCATGGATTGCAGGATAAAACTTACCAGGAAAGGTTAAAGGATCTTAACATGTATAGCTTAGAGGAAAGACGAGACAGGGGGGATATATGATAGAAACATTTAAATACATAAAGGGAATCAACACAATAAAGGAGGAGACCATATTTAAAAGAAGAAAAGCTACCACATCAAGAGGACATAGTCTTAAATTAGAGGGGCAAAGGTTTAAAAATAATATCAGGAAGTACTACTTTACTGAGAGGGTAGTGGATGCATGGAATAGCCTTCCAGCTGAAGTGGTAGAGGTTAACACAGTAAAGGAGTTTAAGCATGCGTGGGATAGGCATAAGACTATCCTAACTATAAGATAAGGCCAAGGACTAATGAAAGTATGTAGAAAATTGGGCAGACTAGATGGGCTGAATGGTTCTTATCTGCCGTCACAGTCTATGTTTCTTTGGTAATCCTCATATGCAGATGTAGACTGCACCTGGGCAATTTACTAATTATTTATCTTTAAGGAAGAGTGCCAAGCTACCTTGTAATTTATATATATATATATATACACACACACACACAAAGAAAATTTAGCTAATTGTGTGGCCCATTTACAAATGTTGACATTGTAATGCCCTGGTCCCTTGGTAATAAAGGTTTATATATATATATATATATATATACACACCCACACTCTTTAAGCTGTGTTTAAAAAAAAAAAAAAAAAATTTTTAGTTTGTATATACACTGATCAGCCGCTACATTAAAACCACTGACAGGTGAATTGAAAAGGATTGGTTATATCATTACAATGACACCTGTCATGGGGTGGGATATATTACGCAGCAAATTAACAGTCAGTTCTTGAATTTCATGTGTTGGAAGCAGGAAAAATGGTAAAGCGAAAAGATCTGATTGACTTTGACAAGGGTCAAATCTCTGAAATGGCACTTCTTGTGGGGTGTTACTAGTATGCAGTGGTTAGTACCTAACAAAAATGGTGCAAGGAAGGTGAACTGGTGAACAAGTCTCATTTATGCACATTGGGAGCAAAGTCTAGCTTGGCTGGTCCAATCACACAGAAGCTCAAATTGCTGATACTATGCATACCAAGACAACTTCATCTCATTGATGTGGTTTGGTTGCAGTGCCCCTGTCTCCTTAGCCCTGCAGCAATGTTTTCTTTGCAAATTTAAGACTACCTTTAGTGGCTGTCTACCAGAGTGAAAAGATGCTTGATGTCCTCACACTTTGAATGAGGACGTCCAGAATCTTGCAAATCACCATAGTAAAGCATTTACTTAATTCTTTCCTATGGGCCATGCCTAAAGCGTGTGCTGCGCATTAGGTTCCCCCTCACGCTGACATTGCAGGAGGTGAAGATGGAACCAAGGCCAAGGAACCTCAAGCCTTGAATTAGGTAAGAGTTTAAAGTACTTTAACCCTTTGATTGCCGTGGGGGAAAGAGTTGCGGGGGAAGAAGTATACTATAGTGTAGGAATACAGCTTTGCATTCAGAACAATATAGTGTTCATTTAATGCTGACCATGATAAGAAACAGTCACAGGGTCCATGGTGATACATTTCTCCTCCAATGAAGAAGGTTACTTAGTCTAATAAATCAAGTTGGTTTTTTGTTTTGTTTGTTTTTTAGATCATGTAGATGGCTGGGAGTGTGCATCATTTACCTGGGGAAAAAATATCTGCAGGGTGTACTTTGGGAAGAAGGCCAGCTGGCAGAGGCAGTGTTAAGCTCTAAACAATGTTCTCCTCGAAAACCTTGGGTTCTGGCATTCATGTGGATGTTACTTTGACACATGCCACCTACTTAGAGATTATTGCACACCACGTACACCCCTTCATG
Organism: Pelobates fuscus; assembly: GCF_036172605.1. Classification (NCBI taxonomy): domain Eukaryota; kingdom Metazoa; phylum Chordata; class Amphibia; order Anura; family Pelobatidae; genus Pelobates; species Pelobates fuscus. The sequence goes on along the minus strand of NC_086318.1, from coordinate 220,570,518 downwards.
ACAATGGTTTACCCTGATGGCAGCGGCCTCTTTCAGCAGGACAATGCACCCTGCCATACTACATAGATTGTTCAGGAATGATTTGAGGGACATGACAAAGAGTTCAAGGTGTTTCCTCCAAATTCCCCAGATCTCAATCCGATTGAGGTAAGGCATGTCACTCTAGTGCTGTCTAGAACTGTGATATGGCCCAATTAGAGTTACCATTACCTAAAAGAGAGTCCTTGGCTTACACTGTGGTTAGTACACTAGATTGCAAGCTGTTTGTGTTAGAAATGTATGTATGGAAAGAACCACATGCCTGAGTACTAGTCACCCTAAACAAGAACAACAATTAATTCGATGCATTGGCACATTTGATCAACTGTGGGATCCTATTAAACAGATCTATTGGGACCACTGGCCAATTCTTAGACAAGATACGGATTTAGCAAATCGTCTACCACCATTCCCTAGTATGACAGCACGCAGCCCCCAAAATTTAAGAGATATGCTGGTACACAGCCATATGGAACCTGAGTTGGCCCCTCGAACATGGCTCACCACCAAGTGTGGACACTATAAGGCGTGTGATTTTGTGAAACCATCCAAAATTGTGAAATGTACTCAAACTAAAGCACAATTTCCCATCAAACAATTCATCAACTGCAGTTCCACTAAAATAGTTTGTTATCACTGTTACCAACCCCAACATCACCACTCCAGTAGCCAACCATATTAGGAAGGTACATAACAGTGACGTTTCCAACCAGAAATTTTAGGTACTTGGAACTAATTGCGCTAAATTCCAGGAAGGGCAATTTTAATCTTAAACTTCTCAAACAAGAATCCAAATGGATACACGTATTCTAAGCATTGGCCTCTCGATGTTTTAATGAGGAGTTAAATTTTACTCCCTTTATTCATGGATAGCCAATAAACTCAGGGACCATTTATATTACACAGCCCTTAGCGCCCTGAGAACTCTACCTTCATAGTAGTATGGGTGAGGATATCTTTGTACCATCCTATTGAACCCATGATAAACAATGATCCTTTTAGTTGCTTTAAGGTGAGTCATCTTAGCCACCTTTCTGCATAGGTCTATAGTGCCATAGTTGGGCAGTCAGCAATTCCTACACATTTAGTACTAGTAGTAACCGTGGTAGTAACAGCACAATTTTTCTATTTTGTCATATATATCATTCTGTATTTTTCCATTATGATTTAATCCTCTTCATTCTCATTCTCTACAAAGTTATTATGTCTATCATTCTGGAGCAAGGTCATCTTCAGGACCAAATGGCTTTTCTTTGACCTGTATGCTATCATGGATAGCCAATATACTCCGGGACCATTTGCATTACACAGCTACCCTTACATTATAATCACCATCTTTATTTAGTATTCCTTCACACTATCAGCTTCTTTTTTTCCTTTTTTAGGAATCTGGATAACTGTACTTAGTGCCCTGGGAGCTCTACCCTTGTAGTAGTATGGGTGAGAGTATCTTTGTTCCATCTTTTTGAACCAAAGATAAACAATTATCCTTTAAGATGTTTTTGAGCCCACGGTTAGTCACCTGAGCCACCCCTCTGTGTAGGACTCGCGTGCCATAGTTCGGCAATCAGCCATTCGTATATATATTTACGAACAGCACAATATTTCTATTTTTATATATGGTAACTGCACAATTCTTCTATTTTTTTATATCATTCTGTATTTCTCCATTATTATTTAATCATCTTTATTTTCATTCTCTACAAAGTTATTATCCTATCATTTGGGATCAATTTTATTTTCAGGACTGAAGGGGTTTTCACCCCTTCAGCTACCTGGGATGGGAGGTGGGAGATGGGAAGGAGAGGGTACCTGCAGTGCCAGGAAAACGGATTGTTTCCCTTTAAGAAATATAAACTTTTTTTGGTAATTTGATTTAATTGCCACATAAAATTCACCATATTATGCATAATATGAGAGAGTTATGTTATATTTTGCAAACAAATCTAAATTAAAAAAAATGTCTTCTCTACACTGTTAACTGAATTGCTAGCAAATGTATAGCAGAGGGAATACTGATGCCATGTGTAGCATGTAGCCATCACATAAATGCTGTGTGGCAGCAATAGGGAATGGTGTTTATCTCAGTGCACCCTGCTCTCACTTCTGTTTCTCAGTGCAGGCTTTATGAAGCACCAAGTGATAGAGACCAGGAGAAAATGTCAAAGAAGAACAGCTCAGTGCTGCTCCCACACAGGATACAACTTACTACCTCAAAAATGAGCAAGGGGGGGGCGTGGCCTGGCAGCTCGAGGGAATGGTTGTGTGAGCCGTCAGCTCCAACGAGGGTTTCAAACTTACAGCGATTAGAAGAGCATTACCGACCTTTACCAGCCACCAAACATAACCACCCGTTACCTGAACCACCATGGCACAGAGATCAGTGAAAAAGAACAAACTGCGCCCGGCTACACTGAAGATCGCGGCTCTAACATCTCCGCGACGGTCTCCGCAAAATGGCGCCGGCGGCCCTTCCTCGCCCACAGCGTGCTCTGACAGGAGCGACAGCACTTCCATATCACTGGGAACTGCTCTCCCAGCGTCCGAAACAACTCTCCACAGAATGCTGCAAGAGCTACAACAATCTCTGCAAGCAGATTTCTCAAAATTGGCCCGTGATGTCAGGGCAGATATCCAGGCAATTGGTGAGAGAACTTCTTTATTAGAAGACAAATCTGAGGAAATCATTGAGGCACATAATACCCTGGCAGGGGCCCATGATTCATTAGAGGAGAAAGTCGCCTACCTCACAGCTAAAATAGCAGATCATGAGGACCGAGACAGGCGCAATAATATTCGTCTAAGAGGAATACCTGAAGACATTGGACCATCTATGTTAAGGGACTACGCCATAGCATTTTTCAAAACCCTCTGCCCGGAACTTACAGATCGGGATCTATGCCTAGACCGCATACACAGACTACCGAAACCCAGATTCCTGGCGCCATCTATACCCAGGGATGTGATCACCCGGGTACACCATTTTACAGCCAAGGAACAGATCATGCGTACGGCGCGGATAGCCAACAATCTACCGGCGCAATATATGGGAATCAAATTATTCGTGGACTTATCAGCCGCCACCCTTACGAAACGTAAAGAATTTATGCCGATCACCAAGGCACTGAGGAATGCTGAAATCACATATAAATGGGGTTACCCCACGTGTCTTCTCCTCAAGAAGAATGGTTCGGAGCACCAGATAAAGTCAGTACCGGATGGACTGAAATTACTGAAAGAATGGGACATTGCCATTGAACACGCGGAAGATACTACCCACACGAATGACACACGCAAATCGCCTACGAAAATCTCTAAAGACTGGTCTCAACTAACAAGACATAAATGAGACTGTGACACACTGCTTGCCGGCTGGCGCAGTGTAATCCTCACCCTCTTAAATGAGGCCGCATGGAGACACGTGAGATTGATCATATGCAATAATTTAGTTATTTTTTACATGCTATGCGCTGTTTAAAATGGTTTAATATGCGTTATATGTTTATGTGTTCCCCTTCATGACATACCTTTGATTGCTAGGTAACAAAGAGGTGACGTGGTTTCTCATTTTAATTGTACCCGTTCTATGAGGGCCTCATGAGATAGATTAACCACCACTCAGAAGAGGCTGGAATAATTCTTATTGTTATTGTTACTATTTTCCAAACACACTCTAAAGCATAAAAGGTTGATCATAATATCTACAATTGCCCTCCCCCACTCTGGCTCCATAGGGCCTATATTTTCTATTCTGACTCTGGACACTATGTCCTGGTCTGTCTTTCTGTATATAGTTGCCTTAGGGCAGAAAGTCCTTTACCTAACCACTCCGTACCCTACCCACCCATCACGGACTCCATTTTCATATACCAATGAAAAGCAGCTCCTCTTGAATTTCACTAGCCCCAGAGGTTCACAAGCAGGCTTACACCTTATAGTTCCAATTATCCTACGCAAGTACTCACTGACGCCATATAAGAGGCGACCTGTAATTTGTAATAGATCAGAATATGGTATCCCATTTCATCTACAAGGTTTAAAGGTGATGATGTATATAGTACAAGTAGACAGGGACAATGAACAGGCCGAGACCCCTTCAGGGGCACTTGACACTCTAACCCCAACCCAGGACTGGCCATGGCTTTAACCATATTGTCCCTTAACGCCAAAGGCTTGAACTCCCCTCACAAGAGGAGGCTCGCCTTAGCAGAAGCAGTTAAATCGAAAGCGGGTATTGCCTTCTTTCAAGAAACCCATTTTTTGAAATCTAATATGCCTAAATTTTGTTCCAAATCGTTTCCGCTGGGATTTCACACAGCATATGTTAAGAAGAAAAGAGGGGTGTCAATATTGATACATAAAGACGTGGCCTACTCAACCCATAAAATAATACGGGATAAAGAAGGTAGATTCCTCCTAGTACAATGTCTCATAAATAATGCACCGTACACGCTGTTAAATGTATATGGTCCCCACGATAATCAAGTGACCTATGCAAACAAGATAATTTCCTTAGCTCAATCCCACTTGTTCGGGACACTAATTATAGGAGGGGACACAAACTTTGTTCTAGATAGTGGATTAGATACAACGTCCGAGAAATTGGTCGCGAGAGCATCAGCTCAAAAGCGCTCTAACATAGCAGCACAACTCAGGACAGCAATACATACAGCAGGACTATTAGATATCTGGAGGGTCTTACATCCTTCAGACAAAGACTACACGTTTCACTCCCAAGTTCATAACTCATACTCACGTATTGATCGTTTCATGATTCACGCATCCACAACACCGAACATACAAGCAGCACACATAGGAATTATAACATGGTCCGACCATGCTCCTATCACCATATCAATACAAGAGAAATTTTCTAATATAGGTCGAGGTACATGGCGTCTTAATGAAACACTACTGAAAGATCCCCATATACTAGCCCAAATTAAAGAAGATCTTGACTCCTATTTCGAAATAAACAACACTCACCACTCCTCCATAGATATGATTTGGCAGGCTCATAAAGCAGTGGTCAGAGGGTTATTTATTAAACATGCAAGCCGCGCAAAAAAGAAAAGGGAAGAAACATACAATAATCTTATCAAAGACATAACAGCCCTCACACACGCCAACAAAGCAAGCCCTACACTGGAACAACAGAGTAAACTGAGGGACCTCCAACATAAACTGCATGAAATTGACCTGGACAAAACCAATTATATACTACAGAGATGTAAATATAAATTTTTTGCCCACGGGAACAAGTCTGGTTCCGTACTGGCGTCCAAGCTAAAATCACGCATGGCCAACTCCCGAGTAGCATGGCTACAATCCTCAAACAACTGCAAAGTGACTAACCCTCAACATATTGTAGACGAATTTGCACAATACTATAAAAAACTATACAATCTCCGAGAGGACAATAGCACACATACCCCATCTGCGACCCAGATACAAAAATTCTTAGCCTCGATCCACATACCCACATTAACACAGACAGAAATTGATCTTCTCATACAACCAATCACCGAGACAGAACTGTTAACAGTGATTGGCCAATTACCGGCACATAAATCGCCGGGCCCGGACGGCCTCCCCAATATTTATTACCAAACCTTCTCTAAAAATCTCACCCCCTCTCTCACACACCTCCTGAATCACTGTTTTCTCACGGGCACCATGCCACCTGAGATGTTACAAGCCCACGTCTCCACACTGCCGAAACCGGGCAAACCACCCACACTATGTCAAAACTTTAGACCCATATCGCTTCTAAATTGTGACACGAAAATTTATGCTAAAATCCTGGCTGAGAGAATGAAACATATCTTGACGCGTATTGTACACAACGATCAATCAGGATTTGTTAAAAATAGGCAAGGTTCGGACAACACGAGAAAAATTCTAAATATCCTTTCCCATATGGAATCAAGACACATGGAGGGCCTTCTCTTAGCGCTGGATGCGGAGAAGGCCTTCGACAGACTGAACTGGTGCTACATGACACAGGTACTAGAAAAATTTGGATTTCCTACTGCTTTTATACAGGGCATTTTAACTTTATACTCCAGCCCCACAGCTAGAGTATCGAATGCAGGGTTTTTATCAACGCCCTTTCCAATAACAAATGGCACCCGCCAAGGATGCCCCTTATCGCCCCTATTATTTGTGTTATCATTGGAACCTTTAGCATACAAAATACGAAACAGCACAGACATTACAGGGATACATGTATCTCAGAAAGAATACAAACTATCCATGTTTGCAGACGACATCCTGATCTCTCTGTCCAATCCGACACAATCGCTCCCCCACCTCATGCGCATCCTAGATGAATACAGCGCAATCTCGTACTATAGGTTAAATCAGACTAAGACGCAGGCATTACCAATACGTCTCACATCACATGAGGTGCACACACTAAAAGAAAGATTCTCCTTTGATTGGAAGCACGCACACATTACATACTTGGGTATTAAAATAGCAGCTACCCTTAGGGGAATAACCACGCATAACCTATCTACCCTGCCACTAATGTGTAAAAACCTACTTCATAAATGGAAAGGAGTTATGCTTTCATGGTTAGGGAGAATAAATGCGGTTAAAATGGTTGTGACGAACCCTACTGCATAGACCGGTATTGCGGGTTCATCTGTTTCCATGGGATTCGTGGATTTCCTGTCCGTACGCTATTGGTTTTTCGTTTCCTAAAGTACCGAATAAAACTACCGAACATCGGCCACCCAGGAGAGGAGTGTGCGGCTCATTAACACCTTGACCACAAATTAGAACGCTGTGGTTAACCGCAAACACCTCTCCATTCCATTTCATACGGGTGGTCGTCGTTCGTATGCCGACCACGAGGCGGCGGCCATTTTGGACACGAGGCGAATCAGCGGTGTTCGGTGCAAAACCCATGGATCTAAAAACGGACTCTTTATCTACCGAACACCGCTGGAGACGGCCGTCCCTCCTTCTATTCCCTTGGAGGCATACGAACCCTGTTCCGTTCGGGGGTTTTCTTCATCCGTATGGACTTACCCAGATAGCCGGCCCATGGAGTCATTCGTACACCGAAAGACTTATGAGAGACTTTGACTCCATGGCGATTGGACTGTGTACTTCGGATCTGAGCGCTATTCGGCAGGAATATGCCTTCAGATTCAGGCTATCTGGGGATACGTTGCACGAACACTATATCTTCGGTATTTCGGATTTTATGTATTTTATTGCATTTTGTATGTTTGTGTTTAAAATGGCGATGGTTCCTATCCTCGGAGTTAATTAGATTTCTCCCTAATTATCTCCGGGATAGGAAGAAATGTCTTATGGGTAAAATGGGGAGGGCTTGTGTTATGGCCACTGCGATTGGCTACTGTTAAATATATTTTACAGTCTTCCACCAGGTCCCCTAGGGGAGTGTCTACCTGGTGGAGACCTGCATAAATACTGGGCAGGTAGCCCCCATTAAACTCATTCTGCTTGACCTTCAAAACGGAGCTTTGTCTCGTTTGTGGAGGGATTGACTATTGGGACAGCGTTTTCGTTTATTTCTAGCTGTGGAAGGATTTCGGATGGATTGCTGATCGGGAGTTGCCGCATTCGTATGCTCCGGTCGGGAGTCTTATGATCGGTTATGCTGGAACTGCATTTCTGGAGAAAGGGGATTATTGGCTAAACGGCGGCTTCACTCTCCAGGCGGCGAGTGTCGTAACAACTGGTGGCAAGCGACGGGATGAATCCCACCGCCCTGAAGGCCAGCTACACACCCCGGATTGGAAATGCAATATGAGGAGTTAAGGCGTGCTACCCTTAAAGACATTTTGGAGCGCAGAGGACGATCAGCGAGCAATCTCAAGAAAAGAGAGATTATTGCTATATTGGTGGAGATGGATACAGCACAGGGAAGGGAGATAGCTAATGTGCCTGGCCTGCTGGATCTAACACCCGAGGAAATAGCGTTTAACCGGGCAGTTCAGATCAGGCTGGCACACTTTGGCCCCAACCCTGCAGCGGATATTGTGGTTCAAGTACAAGCCGCAGTAACAGCACAACAGGCGCTCCAGAGAAGCGGAGCTGCAGCAGCAGAGGTACCCCATAATAACAATGGGAAGAAAAAGGTACCATTTGCTGCTTTTAAAAACTTTATTGAGACTGAAGGAGAGATAGACGGGTTCCTGGCGGACTTTGAACGACAGTGTGCTTTACACCAGGTACCCGCAGAAGAATGGGTTCCTATCCTCTCTGGGAAACTATCCGGCCGGGCTAGTGAAGCTTTTCGGGCCATCCCAGAGGAGGAACTCACTAGCTACCGGACAGTAAAAGATGCTCTTTTGACCCGGTACGCTGTTACCCCTGAGGCGTACCGGAGGCGATTCCGGGACAATAATAAACAGGCTGGTGATTCCTATGTGGAATGGGCATGCCGGGTACACCGCACGGCAGCCCACTGGATGACAGGATGTCGAGCGGTAACTGGGGAAGAGGTGCTGCAAGTGTTCCTGCTAGAACACTGCTTTGACAAATTACCTGCAGGAGTTCGAGAGTGGGTCAGGGACCGTAAACCCGCTACCTTCCACGAAGCTGCTCGTCTGGCTGACGAATACACTGATGCCCGTAAGCTCGATCAGACAGCAGCCAAGGTCCCTGCCCGAGTGGAATACAAACCGGCAGCACCTCCAACCACCAACCTATATCACCCCCCAGCACAACGTACCCCCGCTATACCGCCAGCAACCAACCATGGGCAGTCAGCCCGATTCAACAAACGGGGTTACTCCAACCAGGTCCAGTGCTTTGGGTGCAAGCAGATGGGACATAAAAAACCAGAATGCCCTTTAAACCACGCCAACCAAGCACCATCCTGGAGAAACCCAGCCGGCGGAGCCCAGCAACCACCTCAGCCTTCTGCTCACTGCCTAGAGCAGGAGGAGTTTTGGGGTTTCCTGCACGAAGCAGACCCAGTTCACGCAGCTCAGCAGGACAACCGCCAACACCACAGACAGACCGTTAAGTTGAACGGGAAAGAGGTCACTGGTCTAAGAGACACCGGGGCTACGATGACCTTGCTCCAAAAGAACCTGGTTTCGGAACACCAACACACCGGGAACACTGTGGCAGTAAGGGTGGCAGGAGGCGCCGTGTTCCGTCTGCCTGTTGCCCGGGTTCATTTGGACTGGGGAGCGGGAGCTGGACATGTGAATGTGGGGGTTATGAAGGACTTGCCTGCCGATGTTTTGCTGGGAAATGATTTGGCCCCTTTGATTTCCGCCTATGCTACTATGGGACCTGGCGAAGCCAACCCAGTGACTACCCGTGCTCAGACCCGTGCTGCTGGAACCGGCCCACCTGCTGCTGAGACCCAGGTAAGGACCGATTCCCCGACTGACACCCCAGGGCCGACGTTAGCTAGTTGGGATTCCCCGGAGGAGTTCGGGAGGGAAACCCAGACAGACCCATCTCTCCAGAGGTATAGAGGCAGAGCAGACACTGGAGAGGAGGGAGCAGAGGGGGAGCGGTATGAGTGGGTAGGGGACAGGTTATATCGGATCCCTAAGCCATCCCAGAAAAGTGTTGCCCCCCCGCCGAATCGACAGCTGGTAGTGCCCGCGAAATACCGGCGAGAGATTCTGCGGATAGGGCATGATGTCCCGCTAGCCGGACATCTAGGGTCCCGCCGCACAGGCCATAGGATTATGCAGAATTTCTTTTGGCCGGGAATTAACCAGGCTGTGCGGATATATTGTAGCACGTGTGACACTTGTCAACGGGTAGGGAAGCGGGGGGACCACCCAAAAGGTAGGCTTATGTCGATGCCTATTATTGGGGAGCCCTTTGCCCGCATAGCCGTTGATATTGTGGGTCCACTGGCCAGGGCTAGTCCATCTGGTAAGAAATACATTCTCACCGTGGTGGACTATGCCACTCGCTATCCAGAGGCAGTGGCGCTGTCTAACATAGAGGCAGAGACAGTTGCTGATGCCCTGGTTAGGATTTTTACCAGGGTCGGGTTCCCTCAAGAGATTCTCTCTGACCAGGGAACCCAATTTACCGCTGTGCTCACCCAGCAGCTGTGGAGGGTGTGCGGCATTAAACCGATACTTGGTTCCCCATACCATCCACAGACTAACGGTCTCTGCGAGCGATTTAATGGCACCCTCAAACAGATGCTGAGGACCTTTTCTGACACTTGCCGAGACTGGGAGCGATTCCTGCCTCATCTGTTGTTTGCCTACAGAGAGGTGCCCCAGGAATCTACTGGGTTCTCCCCCTTTGAGCTGCTTTATGGGAGAAGGGTCCGCGGACCTCTAGATCTCATTAGAGGCCACTGGGAGGGGGAGACAGAGCAGGAAGGTACCCCCATAGTACCGTATGTTCTGGAACTTCGGGACCGCATGGAGAAACTGTCTCTGATGGCAAGGGAGAATCTCCGGGTGGCCCAGGGGAGACAGAAGGAATGGTATGATCGGGGTGCCCGACAGCGAGTATTCCAGGTTGGGCAGAAGGTACTAGTGCTCAAACCTGTGAAGGCGAACAAGATGCAGGCATCTTGGCAGGGCCCGTATAAAGTATTAGCCCAGGTGTGCGATACTACGTACCTTATAGCCAGCTGTTCAGATGACAGGATCCAGCGATCCTTTCATGTGAACATGCTAAAGGAATATCAGGAACGACCGGAGGATATAGCCGCAGTGTGTGCCCCCGCTGCAGACGATACCGAAAGCTTACCCCTACCCGACCTATTAGCCAGAGGTGCCCAGACGGATCTGACTGAGCTCGTACAGCTAGGGGACAGGTTAAGCCCCACGGAGAAGGAACAGGCGAAACAGCTTCTGTGGGAGAAGCAGGCGACGTTCTCCCAAGAACCCGGCTACACTACCCTAGCTGTACATAAGGTAGAGACCCCTGGACAGAACCCCTTACGACAGCCCCCTTACCGTATCCCTGAAGCAGTCCGAGAAGGAATGCGGAAGGAGATAGAGGAGATGACCCAGCTTGGGGTCATCGAGCACTCCGATAGCCCTTGGGCCTCCCCTGTAGTCCTGGTGCCTAAGAAAGATGGGACCACCCGGTTCTGTGTGGACTACAGGAGGCTCAACGAGCGGACCACCACTGACGCCTACCCGATGCCACGGGTAGACGAGTTATTAGACCGCATTGCCAGGGGACGCTACCTGACCACCATAGACCTGTGTAAGGGCTACTGGCAGATTCCCCTGGCCAAGGACGCCATCCCCAAGTCGGCCTTCGTCACCCCCTTTGGCTTATACCAATTTAAGGTTATGCCATTTGGGATGAAGAACGCCCCAGCTACCTTCCAACGAATGGTGGATAGGCTCCTTGATGGCTTCCAGGACTTTGCTTGTGCATACCTGGATGATATTGCGATCTACAGTGAGTCCTGGGAGGAACACCTGGTACACATAGGGGTAGTACTGGATAAAATTCGGGCCGCTGGCCTGACGTTAAAGCCAGAGAAGTGTCATCTAGGTATGGCTGAGGTACAATACTTGGGTCACAGGGTAGGGTGTGGGAGCCAGAGACCAGAGCCGGCCAAGATAGAGGCAGTAGCGAACTGGCCCACACCTATAACCAAGACCCAAGTATTGGCCTTCTTAGGGACTGCAGGGTATTACAGACGCTTTGTGCCCGACTATAGCTCGATAGCTAAACCCCTGACAGACCTGACTAAGAAGAACCTCCCTAAACAGGTCCTGTGGTCTCCAGCTTGTGAAGCTGCGTTTCAAGCACTTAAGCAGGCCCTCATGAATGCCCCCGTCCTGGCTGCCCCACTTCCTAACAAACGTTTTCTCGTCCATACAGATGCTTCCATGTATGGACTGGGGGCTGTGCTAAGCCAGGTCGGGGAAGATGGAGGAGAACACCCTGTCGCATACCTCAGTCGAAAGCTGTTACCCCGGGAAGTGAGTTATGCGGCAGTAGAGAAAGAGTGTTTGGCCCTGGTCTGGGCATTGAAGAAATTGAGCCCCTATTTGTATGGACAGGAATTTTCCCTTATCACGGACCACAATCCCCTTGTTTGGCTTAACCGGGTCTCGGGAGACAATGGTAGACTGCTGCGGTGGAGTTTAGCATTACAGCCATATAACTTCACCATCAGTTACCGACCCGGTAAGCAGAATGGGAATGCAGATGGGTTATCCCGGCAAACCGACGTCCTTGCTACTTCCTAGTCCGGTCATCCCCACGTTGACCCGCTAAAGGGCCAAGCCGGGTCTGCCGGAGTGTTCCACAAGGGGGGAGCCGTGTGACGAACCCTACTGCATAGACCGGTATTGCGGGTTCATCTGTTTCCATGGGATTCGTGGATTTCCTGTCCGTACGCTATTGGTTTTTCGTTTCCTAAAGTACCGAATAAAACTACCGAACATCGGCCACCCAGGAGAGGAGTGTGCGGCTCATTAACACCTTGACCACAAATTAGAACGCTGTGGTTAACCGCAAACACCTCTCCATTCCATTTCATACGGGTGGTCGTCGTTCGTATGCCGACCACGAGGCGGCGGCCATTTTGGACACGAGGCGAATCAGCGGTGTTCGGTGCAAAACCCATGGATCTAAAAACGGACTCTTTATCTACCGAACACCGCTGGAGACGGCCGTCCCTCCTTCTATTCCCTTGGAGGCATACGAACCCTGTTCCGTTCGGGGGTTTTCTTCATCCGTATGGACTTACCCAGATAGCCGGCCCATGGAGTCATTCGTACACCGAAAGACTTATGAGAGACTTTGACTCCATGGCGATTGGACTGTGTACTTCGGATCTGAGCGCTATTCGGCAGGAATATGCCTTCAGATTCAGGCTATCTGGGGATACGTTGCACGAACACTATATCTTCGGTATTTCGGATTTTATGTATTTTATTGCATTTTGTATGTTTGTGTTTAAAATGGCGATGGTTCCTATCCTCGGAGTTAATTAGATTTCTCCCTAATTATCTCCGGGATAGGAAGAAATGTCTTATGGGTAAAATGGGGAGGGCTTGTGTTATGGCCACTGCGATTGGCTACTGTTAAATATATTTTACAGTCTTCCACCAGGTCCCCTAGGGGAGTGTCTACCTGGTGGAGACCTGCATAAATACTGGGCAGGTAGCCCCCATTAAACTCATTCTGCTTGACCTTCAAAACGGAGCTTTGTCTCGTTTGTGGAGGGATTGACTATTGGGACAGCGTTTTCGTTTATTTCTAGCTGTGGAAGGATTTCGGATGGATTGCTGATCGGGAGTTGCCGCATTCGTATGCTCCGGTCGGGAGTCTTATGATCGGTTATGCTGGAACTGCATTTCTGGAGAAAGGGGATTATCGGCTAAACGGCGGCTTCACTCTCCAGGCGGCGAGTGTCGTAACAATGGTAGTTCTCCCGAAACTGTTATATGTATTTAGGATGTTACCGATCCCGCTCTCACCCACTCTAAGCAAACATGTACAACGTATAATCACTATGTATATTTGGGAACAGAAAAAAACAAGATTGCCGTTGTCCCTACTCCAGACACCAGTGAAAAACGGAGGACTTGGAGTCCCCAATATTTTAAACTACCAGAGGGCGGCTATACTGGAGACAGCAGTTAAACTCCATGCCCCCAAACTTACGATACAATGGGTAGACCTAGAAAATGAATATAACCCGAACGGATCAGTAACGGACCACATGTGGACTCCCAAATATCTCAGGGACAATACATGCCCCATATTACCATTGTCTAAATTTTCAGTCCAAGCATGGATTACCTCCACCGAAATAACAAGACCGAACATAAATTTTTGCCTTGGGCTCCACTAACAGCGCTCAAATCGATCTCACCCTGGCTATCGCTGGATAAATGGAGAGATCTGGGAGCCCTACATATTACTGACCTATGCAGACGAGATAGTATCATACCATTCCCGGAATTACAATCCACCCATAAGCTACCTCACTCCTATATCTTCCCATATTTGCAATTAAAAAGCATAATAGAAGATAAAGTAATGAAGTATGTGGACAGGGAGCAAACCCCCAGTAAACATACACTTATACTATATAATCGATGCCAAGGAACTCCAGTTAAAGCCAAGACTTTATCGGTAGGTTATTCAGCATTGCACGAACAACTCCCTACCCAAGACTTTAAATTCAAATCCCAATGGGAAAAAGAACTGCACTTAAATTTTATAGATGACCAGTGGCTAAAGTCGTTATTGGCGTTGAAAGGCATCACTTCCTGCTACTCCCACATAGAAGCCCATAAGAAATTAGTATTTAGGTGGTATATAACACCGGATAAGCTCCATAAAATTTACCCGGGCACCTCAGATCGGTGTTGGAGATGTGCCCAAGGCAATGGCACCATGTCCCACATTTGGTGGGATTGCACTATTATTATTCCCCTTTGGGAAGAGATTAAGGCACTATGGAACAAAATCCACTCTCAGACACTAAAACTTAGTATGCCTCTTTCTCTTAATGCCGGATGATATCTCCCAACCTGACAAACAATTATTAGCAATAATAATAATGGCCGCACGTAACCTTATTGCCACTCACTGGAAACAAAATACATGCCCACCATTACCACTATTGCACCAAACTATTCGAAAGTTTTTGAAATATGAACTGATATCAGCACAAACACCCAAACAAATCAGGAATGCTCATTATAGCTGGCAACAATGGATCACCACACAAGCCGAGTAATCAGGCGATAGGGATAAGGTCTACCTTTTGGTGGGCTACACCGTAGAAATTTCCATATGATACACCACAAAATGCTATTCCTAGGATATAGAATAACATGTGGCATATATGTATAGTGTATATGTATGATAATATGTGGCACTGTGTATTGTACAATATGAAATATGTAACTGTATAAAGTCTTGTGGATCCGTGATCACCCCCCTTATGTCCCCCTACCCCCCTTTTTCCTTTCTGTACCCCTTACCCTTTACTTGTTGAGAAAAATGAAAAATCTTTCAATAAAATTCAAATTTGAAAAAAAAAATGAGCAAGGGGATTAGAAGAGGGGGTATTGAAATGAAAGTAAAGGAGATAGAAACATAGAAACATAGAATGTGACGGCAGATAAGAACCATTCGGCCCATCTAGTCTGCCCAATTTTCTAAATACTTTCATTAGTCCCTGGCCTTATCTTATAGTTAGGATAGCCTTATGCCTATCCCACTCATGCTTAAACTCCTTTTCCACTTCAGCTGGAAGGCTATTCCATGCATCCACTACCCTCTCAGTAAAGTAATACTTCCTGATATTATTTTTAAACCTTTGTCCCTCTAATTTAAGACCTCTTGATTAAGACCTCTTGTTGTGGTAGTTTTTCTTCTTTTAAATATAGTCTCATCCTTTACTGTGTTGATTTGTCTTTCCTCCAAGCTATACATGTTAAGATCCTTTAACCTTTCCTGGTAAGTTTTATCCTGCAATCCATGCACCAGTTTAGTAGCCCTTCTCTGAACTCTCTCTAAGGTATCAATATCCTTCTGAAGATACGGTCTCCAGTATTGCGTACAGTACTCCAAGTGAGGTCTCACCAGTGTTCTGTACAATGGCATGAGCACTTCCCTCTTTCTACTGCTAATGCCTCTCCCTATACAACCAAGCATTCTGCTAGCATTTCCTGCTGCTCTATTACATTGTCTACCTACCTTTAAATCATCAGAAATAATCACCCTTAAATCCCTTTCCTCAGATGTTGAGGTTAGGACTCTATCAAATATTCTGTACTCTGCCCTTGGGTTTTTATGTCCAAAATGCATTTTCTTGCACTTATCCACATTAAATGTCAGTTGCCACAACTCTGACCATTTTCCTAGTTTACCTAAATCATTAGCCATTTGACGTATCCCTCCTGGAACATCAACCCTGTTACATATCTTAGTATCATCAGCAAAAATACATACCTTACCATCAAGACCTTCTGCAATATCACTAATAAAAATATTAAAGAGAATGGGTCCAAGTACAGATCCCTGAGGTACCCCACTGGTGACAAGCCCAAGCTTCGAATATACTCCATTGACTACAACCCTCTGTTGCCTGTCACTCAGTCACTGCCTTACCCATTCAACAATATTGGAATCCAAACTTAAATATTGCAGTTTATTGATAAGCCTTCTATGTACAACAGTGTCAAAAGCCTTACTGAAATCTAGGTAAGCAATGTCTACTGCACCACCCTGATCTATAATTTTAGTTACCCAATCAAAACAATCAATAAGATTAGTTTGGCATGATCTGCCTGAAGTAAACCCATGTTGTCTCTGATCTTGAAATCCATGTGATTTTAGATGTTTGACAATCATATCCTTTAACATGGTTTCCATCACTTTCCCCACTACTGAAGTAAGGCTTACTGGCCTATAGTTGCCCGACTCCTCCCTATTACCTTTCTTGTGAATGGGCACAACATTCGCCAACTTCCAATCTTCTGGGACTACTCCTGTTATCAATGATTAGGTGAAATAAATCTGTTAATGGTTTTGCCAGTACACCACTAAGCTCTTTTAATAGCTTTGGGTGTATTCCATTAGGTCCCATTGACTTATTTGTCTTTACTTTTGACAGTTGAAATAGAACCTCTTCCTCTGTAAACTCACGTGTAATAAATGGCTCATTTATCCTTTTTCTTAACTGAGGTCCCTTTCCTTCATTTTCATCTGTAAATACCGAACAAAAATAGTCATTGAGGCAGTCAGCTAGACCTTTATCTTCTTCTACATACCTTCCTTCTTTTGTTTTTAATCTAACTAATCCTTGTTTTACTTTTCTTTTCTCATTTATGTATCTAAAAAAAGTTTTGTCCCCCTTTTTTACTGACTGTGCTATTTTCTCTTCTGTGTGTGATTTGGAAGCTCTTATAACTTGCTTATCCTCTTTCTGTCTAATCTTAAAGATCATTCTGTCTTCCTCACTCTGTTTTTTTTTATAATTACAAAATGCTAACTTTTTGTTTTTCACTATTTTGGCCACATCTGCGGAGTACCACAGTGGTTTCTTAAATTTTTTGCTTTTACTGACAAGCCTAATGCAATTTTCTGTTGCCTTCAGTAGTGCAACTTTTAAGATGAGAGGAAATGGCACTGGAATGAGGCAACATTAAATAGGAAGAATTATGGATAATGAAACAGGGGTGGCATACAATGGGAGAACGGGACAATTAAATGCAGGGATCTGAGATGAAAGGAAAGGACAATGAAATTTAAAGTGCATGACTCCTCCTGTATGTATGTATGGGCATAATTTACTATACTACTTATAAATACTATATATTTACTATATACACATACATTTGTGTGTATGGTTATTTGTCTATGTATGTACGTTTCTGTGCTTGTTTTCCACGTGTGTATAACAAGAAAAAAACAATAATATAAAAAAGCAAGTGAAAAAAATAATAAAATGTATGGTGCTACCCTCCAGTGCAAACACACACCTATAAATTGCACAACATTACAACAAAAATATAACAAACACTAGTTCACATACTTACATCCTGAAGTGTGTGCACATTAGTAATAGTGTAGTATTCATATTTATATATACCATAATATCCTGTCGGATTAAGAGCTGATATGGGCACAAAACTATATGAGTGAGGCGTTAAACTGCTTTCTTCTCAATTTGGACTTATTTAATAGTACACCATATTAAGTAATTTTATTTACAGTACATTTCTACTGAAGATAAGTGGAACACGCTATCTGCAGAGTTTCTCCCGTTTCTCCCGCTCCTGGAGGAAGTCCCGCACCCAGGCAGACTTTCTCCATTATAGATTCATGTTGCTTTCATACAGCGTAGCCCTTGCCCTCGCCAAACAGTCATACTTTTCCTCTCTCATTAGTTCATGCTCCCGCAATCCCAGATGTCTCTTTGACACCTTTAATTCCCTTCTCTGCCCTGCTGTGGCCACCCCCCACACTAACCTTACAGCTGATAGCTTTGCATGCTACTTTACCGACAAGATTGAACAGCCAAGGAAACAATTCTCCCCTCCTTGCCATTCTTTCTCAACCACACGTAAATCATGCTTTCCCTACCCTCCAGACATTCTCCCCGGCTACTGAACAAGAGGTAGCTGCGCTTCTCCATTCCTCTCGCCCCACCACTTGCCCGCTCGATCCTGTCCCATCTCACCCCATCAGATCTCTCTCCCCTTGTCTTGTGCCTACCCTAACACACATCTTTAACTGCTCTCTTTCTTCTGGCACTGTTCCTGCTGACCTTAAACATGCCACTGTAGTACCTATCCTGAAAAAAAACATCTCTTGACCCATCCTCCCCCTCTAACTATCGTCCAATATCCCTGCTCCCTTTCTCATCAAAGCTTTTGGAAAGACTTGTCTTTACCCGTGTGCCTCACTTCCTTAATTCCAACTCTCTCCTTGACCCTCTTCAGTCTGGCTTCCGCCCTCTCCACTCTACTGAGACTGCTTTTATCAAAGTTACTAATGACCTAATCTCCGCTAAATCCAAAGGTCACTACTCCATATTAATTCTCCTTGGCCTCTCTGCTGCCTTTGACACCGTTGATCATGCTCTCCTCCTTCAAACTCTTCAATCGCTCGGTCTCTGTGACTCTGTCCTCTCTTGGTTTTCCTCCTATCTCTCTCAACGCTCATTCAGTGTCTCCTTTTCCAAGGATAACTCCTCCCCTCGTACTGTCTCGGTTGGAGTTCCCCAAGGCTCTGTCTTTGGTCCCCTTCTATTTCCTCCTTATACTGCCTCTCTTGGTAAACATATTGCCTTTTTTTGGATTCCACTACCACCTGTACGCTGATGACACTCAGATATACCTCTCCTCCCCAGATATACCTCTCCTCCTGCCGTCCTGCAACGCGTCACTGCTTTCTTTCTTCTATCTCTGACTGGATGTCCTCACGCTTTCTGAAACTCAATCTCTCTAAAACTGAACTTGTCTTTCCTCCTCCTAGTACTGATCCTCCTCTCTCGCTCTCCCTTCAAGTCAGTGATATCCACATAAGTCCATCCCTGCAAGCGCGCTGTCTTGGCGTCATACTTGACTCTGGTCTCACCTTTGAGTCTCACATCCAGCTTGTTGCCAAGTCCTGTAGGTTCCAACTCAAAAACATAGCCCGCATCCGCCCCTTTCTTACACAAGATGCTACCAAGGAGCTTGTCCATGCTCTAGTAATTTCCCGCATGGATTACTGTAACCCTCTCCTGATTGGTCTCCCCAAAAGCCGTACTGCCCCGCTACAGTCTGTAATGAATGCTTCAGCTAGACTGATTTTCTTCTCTAGTCGGTCCTCTCACACCTCACCCCTCTGCCAGTCCTTACATTGGCTCCATGTATCCTATAGTCAATTCAAAGTGCTAACCCATACATTTAAAGCACTGAACTATTCTAGCCCCTCTTATATCTCTTCACTGATCCATAGGTATGCCCCTCCTCATTCCCTGCGCTCTGCCTGTGACCACCTCCTGACCGCTGCTCGCACCCGTACGGGCAACTCACGCTTGCAGGACCTGTCGCGGGCGGCTCCTTTCCTATGGAATAGCCTGCCTACTGCCATCAGACTCTCCCCTAGTCTTCAATCATTTAAGAAGGGCGTTAAAAACCCACCTCTTCAGGAAAGCTTATGGCCTCCCAGAGTAATCTCTACCTTACATACCTGTCTCTTGCTCTCTCCTATAGGACAGTGCTTTACTCTCTCCTCCAGCTCTGCTTCACTCCCACCCTATTTGATATTTCCTGTCCTAATGTTTCTAATACCCCACCTCCTATAGTCTGTAAGCTCATTTGAGCAGGGTCCTCTTCAACCTATTGTTCCTGTAAGTTTTCTTGTAATTGTCCTATTTATAGTTACATCCCCCCTCTCATAATATTGTAAAGTGCTACGGAATCTGTTAGCGCTATATAAATGGCAATAATAATAATAATAATAATAACAACATTACAGTGTAATTAACAAAGCTTTAATATACATATTTTTTTATGTATATTAGTGACATAGGGTATCAATTATTTTTTTTTAATTCTTATTTTTTTTGTTGTTTCTTGTTTCTCGTTATTCTGTCTTCTGGTTCCCCTTACTCGGCTTGTCTCCTGACTATTCTTTGTGTGCTTAGCCCGGCCACTCTAAGGTCCGGTACTGCACCTTTTCTGTGTGTGTGTTAGCGTGTTTGGTTCCCGGAATCGTGACATTACAACAGGGCCAAAATGGAACCTGCTGACATTTCAAACTTATTGGTTAATCAGGAAGCTAGAATGGATGGTTTAGACCACCGTATGGATCAATTTGCTCAGGCTTTACAAACCATACTGGTTCGTACCGCTCTCTTGCAGCCTGGTGTCCAAGAAGCAGTTGCTACGACACCAGACCCTGTTCCCGAGCCAGTACCCGCTCCTTCTCTTATAGTGCATATCACGCCACCACAGCGTTTTAGTGGTGATCCGTCATTATGTCGTGGTTTCCTCAACCAATTTGATATCCATTTTGTAATGAATCCTCGTTCCTATCCCACTGATAGAGCCAAGATTGCTTTCCTTATTAACCATCTATCCAGGAAAGCTTTAGCATGGGCTAATCCCATATGGGAAAATACGTCCCCCACATCCTTTGCTGAGTTTTTGACAGCCTTTAAACGTACTTTCGATCTACCCGGTAGGGTTGCTTCGGCTGGCAAAGCTCTGCTTAGCGTGCAACAAGGGAACAGATCGGTAGCGGATTACACTATTGAATTCCGCACTTTAGCAGCTGCAGTGGTTTGGAATAATGACGCTCTCGTAACGGCCTTTCAGGAGGGTTTGGCAGCTTACATCCTGGACGAAATAGCGTCCAGGGAATTGCCTGTCCTTCTGGATGATCTTATTGATAATTGTATTAGAGAGAGACATAGTCAGATGTTACCTGCTTTACCCAATACTGCGCTACTAGCATTACCCCCTTCTAGCCAACCTCCCCCTGAACCCATGCAATTGGGTGCTACTGAGTTAACTGAGGTTGAAAAATCATATCGAAGAAGGGAAGGGTTACTTACTGTGGGAAAAGGGGACATCTTCTAAGAACCTGTCCTGAATTGCAGGGAAAACTTCAGCACCTAAGGTCTATAGAGGGGCCAGCCTCGGGTGTTATGTCGTTTTTCCCTCACGTCCCCATTGCTAGACCGTTTATTACGATTACCCTTTTTGTTAAAAATACTACTGTGATTACCAAAGCCTTGATAGATTCAGGGGCTGCTGACAATCTTATGGATGAGAGTTTTGCTAAAACCGCATTTTTGACTCTGATCTAAAAGGTCACTCCCTTGGCCGTGGAGGCCATAGACTGTAGACCACTGGAGAAACCTCTGGTGACCCATGAGACCCAAGAACTGGTTATGTCTGTGGGTGCCTTGCACAAGGAAAGATTGTCCTTTCAAATAATCGACTCTCCTACAGCCTCTATCGTTTTGGGCTTCCCCTGGTTGGTTAAACACAACCCAATGATTGATTGGGGTTGTTTGGAGATTCTCTCCTGGGGGAAGTCTTGTTAAAGAGATTGTATGACTCGTGTTTGTCCTGTTAGCTTGCTTAATGTGCCCACAGCCAAACCACTTTCTGTTTCTGTCCCTCCTGTGTATGCAGACCTAGCAAAGGTTTTTGAAAAAAGGGAGTCAGATAAACTGCCCCCGCACCGTGAATATGATTGTGCCATAAACCTCTTACCTGGTACTATGCCGCCTAGGGGTAAGGTATATCCTCTTTCCGAAAAAGAGAACCAGGTCATGGAGGAGTACATACAGGATGTCTTAAGTAAAGGTTTTATCAGAAGGTCCTCCTCTCCTGCTGGGGCTGGTTTCTTTTTCGTTGCCAAAAAGGAGGGTGACCTAAGGCCATGAAAAGACTACAGGGGTCTGAACAATATAACGATTAAAAACGCCTACCCTATCCCCCTCATCACTGAGTTGTTTGATCGTGTTAAAGGTTCTAAGTACTTCACTAAATTAGACCTCAGGGGGGCTTATAACCTTGTCCGTGTAAAGGAGAATGACGAGTGGAAGACAGCGTTCAATACGCGTAGTGGGCATTACGAACATCTGGTCATGCCTTTTGGACTGTGTAATGCTCCTGCTGTGTTTCAGGACCTCATAAATGATGTCCTTAGGGATCTATTGCATGTCTGTGCCGTGGTGTACCTTGACAACATACTTGTATATTCTCCTGATTTGAAGTCACTTCATAATCATGTTAGGATGGTGCTTAAAAGGTTATTACAGAACGGACTTTATTGTAAGTTAGAAAAATGTTTGTTCGATCAGACCTCTGTGCAATTCCTAGGATACATAATTTCTGAACAGGGTTTCAGTAGGGATCCTGCTAAATTGGAAGCCATACTGTCCTGGCCACTTCCCGAAGGACTGAAGGCTATCCAGCGTTTTATAGGATTTGCTAACTATTATAGGAAATTTATAAAAAACCTTTTTTTTTTTAAATTCTTTATTTAAATGTCGACCGGCACATTGCATAACAGTACATTCGGCCTACGCAGAGGCCTAATCATCAGGCATGTCTTGATAGGTGTTTTACTATAAAAAAACGTTTCACCACTTATCTCTCCTATAACGAAGCTGACTAAAAAAGGTCTACACCCTAGGGTTTGGACTCCTGAAGCCCTTAAGGCCTTCGAAACTCTCAAAAAGGCATTTGCCTCTGCTCCGGTGCTACACCACCCTAATCCTTCTCTTCCCTTTGTTATGGAAGTAGACGCTTCTGATTCGGGTGTCGGAGCAATACTGTCACAGAGGTTATCTTATGACGAACCCCTCCATCCCTGTTGTTACTTTTCAAAAAGGTTGTCTGATCCAGAAAAGAATTACGATGTTGGGAACAGGGAACTATTGGCTATTGTGTTAGCTTTTAAGGAATGGAGGTACTTATTAGAGGGTTCCAGACACAAAATTATGGTTATAACAGATCATAAGAACCTCTCCTATATGGCTGATGCTAGAAGGTTGTCCGCCCGGCAGGCTAGATGGTCTCTATTCCTTTCGCGCTTCCAATATGTTATTACCTATAGACCTGGTTGCCGTAATGCCAAGGCTGAAGCTATCTCTCGACAATATGAACCTTTAGAATTTGTTAACCCGACTCCTGAACTTATTGTACCTGCGTCTCAGATAATAGCTGCTACCCGTTTGGTTGTTTCGTCTCCTTTCCTTGATAATATTAAGACATACCAAACCCAAGCACCCCCTGAGACGCCTATTGGTAAACAATACGTTAAAGTTAATGACAGAAAAAAGTTGTTAACTTTATGTCACACCGCCAAAACTGCTGGTCATCCGGGGGTTACCAAGACTTATAAGGGCCTCCTTCAACAGTTCTGGTGGCCTTCACTTAAGCGAGACATAGTGGATTTTGTACAGGCTTGTCGGGTCTGTACGCAGTGTAAGTCCCCTAATGTGAGACCCCAGGGTCTACTGATGCCTCTATCTATACCCAAGAAACCGTGAACCCACTTATCCATGGATTTTATTGTAGACCTTCCTCCCTCTGATGGTCAGACAGTGATATTGACTGTGACGGATAGGTTCTCTAAAATGGCGCACTTTATTCCGCTTAAGAAACTGCCTTCTGCGATTCAGCTGGCTCAGGTGTTTGCCAAGGAAGTGTTCCGCTTGCATGGGGTACCTCAGGATATCGTATCTGACAGGGGCCCTCAATTTGTCTCTCGGTTTTGGAGGGGCTTTTGTGCTGAGATGGGGGTCTCCTTGTCGTTCACTTCCTCCTATCACCCGCAATCTAATGGTGCAGCCGAACGTGCTAATCAGTCTGTGGAATTGTATTTGCGCTGCTTCACTAATGCGCACCAGGACGACTGGTCTCGCCTCCTTCCGTGGGCTGAATTTGCCAGGAATACGGTGTCTCATTCGTCTACTGGCTTAAGTCCTTTTGAGGTTGCTTATGGGTTTCGGCATTCTGTCCTTCCCGGTGCGTTCTCCGACAAGGGAATGCCAGCCTTGGACCAGCACCTCGCCTCTTTGCGGAAGATGTGGGATCAGGTCCATATTGCGCTGTCTCGTTCAGCAGCTGCTCAGAAGAAGTTTGCTGATCGCTGTAGGGTTCCGGCCCCTTCTTATGCTCCGGGTGATAGGGTATGGTTGTCCTCCAGAAACCTCCGTCTCAAGGTTGCCTCGATGAAGTTTGCTCCCAGATTTCTTGGTCCCTACAAGGTGTTACGTAGGGTTAACCCCGTTTCCTACTCCCTAGACTTGCCTCCTTCCATGCGTATTCCGAACACGTTTCACGTCTCTTGGAAATTATCCAATCAGAATTAACCTTATGATTTAAATACTTACCTTTCCTGTTCCTCCCTGCCCTGTTGTGGTCTTTGATTGCTAGTACTGCTACTGAACTTGTGTTTCTGGTTACGTACTCTCTGGCTTGTTTATCTGACTTTGTGACTTTCTCCTACCCTTTGACCTCGGCTTGTTTCTCGTTATTCTGTCTTCTGGTTCCCCTTACTCGGCTTGTCTCCTGACTATTCTTTGTGTGCTTAGCCCGGCCACTCTAAGGTCCGGTACTGCACCTTTTCTGTGTGTGTGTTAGCGTGTTTGGTTCCCGGAATCGTGACAGTCATTTTTTCAGGGTAAAATAGACCGACCGCACAGCCCAAATGTATGGAACTGTTTTGGGCAGGAAAATGTGCTTGCGGTCGGTCCAAAGGGACTTTTTACTATCTGGAACCCCTGAACGGATTTTCACGAATTTTGGATATGTCTGTCCCCAAGTTATACTGGTTACGTGTACGATGTAAAATCAAGAAGTTATGAAAATAACACACATGGCTGTGTTACAGGAGTGCAGGGGAGCTAAATCAGGTACCTGGGTGGAGGATTTCAATATTCTCCACCCGTGACCAATATAAAAATAGCGATTAAGTGGGGGGCGGAGCTTACCGAGTGGTGGGGCAGAGCATACCGAGATGCGGAGGCAGGGCTACAATGGCAGCGGGGGCAGAGCTAAAAGCGCCCATTAGCCGGTGGCTTGTAACTGCTGCCCAAATAACAAGTCTCCAGGAGCTGCACTGCCTCTACTCCCACCTACCATCCAATATTGGAAAGAGGTAAGTATGTGTGTGTGTGACTGTCTGCCGGTGTGTCACTGTCTGCCTGTGTGTGTTTGTAAACTCACTGACACACATGTAAATAAACAGACATACTGACACACATGCAGATACACAACAACACTGACCACACAGAAATGCTGACACACCTGCAGATACACACTAACGCACATAATGATACACAGAAACAATGACACACATATTAGTACACTGACACACAGAAACACACAATGATGTAAATACACAGATAAACACACACTGACTACTATACAGATAGACAGCCACATAAATGCACACAATGACACACCTACAGATAGAAAGACACACAGATGCACACACTGACACACATACAGATAGACAGATACACACAAAGAAAAATACAATTGAATGAAGCTGTTAGGAGTCAGAATGTGCCAGTCCGTGCCATCCTCTCTCTGTCTTCCCCTCCCACGTGACTCCATGTCTGTTATCTGGGAGTAAGTGACAGGTTCTCAGTTTCTCCCAGCACTGGTTACCGATAAAGTTGCCCAATTGCGCTATTAAAGATCCATAGCGCACAACTTGGCTTTTGCAGACACCCAGTAAGTCCAGTCAGCATGTGGGCCCCAGGCCCCTGGCACGCAAATACCTTGCAAAACTTCAAGTAAATATTAAATTTTTAAGCTACCGAGGAAGAGTAAAATAGGTGTGCTATGGCATTGTTTCTCTTTGTGCCTTGGTCCAAAACAAGTTGGTTACCCCTACTCTAATGTACAGTCTTTTTGAACACTCTAAACTCATGTTTACATGAGGTATTGCATTGACTTACTCATTGAATTCACTCTGATCTCTGGGCATTCATCCTCTGCATTTCTACAGGAAGACTGGCTGTACAAAAAAAACTATTATTTGGAATCTTGGTTTTCTCTTGCTGCTGAATGTGGAAATCTATTTTGAAATCCTAGATAACCCATACTGCTGCTCTTATGTAGGTTCACATTTTTTAATTTATATCCATCAGAGAAAAATGTACTTAAGTACTCATTTCTATTCATTCAGTTCTTCTTAAAAATGAATGCCAAAGAGTTGTCACAGACACTGGATGAAAAAGACACTTTACAAGTTTTAGGCTTTGCTGCCTTTAGTCATAAACAATTTGAAAAACAATCTAACAATTTTGTTTTTTTTGTTAAGGTTGCCAGCAGTACATAGAATATAGTGAGATGTAATAGTTAATATGCATGGTATTAAGAGTTTATTGATCCAAAGAGAAATCTTGTTTGACCTTTTTTTAATCTCCTTTATTTTTTTATTTTTCCTTCTCTTTTCTTTAGCAAGTACATTACAAATACTTTACAGAAAAAGAGAGAAATTTTACCTTTTTATTCCCCCCCCCCCTTTTCTAATTCTATGTTAATTAAATTTCAATACAGTCATGATTCATTGTGTTACATTATTCCTTAAACATATAAGGGTAAAGATAAAGTTCCTTTTCTTCAAAAACCTTTATATTTTTCTTTTTTAACCTCTTCCGCTGTGGCTCAATTTTTCCAAGAATGAGCTTAATGTTGTGGAGCTCTTTTTTTTGTATCCACAGTCCTCTCTCCATTTTTTATTGATATATTAATTGATTCTCTACTTCCTGCAATATAGGAGTATCTATTTTCCTCCAATGCCTGGCTATTACGGTCTTAGCCGCCATGAGAATATGTATAACAAAATGTCTATTATACTTTGACCATAAAGCCAATCCTATATGTAACAAAAACAATTCTGGACAAAGAGTAACAATCTTCCCAATAAATATATTCAATTTTGATTATTATCATTGCCCAAAAAACCTGTATCGGTTGACATTGCCACCATATATGCATATAATCTCCATTATTCATACCACATCTCCAAAAATTATTAGGTACTACTGGGTATATCCTAGATAAAAAAAAAAAAAGCAGGTACTCTATCCCACCTATTCATGATTTTATAATTTGTTTCTATTATATTTAGACTATGTATTACTTTGTTAATATAGTTTAAAGAATACATCCAGTCTTCAATTAATACATTTAGATCTTTTTGCCATATTTCAAAGGCTTTTATATTTATAGATTTCGACTCCCCTTCTATTAATCTACTACAATGTGCTAACAACCCCTTATTATTCTCTTTTTGAAATAGACCAATAAGTCTATATACTTGATCTAAATTCCCAGTATATAGATGCTTCTTAATATACCCCTTTACCTTCAAGTAATTGAATATTTCAGTATTCGGTAAGCCATATTCTTGTTGTAATCGTCTAAAAGACTTTATTTCCCTGTGAACCATCATATTCTCAATACTTATTAAGCCCAAATCTTTCCATATCTCTAATTTTATGTTTTGAATATTATAATTTAAGATCTCAATATCATTTTCCACAATCACTTTTCCTAATTTTTTTCCCAATTCTGGGGTACATCTAAGATGGTTTTAGGGAATAGATTATAGCTTGTTTTCTTCTTCCTTTCATATTGTGTTTTATCTGGGTCTATAGTTGTCCAAAAAAAATACACTTTTTTAATTTTTCAATATGCTTTGTTCAATTTGACACCAGCTTGTCGTAATATTGTTTTCCTCTTGTGTTATTATAGCATGTGATAGTCTACTTGCCCTTTAAACCTGTTCTACATTGGGAATATCCATACCACCTTGAACGGGTCTTCACATCAATATTCTAACACTTATTCTCTGGGACTTACCTCGCCATACAAATTTCCTGAATGCTGTCTGTATCATTGTTAGCCAAGCCTCTAGGAAATTAATTGGGATTAGTCTAAATAGACAAACCCATTTAGAGAAGATATAAGATTTAAAAAATATTTATTCTACCCCACCAAGAAATTGGGATATTTTTCAAATCCAATTATTTTGTATTCATTTGTTTTAATAGAGGTAAAACTTTTTTTTTTCTACAATTGTTGTTATAGCTGTGCTAATTTGGATTCTAGATAAAAAAATGTTTACATTCTTTATTTTTGTAGTGCATAAGCTGATAACAGATTGTTGCGAGGTACCCCAAAGGCATTCCTCCAACGCATGAAAGACATTTGAAACATAGAGGTACATGCAAAATCAAGCACAATTTTTATATTTAGAGATAGTTTAGGTAATGAATAGAGATGTCCCGAACGGTTCGCTGGCGAATAGTTCCTGGCGAACATAGCTTGTTCGCGTACGCCACGGATGGCGAACATATGCGATGTTCAGTCCGCCCCCTATTCGTCATCATTGAGTAAACTTTGACCCTGTACCTCACAGTCAGCAGACACATCCCAGCCAATCAGCAGCAGACCCTCCCTCCCAGACCCTCCCACCTCTTGGACAGCATCCATTTTAGATTCATTCGGAAGCTGCATATTTTTTATTCTTTTTTTTTAGACAGAAGTGTGTTATATTTGAGCATGCTAGGCTGAACGTGCGTATATCATGGCTAGTTGCACTGAGGGTATGAGTATATAGCAGTACATTGTTGTGAAAGATGGCTGTCATGTTTAGGGTGTAGCTTGCACGTTATCAACTGTGTATTTATATCAGCAGCTCCACCACTAGTTATAAATCAAGTGTGAGTCGCCCCATGAGATGAGACTAGTGAATAACATAATTCATGAACGGTTAAGGTAAAGGCATGTAAGGAACTATGACAATAAACTCTTTAGGAGGTGAAATAATGACACGCTTGCTACTTTACGATTAGTTAATGTGCAGAGAGCAGTTCATGTGATCAAAGGCATGGTGTGGAGGATCGGCTATAGTGGGACATGCTTGGCAGGCTGCTGTTTACTGCTTGTGCTCATCTGATCCCTTCTGGGCGCCAGGTGCAGACCCTGGTAGTCCCTGATACCTGGAACAACAAAGGCAAGTCTCTGGCTGAGTGCCGGGTTCGCGGCTTGAGGTGGTGGAAGCTTGTTTTGTCGGGTGGTCGGATCTGTCCCGGTGGTGCTTCACGTCCGGTGTGGGATTGTGGTGGCTTAAGGTGGAGGTGAGTGCTTGACGTGGGGCAGGCTCTGCATTTCTGTTTGTGCCTCCGGTCCCGTCTTCGACGTCTTTTGCGTTGGTGGATTTTAATGGGGACTGCTTCGCTTAGCTGTGGTGGAGCTTGTTGGGGCTGTGGTGGAGCTTGTTGGAGCTTCCTGCTTGTTATTTGCTTCCAAAATTGATTAAAGAGTCTGTCCAGCTTCGACTCAATATCCTGCCATGCTTTGCTGGTACCAGGAGGACACGCGGCTGCCGCCATATTGGGAGAGTCGCAGATGAGTATGTCATCCTGGGTGACTGTGCTCTGTGCGTCCATTAGCTCCAGACAGCCTCTCAGGGGTGGACCGGGATAACCCCCACCGGTCCGAGGGGGGGGTAACGAAGCTCCTGCCGGGAAGTAGATGCTCCAGGGCATCCCAGGATCGGGAGATCGTCCGCCTCTCCCGCCCGGTGAGCACCAGGCCACACTTGCCACGCGGAGGTAAGTAAGACTCTGTCGATTTGCTGAGCACTATTAAGCATGTCGGGTCGGTCAGGTAGGAGCAACATTGCTGGGTCATCCCCTTCTGGGGTGAAATTCACTTGTTGATAGCTGCTTAAAGTGAGATATTGAGGGAGCTCACACGAAGTGCGTCTTTCCTCCATGACAGCTAGGCCCCGCCCCCCGGAAGCTGCATTCTTAGTGAGAGGAGGGACAGTGTAGCTGCTGCTGATTTAATAGGGAAATCGATAGCTAGCTAGTGTATTCAGTGTCCACTACAGTCCTGAAGGACTCATCTGATCTCTGCTGTAAGGACAGCACCCAAAAAGTCTGCTTTTTTTTCCCTGTGTAATCTAATTGCAGTTGCCTGCCTGCCAGCGTGTGTGTCAGGCTCACAGCGTATACTGTGCCCACTTGCCCAGTGCCACCACTCATATCTGGTGTCACAATAGCTTGCATTTAAAAAAAAAAAGTCAGTTTCCTTCACATGTGTGCGTTTCAGGGCCTGCCAGGGCACAGTGTCACACCAGTGCAACTCATATCTGGTGTAACAGTAGTGTACATTTAAAAAAAACCTAGAAATTTGACTGTGAAATAATAGCAGTCAGTTTCCTTCACACGTGTGCATTTCAGGGCCTGCCAGGGCACAGTGTCACACCAGTGCAACTCCTATCTGGTGTAACAGTAGTGTACATTGGACTGTTTGGACTGGACTGTTTGCGGTTGTTTGCGGTGCGTTAAACGGGGAGTTTGGTCTGTCACTGTGAAGCGGTCGTAACCCTTACACTACCTGATCGATACAACATCATACCTGATGTTTTAAAGCACGTTATTCCAAACAATTTAGAAATGTTAGGTGATTTATGCCCTTTATGGATTTAAACCAGACTCTGCATCAACTATGTAATTTTCCATGGGAGTTTTGCCATGGATCCCCCTCCGGCATGCCACAGTCCAGGTGTTAGTCCTCTTGAAACAACTTTTCCATCACTATTGTGGCCACAAAGAGTCCCTGTGGGTTTTAAAATTCACCTGCCTATTGAAGTCTATGGCGGTTCTCCCGGTTCGCCAACATTTGCGGAAGTTCGCGTTCGCCGTTTGCGAACGAAAAATGTTATGTTCGCGACATCTCTAGTAATGAACAGTAGAGGGTCTAACAGCTGATTCTTTCTCATATCTGAAGGTTATATCACTGATATATCTAGTCAGCTAGTTTTGGGCATCAGAGAGTGGTATTCGATCTGTGTTATTCAGGCTTAGTCTAGCTTTTATGTCAGAAAAGAGGCAAGATTGATACACTGGCCCTGGCTATCTGCATTACTGTTCTCTTACTGTATTAATCGCAGTAGCAGGGGTTATAAAAGTGGAAGTAAACAGTAAAATTAACATTAAGCGCTAGCAATATACTTTTCAGGACTGTAACGAGTGCCCTAGGAGTTGCATGCCAGGGGTGGTAGAGTCCTCAGTATAGCTGTGTGTTCAGCCAATTCCCCGTTGGGGCCAGCTGCATTTTGCCACAGGAGTCTCGCACCATTTCTTTTGCCCTTGTACTGCCAGTCCCAAAATCCTGAACATCGCTGCATCTTGGCTGTTGTCGGGTAGCGAGGCTCTCTTCCCGGGCCTTGTCCCCTGTGTCGCCTTTGTGCCTGTAGTTGGCGCTGTGGCGTGTGCCTTTTCCGCCAGGATGTATTGGGAGCGTGGGGTCGGTATGTGCTGGGCTGGCGTGTGGTGGATCTGTGGTAGGGTTGGCGAGTAGATCTGCGTTGGTGCCGTGCCCGGATGAATGTGGGTCTAGGGCGGCTGTGCATGCGCCAGTTCGCCTGCTGAGAGTTGGGTAGCAGTGACCGCTTTGTGAAGGTAGGAGGCTGTGGTGGGGCTCGCAAGTGAAGCTTACCCTCCAGCTTCCTCCAGAATGCCTCGAAGTGGTCGCGGATTCGTGAGAGGATGTCTCGTGTTGCGTCTGTCAGGGTATCAGCGCTTGCCTCATCTGCCATTTTAGGTAGGTCTCTGCTGTCCTGTCTTGGCGCCTTTTTGCTTCTCCGTATGCCCGGGGTAGCCACCCCTGGATGGACCGGGATTACCCCCGCCGGTCCGGGGGAGGGGGATACAGGGCTTTCTTGTGCAGTGAGCAGCCTCAATATGCCTCCAGGCTGAGGGAACGGCCACCTCCCCTGCCCGTCGTGCACCAGGCCGCAGTGTCTGTCGCGGTTCCATCTGGTCCCAATCGGGTTGCCCGGTGTCCCATCGTGTGCCCCCTGTTGCCCTTTTGTGGGTGGCAGGAGGGTGCCTAGGATTTCCGCTTGTGTCGCCTGTAGGGGCCTTATTTTTTCCGTTTCGCCAAGTTTGTGCGGGAGCTCGTGGAGAACACGTCTCTTCGCCATGCTGGTCAGGCCCCGCCCCCGGATTCTAGATAATTTATTGAATTTAACTCCTACTTAAATCCATATCTATCACTTAACAATTTTCTATCACTCTCTTCAATATTACTACCTAGCGCAATTGATTTTTCAAAATTCAATTTATAACCTGAAATTACAAAGTTACATAGATATCTTTGCAAAAAGATCCGCAATATTCATCATTGCCTTTATGGAGTTACATGGATCTTGTAGTGTTAGAATAATGTCGTCTGCATATAAATTTAGCTTATATTGGATCTGATCACAGCAAAATCCTCTTACTGCCTCTTCCTCTCTTATGATTGCTGCCAAAGGCTCCAATTACATTATATATAATATTGGGGACAACGGGCAGCCCTGTCTGGTTTCATTTCCCCATGTGAACCATTTAGAGCTAAACACATTGCTCACCACTTTTGATGATGGATTCAGATACAATGCCATAATTGCTTCCAATATAGCTCCCTCTAAACCATATGCCATTAACGAATATCTTAAATATCTCCACCCAACCCTGTCACAGGCTTTTTCAGCATCTAACGACAGGGTTAGAAGGGGGGTCCTATTTTTTTTTTTTTAATATATCAATTAATTTTATTATGAGTAATGGCCTATCTACCCTGAACAAATCTTACCTGGTCCGGATGGATTATTTCTCCAATAATATTATTCAATCGGGCTTGTAAAATAGAAGAATATTATTTTTTATCGACATTTTGAAGTGCAATTGCTTGATAATTAGAAACCTCCAAACTACTCTTAGCCTGTTTCAAAATTGGAACTATATTTGATTGTAACATTTCCATTGGGATTGGATTTCTCTTAGCAAAACCATTAAAAAGTTTAACAAGTTGAGATTTGATATTATCCTTCAAGATTTCATAAAACGTATTAGAAAATCCATCCGGACCATGAGACTTGCCAATTTTGAGGTTCCCAATAGCATTGTTTACCTCTTCTACCTTAGAAGACAGATTTAATACTAACAATTATTCTTGCGTTATTTTAGGTATTTTACTTTTCTTTAAAAAGTCCTCAATATCTCTATCAGAAGGTAGCATAAGCAAATGATATAAGGTCTTATAATAGTCTTGAAAAGCCCATCCTATTTTCTCTGGTATCATGAGAGTTTGATCCTTTTTTTTTTTTTTTTTTGTCAATCTTTCTTTTATTGAGGCAGGAATTAAATGGGGTACAAAATAGAGAAGGGGGGATGCACAGTAGTTGTACAGAGTGGGAGCACGTTAACACAACAGTACATCACCTACGAATGGCAGCCTCATTTTATATTAAGCAAGCTTTTTTCAAGAAGGTACTAACACGTATAAAAGAACAATTGTGAAATTGAGTAGACAAGTGTAGAACAAATTTAGAACATATGAAAAACAACATCCATCTATGCTTGTCATTGCTTGACTGGTTATGGTAAATAGTTAAATCT
The DNA here is from genome assembly GCF_036172605.1 of Pelobates fuscus. Taxonomy (NCBI): domain Eukaryota; kingdom Metazoa; phylum Chordata; class Amphibia; order Anura; family Pelobatidae; genus Pelobates; species Pelobates fuscus. The sequence goes on along the minus strand of NC_086318.1, from coordinate 220,537,076 downwards.
CGATGTTTAGATACATGCTAGCTTGTGCACGGCTGTAATCGCTTCAGTTGTTGTCACGTGTATATTCAGTAAGCCTGTCATTATAACAAGGCATATAACGGTTACGTATAACATTTGCTTATATCCACGGTAGTGGAGTTTGTGAGAATATATGTAGGTGTATTTGGTAACTTACTGCTGTTTGAAAAGTCGATGTATGTAGTATAACTAGCAGTGTGAGCATGTGAGTAGTGAGAGTAGCTAGATATGACAGTAAAATAGGCATAAAGGCACGTTCAGGTAAGTAAAAGTCCCGTAGTGTCCCTCAGGATGGAAACTGGCAGGTCAAACTGGTGGCTGCTTACTGTCCCCATGGAGGTGTGCTCGCTCATGAGGTACCAAGTTAGTCCTTTTAGCCGATGCCCTTTGCTGCTACTTGTGTCTTGCCTGTGGTGTTCATCTCAGGTGCGCTTCTAGACCGGGAGTCGGCTCCCTCTGCATGCCGTGGAGTGTGCAGTTTTGTGGCTTCTCGCTTTGCAGCAGTGGCATGGAGGGAATGGCGTGAGACACATTTGCTGCCGTTGGGAGTCCAGAAGGTGAGCTGGTAGCGGATTCCATATGAGCTGCTTTCTCGCTCTATCCCCTGAGCTTTACTGGTTGCTCGTGCAGCAGGAGTGGGTACATAGGTGGCTGGTTGATGAGAGCGAGGTGCGTCCTCTCTCCAGCCCCGGGCCGGGATGAAGGCCAACATCCTTACTCCACGGACCCCTGCACTTCTTTGGGCTGGGTCCTTCCCATGTTGGGAGTAACGGGGGGAGCTGATGGTTTGCCGCCTTCTGTGGTGGCCGTCCCTCCGTCCATGTGGGTGATGCCTCCGGGTCTTACCCTTGGTGGCCCTCGGCCCAGGTGGGCCAGTAGTGTGTAATGCAGGCTTGTCTGAGTGCTTTAGGTCCGAGAGAGTCCTCCTCGCCCTCCGGTTCTTGCCACCCCCTCCGCCATCTCGAGGGGCCGCCGCCATATAGAGTATGTGAGTTTCTAGTGCGACCCATAGCTGGTGGAAGTGCTCGTTTAGAGTCTGCAACATGCGGTCCACAGAGCGCAGGACAGGTTCTCGCTGTTCGTTTGCCGTCTCTGCTGGCCGTGTGGCAGTCGCCATTTTGGGTCGGGTCTCGCACGTGGAGGCCACCATGGGTGTCTCAAGGTGATTCTCTGGTGCTGGGTTGTCGCTTGTGTTTGCCGGGATATCCCCCGCCGGCATGGGGGGGGGGGGAGGTAGAGTCCTCCGGGGAGACCTTCGTCCAAGGAGGCTGCTGCTGCAGAGGAATCGGCCGCTTCCCTCGCGTCGCCTGCTTTCGCCACCCGTAGGCCTCAGATCGATCTCCGGTAAGAGACTGCTGCTGGCAGTTGAAATTTGTGGCTGGTATCGTTGCTTTGGTGTGCCCTTTAGGCTGGGGCTGTCGTGAGAGCAGATTTGAGGGCTTTATCTCGCTTATTTTGTTCGCTTTTTGGTTTTTGCCTTGGAGCCCATGTTGCATGCGACTGCTCGGCATGGCTGCCAGGCTCCGCCCCCGAGAGTTTGATCTTTATATAGAATTTTAGAAATACATTTATTTTATTTTTATTTTTTTATTTGATTAGAAAATAACTTATCCGGTTTATTACCCTTATAATATCATGTTCTCTTTTGATTATTGAGCCTTTCATTTCCCTTATTATTATTATTATTATTATTATTATTATTCCTAGAGGGGACCTCTTTATTTAGGGCACTTATAGAGTCTAATTGTAAATGTAACTCAGGTAAACCTAGTAGTTTATTTTTCTTTTCGTATGTCCCAATTTTTATTAAATGATTGCGTACACTTTTATAAGAACACCATATTGTAGAAGATGATACCTCTTCACTCTCATTGTCTTAAAAATACTTTTTTAAAAGTTCAACAAGTTGTGGTTTATTTAGTAAATCATTTAATCTCCATGAAGAGCGTTTGTTTTCAAATTCATCCTTTAGTTGTACCATTATGGCATTATGATCAGTCCAGGGGTTAGTAATCATTTTTTTTTTTTTTTATATTCTTGATAATTCCAATTTGTCATTATATAATCTATTCTAGAATAAGTAAGCACCGTCTTAGAGAAACGAGTATAATCCTTTATATTGGGGTTAACAATTCTCCATATATCTAATAGAGCATAGTTCTTAATTAACTCTCTTAATCTTCATGCATTATTACATGCATTTCTATGTATACTTTTTCCCCCTACTGAATTTCTACCCATTGCTGGGTCCTTTAAACAATTCAGATCCCCCATTAGTATAATATCTCCTTGTTTAATCCTCTCTATCTTATTCAACACTTTTTTTTAAAATACATTTAATTGGCAAGTGATTAGGTGCATATAGATTGGCAAATGTGTATTTCTTAAAATTTATCTCACATATCATAATTAAATATCTACCTTGTATATCAATTTATTGATGTACAAGTTTAAAAGATAATTTATTAGAGAAAATGAATGCCACTCCTCTCTTTTTCTTATCCGTTAGTGAAGAGGAAAAATATATATGGATATTGTCTTGATTCTAATCTTTTGGGTAATTTTTCCTCCAGTGTGTCTCTTGTAATGCACAGATATGAAGCTGTTCTTTCTGGAGAAATTGTAATAATATTGCCCTTTTTTGAGGTGTATTGATGCCACGCACATTAATTATAACTATTTTAATATCAAAGGTATCACACACTTCCCCCCTTATTTTGAGCATACAGGTCATCCCTGGTTGACTGCAGAACCCCCTCCTGTTGTTATGTTGCATTAATTTTAATACATCCTTTATAAATCCCCTACAAAAAAAACATTCCCTTCCTCTCCCAGGGTGATCCGCCCTAAGAAAGTTCCAGTGCATGAAGACAATAGCAAGAGAGACAAGAATCCTCTCCTCCATATCCCCACTCTCTGGATTCAGAAAGACCGTCAACACGGTCTAGTGCTATTATCGATGGTGGCAGAATGTTATGATAATTTTTCGACTATTATTTTCAACTGCCAATATACACACTTAGAGAGAGAGGAAAAATAAAACGCAAACAAAAAGCATACATTCTAGCTTTTTGGCCCTAATTCCTATAGTTTCTTAAAACGTAATCTGCCAAGATATCTCTCAAATACTTATGTGCACATGTGTGTCTATGTTATCTTATTTGATTTTGATTACTTCAGTATTCTTTCCCTTTTAATACTTAATTCTTAATATTTGTGTAATTACCCTCTATTATTACTTATGGTTTACCTATTCATATACCTTGTTCGATCTTATACTCTCTCTTCGTAATAGTTTAATTGATTGTATTCCTTATACGTGGTTTTAATATCTCTAATTATGTGATATCCAATTCCCATAACTCTGGAAGTGAATGATCAAAGTGACCTTATTGTGTTGGAAGAAGAAAAGGAGAAAAAAAAAAGAATATATAATATATATATATATATATATATATATATATATATATATATATATATATATATATATATATATATACACACACACATATGTTATGTCTATGATAACAAAACTTTTCTCTTCATCTTTCTAGGGCTTTCTTCATTTCTTTTCTTTCTCTTCCTTCTCTTTTCCCTTCCTTCTTTTAAATTTATGGGTGAAACTTAATTTTTTGCATCCACTCTCTTTTTGGAATTTGAGAAAGTCCTCCTGCAGTCTTCTTATGTGACTGCTATTCCCGTCGGAAAAGTACACATATATCCTTAGATCTTAATGCTATTGTAAGAGAATCATATTGCGTCCTCTAGAGCCTTGTATTCATTGACAGATCTGGAAATACACATATATTCTCAAATCTTGTACCTTTCTTTTCCTTCTTCCTATATGCTTGAATAATTTGGTCTTTAAAGGACCACTCTAGTGCAAGGAAAGCATACTCGTTTTCCTGGCACTAGAGTGCCCTGAGGGTGCCCCCACCCTCAGGGACCCCCTCCCGCCCGGTTCTGGAAAGGGGTTAAAACTTACCTTTTTCCAGCGCTGGGCGGGGAGCTCTCCTCCTCCTCTCCGCCTCCGTTCCTCCCCGTCGGCTGAATGCGCACGCGCGGCACAAGCTGCGCGCGCATTCAGCCGGTCACATAGGAAAGCATTCATAATGCTTTCCTATGGACGCTTGCGTGCTCTCACTGTGATTTTCACAGTGAGAATCACGCAAGCGCATCTAGCGGCTGTCAGTGAGACAGCCACTAGAGGAAATAGGGGAAGGCTTAACAAATTTATAAAAAAATTAGTTAACCCTAGCTGGACCTGGCACCCAGACCACTTCATTAAGCTGAAGTGGTCTGGGTGCCTAGAGTGGTCCTTTAAGTTTATATGAATGAAAGCATGCTATATATAATATCTCTTGGAAGAGAGGCTGCTATATTCGCTGATTTATTTAATCTATGTGCTCTTTCAATAAATGTATTGCTTAAATCTGGATTCAAATCCAAGAAGACAATGAATTTGTCCAGATACTATCCCATTTCATGGATAGAAAAGAAGGTTGTGAAGGAGGCTCCTCGTAGCCACGGGGTGCTTCACCTCACAACCACTACCCCCAGAATGAATATCAAGCAGTTTTAACTAAAAAAATAACAAAACTTTAATGAAACAAAATTGCATTCTATATACGTAAGACATATACTGTCACCCCAAATTGTGAGGGTTAAAAAAGTGAAAAAAGTGAAAAGAGACTGTAGGTCAAATTGGCAAAACGGCAAGGCAGGATCTATATATATAGGGGAGTCTGCAGCAGTGTATCACATAGATGCAATTAGTACATGGTTCATGTGAAACATCTAATCATAGTTGCAAGTGTTACAGAGAATCATTGCAGAGAAAAAACACTCCCCAGAGAAAGATCCAGCCTATCCTTAATTTGCTTACCCCTAATAGGCAACCTGGGGAGAATATAAACCTAAGTTACCTATAGCAAATACAAAAGTCCTATGGTACATACAGTTTAGCAATTCTAAATAAGTAAGTGTCTCTAGTATGGCCAAAAGGAAATAAACCGAAAGGATAGAGAGATAAGGGGAAGAGGAAACAAAGCAGTGTGAGAAAACTGAATCTAGACAGAATTAAAAAGAGGGTTCTGTCAGCACACCAGTTCCTTTCTCATTGATCCTGAGGTGAAACAAATGCCGATAACTGTTTTTCTTCTTTTGACTCATTGTTTTTATCTTTTTTGCAGTATTCTTAGCTTCAGTTCGTTTGGTCACCATTTTTAATTAAATGGATATCTTTTCAAGTGGAGCAGGAATATTCTTATATTTTTCACTTTCTCTCCTTCTTCCCTCTCCCCTTCTCTCCCTCTCTGTGACTGTATTTCAGTGCGGTAGATATCAGCAGTAATGTAGGCAGTGGCTATTTGAGTACTTATATATCCAAATATATATTGAATAATTAAAACAGTAACCCACTATATTCGGACCGACCACATATATGAGGGGGGGTTAATCAAATTAATCCGATTATTTATACAAAATTTTTCAATATGCATAAAAGCCCATTGCCTCTTAATCTTCTTCTCTTTCCGTCCGGGCTATTTGTTTGATCTTTAGTGTTTAGATCTTTATAGGGGTCTTATCTTCTAAATGTTGCTTTTCTTATGAGGTTTAATGCTTCTTCTTTTAATCTATTTTTCTTTTCTTTCTTTCCTTTTCTTTTCCCCTCCTTCCTACCCCCTCTCTGTTTCACATATACCATATATACTCGAGTATAAGTCGAGTTTTTCAGCACATTTCTTGTGCTGAAAAACCCCAACTCGACTTACATGGAGTGCAGAATTATTAGGCAAATGAGTATTTTGACCACATCACCCTCTTTATGCATGTTGTCTTACTCCAAGCTGTATAGGTTCGAAAGCCTACTACCAATTAAGCATATTAGGTGATGTGCATCTCTGTAATGAGAAGGGGTGTGGTCTAATGACATCAACACCCTATATCAGGTGTGCATAATTATTAGGCAACTTCCTTTCCTTTGGCAAAATGGGTCAAAAGAAGGACTTGACAGGCTCAGAAAAGTCAAAAATAGTGAGATATCTTGCAGAGGGATGCAGCACTCTTAAAATTGCAAAGCTTCTGAAGCGTGATCATCGAACAATCAAGCGTTTCATTCAAAATAGTCAACAGGGTCGCAAGAAGCGTGCGGAAAAACCAAGGCGCAAAATAACTGCCCATGAACTGAGAAAAGTCAAGCGTGCAGCTGCCAAGATGCCACTTGCCACCAGTTTGGCCATATTTCAGAGCTGCAACATCACTGGAGTGCAGGGGTGTATCCTGGTTTTGTGCTGCCCTAGGCAGGACAAAACTCAGGTGCCCCCCTCACCCCCCCCCCCCCCCCCGCCACCCCCACCCAACCCTTCCCCCGCCTTCTAAATACACACACACTGACAGATACGCATCCATTAGCTAACTGTTAGCTAATGGATGCGTATCTGTCAGTGTGTGTGTGTGAGTGTATGAGTGTGTCTGTTAGTGAGTGTGAGTGTGTCTGTTAGTGAGTGTGTCTGTTAGTGAGTGTGTGAGTGTGTCTGTTAGCTGCTAACAGACACACTCACACACTCACTAACAGACACACTCACACACACTGACATACACACACTAACAGACACACACACACTCTAACAGACACACTCTCACACACACACACTCTAACAGACAAACAGACACACTCACACTCACTAACAGACACACACTAACAGACACACTCACACACACTAACAGACACACTCACACACACTAACAGACACACACACACACACACACACTAACAGACACACACAGTCAGACACACACACACACTAACAGACACACTCACACACTAACAGACACACACAGTCAGACACACACACACACACTAACAGACACACTCACTCACATTAACTCATTTTTTTTTTTTTTTAATTTACCCCCCCAGCCTCCTTACCTTTGGGAATGCTGGGGGGGGGGTTCTCCCTCTCCCTGGGGTCTAGTGGGGCTGCCGGTCGGGCTGCTGGGCTGGTTGCTGGCGAGGGAGCACTTCCTCTGAGCTGTCTGCTCAGCTCCCTCGCGCGCCGCAGAGTGAGGCTGGGAGGCGGAGCCGGAATATGACGTCATATTCCGGCTCCCAGCCTCACTCTGCGGCGCGCGAGGGAGCTGAGCAGACAGCTCAGAGGAAGTGCTCCCTCGCCAGCCGCCCGCCCGCCCAGCAACCAGCCCAGCAGCCACCAGCCCAGGGTGTCTGTTAGCCGCAAGGCTAACAAGGCATTTGCCCTGGGCGTTTGGGGGCGGCTTTTTTTGCCGCCCCCTGGAAAATGCCGCCCAAGGCAAATGCCTTGTTTGCCTCGCGGCAAATACACCCCTGCTGGAGTGCCCAAAAGCACAAGGTGTGCAATACTCAGAGACATGGCCAAGGTAATAAAGGCTGAAAGACAACCACCACTGAACAAGACACACAAGCTGAAACGTCAAGACTGGGCCAAGAAATATCTCAAGACTGATTTTTCTAAGGATTTATGGACTGATGAAATGAGAGTGAGTCTTGATGGGCCAGATGGATGGGCCCGTGGCTGGATTGGTAAAGGGCAGAGAGCTCCAGTCCGACTCAGACGCCAGCAAGGTGGAGGTGGAGTACTGGTTTGGGCTTGTATCATCAAAGATGAGCTTGTGGGGCCTTTTCGGGTTGAGGATGGAGTCAAGCTCAACTCCCAGTCCTACTGCCAGTTTCTGGAAGACACCTTCTTCAAGCAGTGGTACAGGAAGAAGTCTGCATCCTTCAAGAAAAACATGATTTTCATGCAGGACAATGCTCCATCACACGCGTCCAAGTACTCCACAGCGTGGCTGGCAAGAAAGGGTATAAAAGAAAATCTAATGACATGGCCTCCTTGTTCACCTGATCTGAACCCCATTGAGAACCTGTGGTCCATCATCAAATGTGAGATTTACAAGGAGGGAAAACAGTACACCTCTCTGAACAGTGTCTGGGAGGTTGTGGTTGCTTCTGCACGCAATGTTGATGGTGAACAGATCAAAACACTGACAGAATCCATGGATGGCAGGCTTTTGAGTGTCCTTGCAAAGAAAGGTGGCTATATTGGTCACTGATTTGTTTTTGTTTTGTTTTTGAATGTCAGAAATTTATATTTGTGAATGTTGAGATGTTATATTGGTTTCACTGGTAAAAATAAATAATTGAAATGGGTATATATTTGTTTTTTGTTAAGTTGCCTAATAATTATGCACAGTAATAGTCACCTGCACACACAGATATCCCCCTAAAATAGCTAAAACTAAAAACTACTTCCAAAAATATTCAGCTTTGATATTAATGAGTTTTTTGGGTTCATTGAGAACATGGATGTTGTTCAATAATAAAATTAATCCTCAAAAATACAACTTGCCTAATAATTCTGCACTCCCTGTATACTCGAGTCAATGTCTGTATTATGGCAATTTATATTGCCATAATACAGACAGGGGGCTGTGTAGGAGGGGGGCTGGCTGGGAGCGTTTACTTACCTCTCCTGCAGCTCCCGTCAGCTCCCTTCTCCTCCGCGCTGGTCCGGTCAGCTCCCCTGTTAGCTCCCAGTGTAAGTCTTGCGAGAGCCGCGGGGTCATAGCGCGGCTCTCGCGAGACTTACAATGGGACTTGCAGAGGGAGCTGACCGGACCGGCACGGAGGAGAAGGGAGCTGACAGGAGCTGCAGGAAAGGTAAGCGCTCTCTGCCAGCCCCCCTGCACTGAACGGCCAATGCCACTGGACCACCAGGGAGTGAGAGCCCCCCTCCCTGCCATGTATCAAGCAGGGAGGGGGGACGAAAAAAAAAAAAAGAAATGATAATAAAATATTAATAATAAAATAAATAATAAAATAATAATACAACAAAAAAGTATTAAAATAATTTAAAAAATAATAATAATAAAAATGCCCACCCCCCACCAAGGCTCTGCAACACACACACACACACACTGCATTCATACACACACACACTGCACTCATACACACACACTGCATTCATTATATACACACACTGTAAATAAATATTCAATTAATATAATTTTTTTAGGATCTAATTTTATTTAGAAATTTACCAGTAGCTGCTGCATTTCCCACCCTAGTCTTATACTCGAGTCAATACGTTTTCCCAGTTTTTGGGGGTAAAATTAGGGGCCTCGGCTTATATTTGGGTCGGCTTATACTAGAGTATATACAGTATGTGAATTTTTCTACATTATTTCTCCATAAACTTTATTTACATTGCCTTCTGAGGTCGGATATTATATACACAGTTCTAAACCACAATAATTAGAATGGCGCAAATTTGTAGTTATCAAAAAGCTTTCACCTTAAGGGAGCTTTCAGCTAAAACATAAGCATGCAGCAACTCACAAGGAAACTGTGGGTTTCTCAAGCTGAGAAAGCCCTGAGAGGCGGGGCAAAGCGCGTAGCTGCACGCCGAGCCCGGAAGTAACTGCACGTAGTAACAGAGAGGGACAGAGAGAGACCAGCTGGATTATTTAGTGAGAGGACGCTTGAACTGTAACTCCTTTTGAATGCCAGGACTTTGCATCTCCTCTACGTGCAGGGTGATTTTAATTTTTACATTTTACATTGATTTTTGATCTACAATAAAGTGTCCTACTCCAAAGGTTTGGCTGGCGGTGAGTGCATCTTTTAACCTCCACTACTTGGATCCAACGATCTCAAGGGTCTGATCCTCCCTGAGCCTGAGAGTCCGGAGTGGTACTATAGCCACTCCAGAATTGTGAGTGAAACTCTTAAGAGCATTTACTCTGATTTGTTTTTAACTAGCTGTGTTGCACTAGTTTGTGTTCATTCTGTATTTTAGATTATATGGCCATATCTACAAAGGAGTGCAAGTATATCCTGTTTTTGCACTTTATATCTATTGTTATTTTGGTTCATAGTGTGTGTTTCTACAAGAGTTATCTACACACCCTGTATAATATCCTTGGGAGATATCTGTATTATTATTTTTTTTTAATTCTTTATTTTCTGTTGTGCATGGTATAACAATTATTATTTTAATTGCACTGACACTTTAAATATTCTCTGCACACCCACATCTTTGATTTTTTTTTATATACACAGTTCTGTTTGTTGAGCAGTATGGGGACGTATATTTTAATTCCGTAATTTTCAAATATTTATAACTTTGTAACCTTTGTACCTCTATTCTGTAGTCCTGAGCGTACGTATTCTCTTCACTTTTATTCACCCGCCTTCTCAGACATCCGTCTTCAGTCCACTGCCTCCTGTCATCTGCTATACTTACTATCTCCACATTGAATTTTTTAAAAAGATAATATCTCTCCTCACTTCTTCCTCCAGCCACCAACATCGATCAGCAAGCCCGCGAGAACGTGGCGTGCATGCGTCTCGTCATTACTCCATCTTTTAGTTTGACCTTTTTTTACATTTATTCTCTGTTGTCCTAGATGGTCCTCCTGAAGAGAATTTTTTTTCTCCTTGAGTTCAATGTTTAGTTTAACATTTCTATACATTCACTTTTTAGCCGTCTTTTGGATCAGAGACAGTATTGGAAAATTAATCTCATATATCCGATTTTAGAATTGAATATCTTGCAATTTCCTATCAACTGTGATGACAAATGGGGAGGAGGTATCTTCTTGAATGATGCACAGCCAATGCTTATTATGTTCCATTATTCATTGTGGTAAGAATATCCATTGAAATATGCATCAAGCCCTCTCTGGGTTCAGGGAAAGACCCAATTTTAATTGTTTATGTTGTATGTGAAAGGGAGGTTTTTAGACAATGATAGTACAGGCCACTAGTTCAGACTACTAGTTAGAAACAAATAGGACAGTAAAAACTGACATGTCTTCTAGTTATTTCCATGGTTTACAAATATATAGAATTTGTTGCCACTGGGTTTAGTGACACACTTTGAATCCATTTTAGTCATCAAGTTATTTGACCATTAGCAATCATGAATTAATATTTTGCTTCAGAGTAAGCTAAGCACCTTCCCTCATGAGAGACAATTTGAGATTCTGTTTTTATATTCTTATTAAGTATAGTCTGCATGATGATATAAATATGAGTTCATGGATCTAATCACTTTGCACTTGTACATATTGGGATCAAGCTATAATTTCTAAAAACCTGCAAATGTTTAATATCATTATGGCATTATACAGACTTGGGGAAAATAATTGCCTATGTTGCTATAGTGATCATCATAACAACGCAAGGTTATTTAAGTTAACTATATTGTTTATACTAACATACTTGGGAAGTTTGGGATTCACAATTTCACAACAGTAATGAGCCTCAGCCAGCAATGAATAAAGTTATTTTTTTTATTCATAATTTTCAAATCCTTAGCTATGAATAGTAGAATCATAAGTAATTTGGACTTTTATTTGTTAAAAGGCCATTATATGCATTATATGGGGGGGAGGGGGGGGGGGATGATAAAGGCAAAACCTAACCAGCAATATTATTTTTTATTTGCAAATGATATGGGAAAACATACCAACTACGTTATGTCATCTTTTTTCCATAGGAAAGATTGCACAATAACATTTAACTCACAATCGAGCCTTTGGTGACGTGTATAATTCCGAAACAATTTCTCAACACTACATCTGGAAACATTTCTATATTTCTTATTTACAGTACCGTAAGAAATAGACATACAATACTGGATATCATTGCAAATGCTCCAGCATATTCATTGGGGTTTATTGTGTCCTTCATTATCCTGAGATAGTTATCATTATGGCTGTTTGCCGTATATATTTATTGCATCCCGTTGATATTAGATAATTAAAGAAAATAGAAGTAAGACTGCCTTTTACAACTAAATTAAGTCTGCACATGCAAAATTAAAAGCTTGTAGTTACTCATTTAAAAGCCTCACCCCTCAATAGTCTCCTGAGGATTCAAAGATTTAAAGTTGTGTAACACCAGTTCAACTTGGCATGCATATATCCTGTATGGACATGTTTGGAAAGCTCAAGTATATACCAGACCTTGGGCAGAGCAGAGGTCTCAGAGTGAACAAGTGGTATTTAGTGTCATATAAATACACCATCTGCACCAAACCACAATTCTCCATTCACTTGGGAGTAGGTCTGTCCTCTTTTGGAGTCATTGCAAAAATGGAAAAGAAACCACACTCAATTCACTAGAAGTGCCAGCACAAGCCCAAAAGATAAGTCCAGGCACAATGTTTTTCAGACACCTTTATTAAACACTGCAACGTTTCGACTCCCAATAGAGGAAGGGTTATTTTTGGACAAAATATACAAATGTTCTAATCATTCCAATTAAACTGTACCATCTTAAAATGTGTAACATGGAAGAAAGAAGTAATAATATTATAAAGATTTCTACATGTACTAGCTTGTATTAACTGAGCAGTTGCTCCTGTTGAATTTTTACAAATGGTGTAACCCCAAACTTTGGAAGATGGCATCTGATCGCTCTGCCCATCTACTCCCTTTGTTGGTGAGAGGCTTCAATCAAAAAGGCTCAAACCATGTCCAGTCCCCTAACCCTGAAATGATTACCTCATAGTAGCCAAGTGGCTAGAGGTCCGTAATACTTTACTTATCTAACTATAATCCTACCACCTCCCAAACTAATAGGTTTTAGTGTGTAGTGCCCAACTATTAATAAATAAACTGCACAATATTATATAACATATATTTACCTGTCCATGTCTTTATTGAAGATCTTCAGTCTTCTTTCTTCATCTTTAAAACTGTCTGAAAAATACCACAACTTCACATAAGTAAATTAAAATAGAAAACTTAGTTGCAACAAACCTAAAAAAATACAACCTAAAAAAAAAATCAAAGCAATAGAACCTAAGAATCACCTTCAGTCAGTCAGATTGGTGGCCACCACTCAAACTGAACGTTCAAGTCAGAAATGTCTTTATATACAGTAATCATAAAAGAGTACACTTTTGACAAGAGAACAAAATCTATGTGTGCCTTCTGCAGCTGTTAGTAAACATCTCATTTATTTACAGCCATAGTAGAGCAGTTTGCAAGATGTATGCACGTTGTGTAAATGCACAGTTCTAACTATGGCCGTGATTTAATATTGTTGGATAAGCTTTTTTAAATTATTTAATAATTTTAGATCAACTGTCATGATCTTGTGCAGGTCAGATAGGAGACTTATGCCAGGGTTGACTTCAGGTACTTTATTAGTGATTTTAGACATATTATGAAACTTGAGGCAAAACAGAATTTAGGTAATATGCCACAAAACCGGATACTTGCAAATAATAAAGAATGTCTGTAATTTCCAGGTAGGGTTGTAACAAAGGCAGGCTGGTAACAGTGGAAGGCTGGTTACAGAGGCAGGCTGGTTTGAAGTATAGGTAAGGGTGGAGCAGGTTATTGTTAGGAGCAGGTTGGTATGGAGCAGGTTTAAAGGTTAGTCTGAAGCTGGTTCACAGGAGCCAGGATTGAAGTGTTTCTGGTAAATCACCAACTTCAATGTAAAGGCCACTGGTATTCTTGGGTGTGGCCTTTTGTTGCATCTGTAATTAGTCCCAGGCAGGTGAGGACTGAGGTGACTAGTTGCTAGGGAGGCCACTAGTGGTGGAGAGCTGGAACTTCTTTTAAAGGAAAATAAATAAATGAAGATAAAACATAGCTGTCAGGATACGATCGTGACATCAACTTTTAAAATAATTTTAAAAAAATATAAAAACATTAAAGAATATATCGAATATAAAAAAATAATATATCAAAATATTACAAATGTAAATATTTTCATTGTAAATGAATGTAAAGGTTTATCAAAAAATATTACATTATTTGAAAAGCTTATCCAATATTAATTCAAGGCCTATACACAATGCCATCTAGTTTTAATTGTCAATATGGAATCACAGCCTTAACCCCTTAAGGACAGAGCTTCAGAAGCTTGACTTACGCTTAATGACACAAGCAATTTTTGCATTTTCTTGCTGTTTGCGTTCAACTGCAATTTGCATCTCTCTCATTTATTGCACCGACACATATTATATACTGTTTTTTAAAGGACAGAAAGGGCTTTAATTTGATATAACATATATATATATAAATGCTTACTTATTATAAAAAAAATACAGAAAAATGCAAAAAAAATTAAAAATATTGTTTTTTTTTACAGTTTTTGCAATAATAATGTGTGCATAATTAGTGCAGGTTAAGGAAAGTAATTAAAAATAAATTCATATATTTGTTCTGATTTACAGAATATATAATGTGTCTGGGATTTTAAGTTTTTTTTTGGTAGTTACAGGTCACAAAGCACAAGGAGTAAAATAAAATTTTAATGTGGAGCGATTTTAGAATTTGGTATGTTTGTCTTGTAAGCCTAATAGCCATAAAAGAAAACAAAATTGCCACACAAAAGTATATATTTATATAAAGTAGACACCACAGGCTATTTACCTAAGGTTGTTTTGACACTTTCTACGTAGCCATTTTACTGCCAACCTCTGCTAAATATTGGAGTAAAATTGTGTTTTTGGGGGGTTTTCGCACACAAACTTATAACAAAGAACTTCTCAAATGTATTTTGTAAAGTTGGTGTGTCCTATTCCTGTACAAAGTTTTATTATGTGTTCAGTTACTTCTGCTGAGTACAACGGTACCCCCATTGTATGTCGTTGGCACTATTTCGTGAAGTTACAGTGCCATATAGGAGACCTATCCATTTCAGTATTCACAGTAGAATTTTGAGAGCCGGATTTAATGAGCCTATGTGTCCATTTGGGGTATTATAACAGTTTGACTGTTCAAAAAAAAACCACAAAGGCCTACCATTTGTAAAAGTAGACACGCCAGGGTATCTCATAAGGTGCATATTGTGCCTTAACATGCCCCCATTATTTCACCAATATATGCCAAAGTATGTGGTAAAAAATTATTTTGTGCGTTTTTTACATATGGATTGCATTTTTGCTAGGCATTGTGTATATTTCACATGTGCCACTAAGTTCAAACCCCCCAAATTATGCTCAGCTAAGTCTTCTGAGTAAAATGACACCCCCATTGTATGTCTTTGGCACTATTTCGTGAAGTTACAGTGCCATTTAGGTGACCTGTCCTTTTCAGTATTCAAAGTAGAATTTTGAGAGACGGATTTAATGAGCCTATGTGTCCATTTGGGGTATTATAACAGTTTGACTGTTCAAAAAAACCCCACAAAGGCCTACCATTTGTAAAAGTAGACACTCCAGGGTATCTCATAAAGTGCATATTGTGCCTTAACATGCCCCCATTTTTTCACCAATATATGCCAAAGTATGTGGTAAAAAATAATTTTGTGCGTTTTTTACATATGGATTGCATTTTTGCTAGGCATTTTGTATATTTCACATTTGCCACTAAGTTCAAACCCCCCAAATTATGCTCAGCTAAGTCTTCTGAGTAAAATGACACCCCCATTGTATGTCTTTGGCACTATTTCGTGAAGCTATAGTGCCATATAGGAGACCTATCCATTTCAGTATTTACAGTACAATTTTGAGAGATGGATTTAATTGGCCTATGCTTCAATTTGGGGCATTATTGCAGTTGGAAAGTAAAAAAAAAAAACCACGAAGGCCTACCATTTCCTAAAGTAGACACCCCAGGGTATTTCAAAAGGCATATTTTAAACCTTAGGGTAGGATCATTTTTTTGTTAGTTTGTACCAAGTCTAGATACAATTAGCATTTTTTCTGCCTTTTTGACACACACTTGGAGATGTTACTGTATTTTTTGTAATCCTTATGTGTGCTATGGCAGTAGAACACCTAATATGTTGCTCAGCTATGTCCTCTTAGTGCAGCAATACCCCCATGTGTACTCTTTTTGGGGATATGTTGATGTTGAAGGGGCACATTGGAGACCAAGCCATATCAGTTTTTACCGAACTTTGAATTTTGACGCTCGGCCCATGTGCAATTTCCAAGCATCTTAGCAGGTTTTAAGTTCAAACTACCCCACAAAGGCCTACCATTTCTTAAAGTAGACACCCCAGGGCATTTCAAAAGGCATATTGTAAACCTTAGCGTAGGATCATTTTTTTGTTAGTTTGTACCAAGTCTAGTTACAATTAGCATTTTTTCTGCCTTTTTGACACACACTTGGAGATGTTACTGTATTTTTTGTAATCCTTATGTGTGCTATGGCAGTAGAACACCTGATATGTTGCTCAGCTATGTCCTCTTAGTGCAGCAATACCCCCATGTGTACCCTTTTTGGGGATATGTGGATGTTGAAGGGGCACATTGGAGACCAAGCCATATCAGTTTTTACCGAACTTTGAATTTTGACGCTCTGCCCATGTGCAATTTCCAAGCATCTTAGCAGGTTTTAAGTTCAAACTACCCCACAAAGGCCTACCATTTCTTAAAGTAGACACCCCAGGGAATTTCAAAAGGCATATTTTAAACCTTAGCGTAGAATCATTTCTTTGTTAGTTTGTACCAAGTCTAGTTGCAATTAGCATTTTTTTCTGCCTTTTTGACACACACTTGGAGATGTTACTGTATATTTTGCAATCCTTATGTGTGCTATGGCAGTATAACACCTAATATGTTGCTCAGCTATGTCCTCTTAGTGCAACAATGTGTCACGGGCAACGCTGTCACGGATTCCAAAACACAGACAGACCACAAAGAGAGAGAACACAGAGAGAGAAACTTGTAATACCGGTCCTTAGAATGGCCGGGCTATACAAGCAGAGAATAGTCAAGGTACAAGCCGAAGTCAAAGGGGTAAAGAGAAACGGAACAACGATAGGACAAGCCGAGGTCAAGGATCAGAGAAGACAGGATAAACGGGAGACAAAGCCAAGATTTGGTAACCAGACAGTTGACTATTCGGCCTGGGTGTGCTTATTCGGCCTGGGTGTGGAAAACTTTAAAACAATGGCCAATACATAGGCCGGGCTGAGAGGGGCAATCAGGGCAGTAATAGCTTGTCTCAACTCTTACACCCCTCTTGTAACACACCCTGCACCTTTTCTGGGGGTTTTGTTTTTTAGGGGTTGGTGGAATCTTAAAGCAGAAGTGACCTGCCTCCATTCTTCTGCTAGGCTCCACTGATGGTCCCCCTCTGTGGCACTCAAGTAACCCAGAAATGAGCTGAAATTGAAATGAAAGGAATGTGCATTTCAGCTCAGCATTTGCCTTTTTAAAAATAATAAAGGCATTGTGGACTGCCGTCTGCATTATATATATGCCCACTTTTTTGTACCATGCCCTGGTTTTGCGCATGATTAGATACGGCTGCATTAGTTGATCGGATAGATCAACTCCCCCCATGTGCCGATTATATTGCTGAATGCAGACTGGCACCCGTTTATGTTCCTCTCTGCCACGAACTGCGACCCTGCGAGTGTTTTCCCCATGGATCGTAGTTAGGATGAAAACCTCCTTTTTATCGCGGTACTTGAGTGCCAGCAGTTCATTCTGGCAGAGAGCTGCTGTTTCCCCCTTTTTTAATTTTTTTTCTGCTAGAGCCTTTGGGAAACCTGTGCGACTCTTCCTGATAGTGCCACAGGCCACGGTCTCAAAACAGTACAGCATTTGTAAGAGTGGGATGCCATTATAAAAGTTATCGATGTATAAGTGATAACCTTTGTTGAGTAATGGCATTATTAAGTCCCAGACAATTTTCCCACTTGTCCCTACTGTATCTGGGCAACCTGGGGGATCAAGGTGGCTATCCCTTCCTTCATATACACGGAAGGTGTATACATAGCCACTGCCACTTTCACATAATTTATAGAATTTTATCCCATACCGGGATCTTTTGGATGGGATGTATTGTCTAAATCCCAGTCTTCCCTTATATTTCATGAGGGACTCATCAATCAAAATTTGTTTTTTGGGGGTGTAAATAGTGGCAAATTTTTCATTTAAGTGGGTAATTAGAGGGCGTATTTTATAAAGAATGTCATACTGCGGATGACCTTTTGGGGGGCACTTCATATTGTCATTAAAATGCATAAAACGCAGTATGTCCTCATATCTCTCCCTATGCATAGTCTGGGAAAAAATGGGGGTATTAAAAATAGGATTTTTAGTCCAGTACATTCTAATTGTGGGCTTTTTAACTACCCCCATTAACATGGTCAGTGCCCAGAATTGTTTAATTTCTGGCACACTGGTTGGGTACCATCTCTCTGTCCTGGCGATTCGGGAGTCTTGGTTGCGTGCAAGATATTGCTCCGCATACAGATTCGTCTGGGTAACTACCTCCCCAAAAAAATCATCCCCCAAAAACAGCTCCATACAATCCAGCGCATTATAGCCAGACAGGTCAGCCTGTATGCCAGGATTGGCAGTGAACACTGGGATGTCTGGCGAAAAATGATTAGGGGGTACCCAGTCATCTGCGCCATATTGAACATTAGGGGAATCAGCGATTTCCTCTGATGTTACTGCACTATCTGGCACATAGTCCCTGTCCCCTGCGTCACTCCCTGCGTCACTCTCTGAGGCAGTGTCGGTCGCCTCTGAGTCGGCGGCTAACAGGGCATAAGCCTCCTCTGCGCTATACTTTCGCAACATTTTTAATACAGTTAACACAGCTAAGAAAACTTTAACTAAATAACTAAACTTTTTTTTTTTTTTTTTTTTTAACCCCTAACTAAATCCCCCAAATTACCACTAAATTCCACCCACCAACTAACTAAATCACAAATTAATAAAATAAAAGAATAAAATTTAACCCCTTAGGGTTACAAAAAAAATAAAATGTAACCCTTAAGTGTAAAAAAAAAAATAGATCACAGTAAAGTACTGTGACCTGTATATTGATCACTGCTAGCAGTGATCAAGCAGCAGGGAAAGGGTTAATATTTTTTTTTAAGGAAGGGGAAAGGGATTAGGAACTTTTTAAAGATATTCACTATTCTTCTGGAACACAATGTTGCAACGATCCGTCTCTCTCCACTTCACAAACCCACACGAGGTGGAGGGAGGCGGATCAGATATCCCAGCAGTATTGTGACCGCTGTGACTGGCTGTTACAGCGATCACATGTGCTGGGACATCGCGATTTGCTGTTGCTGGTCTGCCCCTGACTCAGAGGGACCCAGCAACAGCGTTAACCCCGCGATCGCCGGCACTGCGCGATCGCGGCGTTAATTTTACCGCGTGACGGACGAGGTCCGTCACCCGTCGTTAAGGCCATCCCCAGGATGACGGACCTCGTCCGTCACCCGTCGTGAAGGGGCTAAAGGACCACTCTAGGCACCCAGACCACTTCAGCTTAATGAAGTGGTATGGGTGCCAGGTCCAGCTAGGGTTAACTAATTTTTTTATAAACATAGCAGTTTCAGAGAAACTGCTATGTTTATCAATTAGTTAAGCCTTCCCCTTTTTCCTCTAGTGGCTGTCTCACTGACAGCCACTAGAGGCGCTTGCGTGCTTCTCACTGTGAAAATCACAGTGAGAGCACGCAAGCGTCCATAGGAAAGCATTATGAATGCTTTCCTATGCGACCTGCTGAATGCGCGCGCAGCTCTTGCCGCGCGTGCGCATTCAGCCGACGGGGAGGAACGGAGGCGGAGAGGAGGAGGAGAGCTCTCCGCCCAGCACTGGAAAAAGGTAAGTTTTAACCCTTTTCCCCTTTCCAGAGCCGGGCGGGAGGGGGTCCCTGAGGGTGGGGGCACCCTCAGGGCACTCTAGTGCCAGGAAAATGAGTATGCTTTCCTGGCACTAGAGTGGTCCTTTAATGCCAACTCTTTAAAATGAAAAAATAAAATTATACACTTTCAACCTCAAGTCAATGTATTAATGGTTAACGTTTACATGACTTGTGACGTTCTGAAAATTACTGTTTTATAGCATAGTTGGGAGTTTCTCTGCGTGAAGCAGAGAGACGAACAGAAGAAAATGCTAAATAAATCCATCTACTTCTATACATAGGCTATTGAGTTAAAGTGTTAACTAGTTAACATACTGGTGCTTTCCCCCACCCCTTTGAATTCTCTTTCCTAGGCAAACCTCTTTCTTACCATTGAAGTTTAAGCATGCGTGGGATAGGCATAAGGCTATACTAACTATAGATAAGGCCAGGGACTAATGGGTATTTAGAAAATTGGGCAGACTAGATGAGCCGAATGGTTCTTATCTGCCGTCACATTCTATTAAAGTTTAAGGGTTTAATAATGAAAAGCAAGAGTACTTTTCATGGGTGATAAATAATATACAAATAAATAATAATTGTGAACTTTATTTTTGTTTAAAATTGCTGCTTCTAATGCTTAATCTATTAGAATCTCTCTTGAATTCCTCTTGTCTCCAAAAGTCATATGCCAGAATGACTCCTGTCTTGGCTTCATCTAAAGTGGTTGTGGCTAAATTTTTATGACTTAACTTAATGCTGTTCAGAAGCAAGTCACAAGCCAAGCAAAATCAAAACTATTTTGGAGGATAATGCAATGCTTTTACAGTGCAGCTAAGTATTAATAGCCAAGAGAGCTGATTTTTGCTATCAAACATTTCCCTTCCTCTGGATTTATTTATTGGTAGAAATTGTAATTGCAGTTAGTAATTTCTGGTACATGCTTTATGAAAATGCTGTTCATCTGCAAAGTGTCTTGTACGGAATCTACCTATATCTCATTGGCGGATCCAGGGGGGGGGCAACGGGGCAATTGCCCCCCCCGAGATTCTCCCCTGCCGGCTAGTGCAGGGCTGGCATTGCCCAAGCGCCAGCCCTGCAATGTGCCTGCGGACCAGGGAGGGAGATCAGTGATCTCCCTCCCCGGTCCGCAGGCACATTACTGACAGCCGACCGGAAGGGGAGGGAGAGAGGACCCGGGAGCTGTTACCAGCAGCTCCTCCGGGTCCTCCTCTCGCGAGATTTGGAGCGTTGCCGCGGTTACCACGGCAACGCTCCAAATCTCGCGAGAGTGAACTCTAGCCCTGGAGCGCGGGCTAGAGTTCACTGGAACCACTGGACCACCAGGGATTCCCCACTGGGACCACCAGGGATCCATAAATATCCCCCCTCCTCCTCAATAAAGGTAAGAAGGGAGGGTGGACATAAATATATTTTATTAAATACATTTTTTTTTTTTAATTAAAAAGCCTCCCTTCCCTCCTCCCCTTCCCCCCATACACACTGCCCCACATACACTGCCCCCATACACACACTGCCCCCATACACACACTGCCCCCATACACACACTACACACGCTGACCCCATACACACACTGACCCCATACACACACTACACACACTGACCCCATACACACACTACACACACTGACCCCATACACACACACACTGACCCCATACACACACGACACACACTGACCCCATACACACACTGACCCCATACACACACTACACACACTGACCCCATACACACACTGACCCCATACACACACACACTGACCCCATACACACACACGACACACACTGACCCCATACACACACTACACACACTGACCCCATACACACACTGACCCCATACAGGGGCGTATTTGCCGCGAGGCAAACAAGGCATTTGCCTTGGGCGGCATTTTCCAGGGGGTGGCAAAAAAAGCCGCCCCCAAACGCCCAGGGCAAATGCCTTGTTAGCCTTGCGGCTAACAGACATCCTGGGCTGGTGGCTGCTGGGCTGGTTGCTGGGCGGGCGGGCGGGCGGCTGGCGAGGGAGCACTTCCTCTGAGCTGTCTGCTCAGCTCCCTCGCGCGCCGCAGAGTGAGGCTGGGAGCTGGAATATGACGTCATATTCCGGCTCCGCCTCCCAGCCTCACTCTGCGGCGCGCGAGGGAGCTGAGCAGACAGCTCAGAGGAAGTGCTCCCTCGCCAGCCGCCCGCCCAGCAACCAGCCCAGCAGCCCGACCGGCAGCCCCACTAGACCCCAGGGAGAGGGAGAACCCCCCCAGCATTCCCAAAGGTAAGGAGGCTGGGGGGGTAAATTAAAAAAAAAAATTAGTTAATGTGAGTGAGTGTGTCTGTTAGTGAGTGTGTCTGTTAGTGTGTGTGTGTGTGTGTGTCTGTTAGTGTGTCTGACTGTGTGTGTCTGTTAGTGTGTGTGAGTGTGTCTGTTAGTGTGTGTGAGTGTGTCTGTTAGTGTGTGTGAGTGTGTCTGTTAGTGTGTGTCTGTTAGTGAGTGTGAGTGTGTCTGTTTGTCTGTTAGAGTGTGTGTGTGTGAGAGTGTGTCTGTTAGAGTGTGTGTGTGTGTGTGTGTCTGACTGTGTGTGTCTGTTAGTGTGTGTATGTCAGTGTGTGTGAGTGTGTCTGTTAGTGAGTGTGTGAGTGTGTCTGTTAGCAGCTAACAGACACACTCACACACTCACTAACAGACACTCACACACACTGACATACACACACTAACAGACACACACACTAACAGACACACACACTAACAGACACACTCACTAACAGACACACTCACTAACAGACACACTCACACTCACTAAACAGACACACTCACACACAGACACACTCATACACTCACACACACACACTGACAGATACGCATCCATTAGCTAACAGTTAGCTAATGGATGCGTATCTGTCAGTGTGTGTGTATTTAGAAGGCGGGGGAAGGGTTGGGTGGGGGTGGCGGGGGGGGTGAGGGGGGCGCCTGAGTTTTGTCCTGCCTAGGGCAGCACAAAACCAGGATACACCCCTGACCCCATACACACACTGACCCCATACACACACTACACACACTGACCCCATACACACACTGACCCCATACACACTGACCCCATACACACACTGACCCCATACACATACTACACACACTGACCCCATACACACTACACACACTGACCCCATACACACTACACACAGACCCCATACACACACTACACACACTGACCCCATACACACACTACACACACTGACCCCATACACACACTGACCCCATACACACACTACACACACTGACCCCATACACACACTGACCCCATACACAAACTGACCCCATACACACACTGACCCCATACACACACTGACCCCATACACACACTACACACACTGACCCCACACACACAAACACTGCCCCATACACACAAACACTGCCCCCATACACACAAACACTGCCCCCGTACACACAAACACTGCCCCCATACACACACTACACACACTGACCCCATACACACACTGACCCCATACACACACTGACCCCATACACACACTACACACACTGACCCCATACACACACTGACCCCATACACACACTACACACACTGACCCCATACACACACTACACACACTGACCCCATACACACACTGACCCCATACACACACTACACACACTGACCCCATACACACACTGACCCCATACACACACTACACACACTGACCCCATACACACACTGACCCCATACACACACTGACCCCACACACACACTGACCCCACACACACACTGACCCCATACACACACTACACACACTGACCCCACACACACAAACACTGCCCATACACACAAACACTGCCCCCATACACACAAACACTGCCCCCGTACACACAAACACTGCCCCCGTACACACAAACACTGCCCCCATACACACAAACACTGCCCCCGTACACACAAACACTGCCCCCATACACACAAACACTGCCCCCATACACACAAACACTGCCCCCATACACACACTGTCCCCATATACACACTGTCCCCATATACACACTGTCCCCATACACACACTGTCCCCATACACACACTGGCCCCATACACACACTGGCCCCATACACACACTGACCCACAAACACTGCCCCCACATACACACACTGCCCCCACATACAAACACTGCCCCCCATACAAACACTGCCCCCCATACAAACACTGCCCCCCATACACACACTGCCCACAAACACACACTGCCCACAAACACACACTGCCCACAAACACTGTCCCACAAACACTGTCCCCATACAACACTGTCCCACAAACACTGTCTCCATACACACTGCCCCATACACATACTGCCCCGCACACACTGCACACCTATACACACACAGTGCCCTACACACACTGCTGCCCCCCATACACACATTGCCCCAAACACATACACACAGTGCCCCCCATACACACACTGCCCCACACAGACATACAGTGCCCCCATACACACAGTGCCCCCTAACACACACACTGCCACCCTTACGCACTCACACTAACTTCACCGCTCACACACACTGCACCTTTCACACACACTTCACCCCTAACACACACCACTTCTCCTATGCCCTATATCCCAGCAGACCCCAGGTAAGTTGTCAAACTGTTCTTAAACGGTATGACTACTTACTCTGGAGTGGGATCCTGGCACTACTGGCACCATAACTACTACACTGAGCTGTAGTGGTTATTGTGCTAGGATTATTTTTTTTAAATAATCTACAAGTGCCCCTCCCGAGATCAGGCTCTGGATCCGCCACTGCTATATCTATCTATATTTGAAGGGCTATTAAGGGATAATATTCAGGAATTCATTGGGAAGAACTTTATTAGCAACAATCAGCATGGTTTTATGAAACATAGGTCATGTCAAACTAACCTAATTGCCTTTCCATGAAGACCAGGGTGTTGCAGTGGATGTGATCTACTTGGATTTTGCCAAGGCATTTGATACGGTTCCTCACAATAGGTTAGTCTTCAAACTAAAAGAAATTGGTCTAGATGAATATTCTTGTTCTTGGGTAGAACATTGGCTTAAGGATAGAGTACAACGAGTTGTCATTAATGGTAAATTTTCAGGCTGGACAAAAGTGGTAAGTGGTGTCCCTCAGGGTTCTGTTTTGGGGCCGCTTTTATTTAACATATTTATAAATGATCTTGAAATAGGCATTGAAAGCCTTGTGACTAAGTGGCTACTAAAAAGGACTGAACATACCCCATTTGCAATACCTTGGGTTGTCTTCTTTTGCAAATGGTATGCCATCATGGAGGTAATTCTCATTCCTGGGCTACCATACACTCTCAAATACAACATAACCAATCTGGCAAATTTCAATGTGAAAAAAACTGAAAATCAAGCCTTATATTTGACCCTGTAACTTTCAAAAACACTGTAAAACCTCTACATGGGTGTGACAGTCACCCCGAGTGAGGAGGGTTATCTACCACCAGAGATGTCCTTTTTCCCTAGTCTGAGTAGCACTGCAGTATTCTCCAGTTGGTATCCCAGCAGACCAAGAATCCAATATAGCTGTAAAGTTCTTATAAGAGCTAGTGGTTATAGCAGCATAGAGGTTCCCTACAATCACGAGACGAGGCTGCGTGTTGAGGGATAAGTGGTTTAATGGTAGCCACACTGGCCTTTTATGCAAGTCCCCATGCAAGGGGCACATCCACATGGTCTTTGTTGGGGACTGTAACACAAACTTACAAACCAATAATGACAGAGTTGCAATGTATGACACTCCCACACATGGCATACAATCCCTCCCTTCTGCCTGGGAGATAATTGAGTCAATTACTGTATCAACTCAATTATCTCCAGGCGAAAAGGAACATAATTTATAGACATTTGGAAAATACCCCCAAACCACACATAAACCCCATAAAAAGTATATCCCTGTCAGGGACCAGGAACCAGACAGAGACAGAAGTAGATGCAAACACACCTTTATTAATAAATAACAAATAATAAACAAAAGCAAAGTCCAGGAATCAAGCAGGGGTCAGTCACCAGAGCGGGTAGTCAGACAAGCCAGGATCAGGAGCACGGAGAGCAGCGGAGTCAGGAACAAGGCCGGAGTCAGGAACCAGGAGCAAACAGGAAACACAGGAACAAGGAGACTTCTGGGAAACAGGAAACCACGCAAGGGCAAGGAGGTTCTGGGCTTAGCTGCTTAAATAGGCAGAACTGATTAGCAGCAGGGTTGATTACTACTCACAGGTGAGTAACCGTGGCAACAAGCAGAAGGAGCTGATAGTAATTGCAACTGAAACTCAATCACTGAAACAGAAAAGGGTTGCTGTTTAAAACAGCAAAGAAACCCTGACAGTACCTCCCCCTCAACGACTCCCCCCATCTCTGTTGGTGGGTCCGGGCTTCATGGGGAAGCGGGCGTGATATGAACGAAGGAGGGATGGTGCATGGACATCAGAGGCAGGAACCCAGGAGCGTTCCTCTGGACCGTATCCTTTCCAGTGCACCAAGTATTGGATCTGTCCTCTGAAGACCCGTGAGTCAATGATGCTGCGTATTTCATATTCCTCATGATTGTCAATCAGAACAGGACGTGGACGTGGCACTGAGGTGGTGTAGCGATTACAAACCAACGGTTTCAAGAGGGAAACATGGAAAACATTTGAGATGCGCATGTTAGCAGGAAGGTCAAGTGCGTAAACTACAGGGTTAACCCTTCGAAGTATACGAAATGGCCCAACGTATCGGGGTGCCAGTTTTTGTGAGGGAACACGGAGGCGTAGGTTGCGGGAAGACAGCCAGACCCTCTCTCCGACCTGATAGGTAGGTGCAGGAAGGCGTCTGCGGTCGGCCTGGAGTTTGTAGTTCTGCATTGCGCGTTGCAAAGAACTCTGGACCTGCACCCAAGTGGAACGGAGTTCCCTGAGATGTTCCTCCAATGCCGGTATCTCCTTGTAGCGGTACTTACCCTCTCCAGGGGCCGGCCGGGGTCCTCCCTTCTCGCCGCGCGCGGTCCTGCTCCTGCACGAGCCGCGCGCGGCTCAGCCAACGATGGGATCAGTCAGGCGGGCAGTGACCGCGAGAAGCGGTCACATGTCCCGCCCGACACTAAGAGCGCGCCGCGCGTCTCGGGCGCGCTCTTAAAGGGACAGTGGGAGACTAAATTAGAATCAGTCTCCCATTGGCCCCTGTCAGGCCACATTCCCCATTCACTCACGTTTTGGGGGCGTGGATATGACAGGAGCCAATCAAAGTGAACCTTAGGGTTTTTATACTCACCTGTTTCCCCTTGCTCCTTGCCCTATCGTGGTTTCTGTCCAGTTCCCTTTAGTGCTTGTATCGTTCAGTTGGTTTTTTGGTGCTTGACCTTGGCTTTGTTCCTGACTCCGCTCTCTCCTTATCCTTGCTTGCTTATCCGCTGTTTTGTCCTCTGTGTACCAGTCCTCGGCTTGTTCTACGTTACGCTGTCTCTCAGTTCCCTTGACCTCGGCTTGTTCTGACTCTGTCTTTCTCTCGTCCTAGTCCGGCCATTCTAAGGTCCGGTAAGACGAACACTGTTTCTTGTCTCTTGACTGTGAACTATTCCTGCGTGTTGGGGTATATTACCGTGACATTACGATAGGGCCATGGACCCCGCAGGTTTAGGTCAACAGATGGCCACTCATGAGGCTAGATTCGCAGAACAGGATCACCGTATGGATCAAATGGCTCAAGCCATCCAGACACTGTTATCCAGATCTGTTCCGGTACCTGTACCTACGCCTCCTGTAAACCCTATACCGGACACAGCTAATATGTCTAATGCTTCTGCACATCTAACCCCGCCACCTAGGTATGGAGGGGACGCTAAGACATGTAGGGGATTCCTTAATCAAGTAGAATTCCACTTCGAAATGTACCCACGTTCATTTCCCACAGACAGATCTAAGGTGGGTTTTCTTATGCACCAGCTTACGGATAAGGCACTAGAATGGGCAAATCCTATTTGGGAGGCTAATGGGCCTATGGTACACGACTTTAATAGCTTCCTCACAGCGTTCCGTAGAACATTTGACACGACTAAAAGGTCAAAAAATGCCGCCAGGGCATTAATGAGAATAAAGCAAGGATCTAAATCTGTAGCCGATTATGCTATTCAGTTCCGGACCCTTGCCTCACAGGTAGATTGGACTAATAATGGCCTTACTACTGCCTTTATGGAAGGTCTGTCTGATACTATCTTAGATGAGGTAGCAGCTAAGGACCTCCCTGTACCGCTGGAGGACCTGATTGACTATCTTATCGATATAGATAACAGGATCCGTGACAGGTTATATACCAGGTCCAGAAATAGACATTTTGTTCCCTTTAACTCCCCTAGAGCTGAGACTCCCGAGGGATCTAAAGGTTCTGAGGAGGAACCTATGCAGTTAGGGGTTGCTAAACTTACCGACGCTGAAAAGCTTTATAGGAGAAAGGAGGGACTTTGTCTTTATTGTGGTAGGAGGGGTCATATGAGACAAGAATGTCCCGTGCGTCCGGGAAACTATCGCACCTAAGACCGTATAGAGGACTGGCCTTGGGTGTGACATCACAGTCCTCAGATTTGCCTCTTAATAAGCTACTTCTTCCTGTTTCCCTGCACCTTGATAGTAACTGCATAGCAGGGAATATACTAGCCCTGGTTGATTCCGGAGCGGCCGAAAACTTTATTGATTCCAGTTTTGTCAAGGAGAATAACATACCCACCAGAGAGAAGGAGACACCCTTGGCCGTTGAGGCCATAGATGGTAGACCATTATGCTCTCCTATTATCACACATGAGACTGTTCCCCTACATATGTCTACAGGGGTGTTACACTCTGAGACCATTCGGTTTCAGATCATTACTTCTCCTTCCTCTCACCTCGTGTTAGGGTATCCTTGGTTACGTACTCATAATCCCACCATTGATTGGGAGTCAGGACAAATAGTTTCTTGGAGTGATTCTTGCCAAGAGTCTTGTGTTGTTAAAGTCACCCCTTTGAATTCTACTCATATTCCTCCCGTGCCTACGGTCATACCCTCTCAGTACCTGTCTCTTAAATCTGTTTTTGATAAAAGGGAGGCTGAAAGATTGCCACCTCACAGGCCTTACGATTGTGCAATTAATTTATTACCTGGTACGATGCCTCCCAAAGGGAGAATATATCCTTTATCTCCTCAGGAGAATCTGGTTATGGAGGAATATATCAAGGAATCTCTAGAGAAGGGATTTATAAGAAGATCCTCTTCCCCGGCAGGGGCTGGGTTCTTCTTTGTGTCTAAGAAAGATGGCGAATTAAGGCCTTGTATTGACTATAGGGGCCTTAATAAAATCACCGTCAAAAATGCGTACCCCATACCTTTGATCACAGAACTTTTTGATAGGCTTAAACAGGCCACAGTTTTTACTAAATTGGACCTTAGGGGTGCTTACAACCTCATACGTATCAAAAAGGATCACGAGTGGAAGACTGCTTTCAATACCAGGAGTGGCCACTACGAGTACACTGTGATGCCCTTTGGTCTTTGTAACGCCCCAGCAGTTTTTCAAGAATTTATTAATGATGTCCTACGTCAATTTATACATACATTCGTTATAGTATACTTGGACGACATATTAATTTATTCTAATGATTTACAGACTCATCACATGCATGTTAAATTAGTGTTGAGAACTCTTCTGGTTAACGGTCTCTATTGCAAACTCGAAAAATGTTCATTTGATCAATCTGAAGTCCAATTCTTGGGTTATATAATCTCTGCCAAGGGTTTTCGTATGGATCCCAAGAAACTGTCTGCCATTATGGAATGGCCTCTGCCCCAGGGTTTGAAAGCCATTCAGCGTTTTCTGGGGTTCTCTAATTATTATAGGCGTTTTATTAAAGGGTTTTCTGCCATTGTAGCGCCTATAACCAGAATGACCAAGAAGGATGGTAATACTCATGTCTGGAAACCAGAAGCACTCGAGGCCTTTGAATTCTTGAAAGCTACATTTGCCTCTGCTCCTGTTTTACAGCATCCTGTCCCTTCACTGCCCTTTATTCTTGAGGTTGATGCTTCTGAGATAGGGGTAGGTGCTATCTTGTCTCAAAGAGATTCACCTGAAAAGCCGTTACACCCTTGTGGCTTCTTTTCCAGACAGATGTCCAAAGCAGAGAGGAATTATGATGTAGGCAATCGTGAACTCCTTGCTATCATTTTGGCGCTCAAGGAATGGAGACATCTGCTAGAGGGTACCAGGGATCCTATCCTCATTTTAACGGATCACAAAAACCTCTCATACCTTAGTGAAGCAAAAAGATTGTCTTCTAGGCAGGCCAGGTGGTCTCTGTTTTTGTCTCGTTTTAATTACATAATCACTTACAGACCGGGTGATCGTAATACTAAAGCTGACGCTCTGTCCAGACAATTCGAGACTACTGACAAACTCGAGGTCGATGTTACCCCTGTCATTCCGCCTGACAGAATAATAGCGACTACTGTTCTTTCTATTTCGTCTTCTCTCTTACAGACTATTCAGGCTAAACAAAACTTGGCTCCTGAGGAGAGGCCTGCTGATAAGCTATTCGTTGATATACCAGAGAGACGAGACATCTTGTCATTATATCATGACACTAGAACTGCTGGACACCCTGGTATTTCTAAGACAGTCTCAGCAGTTTCTAGATATTTCTGGTGGGCGTCCTTGCGCAAGGACGTCACCGATTACGTTAATGCCTGTAGCACTTGTGCCAGTATGAAGTCCTCCCACAGAGTTCCCTGTGGGTTGTTGCATCCGTTGCCCATACCCGAGAGGCCATGGTCCAATATATCCATGGATTTTATTGTTGAATTACCTCCCTCTAATGGTAAAACTGTCATCCTGATGATTGTGGATCGTTTTTCTAAGATGGCTCATTTTGTGTCTCTTGTCAAATTGCCATCATCCAAGGAACTTGCCTCTATCTTTGCCGGGCAGGTGTTTCGGTTGCATGGTATTCCCACTTCGATCGTGTCCGATAGGGGTAGCCAGTTTATTTCCAGATTCTGGAGAGCGTTTTGTGCAGAGATGGGTATCTCCCTCTCGTTTTCTTCAGCCTACCACCCCCAGTCTAATGGAGCTGCTGAACGTGCCAACCAATCTCTGGAGCAGTATCTTCGCTGTTTCGTGTCCCACCATCAGAACAATTGGGCTGACCTGCTTCCTTGGGCTGAGTTTGCTCGTAATAATGCTGCTCATGAATCCTCCGGTAACAGCCCTTTTTACGTTGTGTATGGCCGGCATCCCGTGGTTCTTCCAGCTGCATTCTCCTTACAGGGCATGCCAGCTCTGGACGAACATTTGGCTAGTCTACGTAATACTTGGGAGCAGGTTCAGTGTTCTTTGGTGGCCTCAGCTGCTCGCCAGAAGGTTCACGCTGACAAGCATCGCAGGGCGGCTCCATCCTATGCGGTGGGAGACCGGGTTTGGCTTTCTACTCGCAATATTCGTCTTCGTGTGCCTTCTATGAAGTTGGCCCCTCGTTTTATTGGTCCTTTTCGTATCTTGCATGTGGTTAATCCTGTCTCGTATGCATTGGATCTTCCAAAAAATCTACGCATTCCTAACGTGTTTCATACCTCCTTGTTAAAACCCCTCCTGTGCAACCGTTTTACTCGGCATGTCCCCCCTCCTCCTCCGGTTTCGGTGGAGGGCCATGAGGAGTTTGAAGTGGCGGCTGTAATTGACTCTCGCTTGCTTCGGGGTCGCCTCCAATATCTGGTACATTGGAAGGGCTATGGGCCTGAGGAACGCAGTTGGATTTCCGCTGACGCTGTTCACGCTCCTCGCCTTGTGCGTTCTTTCCACGCTCGTTTTCCTGCCAGGCCTGCTCCTCCCCGCCCGGTGGGCGTGTCTTCAGGGGGGGGTACTGTAGCGGTACTTACCCTCTCCAGGGGCCGGCCGGGGTCCTCCCTTCTCGCCGCGCGCGGTCCTGCTCCTGCACGAGCCGCGCGCGGCTCAGCCAACGATGGGATCAGTCAGGCGGGCAGTGACCGCGAGAAGCGGTCACATGTCCCGCCCGACACTAAGAGCGCGCCGCGCGTCTCGGGCGCGCTCTTAAAGGGACAGTGGGAGACTAAATTAGAATCAGTCTCCCATTGGCCCCTGTCAGGCCACATTCCCCATTCACTCACGTTTTGGGGGCGTGGATATGACAGGAGCCAATCAAAGTGAACCTTAGGGTTTTTATACTCACCTGTTTCCCCTTGCTCCTTGCCCTATCGTGGTTTCTGTCCAGTTCCCTTTAGTGCTTGTATCGTTCAGTTGGTTTTTTGGTGCTTGACCTTGGCTTTGTTCCTGACTCCGCTCTCTCCTTATCCTTGCTTGCTTATCCGCTGTTTTGTCCTCTGTGTACCAGTCCTCGGCTTGTTCTACGTTACGCTGTCTCTCAGTTCCCTTGACCTCGGCTTGTTCTGACTCTGTCTTTCTCTCGTCCTAGTCCGGCCATTCTAAGGTCCGGTAAGACGAACACTGTTTCTTGTCTCTTGACTGTGAACTATTCCTGCGTGTTGGGGTATATTACCGTGACACTCCTGTGGCAAGAACGTATCAGGCAACATGGACGGTTGAAACCCATAGTTTGCCAGGAATGGGGATAGCCGGGAGGAGGCATTAATCGCACTATTGTGGGCAAACTCCGCCCAGGGTAGCAGATCAGACCAGTTGTTCTGGTGGTCAGAAATGTAGCAACGCAGAAACTGTTCCAGTGTTTGGTTAGCTCGTTCCGCTGCACCATTGGATTGCGGGTGGTAGGCCGAGGAGAAGGAAAGCTGAATTCCCATTTGCTTACAAAAAGCTCTCCAAAATCTGGACACGAACTGGCTACCCCATCTGAGACTATCACTTTGGGTAACCCATGCAAACGAAAGATCTCCCGACCAAAAATTGTTGCAAGTTCCTGGGAAGTTGGTAGTTTTTTCAAGGGAATGCAATGCAACATCTTCGAGAATCGGTCAACAACCATGAGAACGACTGTATTGCCACGGGAGACCGGAAGATCTACGATAAAATCCATGGACAAGTGGGTCCAGGGTCGTTCACCATTAGGTATGGTTTGCAGGAGACCCACTGGAGGGCGTCGTGGGGTTTTATTTTGAGCGCACACAGGACAGGCAGCTACAAAAGCGGTGACATCCGAACGGAGACCAGGCCACCAAAATTGCCGGGATACGGACCAGATTAACTGGTTTTTGCCTGTCCAGGGGTCATGTCCAGCTGCTTTGGGGTCGTGGTATGTACTCAATAGTTTCGTACGGAGGTTAATAGGTACAAAACAACGGCCATTAGGTTTCTCTGGAGGAGCATTACTTTGTGCAGCCAGAATCTCCTCGCCTAGGGGTGAGGTGAGGTTAGTACGGATGGTTGCCAGTATATGGTCCGGAGGAATCACAGGAGTAGGGGTTATCTCCTCTCTAGATGGAGGGGAGAACTGTCGAGACAAGGCATCAGCCCGAATGTTTTTTGTACCGGGCAAGTAAGAAACCACATAATTGAATCTTGATAGGAAGAGAGCCCATCTAGCTTGCCGGGGGGAAAGTCGCTTAGCTTCCGAAAGATATGTTAGATTCTTGTGGTCTGTGAGTATGAGGATTGGCACTGAAGTACCCTCAAGAAGGTGCCTCCATTCTTTGAGAGCTAAAATTATGGCTAGAAGTTCTCTATCACCAATCTGGTAATTGCATTCCGCCGGGTTCAATTTCCTCGAGAAATACCCGCACGGATGCCTGGAGCTCTCTGGGTTAGGACGTTGAGACAGGAGGGCGCCCACTCCTGTCTCAGACGCATCGACCTCAAGAATGAATGGTAAGGCAGGGTTAGGGTGTGCCAGTATAGGAGCAGCAGCAAAGGCGACTTTGAGAGACTCAAAGGCAGTAATGGCTTCCTGTGACCAATGCTGTGGATCAGCATCTCTCCTGATCATGTCCGTGAGAGGTTTAACCAAGGAAGAAAAGTTGCGTATGAACTTCCGATAATAATTGGCGAAGCCCAGAAAACGTTGTATAGAGCGAAGACCCGTAGGTCGAGGCCATTTTAGTACAGCCGAAAGTTTCTCCGGATCCATAGAGAATCCAGCATCTGAGATAACATATCCCAAGAATGTGACCTGTTTGCAGTGAAACTCACATTTCTCCAATTTGCAGAACAGATTATTCTCTCTAAGTCTCTGTAGAACACGAGAAACGTCTGCGTGATGGTTCTCGAGAGATGTGGAATGGATCAGAATATCATCAAGATAAACCACCACGCATTGCTGCAGCATATCTCGCAGGACGTCATTTATAAATTCTTGGAAAACCGCCGGAGCATTGCAAAGACCAAAGGGCATTACTAGGTATTCGTAATGGCCGCTCCTGGTGTTAAATGCGGTTTTCCATTCGTGGTCCTCTTTTATCCGGACGAGATTATATGCCCCTCTCAGATCAAGTTTGGTGAAGACCGTTGCTCCCTTGAGGCGGTCAAATAACTCCGTGATTAATGGAATGGGGTAGGCATTCTTAATAGTAATGCGATTGAGACCCCTATAGTCGATACAGGGTCTCAACTCGCCATCTTTTTTCTTTACAAAGAAAAAGCCGGCCCCGGCAGGAGAAGATGACTTCCGAATAAAACCCTTAGACAGTGCATCGGTAACATACTCCTCCATGACTCGATTCTCTGCTACAGACAGTGGGTAAATCCGGCCCCGGGGAGGATTGGTACCCGGTTGGAGTTCGATACCACAGTCATACGGACGGTGTGGTGGCAGAACGCTGGCTTGACCCTTGTCAAATACATCTTGGAATTCTTGGTACTCAGCGGGTAAGGAAGAGGAAGAACATGCGCCCAAAACTTTGACCGGTTTCTGGAGACAGGACAATGTGCATTGCTGGGACCATGATAATATCTCAGCTTTGCGCCAATCAATTGTGGGGTTATGCTTCTGTAACCAAGGGTATCCCAAAACAACCTGGTAATATGGAGAGGAAATTACCTGGAATTGGATCGTTTCATGATGTAGAGCCCCTACAGCCAGAGATATGGGCACGGTTTCTTGGGTCACGTGGGTTGGCTGTATTGGTCTGCCATCGATGGCTTCCAAGGCTAGTGGGAAGTTGCGAGACTGTAAGGGTATAGAGTGCTTTGCTGCAAATGCACAATCTATAAACAAGCCTGCGGCCCCAGAATCAAGAAATGCCCGGGTCTCAATGGATGAATCAGGCCAGGAGAGGATAATAGGCACCAAGGGTTTGCCCACACATATCTCTGGGTCTGCAGAAAGACCACCCTAGATCTGCCCCTGACAGTATCTTGGGTGCGGACCCTTTGCCGGACGGATCGGGCAAAACTTTAACATGTGACCGTGGTGTCCGCAGTATAGGCACAGGCCCTCCCTCCTCCTAAAGGCTCTCTCCTCGACCGAGAGGCGTGAGAAGCCTAACCGCCTTGGCTCCACACAGACAGAGGACTCAGGCCCAGGAGGCATAGGAGGTGAGGGAGGTTTGGGTGGGCAAGAAAAGCTTGGTGCCAAATATACAGGAGGCCTCCGCCGGCGCTCCCTGGATGAGGATCTCTCTCGGAGTCTGATGTCAATGAGGGTGACAAATGAGATCAGTTCCTCGAGATCTTTAGGTAACTCTCTGGCTGCAATCTCATTTTTAAACACATCGGAGAGACCCTGTGCAAAGGCAGCCACGAGAGTCTCGTTGTTCCAGTCACCCTCTGCTGCCATGGTACGGAATTCACTGGCATACTCGACAATAGTTTTTGTGCCCTGAGCATTAGGCATGAGTAGTTCGGCAGTAGGGGTGGAGCGAGCTGGAATATCAAAAACCCTTTTAAAGGACGCAACAAATTCAGGGTAATTGTAAATAATAGGCCTCTCTGCCTCCCAGAGAGGTTTTGCCCAAGCTAGGGCCTTTCCAGACAGCAAAGAAATCATGAAGTGAACTTTGTCACTGTCTGTAGGAAATGCCTGGGGCAGGATTTTAAGGTATCCTTTAACTTGATTTATAAATTCTCTGCACTGAGCTGGGTTGCCCCCAAAATACTGAGGGAGCGGGACAGACCCAGTCATTTCTCTAGCCGCTACAGGTTTGGAGGCTACAACCGGTGCTAGAACAGGAAGTGGGCAGAGGCGGCCGCAATTGCAGGCTGGCCGGGTACTGGATCCAGATGGGCATACTGGTCCAAATGGTGGTTCTGCTGGTCCCACTGGGTAAGCAGGTTAGGTATAGGTGTCTTGCCTGTACCATCTGTATTCATGGCCCTTGTGTAATGTCAGGGACCAGGAACCAGACAGAGACAGAAGTAGATGCAAACACACCTTTATTAATAAATAACAAATAATAAACAAAAGCAAAGTCCAGGAATCAAGCAGGGGTCAGTCACCAGAGCGGGTAGTCAGACAAGCCAGGATCAGGAGCACGGAGAGCAGCGGAGTCAGGAACAAGGCCGGAGTCAGGAACCAGGAGCAAACAGGAAACACAGGAACAAGGAGACTTCTGGGAAACAGGAAACCACGCAAGGGCAAGGAGGTTCTGGGCTTAGCTGCTTAAATAGGCAGAACTGATTAGCAGCAGGGTTGATTACTACTCACAGGTGAGTAACCGTGGCAACAAGCAGAAGGAGCTGATAGTAATTGCAACTGAAACTCAATCACTGAAACAGAAAAGGGTTGCTGTTTAAAACAGCAAAGAAACCCTGACAATCCCCTGATAGCCCTGATCTGGGTGAGTAACATATCCAATAATCTCTCAGATCGGTTCAGGGGTTCGAGATTTGTATAGAAGTCTTATTTCTGACTGACTACAAATGAGGCTCCTGCCCAGCATAGTTTCATAGAATCAGGCTGTGCGGCTGGTGTCTTTCGTGGGCTTCAAATATAAAGAAATGTCTCAAATAACTGTTTGTGGGAAAGATAGTTGTGTGCCCCTTGTTCGGAAGTTGGGTTTCACCAAACACCGCCTCTTTTGGATGATTTGGAACGAAACTAGGTGATCGTGGAAGTCTCAGTGGTGTTTGGGCCTTTGAGTGTCCGAAAATACTTCCATACACTCGACGACAAAACACTGCTAGACGTGTTTGACAAAACAAGATGGCCGCCGCCACGTGTTCGTGCATACGAATCAACGGCCACCCAGTGAACCACTTAGAACGTTCAGAGTTGCGGTTAGAACAAGTGTCAGTAAGGTCAATTGGCGGCACTCAACTGCTTTGGGTGGTCCAAGGGTTCAGTACATTTTTCGGTATACGAACCAGCTGGGGCAAATCTGTTCGCTTGAGTTCGTATACCGATCCAGGCAAAAATAAACTTAATATCCAGGAACAGGGCATTTGTTACAATGGGGGGCACTGTTATACTCTGGAGACTTCGCTGAACACAAATATTAGTGTTTTTGAAAACAGTAAAGTATATCACAACAATGATATCATCAGTAAAAGTGCTGTTTGTGTGTGAAAAATGCAAGAAACACCACTTTCACTGACAATATAATCGCTGTGATATGTTTTACTGTTTTGAAAAACTCATATTTGTGTTCAGCGAACTTTCCCAAATATAACATTACCCCCCCCCCCCCCCCCATGTACAGGTTTTATGGTGTTTTGGAAAGTTACAGAGTCAATATAGGGCTTGACGATTTCAGTTTGCCGAGTCTATGTTACCTTTTGAGACCATATGGTAGCCCAGGAATGTGAATTAACCACATCATGGCATACTATTTTAAAATGTAGAAAATCCAGGGTGTTCAAAATGGCGTATGTCCAGTCTTTTATAGTAGCCACTTAGTCACGAACGCTGCCCAAAGTTAGCGTTTTTATTAGTTTTTTGCATTTTTTTTTTTAAAACAAAAACTGCACTTTTACTGGTGATATCATCGTTGTGATAAGTTTTACTTAAAAAACTCATATTTGTGTTCAGCGATGTCTCCTGAGTATAACAATACCCTCCATGTAAAGGTTTTATGGTGTTTTGGAAAGTTACAGCGTTAAATATAGGGCTTGCCAACTCAAATCTCTGGACTGTCTGTCTGGGTTGTCAGGCAGGTCCCTCAAATTATAATTAATAAAATCAAATAATTATGTAAAATTAATAGTTAAATAAATATATATATATATATATATATATATATTTTTTATTATTATAATTTATTTT
Organism: Pelobates fuscus; assembly: GCF_036172605.1. NCBI lineage: Eukaryota > Metazoa > Chordata > Amphibia > Anura > Pelobatidae > Pelobates > Pelobates fuscus. The sequence goes on along the minus strand of NC_086318.1, from coordinate 220,499,293 downwards.
TTTTAGGTATCAGGGGGACTGCCTGACAGCTCAGACAGTCTCCTTGGAGTCAGCTCCATAGACTTCTATTGCGGCCATGTGATGCTCACATGGCTCTGGAGAGCCGGGTTAGCTGGAGCTGCTGCAAAGTAACTGCTGGGGTCTCAGGCAATCCCTCGACCGTGATCGCCGCGGATCACCAGACCAGGAAAGTGTAGTGCTAATATTTGCTCCGGACGTACTAGGTACATCCGCGGTCCTTAACGACCGCTTTTGGTCGGACGTACCTAGTATGTCCGAGATCGTTAAGGGGTTAAAGGTGTGATACAGTGAAAGGGCCACAATCGTGACTGGAAAAAAAGAAGAAACATTAAACACTTTCAAGAGCCTGCCCTGAAGAAGGGCTGTTTAATATTAATTCTGTGCAAAATTGGCACACAGCATCCTTCCCTCAGTCTGCCCTCCCTAACATCCCTCCTACGAGGGCTATTCAATTGAGCCACAGGAAGAGTTACTACAACCAAAACCAGTGTTTAATAATTAAGTAATTGTGGAGCCAAGTTCATGTCTGAACTGTGTTAAGCAACTAAATTATTTTCTTGAATTGTTATATTATTGTTTATTATTATTATTGTTTCTCTAATGTGTTTGCCACTGTAGATATTTTTTTTTATTCTCCTACATTCTTTTTCCCTTTTCATTATCCTATTTCACACACCTAACTCCTCATCCTGTCAAGTTAGTAGTACATCAGATGGCATAATCTTTTTCTGTAAACCAGGTGATCTCATCTGAAGTCTATGGATGTCAAAACCCTGAACTAATCTAAAATGGGTCAAAGGGGCCCTGTGATTTAAAGAAAAAAAAGAAGCATCTCTTGTATATGTCCTGGAGACTAATTTTCTGCAAGTTATTGGTCTTTTTTTCCACAAACACAACTTTCCTGTAGGATGTTTTAGCAATGACACGCAATACAAAAGTATCCCCTTCACAGAGGAGGCAATCAGAGCTGACCATGGTTGCAATTACCGATCCTTTAGGGGGTCTTATTTCATCACTGTGATATAAGTTTGCTAATATCCCAACATATCCCAACAGGCCCTAAAATAAGATGTTTTGGTTCACTTCAGAGGGGAAACTTTGATCATGAACAAAATGTTTGCAAACCAACCACCAGCTTGGTAAATATTGAAAGACACAACAACAAAGGAATTAACTGTACATTTTGATTTGCTTCGAACACAACCACATTTCACATGACTCATTACCAGCGTTTTACTTAACACCACTACAGAAACTGGACATGATCAGAGCATTGCCCTGTGAAAATTAAAGGATAACTATAGTGTCAGGAAAACAAACGTGTTTTGTCAGGGGACACTCACCCTCACCCTCAGGGTCCCTCTCCCGTGGCACTGAAGGGGTTAAAACCCCTTCAGCAGCTTACCTTAATTCAGCGCCGGGCTCCCTCTGTGCTGGTGACCTCTCCTCCCCCGCTGACGTCAGCTCCCGAGTGGAGCGGAATGCGCATGCGCGGCAAGAACCGCGCGTGCATTCTAACAGTCCATAGGAAAGCATTTCCTATGGAAGTTCTGCACGCTGGATGCGAATTTTGCATCCAGCATCCTATAAGCGGCTGTCAGACCACAAGACAGCCACAAGAGGTTGGATTAACCCTGCTATGTAAACATAGCAGTTTCTCTATGTCCTTTAAATATAACTTTCCCCTTTTGCTCACTGACAGAAAAGACTTATGAAAAAAATACTCTTGCCCAGCACTCTCTATGATCACGTCACTGAAACAGTATAATCCAATTATTTTCTGAAAAATCACCAATAATTAAACCTCCCCTTGTAACAATTGAGGTGAATATCACAATAATCAGTACCATTTCATTTAGATCAGCTTAGCTCCTAAAACACTATACAATTCAATAATGAAATGCCTTTGCAGGAAAATATCACAATTTTAGAATTTAGTCAAACAAACCTAAAATACAGATGCCTAGCAGACGCTGATATCACATAGGGTTGCCAGGTGAAATAATAACCTTACATTTGGCATATTACATTGTAATTATTTTATGACTATAGTAATATATGTGGCCATTTATTAGCTAGGATAGTACAATTTTAGAGTTGCAGCATAAACATCTCCATGATTAAATTTGCAGGGTGTACCATTTAGCATATAGCATAACACACAATTTTTTTTAAATATCACCACCAGCTGTACAAATAACCCTCTATACTCATAAATGCAATTCAACTTGACTACATAAGATGAATCAGAGACTTAATCTCAAGTCCTCCTCTATTTACTTTAACCCACCTCATCCTCCTTATGAAACCACTTTCAACAAATATATTTAAGTTTGTTTTGTTTTTTGTCGATTTTCTTTCTATTGCAATTTTTGTTTTTATGATATCAATGCAAGGTAAGTTACAGAAATAAAAAAGATTTAGCACATACGAGTATTAACATGTTCGTGCAGTTTTAGTATTTAGGTATTTATGTATTTATCACATGTATAATTAACCCATCATTGATATGTTGACATGAGAATGTGAAGTGCTTAGGGAGAACGGCTGGGTAGAGTAAGAGGTTTTAAATGTCACCTGAATGGGGTGATATTAGGGGGCAGTTTTCTAATTGTACCCTTGATCAAGGGGCTATCGGGGGGGGTGGGAGGTGGGGCTGTCAGTGGTGTGGTATAACACACCATTTTATAAGGGCAAAGCCCCATGTTTCTGAGTGCCGGAGCATATATTTGCAGACAATTAGACTCCGTATAGGTGGAGAACCAAATAAACTGGTTGTAAATCAAACATTACTTAAAAAGAACATAAAAGTTAGAGCCGCAGATGTATAATAGGACCCTCAGTGTTGTCAGGTTTCTGGTTGCAGAATCAGGCAGTCTGAAGATGTAGATGGGACTGCCTGCCCAGGTACCCAGTTGCGTGTGCTGGATCATTGGTCGGTATCCTGCTTGGGGGGTAGATAAGCCAAGAGCCTTAAAAAAAGGTAGGTGCTTCAGCGAGGTTAGATATTTTGTGTATAGTCCCATTGTGCGTGACTACCAGGAACCTAGGCGATCTCCAGTGGTATTCCACACCCGCTGCTTTTAGGTGGTTGGTGACAGGATTTATGGATCTTCGACACTGTAGCGTGGATCTGGTGAGGTCCTTGAAAATAGAGAGACTTGCTCCCTCGAAGGTTAGTGGTGTCTTGCCTCGGAGTGCTGACATCACGAGTCTTTTGTCCTATGAGGTTGAACAATGCATGATCACAACTCATACCATAGTAGAGGCTGCTCTGACTGCTGATGGTAAACAGTAGATCCCATCTAGGGTAAGCTTCTTAGCATGATTCAGTGGAAGTATTGTGGCTACCAGTCGCCTTATATTGTGAGGAGCTCGTCAGATGTGATGGAGTCAGGTATCCCTCTAAGCTTGATGTGATTGTGTCATGGCCTGTCATCCAGGGCTATGTAGTGTAGTGAGAGAGCGTGTTGCTCGGTTTGTATGGCTAGTACAGAGTCCTGTAGAGATGACAGTGCTTGAGGTCTGATATGTCATCCTCTGAGGCCTTCACCCTGTCAGTGACTGCTTGCATGTCTGACATGTCCAGTTTCTATAGAGGTGCCTTAATTACTGCCACATCAGCTACCAGTAGGTTCTTGATCTCTGTGACCAGATTGTAAATGTCCACTGTGTGACTGGGGCTGACCCATCCGAGTCCCCCTTGTTGATTTTTACCTGCTCTGGAGGTGAGTCAGGCTGCTTGGGCTCTGCTGGCACCTTTGTGGGTTCCTGGTCAGCTGTTCCCGTCATTTTAGGGGATGGTTGTTGCTGCAGTAGTGTTCCTATGTCTCTGGTCCCTGAGGGTGATTCCAAAGGTTGTTTTTGGGACCGTCGACCCATCGATGCTGGAACAGGTAGGTAAGCGGCAGGATAGTCTTCTGCCTCCGAGTCCCTGGAAGGCTCAAATCTACTAAGCAGTTGCGGCCAATCTAGGCTTGGAGTGGGTCTGTAGGTCACAGACCTGCGTTTCTGCTGTTTCACCTTAGTGGGGTGTACAAACTGCATAGGGTACTCCAGGGATGTGTACTTCGTGTAACGCTGGCCAAGAGTAAGGTGTTTGAGGGGTTTATACAAACAAAATCAGGCTTTTATTCGGCTTTTTGTGAGGAGAGATGCAGAATGGCGTCTGCTCCGGCACATGGTTAGGCTCCGCCCCCATTAAAGTTGCTCAAATGGGAAAAACACAGTCTAGATACACTTTTTTCAAGAATATTGCAAAATATTCTACATCTCAGTTGCTATAGATTCTAATGAATAATCATGATTTTCACTATGAATGGTAAAAATGCAATGGATGTCATATGTTGCTACATTTGGTTCTTAAATAAGTTGTGTACCTGGGATTACTCTGATTTGGTAGCAGAATTTTATTTTCATTCAATAAGAATTTATTGCATAGGTAAGACAACATAACAGAAACCTTAAAAGACGTGTGTTAGTTGGCAACATTATTATATAGAAACTTCTAACAGTGGCAGGTGCATCATAAGTATGACTAGTGTATAAAACATAGTATGGTTGGCATTAATATCAACCCTAGTTGAGAACCAATATTATCTGGTAATTAACATGTTAAATAGAATACAGTGCTATATATACTGTGATTTCATATCAAAGTGGTCCTTATACAAAACCTAGTGCATAGTATCAGCAAACGTGTAACCGTAAATAAAATGTAAGCAGACAATTGGAATGCAGCATACAGAATCTAAACAGTATATAGCACAGTATACTCAGCTTCAGGATGCTGTAAGGACACATATACAGAATCAAGCTGTGAAGTAGCAGATGTAAGAAAGTTCAATGGAGGCCTTCATCTACAGCTGATAAAGAAGAGCGTGGGACTCCTGGATAAATTGACCTTTATAGTATATAATATAGTTGATAAACTCAGAAAATAGTGTCTAAATAAAATATGTAAATTAAAAATATGCACCGCAACAATTTTTGGTTAGTAGAAAAAGGTGAAGAAGACCACAGAGTCTGTCAGTATTTTTATAACAGAATACTAATGTAGTATCAACTCCAAGTATTATAGGAAGGGTGTTTTTACATATTTTGTTTGTTTTCAATAAATACTTTATTAGAGAACATTATGTGCTGACCATTTGTTTTTTCTAAGCACAAGAATAATATAAGATTGTTATACCTTAAAATATGAGCATTTTTCCATAAGCCATTTGCGCCCATTTGTGTCTTATACAGGTTATATTTAAAAAATTAGAATATCGTGCAAAAGTTAATTTATTTCAGTAATGCAACGTAAAAGGGGAAACTAATATATGAGATAAATGTGATGATTATGGCTTACAGCTCATGAAAACCCCAAATCTACAAACTCAGTAAATTTGAATATTACATGCAATCAATAAAACAAGGAGTGTACATAGAACAATATCGGACCTCTGAAAAGTATAAGCATGCATATGGACTCAGTACTTGATTTGGGCCCTTTTTGCAGCAATTACTGCCTCAATGCGGCGTGGCATGGAAGCTATCAGCCTGTGGCACTGCTGAGGAGTTATGGAAGACCAGGATGCTTCAAAAGCGGCCTTCAGCTCTTCTGCATTGTTCGGTCTCATGTCTCTCATTTTTCTCTTGACAATGCCCCATAGATTCTCTATGGGGTTCAAGTCAGGCAAGTTTGCTGGCCAATCAAGCACAGTAATCCCACAGTCATTGAACCAGGCTTTGGTGCTTTTGGCAGTGTGGACAGGTGCCAAGTCCTGCTGGAAAATGAAGTCACCATCCCCATAAAGCTCGTCTGCGGAAGGAAGCATGAAGTGCTCTAAAATCTCCTGGTAGACGGCTGTGTGGACCCTGGACTTAATGAAGCACAGTGGGCCAACACCAGCAGATGACGTGGTTTCCCAAATCAACACAGACTGTGGAAACTCCACACTGGACTTCACGCATCTTGCAGTGTGTGCCTCTCCATTCTTCCTCCAGACTCTGGGTCCTTGGTTTCCAAATGAGATGCAAAAGTTGCTAAATAAAATCTGTAAATTAAAAATATGCACCGCAACAATGTTTGGTTAGTAGAAAAAAGTGAAGAAGACCACAGACTCTGTCAGTATGGTTATAACAGAATACTAATGTAGTATCAACTCCAAGTGTTATAGGAAGGGTGTTTTTACATATTTTGTTTGTTTTCAATAAATACTTTATTATTAGAGAACATTATGTGCTGACCATTTTTTTTCTAAGCACAAGAATAATCTAAGAATGTTATAAAAATATGAGCATTTTTTCATAAGCCATTTCCCTCCATTTGTGTCTTATATGTTTTTATATACAGTACATTCCAGCATGTTTTAAAGTACATTTTCTATTTTTTTTTTTTTAAATTGCCTTGTAAACTGTTTTGCGTCTCTTACTAATCTTGAGATTTGACCATTGAAGGAACAGTATTCATTTTATTAGGAAAATGTTATGTTGTTTTTTGAGAAGGTTTTTTTCTGTATCCCTGACTATATTGACTGCATTGTTTTTAGAGCTTTTTCTTCTAAAAGTAATGGATTATAGTGATAAAAATCTGCTCAGTATCTTTAACATGTTTAAATGACTTTGGATTTCATTCTACAACATCATGCATAGCTTTGTACCAACATTTGGGGAACAGTTAATCCTCTTTGAAAATGTAGTTCCTGGAAATTGATAATATTTAGGAATTATGTATATTTCAGATGTCTTTGTTCATGGGAGATGGAAGACAGTATAGTAAGATAATTGTAACTCATGTCCAAATCATACTGAAATAATCTAATATATGATATACCAGTATGAATGTTTTCCATTAAAATATATACACATGGAACCTCGGAGTAGATGCTATTGCTGGTCTGGCAATCTGAGAAGTGTTTTTTGTTTTGTTTTTAAATGTGCGAAATCATTTCCATTTATGTTACAATGTAATATGAGAATATTTCTGATTGATAAAATAAGAGACAATGTAAATGGCTCTCAAATGAAATGCAACTTCACATCAGAAACAGACATCTTACCTGCTAATTCATTTGGACAGCTCAGCATAAACTAATGTTTGCATAAAGATAGAAATATGGGGTTCACATTTGCAGTTGATGTCATTCTCCATGTGTCTAAACTGTTCAGAAGAAACCTCTTATCACGTCCAACTCATGCACATATACTAATAGAAGCTTTAACCCCTTAAGGACACATGACATGTGTGACATGTCATGATTCCCTTTTATTCCAGAAGTTTGGTCCTTAAGGGGTTAATATAATTTGTGTTTTGCTCTTTCAGTGAAATCCATTTCTGCTCCCACTTGTTTTAATTAGTCTAATTCAGCCCACTTTTTAGAGAAGGTATTAAGGCGTACTAAAGTCACATTGGAAATGTTGAAGGCCCTACACTTGTTTTCTCTAGCACGTAAAATTAGATAAAATTGGAAAAAAATATATAATGTAACTATGTCAATTGCTCCTCCATGATATCTTGAATTTTTTTTATTTTCATTAATATGTTCACCCTGTCCAGAAATGTTGAGGGGGTAAATGTAAGTGATTATTCAGTCAAATAAACATATGGGTACTCCTACTTGAATTTCTGGAAATATATTGTAATATACATTTTACTTAAATGTAGATATAAATTCATAATGCTTGCTTGTATCTAGTACAGTTACAGCAAGCATCTGTAGCACATAGTACTTTGCAGGCTGTTGTTGCAGAATCTTTATTTAAGAATCACTTAAGTGTACTCGAGCCATCCACCCCCATAAAGTTAGATGTACATTGCAACCATAAAGTTAGATGTACATTGTCACAGAAAGAAGGTTATTCTCCAAATGACACTGTGCCACACTGCAATAATTTACTAGGTAATATCTGAAATAATGCCTCATCGCTCAGCCTCCCAAAGTAATCAATCTTGAGTTCCTCTTTCTTTCTTTATTATCCTGTTACTCTTGTTACCTTTGCATAATCACTTTTTATACTGGGTTATTTGATTACATCTGCATATTACTGCATGTGATATCTTGCTCTTGGACTCCAGTACATTGTTAACATTATTGTAGTTGGCCTGGGATAGATATGTCCCTAGGTGTCCCCTTCAATATATTAAAGTAGTTACAAATAAAACTTTACTATTCTCAAGACGAAAGGTCTACTGCTTTGGGCAACAAAATTAATTAAAAAATGAGGACAGGTTAGAAATTAGAAAATTAATGTTTCCTTCTTTGTGAGAAAGGGAGATAATCAATTGTATAAGAATGAAATAGAATGTAGCCGAATGCAATCCGGAGGTTTCGGTGGCTGTAGAGGTATCATCAGGGGTGTATTTACCGCGAAGCTGACAAGGCATTTGCCTTGGGCGGCAAAAAAAATGCCTTTTTAGCCTCTTGTCCTTGGGTGCCCCAGGGCCCCTTGGTGAGGGAGCACTGATCCTCATGTTCAGCTCCCTTGTGCGCACTGCAGTGATGCCAGAGCCAAAATATGACGTCACTCCCGACCCGGCATCACTACACGGCGCGCAAGGGAGCTGAACAGGAGGATCAGTGCTCCCTTGCTGACTGCAGTGACCAGCCGGCCGCCCAGCAGCCCCACTGGACCCCAGGGAAAGCGAGGCTGGGGGGAAATTTTTTTTTTTATATATATAAAAATGTGAGTGTGTTTGTGTGTGTGTCTGTTAGTGAATGTGTGTTTGTGTGTGTGTGTGTGTGTGTCTGTTAGTGAGTGTGTGTGTGTCTGTTAGTGAATGTGTTAATGTGTGTGTGTGTTAGAGAGTGTGTTAGTGTGTGTGTCAGTGTGTATGTGTGTCTGTTAGTGAGAGTGTATGCGTGTCTGTTAGTGACTGTGTGTCTGTTAGTAAGTATGTTACTATGTGTGTGTCTGTTAGTGAGTGTGTATGCATGTCTGTTAGTGTATGCGTGTCTGTTAGTGACTGTATGTGTCTGTTAGGGAGTGTGTATGTGTGTCTGTTAGTGAGTCCGTATGTCTGACACTGAGTGTATATGTGTCTGTCAGTGAGTGTGTATGTGTATTTAGAAGGCGGGGCAGGGGTTGGGGTGCCTGACTTTTGTCATGCCTAGGGCAGCACAAAACCAGGATACATCATTGATTGTGAAACTCCTCATAGATGATTGAAGGAATGTGAGAAAATATATAATGAAGACAAAGAACTAAGAAATGTTCAAGGACAGTGGTTCCCAAACTTTTTTGGGTCAAGGCGCCCTTAACCCCTTAAGGACACATGACGTGTGTGACACGTCATGATTCCCTTTTATTCCAGAAGTTTGGTCCTTAAGGGGTTAAAGGACCACTATAGGCACCCAGACCACTTCAGCTAAATGAAGTGATCTGGGTGCCAGGTCCATCTAAAGTTAACCCTGCAGCTGTAAACATAGCCGTTTCAGAGAAACGGCTATGTTTAGACTAGGGTTAATCCAGCCTCTAGTGCCTGTCTCATTGATAGCCGTTAGTGGCGCTTCCGCGCTTCTCACTTTTTTTTTTGCACAGTGAGAAGACACTGTCGTCTGTAGGAAAGCATTGAGAAATGCTTTCTTATGAACTGATTGAATGCGCGCGCGGCTCTTGCCGTGCATGCGCATTCGGCGGATCACGTCGGAAGAGGGAGAGTCCTCTGCGCCGATAAAGCTAAGTGTTTAACCCCTTAATCCCTTTTGAGCTGGGGGTGGGGGGGACCTATTAACACAATAGTGCCAGGAAAATGAGTTTGTTTTCCTGGCACGATAGTGGTCCTTTAATATTTCAATATTTTTCCAAGGCACCCTAAGTCAAAAAAATGTATAGGTTGTATATATGTACAGCACTGCGGCATGTACTGGGCCTCTGCTCGGCAGTTTGTGCGTGAGGTTTACCGTGTGTGTGAGGGGTACAGTGTGTGTGTATGTATAGGGGGTAGTGGGTGTGAATACTGGGGCACTGTGGGGGGGTTATTGTGGGTCTGTGGGGGTAGGAGGGCAAATTCATAAATATATATATCTTTTTTTTAAATAATAATTTTCATATCCCCCTTACCTATGCCTGGGTGGGGGGACAGTACAAGGCAGTCCCTAGTGGTCAGGTGGAGAAGCCCTGGTGGTCTAAGTGGTGAGAGTGAACTTTAACACCCTCAGGAGCTGCTAGAGTTCACTATCGCAAGATTCGAAGAGTTGCCATGGTAAACACGGCAACGCTCCGAGCTCGCGAGAGGAGAACCCGGCAGAGCTGCAGGTTAGAGCTCCCCCAGGTCCTTTCTCCCTCCCTCCCCTGCCGGCTGCCAGCATCTCCCTTTCATCTCCCCTCCAGTCCTGCAGAGCTGGCAGGGGAGAGGGAGGCACAGATCCCAGTGCTACGATCATATGATCATAGCACTGGGGAAATATTTTGTGGTGCCCCTGTGTGCCTGTCGTGGACACAGTTTGGGAACCGCTGTTCAAGGAAATAATGAAAATGCCAGAGTGAAGAGTAGATGACATGATATAGTATAAGATATTCTGAAGCAAAAATAAAGAGCACCATGGAATGTAACTTAGAGACTTTAAAGATAATAGTGGTATCAAAATAGATGTTGAAATTCACCAACGATAAAATAATGGATGCCAGAAGCGAAGAATTTGAGAAAGCCAATCTCAGAAATATTCTAAGGAATGGTGAGAATGACTAGGTGGAGAGCACATGTATGACATTAGGAATACCAAAGAAAACAAACATATGTATGTGATTTCAAAGACAGACTATACTACACACGTTTGTTGGTTAGTTTGTTTAAATTCTGAAGTAATCGTAGTTTGGACGTAATTAACCTTTTTTCACAGTAAATTCCAAGTGAATTTCACATTAAAAGCCAAAATAGCTGTACTGGAAACATGACTAGGAGCTGACTTGGAGGATTGTTCCAGTCTGGCTATTTTGTTATTATATTTGAAATTCACTGTGAATTAACTTTAAATTCCTGACAACCTGTATGTGGAGCCATAAATCTCCATTATAAATATTAATAAAGCATTGCTTGGAGGAACATGTTGACTAGACATGTTTTGAAAGAATACTGATGTTCAAGGATAACATTGCTATTTAAATTCAGATGCAATGTGAAACATGCACTTGCAAAGTAAATTTTCCATAAAAAAATTCAATATCTTTTTATGTAGAAATTCAATTGAAAATGCATCTTATTTGTGCAGAAATGTGAACTATGTAGGAAAACGCAAACAAAACACACAGGTATTAAGATTAGAGTCAGTATATGAAGGGACAGTACATTACCTATGAGTTCACATTCTTACTAGGTAAGACATGGGAAAGTAATTTTATTTGCATTAAGGATAAAATAACACAAGGATTACACTTTATCCTGGACTCTTGGATATACTGTTCTGCTACTAAAGAAACCTAGAAAATGTAAACCCTACTGGTATTATAAGCTCTACGTTTTATCTACAAATAACTTCTGTGATTATCCGTAAAATGTTCGTAACATCTGTAAGTCCATAACATTTTCTGTACTCTCTGAGTGGAGAAGTGGAGGGTTATATCTCCTGTTAACATTGTATGAGTTTAAATAGTCATATTTTTATGCAATACCCATGGTGTATGTTTGCAGCCCCTTGTATAATAGTTACTATAATGTCCATTTGTTATCTGTATGTGTTATATACTATTCTTACTGGGTTATCAACCACTGCAATTTCATATTTACTGGTGAAAAAGAAATGTAAACTATCCTTGTTAAAGAATAAGGGTCATTTTAAAACATAACATTCTCAAATACAAGGATAAAAATATGACAAAGCTAGATAAACCTAAATACAAAAAAGGGGAAATTATATATATATATATATATATATATATATATATATAAAATCTGGAGAGAGTCGCTCAGTCGATTTAGTTAAGTACATATAGGTTTAAGATATCTAGATGGTGGTCAGACTGTAATACCGTATAGATAAATAAGAGAAAGCGACTACTAGATGTAATGATCGATAAATGTTGTTTGAAAGTTGTTTGAGGTTGCAGCAAAGTATCAAAATGTCCATGTTGGCCCCAAAAGAGAGTATGCAACAAATTAGGCAATAATGGAAATGCTGTTGCAATGATCAAATGATCACGCAACTAAAAAAACAAGGCATAGAATGTGAAAGGGAGGAGGGAATTATTGCCTAAACGATCACTCACGATGTTTGCTAAAAAAAATCCTAAACGTGGTGTATTTGTGGCATTCCCAATCGACTATGTGAAAAGTCAGTCTAATGCCCTGAACAATCTATGTTATCATGTGTACTATCAGGGTTACCCCATCTTTTCTATTCTAGATCCTCCTCTCACAAATAAGCTTCCAACTTTTTTGGTTTTTCATATATGCTAGGACCGAAAAAACATCCAGGGTAATTTTGTAGAAGGGAATCAAGTTAGCAAGTTATAGTTGTGTTTACTACCGAGTTAGGGGTAAAGTTAGTGTCCATTAATTCCCAATACCCCAGACATGTAGAGTTCTACTTCCCAGGCAGCTGCCCACGTTACTCTGCCCCAAAGCACCCATATGTAATAATTTGTTAATTTACATATATTTATATCTTGTCATTTGTTTTCTTTCTGTAACCTCATTCCTGTCTTTGTTCTTCAGAGGCCTGATCCCAACATCTTCTTTGTTGGCTGACTAGGATTTATATAACTGATGGGATGCATACATACGACATAACATCATACCTTCTGCTTGAATACATTTATGTACATTGGCTTCCATCAGACCTATGGCTGGCACAAAACCCCAATATCCAGGACACTGAGTAGGAGCCAGTCTTTATTGGTGCTTAAATTGGTGCTTAAATCTTTCTAAGGTCAAGAATATTAAATAATGTATTAGCATCTTAGTGACATTTTTTTAAATTGCATAATTGAAGGAGCATCCATATGTTATGATTCACAATGCAATATAAAGAAACTTGGCAGAACACCCCTGGTGCTCTGTATATTAGGGCCTTTTTTGTAGTGCCTTGCATTACACAGATTAATTTATTGTAGACACTATAACAGAAAAAAATGAAAGCACAATCCTGTTTTTAGACTTCTCTGTGTGTAGGCTTGAAATAAGCTTCACATTTTATTCTTCTGTTCTTGGCTTTATTGAAATGTATTAACTGCATTTTAGCCAAGTCCAGGCTATGAAAATGTTTTATGCTTTATATTTTTGCATAAAATATTGTTAAAATTTATTGAACACATTCATTGCCAAGGGCCCAAGCAATTTTTTCCACCTACCAGGTCAATCTTGGACAATTTTCTGAATTTCACTTTACTTTACATCTGTTTAAGTGTCATTCCTTCAAGCAGCTTTTCATTGCAATTTACATATGGAAAGTTAAACGCAAAAGTTAGCATATTTAGTTATTTCATGGCCTGGGCTGAATGTGTTGATTAATTGCTATGACAGGCTTAACCAGCATAGCTGTCATAGCATAAGGGCCAGATTTACGTCATAAGCACCTGTGGGCACAGAATTCTTAAAATTCTCAAACCACACACTCTTCCAAACGTGATTGTTTAACCCCTTAGTGACCAGACAGTTTTTCAATTTTCTTACCGTTAAGGACCAGGGCTCTTTTTACATTTCTGCAGTATTTGTGTATAGCTGTAATTTTCCTCTTACTCATTTACTGTACGCACACATATTATATACCGTTTTTCTCGCCATTAAATGGTCTTTCTAAAGATACCATTATTTTTATCATATCCTATAATTTACTATTAAAAAAATTATAAAATATGATGAAATTTTAAAAAAAAACACTTTTTCTAACTTTGACCCCCAAAATCTGTTACACATCTACAAGACGCCAAAAAATACCCATGCTAAATAGTTTCTACATTTTGTCCTGAGTGTAGAAATGCCCAATGTTAACATGTTCTTAGCTTTGTTTTGGAAAGTTATAGGGCTATAAGTACAAGTATCACTTTGCTATTTCCAAACCAAATCCCTGAATAACCCTTCACATGTATATATTTTTTAAAAGAAGACAACCTAAGGTATTAAACTTGGGGTATTTTGACTCTTTTCATGCAACCATTTTACCACCAATCTATGCCAAATTTAAAGAAATAAAAACTAATTTGTGATTTATGTGTGATATGTGAATATATGTACTGAGAACTTTAAGGGTTACTGCCAAAGAACACCCGAATATGTGTTCAGCAACATCTCCTGAGTACAGTGATCCCCCACATGTATAGGTGTGTAAGGTTCTATGGGGGCTAGACGACATTATTTAGAGGGTGCGCATTCCAGTTTTCCAACTTGGAATTTTCACAGCTGGTCATCATGCACCCATGTCCTATTTGGGACATTTTTGAAGCCGGACAATGTAATTTACCCCCATCAAACTGTATATTTTTGAAAAGTAGACACCCTACGGTATTTTAAACGGTGGTATTTTAACACTTTCCATGCACTAATTTTATCTTTTGGGTAGTCATTTTTTTTATTTTTCTCTCACATTGTACTTTAGGCATGGATTCTTAGTTCCTGTTATGTGTTACTGACAAAGAACACCCCAATATGTGTTCAGCAACATCTCCCGAGTACAACAGTGCCCCCAATGTACAGGTTTTATGGGTTTTTGAAAACTTACAGGGGTCAAATGTAAGGCTTTCCCCTTTTCCATGTTTGCACCTTGAAATTTGCCAGATTGGTTTGCTGGGCCTATGTAGCAGCCCAGGAATGAAAATTAACCCCATCATCATGGCATACCATTTGTAAAAGTAGACAACTCACGGTATTCCAAATGGGATATGTCCAGTCTTTTGTAGTAGCCACTTAGCCACAAATGCTTGCCAAAGTTAGTGTTCATATTGTTTTTTTCATTTTATTTTACACAAAAACTGCACTTTTACTGGTGATTTCATCACTGTGATAAGTTTTACTGTTTTAAACACTCATATTTGTGTTCAGCAAAGTCTCCCGAGTATAACAATACCCCCCAAGTACAGGTTTTATGGTGTTTTACAAAGGTACAGGGTCAATATAGGGCTTGCCCAATTCAGTTTGCTAGATTGGTTTGCTGGGTCTGTGTTGCCTTTTGAGACCATATGGTAGCCCAGGAATGTGAAATAACCCCATCACAGCATACCATTTTCAAATGTAGACAACCCATGTTATTCCAGTTGGGGTATTTCCAGTCTTTTGTAGTAGCCACTTAGTCACAAACGCTGGCCAAAGTTAATGGTTTTATTTGTTTTTTATAAATGTTTTTTATTTAATTTATTTTTTATTTATATGATATATTTATTATACATTTGTGTGTGCACACACATATGTACACACACACACACACTTTTATTTCCTATATGTATAATATATTACAATTAAAGCATTTTATAATATATTATACATATATAATGCATATGATTTCATTATAAGTGTATTTTGAAATATATATGTATACTTATAATAAAATCATATATCTGCATTATATATGTATAATATACTATAAAATGCTTTAATTATTTTATAATATATTATACATATAGATATAATATATTTACTTTATTTTTTTACTTTTTAGCAGCCTGGGTGTCAGTATACTAGTTGATCCAGCACGCAAAACTGTATCACACCTAGGACTAGAGGTAACGTCTTACCGGGCCTTAAAATGGCCGGACTTAACGTACCAGAGCATAGTCAGAATACTTGCTGAGGTCGTGGACATAGAATGAGACACAATGGAGAGGTAAAGCCAAAAGTCAAGGATACCAGAATACAGGGAAGTCAAACGAAGCCAAAGTCAATAACCAGAAATAAACGCTCAGGAACACACTCTCGGATAACCTACTAAGGGAAACCACGACAGGGCAGTGAGGAAAAGGAAAAAGGAGTTTAAATAAGCCTCCTTCAGATCCCCGGCTTTTGACACCAGAACTTGCGTGCGCATCCTTTGCGTGATGACACAAACATGCCGTGGGCGGACGTGGGGTTACAAATGGGAATGGATCTGCAGCAGCCGGCGTCCTTCAACTTACCGCAGGAGTCAGCATGAGTAGCACCTCTGTTAATGCCAGAAAGGCATTTGTCACTACGGACACCACAAGGTGAGGATGAACATGTGACATTACCCCCCACCTGAAGACCGCCCACCAGGCGGGCAGGCCCAGGCATGGATCGGAAACTTGGGGTGGAAAGAACGAATCTTGTGACCAGCATAAATATCGGAGGCCGGGACCCAAGAACGTTCAGCAGGCCCATACCCCCTCCAATCAACCAAATACTGTAATGAACCACGAGAAAACCTGGAATCGATTATGGAAGAGACTTCATACTCCTCCTGACCAAAAACATCCAACGGGGAGGTGGAACACTTGGGACAGTATAAGTATTGCAAATAAGTGGTTTGAGCAAAGAAAAATGAAATGTATTAGGAATACGTAAGGAGGCAGGGAGAGCCAGGATTAATTCTACGAAGGATACGAAAATGGACCAAGGAATCTGGAAGCAAACTTCATGCTAGGAACCTTTAGCTTGATGTTGCACGAGGATAACCACACCCTCTCACCCACTTGGTAAACAGGGTTGGCATCCCGCCATTTATCAGCATGAAATTTTAAACTATCATGCAGTTTCGAGAGCGGAGTGAACCTTGGTCCAAGTCTCACGAATAGAAGTAAAGTCATCATCCAAAGCAGGGATAGCAGTGTCAGAAAAAACAGCCGGTAGAACTGTAGTATGACAACCGTTTTTAATCCCTTAAGGACCAAACTTCTGGAATAAAATGGAATCATGACATGTCACACATGTCATGTGTCCTTAAGGGGTTAAAAAAGAATGGGCTATGTCCGGAAGAGTCATGCATATGACTGTGTTGTCTTAATTGCTATCCTGAATTTGTTCTGTACCAAAGTTTGGCTGAGCCAAATTGCCCGTAGTATGTTAAATTCTGCCGTCCTAAATGTTTTTATTCATTTATTTTTTTCAGCAGAAGTTAAGTAGTTACATAGGCTGAAAAGAGACGTGTCCATCAAATTCAACCTTTCTCACATCTGTTTTTAGCTGTTCAGCCAAAATAAGGCAAAAATTCCCGTTTGAAGCACTTCCAATTTTACAACAACTAGGGGAAAACATTATTCTTGAACCCAGAATGGCAGACAGATTTATCCTTGGATCAAGAAGCTATTACACTACAGTTTAAAAATTGTATAATTGAATATTGTGCTTTTGCAAGTATGCATCTAGTTGCTGTTTAAACATGTGTACAAACTGATAAAACCACCTTTTCAGGCAGAAAATTCCACATCCCTATTGATCTTCCGGAAAAAAATCCTTTACTTTGCCTTAGACTAAATATTCTTTCTTCCAGTCTAAATGCATGGCCTTATGTCCTATGTGTAGTCCTGTTTGTAAATGGATTTCCACACAATAGTTTGTATTGGCCTTGGACATATTTGTATAATGACATCATATTCCCTCTGAGGTGGTGTTTTTCTAAATGAAAGAGATTTAAATTTGTTAAACTTTCTTCATAGCTAAAATGTTCCATTCCGTTTATTAATTTTGTAGCCCGCCTTGGCACTTTTTCTAGTGCCATAATATCCTTCTTTAGAACAGGTGACCTAAATTGCACAGCATATTCATGATGTGGTGTTACCAGTGATTTATAAAGAGGTAAAATTATATTCTTATCCTGAGAATTAATGCTCTTTTTCATGCATGACAATACCGTACAGGCTTTAGCTACTGCTGATTGACATTGCACATTGTTGCCAAGTTTGTTTTCTATTAAAAATCCCAAATCCTTCTCATGTGTTATCCCTAATTCACTACCATTTAGAGTATAAGTTGCTTGTGCATTTTTTACCCTGAAGTGCATAACTTTGAAAAAAACTATATTTGTTTTTACTGTTTTTACAGTTTTTACTGTGCACTAGTCAAGTGAATTCTGCAATTATAAGATAGAAGTCTGACAGACATTGCCCATTAGATACATAATGTAACAATAGCCTAAAACATAATTATTACTGCTATATGCTTGTATATCTGTGCATTCTAAAAATTAAAAGAGCACTCTTTATATACTTCCCATCATTCCAAAATGGTGTTAAAGGAACTCTATAGGAATCAAGACCACTACATGTCAATTTTGCATGAATGGCGCTGTTTTTATTGCAGGGTTAACACGCCTCTAGTGGCTGTCTTCCTCAAAGCCACTAGAGGTACTTCTTCAGCTATAACCAAGTTAAACTCGGGTACAAATGACTCTCATAAAGCTTTAACTGGCCCAGAGCAGCATTTTGCATGCCTTTTTGCATGTGTGCGCACTAGCCACGTGAGATTATCTTGATAATCTCAGCTAGGAAGATGGAGCGGCAGTACAGTGTCCAGTGCGCCACAAGATTTATGATAAATTAAACACCTACATAGGACGGGGGACACTATAGCATTTGGAATACATGTTTGTATTCCCTACGCTATAGTATTGTATTACTAAATGGCAGTCTGGAAGCTCTACCCCATGGTAAAAAAGTAATTAAAAAAAGAATCATGTCAATTTACCAGAGCCTGATGATTTTGTTGACATTGTAGCAAAGTTATATACAATGTAATTTAATAGTTGGCATAACTCGTAAAAATAAACAAAAGTGGAGTCTCATGGGACCCCAAAAAGTTAGGGCTCTGGCGGAGAGTAACGTAAAAAGGGACCCAAGATACACCCATTCTCCTGTCCCCATTTTTAAAATATAATATATATAATATTGTTATACACAAGCCTGGGATCACTATGCTTGGTTTTGCTTGCAAAGAGGGTAGGTAGAGACATATTTTTGGTGGGTAATAAGGGTATTTGTGATCCCTAATCAAGCAAATAACAGTCCAGCTATCTATGCCCATACTGAATCTATGTGAATAAACATTGATTTTAATCTGAGTCTCTTTTAAAAAAATATAAACCTCAAATATAAATTACTGATTGAAGTTATATAAAAACAAAAAACAAGGACACTTGTATAATTCACTTGACTGAACAATATGAGAGAAATGTTTTCATCATGGACTAATCTACACACTTTTTATAGTGATCATGCTCAAGAATAATTATGCAAATATGATCTTCAGAATAGTATATTCTTGGATGCGATTATCCTTTAGCAGTGCAACTGGGCCTATGTCAAATCGGCAGTGCTGGGAGGAAGTGAGTTCAGGTCACTTCCTTACAGCTAACAAAATGCCATGCAAGAGGGCAAAGGGGGAGGAAGAGAAAGGAGGGGGAGGGAGTTTGTACCAGACGCCCATCAGTCTCATTCAGCCATATCTGGGTGCCACACAAGCACACTCAAATACATACAGGTGCACATAAACACACACGCACTCATGTGCTATGTACTGACATAAAAAGGCACACACACATGCTCTGATAGAGACACAGACAATGAAACAGGCACACAAAGACACACAAACATGTAAACGTATTGTGAAAAAAAAAGCATAGCAGGGGGCTGGGTAGTTAGAAGGCCAGTTGCAATTTAATAATTAATGCTGCTCTCTCTGACAGCCGGTCTCCTGCGTGGAAGTGTAAAGCAGCACAGTGATAGAGGTGTGGGGCTGCAACATCACATTCACCATGCCTTTATCTAAACTGTGCTGACCGAATGTGCCTGAAGTCTTTGGTAGTCTAGAGCACCTAATTTCTACTATACTGTTCTGTGCTGCTCACCCTACATGATGAACTCAGCGATTCTTAGCAGCTCACATATGAAATGCACAGAGCCACTAGAGGTCACTTCCTTGTTTCAGGTTTCCTGTGCTAGAGCGTCGCTGGACGTCCTCACGCTGTGTGAGGACCTCCAGCGTCGCTCAAAACCCCATAGGAAAGCATTGAAATGATTTTTCAATGCTTTCCTATGGGGAGACGTAATGCGCATGCGCTGCATTTCCGCGCATGCGCATTAGGTCTCCTCGGCCGGTGAGCGAGATTAGTCTCGCCCACCGGCCGACGTAATCACTAGGAGGAGCGTCGCGGAGGCGTAGACAGCGGCGAGGAACATCGCCGTTGTCCCAGGTAAGTGACTGAAGGGGTTTTCACCCCTTCAGTAACCGGGGATTGGTGGGTGGGAGGGAGAGGGACCCTCCAGTGCCAGAAAAACGCATCGTTTTTCTGGCACTGGAGTTTCCCTTTAAGGCTAATTAGCCCTTTTGGAGAGGCAGATGGCCCTCTCTACATGAGTTCAGCCACTGTGTTCTCATAATATGCATTCTAAATCTCTACAGTAGATCATACAAGTTTTTATTATTTTTATTTTTAATCCTGATTCATTCTTTTTTTTTTTCACCCTCCCCCCATCAGAATCTACGTCTATGTAAAAACCTGTCTTGTACACATCGTGAAACCATAATGGACAACTCTTTTTGATTCAAATTGGTCTTTATGGCAATTACATAATTTTTTTGTTTTTGATTTGGTTTTGGCTTTTCACACAAAATGTTGTGGGGCAAAATATTTTGTGCTCTTCATAAAAGAATGCAGACGATTGGTTTTCATAGCTGAGCTTGATATTTCCAACTTTCCACTGTTGCATTTCACAGTCTGGTATTTGAACATTAATTTTTTTTATTTCTCCTTTTACTGTTTTACGTGATTAGGAAAGTACAAATTATGCTATTTATAATGTTTAAGTTTGACTTAAGAAATCTGAAATTAGTGTTTTTTTTAACCATTCTAGGGACATTTGAAAAACTAACGCTCATTAATGTGCCATGTCAATTATTGACACTTGTCTTACCTATTCCCCTTTTGTTGGATGTTTTCTTGAATGTCATGTTCATTACTAACATTTTCTACTGCTTCCAATATTAATTCAAATATTCAGTAACTTCCACTACCTCATATATACTAAAAAGCACACACATTAATCTCTTAGTACCAGAGATGATACTGCTATCCTCTGTTTTGACACTTTAGAGCGCCTGACTTAAGATTCTGCTTTTTAGATGCTCATTCCACCGTGAAGAGCAGCCTGACTGCGAAACGCGTGTCAGAGCTCTGTTTGAAATCCTATTTAGCCGGATAATTTATGCTTCATGTTATCTTGACACTTACCGATTTCGGGTTTAGGATTTGCAGCCATTCAAATAGCTAGCACTATTTTATATTTGTTTCAAGTCTGCTAACTAAGGTGCCTTCAAAAGCACAATCAGGGAATTGTAGCTTACAGATAATTCGATGCCCTTGAAGGCATAGTATCAATATTGAGAACACTATTGCTGACTTTTTTTTTTGAATATAAAATATATATATATATATATATATATATATATATATATAATCCTTTGTTTTGGTTTCAATACACTGTGCTCTCATTCATTCATCAACTATATAATGTATGCATGTATGTATATATATATATATATATATATATATATGTATATATAATTATTAATCTGTACATACACACAAAAAAGTAAGAAACACCCTCTTTGAATTCTATAGTTTACATATCAGGACATATAATCATCTGTTCATTAGCAGGTCATAAAATTAGGTAAATATACACCCTGTTCCAAATTATTATGCAAATTCTATTTAACCCCTTAAGGACACAGCTTCAGAAGCTTATCTTACGCTTAATGACACAAGCAATTTTTGCATTTTCTTGCTGTTTGCGTTCAACTGCAATTTGCATCTCTCTCGTTTATTGCACCGACACATATTATATACTGTTTTTTAAAGGACAGAAAGGGCTTTCATTTGATGTAACTTATATATATATATATATATATATATATATATATATATATATATATATATGCTTATTTATTATAAAAAAATACAGAAAAATGCAAAAAAAATGTAAAAATTGTTTTTTTACAGTTTTTGCAATAATAATGTGTGCATAATTAGTGCAGGTTAAAGAAAGTAATTAAAAATAAATTAATTTAGTTGTTCTGATTTACAGAATATATAATGTGTCTGGGATTTTAAGTTTTTTTGGTAGTTACAGGTCACAAAGCACAAGGAGTTAAAAAAAACTTTTAATGTGGAACGATTTTAGAATTTGGTATGTTTGTCTTGTAAGCTTAATAGCCATAAAAGAAAACAAAATTGCCACACAAAAGTATATATTTATATAAAGTAGACACCAGAGGCTATTTACCTAAGGTTGTTTTGACACTTTCTACGTAGCCATTTTACCGCCAACCTCTGCTAAATATTGGAGTAAAATTTTGTTTTTTTGGGGGTATTTGGGGGTATTTTGTAAAGTTGGTGTGTGCTATTCCTGTACAAAGTTTTATTATGTGTTCAGTTACTTCTGCTGAGTACAACGGTACCCCCATTGTATGTCTTTGGCACTATTTTGTGAAGCTACAGTGCCATATAGGAGACCTGTCCTTTTCAGTATTCACAGTCGAATTTTGAGAGACGGATTTAATGGGCCTATGCTTCCATTTGGGGTATTATTACAGTTTGACTGTTCAATAAAACCCACAAAGACCTACCATTTGTAAAAGTAGACACTCCAGGGTATCTCATATGGTGCATATTGTGCCTTAACATGCCCCCATTTTTTCTCCAATATATGCCAAAGTATGTGGTAAAAAAATATTTTGGGCATTTTTTACATACGGATTACATTTTTGCTGGGCATTTTGTATATTTCATATGTGCCACTAAGTTCAAACCCCCGATATTATGCTCAGCTAAGTCTTCTGAGTAAAATTACACCCCTATTTTATGTCTTTGGCAATATTTTGTGAAGTTACAGTGCTGTAAAAGAGACGTGACAAGTTTACGTTTTTAACCCCTTAAGGACACATGACATGTGTGACATGTCATGATTCCCTTTTATTTCAGAAGTTTGGTCCTTAAGGGGTTAAGTGTGAATTTTCATGGAGTGTTTTGATGCGTCCGTCTTCCACTTTGGAGCACTTGAGCAGGCTACATATTACAACTACACCATAAAGGCATACCATTTCTTAAAGAACACATCCCAGGGTATTTCAAAAGGCATATTTTGAACCTTAGCATGGGATCATTTTTCCGCTAGCATGTACCAAGTGTAGTGGTAATAAGTGTTTTTTTATGCCTTTTTGACACACAAAGTGAGTTTGCACAGTATATTTTGCAAACCTTATGTGTGCTACGACTGTATAATAATTCATTTGTTGCTCAGCTATGTCGTCTGAGTACAACAAAACCCCCATATGTACCTTTGCCAGGTATATGTGGACATTGGAGGGGCACATTTGGGACATAGCCATTCCATTTTTTTTTCTAAATTTTAAGTTTTTTACGCTGTGTCCATGTTCCATTTTGGAGTAGTTTAGATGGTTGGTTATTGAAACTTCCCCACAAACACATACTATTTATTAAAGAATATACCCTGGGGTAATTCAAAAGGCATATTTTGAACCCTAGCGTGGGATATTTTTTTCTCTAGTTTGTTCCAGGTGTAGTGGTAATGAGCATTTTTTTATGTATTTTTCCTTTTTTAAACTTTTTTCACTTTTTAAAACTAGTTTTTAAACTTTTGTTTTGCTTATTATTTTTTTTCAAACTTTCCTAAACTTTTTTTTTTAAACTTTTTTTTCCAGATTTAACAGTTTTCTAAGCTTTTTTTTTTACCGTTAACCCCTAACTAGCAGTAAGCAGCACTAACCGTAAATTCCCAATTTTCCCACAACTCCCACCCACCCCAGCTAGCAAAATATATAATTATAAAATATTTAAATTAATTAATTAAATAAATTGAACCCCTGAGGGTTAAAAAATAAATAAAAGTTAATCCTCAGGGGTTAAAACAAATCAGATCACAGTATAATACTGTGATCTGTATTTTGATCACTGTAGGCAGTGATCGGCTGGCAGGGAAGGGGTTAATTTTTATTTGGACTGGGTAAAGGGGTCTTTTTTATTTTTTACTTAAAATGTATTAAAACTTTTATTTTAAACATAATTTTTAACTTTTTAAAGCTTATTTTAAAACTTTTTTTAACGTTATCCCCTAGTTAGCCTAACACCAAATTCCCCACTAACGTCCACCCACCCCAGCTAGCTAAATATATAATTTTAAAATTTGTAACTTTTTAAAGCTTATTTTAAAACTTTTTTTAACGTTATCCCCTAGTTAGCCTAACACCAAATTCCCCACTAACTTCCACCCACCACAGTTAGCTTCATATATAATTTTAAAATATTTAAATGAATTATTTAAAATAAATTTAACCCCTGAGGGTTAAAATAAAAAAGAATTAACCCTCAGGGGTTAAAGAAAAAAATCAGATGACATTAAAATGTAATCCCTGCCAATTGATCACTGTAGTCAGTGATCAATTGGCAGGGAAGGGTTTAATTTTTTATTAAAAGGGGTAAAGGGGGGTGGGATTTTAAACTAACTTTATTTTTTTCTAACAGGGACAAGATCAGTGAAGATCCGTCTCCCTGCACTTCACAGTGAACCCGGAAGTGCAGGGAGATGGAAGGTGAGTAAATGGAGCACATGTGCTCGCTCTGACAGGCTGTGCTGGGGCAGCCTGATCGGGTGCTCCCGGTCTGCCTCTAATACAGAAGCAGACTGGAGCACCATTAACCCCGCGATCGCGGCGATCTGGGGTTAATTTTACCGCGTGACGGACAAGGTCCGTCACCCGTCATTAAGGGTATCCCCAGGATGACGGACCTCATCCCTCACCCGTCCTGAAGGGGTTAAGTGTCACAAAGATTAAATATTTTGTTTTTCAGTTTAACTCATGGATGGCATTGTGTCGCAGGGCTCTTTTGATCACTGAAAACAATCTTGGACACCTGTGATAATTAGATTGCCAGGTGAGCACAATTTAATGAAAAACTACTAAAGAGGGTGTTCCACATTATTAAACAGAGCACCATTTTCATGCAATATGGGGAAGAAAAAGGATCTCTCTGCTGCCAAAAAGAGTGACATAGTTCAATGCTTTGGACGAGGTATGAAAACACTAGATATTTCATGAAAACGTAAGCGTGATCATCGCACTATTAAGAGATTTGTGGCTGATTCAGAGCACAGAGGTGTCCGTGCAGATAAAGGCACATTGAGGAAGATTTCTGCCAGATCCATGCATCAGATCAAGAGAGCAGCTGCTAAAATACCATTACATAGCAGCAAACAGATATTTGAAGCTGCTGGTGCCTCTGGAGTCTCACGGACATCACGGTGTAGAGTCCTCCAGAGTCTTGCAACTGTGCATAAACCTTTTATTTGGCCACCACTAACCAATGCTCACAAGCAGAAACGGCTGAAAATTAGTCTTCATGTATTATTCTGCCCAATGCAAACAGTCCTGTTCACTGATGAGTGTCGTGCAACCCTGGATGGTCCAGATGGATGGAGTAGTGGATGGTTGGTGGACAGCCACCCTGTTCCAACAAGGCTGCGACATCAGCAAGGCGGTGGAATTTTTGTCCGGAATCATGGGAAGAGAGCTGGTCGGCCCCTTTTGGGTCCCCGAAGGTGTAACGATGACCTCTGCAAAGTATGTGGAGTTTCTGACTGACCACTTTCTTCCCTGGTACAGAAGGAAGAACTATGCTTTCCGTAATAAAATCAACTTCATGCATGACAATGCACCATCTAATGCTGCAAAGAATACCTCTGCATTAATGGCTGCTATTAGGATAAAAGGAAAGAAAGTCATGGCGTGGTCTCCATCCTCCCCTGACCTCAATCCTATTGAGAACCTTTGGAGCATTCTCAAGCAAAAGATCTATGAGGGTGGGAGGCAGTTTACATCCAAACAGCAGCTCTGGGAGGCTAGTCTGACATCTTGCAAACAAATTCAAGCAGAAACTGTCCAAAAACTCACAAGTTCAATGGATCCAAGACTTGTGAAGCTGCTCTCAAATAAGGGGTCCTATGTTAAAATGTAACGTGACCTGTTAAAATGTTAAAAAAGTTAAAATGTTGTTATAAGTTTGATTGAAGTAAAGTGTTTTGAACCTTACTGTGCATAATAATTTGGAACAGTGCATTGTAAGTTTTTTATGTTATCATTAGGAGGTATGTTTTAGGTAAGTTGTATCCTGCAATCCATGAACCAGTTTAGTAGCCCTTTTCTGAACTCTCTCCAAAGTATCAATATCCTGCTGAAGATACAGTCTCCAGTACTGCGTACAATACTCCAAGTGAGGTCTCACCAGTGTTCTGTAAATCGATGGTGAATGGGGAGATGAGAGGTGGACCCCTGTTTTTTACGTGAGTGTCTTACTAAAGTGTAGGTAACACAGTCTACGTTATCAATCTATCTGGTACTATGCACTTTAGTCACTATCATCGCGTCACACAGTTACGGTGTGACATGACGCACCAGCTTGTCCGGAGGTATTATATGAATGTTTGCGGGGTGGAATGGGCCAGGGCTGGTATACATTTTTGCCACATGTAAGCACAGCATTGGGGGGTAGAATGGGGGCCCACGTGGGGGTGGTGCGGCCGGCGAACATGTTGTGGTTTGTAATGCAACCCAGGGTACTTTGTCTACACTGTTTGTCCCTGTATGTGAAACTTTTAAATATAGATTTTTTTTAAAAAATGTGTAAAGGCAGGAGCCCTGTAATTGTGGTAGGAGCTAGTCTGGCTATTTACAGCATTCCCCTCCTCTCTCCAGCTGCTGCATCTTAATCTGCTTGTAACATCACTCGTCCAGGTTTCGTGGGGATTTAGAAAAATACCTCTCTTTGTTTCATTAGAGATTTTGCCTTCCAGCTTAACCCCTTAAGGACACATGACATGTGTGACGTCATGATTCCCTTTTATTCCAGAAGTTTGGTCCTTAAGGGGTTAAAGAAGCAAGGGTAATTTTAGTGTAGGACTTACCAAAGAGTTTTTTTTCTTGATGTGGAAGATGAGATTACACTTTAATGACCATGGAAGTGATACTAAAAACCTCCAGTTATTTAAATGTGCTTTGGGGCAGTGAGCAAGTAACTTTTTTTCTTTTTATTGTATATATTGGGACTAATGTGTCCTATTGTCATGCTCCTGAGCAGGTCAGAGAGGAGACGATTGCAAGGGTTATTGGTTAAAACTTTATTTGTCATATTAGACATAACACATTTACTGAAAATAAAGAATAAATGGCATTCTACCACAAACAGGATACTTTGTGAGAAAATAAAAACAGGGTTTAGGCGATATGCCACAAACAAGATCTTTAGAAAGTAAATGAATAAAGTATTTTGTATACAAGCAAGCTTGACGTTATACCAAGTAGTTAAGGATTTCCAGGATACTTTGCAATGCAGCTAGTTATAGGTAAATACCTTTTAGGATAAGGCAATACAGGATCATGCAGAGTTGCAGAGGTTAAAACAGGTAGGTATATTCCAAAATAATATAATGCAGGTTGCTTACGAGATCATGCAGTGATGCAGCAATTGAAGCAGTTAAGATTCTTCAATGAAGGCAATACGCCACAAATCAGGATTCTTGGAAGCTGATAAGGAAAGTATTTCGGTAAGATGTAATTCAGGCAAGTTCAGGATGAAGTAATGCAGGTTAGTGCCTTTCAGTATGAGGAAATGCAGATGAGTACAGGATGAGGCACTGCACGTAAGTTCTCTACAGAATGAAATAATGTAGATAAAATACAGGATATTACCAGGAACAGAGATTCTTTATCAGAGCATAGACTTCAATGCCAAGGTACTGTTGTGTGCCGGGAGTAGACTTATCAAGCCTCCTAATTAGTTAATCCAGGTGAGGTTATTAAGGTGAGTAAATAGATTAGTGGCTAGGGAGGCCACTAGAGGAGGAAATAAGGAAGATCACTTGAAGGGCCAGTAATAAACTAAAAAGTCTTACATGTCAGTTTTTAAACCTGACAACTATAGTCATTGGTTGCCCCCCCCCCCCCCCAAGGTGTAGTGGGAGTTTGAGCGCAGGGCTTGATTTTGTATTCTATTTTTGCACCAGACTTACATTTGGCTCAAAAAGCAGCCTGAGGCTTTTTGACATTTTCTCTAAAACACTGTGCTTGCTCTACTTATGTAGATGTCCAACAGTCATTATTTGGATGATTTCCTGAGAAAGTAATACTAAACCCCCAAGCAGCATAAAGGACACCATTGATTTATTAACTCAACTTGATGTCCCAGTTTCAGTTGATAAAAGGTCCCAGTACTAAAATAATTTTTTAAGGCATACAACTAGACTCTGTGGCGATGGAAGCCAACCTCCCTGGGGAGAAAATTGTATCCTGTCAAGTATTGAGGGTTGCCTACAGCAGGATTTGCATAACAGTTTTTTTGGTGACTATGGTCCCAGCTGCCTTAAGATCATTAACAAGATCCTCCAGTGTAGTTCTGGGCTGATTCCTCACTGTTCTCATGATCATTGAAACTCCACGAGGTGAGATCTTGGATGGAGCATCAGACCGAGGAAGACTGACCGTTATTTTGTGTTTCTTCCATTTGCGAATATTCGCACCAACTGTTGTCACCTTCTCACCAACCTGCTTGGCGATGGTGTTGTAGCCCATTCCAGCCTTGTGTAGGTCTACTATCTTGTCCCTGACATCCTTGGACAATCCTTTGGTCTTGGCAATGGTGGAGAGTTTGGCATTTGATTGCTTCTGTGGACAGGTGCCTTTTACACAGGTAACGAGCTGAGATTAGGAGCACTCCCTTTAAGAGAGCGCTCCTAATCTCCGCTTGTTACCAGTATAAAAGAGACCTGGGAGTCAGAAATCTTGCTGATTGATAGGGGATCAAATACTTATTTCACTCATTGACATGCAAATCAATGTATAACTTTTTTGACATGCGTTTTTCTAGATTTTTTTTGTTTCTTTTGTTATTCTCTCTCACTGTTAAAATACACCTACCATTAAATTTGTAGACTGATCATTTCTTTGAACAAACGTTCAAAATCAGCAGCAGATCAAATACTTTTTTCCCTCACTTTAATATTAAATCCTGTATTAAATCCTGCACCAGGAATAGCAAAATTTTTGCTGAAGCTATTTAGTTAATTATCAATAACTGTGTTTCCTCTATGCCACCTAAGTCAGTTACATGAGCTGAGAGACTTCTTCTGCTTATGACAGAGGGTTAAAGTGACCGTTCAGGCACCATAACAAATTCAATCGGAATGAAGTTGCTACGGTGAAAGGAAATCCTGGGCCTCCTCTCAGGTGATAGGTAGATTCTGGTAATTATCAATACCTGCTAGGTCAGTTAAATGAGCTGGGAGACTTTCTCTGCTTATGACAGCAACCTTGACCAATGACTTACATGATTATTCACTAAGCAGCAATTATTGTGAGTTGATGAAAGACCATTTGAAATTTCAGAAATATATCTATGTATTATATGATAAATATACCAATTGAAGAGAATGAGACTCTAACTAGAATAATAATCTATAATAACTATTTAAAGTATTAAAACACATGTATCTATTCAACATACTATATGTTTTTAATGATTTAACAGTCATGTTGTATTGTTTATGGTTATAGCTCCAAGTAAAAAGAAAATCTGTAGACCTGTATGGAAACATTCTCTTTCTGATACTTTTCTACTTCCCATAACATTTCCATTACATCAGGGATGCTAAACTGTCCTCAATTACATCAGAAATGTAAAAGTAGATAGAACATATTCCTTTGTATTATTTTCTGTTACCGTAGCTTGTAGTTCGTTAAGCCATCCCTAAAATACCATTTCTTTAGCGAAGAATATGGGCTGGGCAATTAATGTATCTGACATGCTCAGCCTATTCCGGTTTAGCCTCTCCCATAAATATTTCCCGTGATGCTCACATACCTTCTACACCTAGCAATTCCTTTAGAGTGCAATACTGAGAAATATATATGAACTTTCTAAATAATATAATAATGACAGTTTTGATTGTTGTTGGTTTGTGAAGGCTGAATTTGTCAGTCATGATTCATGTTATAAATACAAACTTATCATAGAAAGAAAGAGAAGAAAATATATTATACAGTAGATTGTAGTGCCATATATTTTTTGTTTCATACAGTTACACTACTCAGCTTATAAAACCAACCAGTGTCTACTTTAAAACTGTCCTATACAAGACATTTAAGCAATAAATTTGTCGCACATCTCTATTTAGTCTGAACAAAAATACATGACCCTAGTAAAATGGATATGTGTATACATAAATCTCAGTGCTGCCTGAATAATATACTGCTATTTCTAAGTAACAGTAGCTCTTAAGAATAATGTAGTAGCATATAATCATTGTCCTATATTAAGAAAGTGATACGTCTATCCATGTGTTACAGCTACAGTTGAATATTATTTTTAAGTGACCAGGTTTAACCCAAGCATTCTTTTACACATTCACCACATTACTTCATCGTCCCAGAGTTTGGTGGATAAACATCAGTAGCCCATGCAGATTAGTTATGTGTGGAGCTATTGAAAGTCTACAGGAAGAAATAAAACATCTGGCCAAAAAAATAAAATATATATTTTTGTAACAATATATTTTTGTCATTACTGACACAGATCCGTTTTGTTTGTTTATTAGCTTAATTCATTTATTTTCAGGACAGCACATTGGATATATAGATATTACATTGTATTTAAAAATAAATGTGTTTAGTCACTGAACCCAGAATTAAAGTAAAACTCCAAGCACAGTAACCACTACAGCTTGTTTTGACTGCCGGATGTCACGTCCTGCTTCCACTACTTCTAATGGAGAACTTTGACTTCTTACTTTGGGTCCTCTGGGCCCCATCCGTGCCTTTGATGAAGAATTGGAAGTTCCTAAAAATGAGCTTCTGTTAGCTTTCCTGAACTAAAACCCTTTAAGCAATGCAAGACAGAGGTGGCTTGGGGCTTCCATGTATCTAAACTTATCAAAGGTCACCAATACTGTCTCATTGTCAGGGTACCTGAGGTCTCTACCTCCGAGAGAGGTAGAGACTTAGTCGTTCATCCATCCGGACGGCCTGATTTCCCTCTTTCTCGCGGTCCATCCGGTCATGCAAAGCCGGCCGCGAGGGAGTGACTCCCTTTTATAGCATGACGCCCGGAAGTCGACGTCAGGACGTCAACCCGGAACGACCTGTCACTCAATTGGTTCAGGACCAATCAGGACTCGTCGGAGGTGTGTCTACTTATCTGAACAGGGCATTTAACAGTGCTTCTTTCATTAGCTCATTGCCCTGT
Source organism: Pelobates fuscus (assembly GCF_036172605.1). NCBI lineage: Eukaryota > Metazoa > Chordata > Amphibia > Anura > Pelobatidae > Pelobates > Pelobates fuscus. The sequence goes on along the minus strand of NC_086318.1, from coordinate 220,468,100 downwards.
CGTGGTTCTAGCTTGTTCTAGTCACTCAGTGCTCGTGTTTTCTAGTTATCCCTTTTGGTTTTGACCCGGCTTGTTTGCTCTTCTCTGCTTATCTCTGTTACCCTTGATTCGGCTTGTCTACCGCTTACCTGTCTTCTGTTACCCTCGACCTCGGCTTGTCTTTGACCATTCTCTACTGTACTACTTACGTTAGTCCGGCCATTCTAAGGTCCGGTATACGTATCTGGCTACTGTTTGTACTCTGCGTGTTGGATCCCTGTCCCGATCCTGACACTCATTACATGCTCCTGTTTGCTCCCTTGCTCCAGGTTAAATGGGTATGCATTGAGGACACTATAATCCCATATCCTTGATTATAAAAAAGCTCAACCTTGACTCTAACTCGACATCCAACTGTACCTTTTGCCTCCAAGATTCTTCAAAGAATTGTGTTCGCAAAATTGACTGACTTCCTTGAATCCAACGCTCTGCTTGACCCATTTCAGTCTGGATTTCATGCTTGTCAGCGCTGTCAAAACTGCTCTGACTAAAGTATCCAATGATTTAATTGCTGTAAAAGCTAGTAGTTACTATTCTGTACTAATTATTTTTGCTGCTTTTAACACTATTGATTAATCAACAACTACTTCTCATCCTCTATGATCTTGGTCTACGAGACACTGCCCTTTCCTGGTTTTCATCCTACCTCTCCCAGCACTCTTTCCGTGTTACTTTGTCTGGCTCTGCCTTTTCTCCACAATCCCCCTCTGTTTATATTTCTCAAGGCTTTGTCCTTGGTCCTATAACTATCTCCATCTTTACTGCCTCCCTTGGTAAACTCAACTTATTTGGTTTCCAATATAATTTCTATGCGGATGACCAGCAAATCTATCTGCTCTCTTCTGATCTCTCACCATTGTAACCGCTGGCGGTTCCCTTATTTACCACTATAATGTCTTAAAGCATAGAACTTAGTAGGGCTAACCATACAGATATCTTAGCCATAATTTTATATAGTGAGTAAGAGATATTTAACATATATAAATAATTGAGAATACAATATAAAATAAGGATTGTCTTGGAAGCAATAGATTTTGTCTTTTAGATATTTCTTATATAAAAATATAAATATAAAATCCATTATAGCAGAGTTTATAAGATGAAATTAAATGCTTGCAAATATCATTAGTAGGTTAACATACCCTTCTGAACATGTCATCATGTCAGCCTCTCTGTCATTTTAAGATGGAGCAGCGTCTGTCTCCAAGTCTCTCCTCTGTGTCTTAATATTTAAAAAGTACACCTATTTATACCTTAGGTGTCGTAATTTTACGGTCACTGTAGTTCATATATGAAAAAGTTACTTCTTTTACTTTATTCATTTTAGGACCACCCTTAATTTGGCAAACATACAAGGCCATAACTAAAGGGTGCATACGTCATGGAAATTTTCCTGACTTAGTTCAAGATGGCATCTTAAAGTCTGAATAGCTTATCTGTTGTTTATACTAAGACGTAAGTGCACAGTCGTGGGAGATTCCCGGATTTGGGGAAGTTCCATTAACTTGGGGTTACCACAGTATATTGTGTACTGAGAGACTCGTAGCATAGCCTTGAAGCTTGTTTATGCGTTATTGTTCTTGTAATTCGTCTGGGATAAAATGGCGTGAACATAATATGCACTGAAGTTATTGCTTAAAGAAACATCTATGAAAAACAATATGTTCCATTTCTAACACCTTGTCAGTTTACAATATCTCTTAAAGACAAAGTACACAGTTTAAGAAATACAACATTTCATTCTAAAACTTGTAATATTTGCATTTGCCCATAACACCATCCCTCTGGACTTGTGTCTCTGACTGCCTCTCTGCTATTTCTTACTAGATAGCTGCTCACTTTCTTAAACTTAACCTATCCAAAATAGAACTTTTTGTCTTTCCTCCCTTAAGTTTTGCGATCTGCCTCCCTTCAAGTTAATGGCACTACCATCATCTCTACCTCGCAGGCTCGCTTCCTAGGTGTTCTCTTTGACTCCAGCCCCTCCTTCACCCTTCATATCCAGTTGATCGGAAAACCCTGCCGCTTCTATCTCAAAAAAATAGTGTGCACCCGCCCCTATTTAATGCCAGACGCATCTAAGTTGCTGGTCCGTGCCAATATTCTCTCTCGTCTTGACTACTATAATCCACTTCTCTGTGATCTTATAGACTTAGCTTGCCCCATTACAGTCTATAATAAATGTGGCAGTTATGCTCATCTTCTTCTTCACCCGCACCTCCCACGCCTCCCCCTCTGTCAGTCCCTACATTGGCTTCCCATAAGATATAGGGCTCGAACAAAAATTCTGGTACTTGCTTACAAATCTCTACATAACACTGCTCCTAACTACTTATCCTCCCTAATAAACAAGTATGTCCCATCCAGGCTTCTACACTCTGCCGAAAACCTGCGTCTATCCTCTGCTCATACTCTCACCTCTGATGCTCACCTTCCAGATTCTAGGGCTGCACCATTCATATGGAACTACCTTTCCTGCTCAATTAGATTCTCACCCAGTCTCCATTTATTAGAAAAAAATCATTGAAAACTCACTTCTTCAGGAAAGCATTTCAGTTAAACAGTTAATAGCTTTCTCTCCTGCAACTGTGTCATCAAAATAAACAAAAAACTAAGCCTTCATGGGAAATTATTATTCTTTTAACCTACTTTTCTACCCTACCCTTACCCTTTGTGTCACTATACCCCACTCCCTCTAGAATGTAAGCTTATTTGAGCATAGCCCTCAACGCCAATTTGTCTGGTTACAAATACTTGTCTCTTAGTTAACCCAATGTACAGCTCTGTGGAATTTGTTGGCACTTTATAAATATTAGTAATAATAACATCCCCTTGAAGACCTCTTTAAAACCACCCCTCGCAAAGGCCTTATCTGTCTCATTTACAATTCACCTCTCATTACTCTTTCACTCTTCATGATCCTGGTCTGCAGGATCTTACGTTTTTCTAAAACCTTTCCCTGTTTCTTATACAGAACACAGAATCCCTAAGCTACCTGTACAGAATTAAACTGAGATGAGCATACGGGAGGGCTCAGACAACTGGTAGTCTTTGTCCAGTGTTCTGTCTAGAAATTGACAAAGATACACCATCTCCCAAGACATGATATTTGTAAATATCTCTACATGCAATGCTACTTTCAAAACAACCTGGGTGTTATTCAGACTGGTAATGGCCCCTCTAATTACAATAGCACACAATCATATATGTGCCAAAGGCTATATTGCAACCCAACCTCACAGCCCGATATTTTGCTTGGGACATTACTGATGTACTGAATTAAGAATGCCATCTCCCTTCTTCCTGTTGCTCCACTTTGTTTGTTATTCCACTCTAAATCCCTCCACCCGCGTGGCCTGCCTATTCGTTTATCCACACCCACCAGTCCTCTTGATCCCGCTTCCTCCAGGCATCACCTATGGTTTCTGCTTTTCCTCTGACAGGTTATAAATTCTTTTGTTTCCTTTACCACTTCCTCCTAGATGTTACCCTCACGTAAGCAGGATATTCTTCATATTTTGTGTTTCTCAATTAGTTAAATAACTCTTTCTATGATTAAGAATGGGAGAAAACGTTAGTGGTATAAAAAAAATCCTAATAATAATTATACATCATATATAAATAAATGTTATCATACATAATTATGGCTCCTATAACATAAAATTGATTACTTGACTTCCAGAACTCTGTTCCCACTTGTCTTAAATTGTCTTTTATTTTCAGCTTGTCAAAAAACATATATTGTTCTTCTTTTAAATATTTTCCATAACATCTATCCCAAAAAAGGGCCTGATTAGTTTGTCATCAGAAGTGTGGGCACAACTTTCCATGGCAGATAACTACCCTGCCAGCCAAAATCTGTTAGATCCTTTCCTGAAATCCTGAATTCATATTCTAATTCTGAACTCTTAGTGGTGGTTGTAAACCTTGAGGAACAATGTGGCAGGTCATGGTAACTGGTGTCTTCACAAAATGTACAAGTAACCCTGCATTTGCCATCATTTTCCCTAGTTGTTCCTGGACTTTATTTTTCTTCTGTAGTCCAATTAATGTATTCAGCCTCTATTTCTCTCCACTCAACCATAGTCTCATTCTCTCTCCAACTCCTCGCTTGTCTTACTCTTTTTCAACAGATTTCTTTTTTAAACTGTATCTAAGGTGTACTTTTACTTTAGCAACAGTGAATTTGTATATTACACACAGTCAACTAAAGTATATTAGTTTTGAACATTGCTGTTACATTAGTGATGGCAAATAAGTGATTCAATAAAGGTTTAGAGAATTCCCATTTATGATTTAGCTTTTTCTAGAGCTTGTTGCCAGAATAGCTTACTTTGCCAATCCAAACTTCAAAAAACACATAATTAAGAATCATTGGCACAATGTCCCATTATTGGATAGTGAACCACTTTCTTCTGTCTTTCCATATGTTTAAAAGAGCACTAAACCTCAAGGACGGCTTAGTGTCAAAGAAGTATAGATTTCTCCTTGTAAATTTCAGTGGTGACATATGCATGTTTATGGTTAATATTATGACCTTTAAACAGCTGGCAATAAGACTATTCATAGTTCATCTAATGTAAATAGTACTTCTTTTGTTTTTACTTTGCTTTGGTTTTCAAACTTTTATACGACTCAAGTCTAAGTAATTACATGAGAAGTATAGCCAACATTAATAATGTATTACAAAAACACCTAAAGAATAACTTAAATTGCACTTTTCATGTACATGCATCAGAAAGAATTGAATTCCAAGTATTATTGTACTGTATGTAAAAACAATTATGTAATGTTTTATTGGAGGTCAATATTAAATACACTTTAAGTGGGCATTTTGCTTTGCTTATGAAGTATATAAGCTGATTAGACAATAATACTTGTTGACTTGCTCTTAAGCCTATAGGTTTAAAAGATGAAACTATGTTGTTGTTTTTTTTTGTTTTTTTTTAATTATTCTTTATTTTTGAAGTACAGATTCAAAATTCAAATACATGTTTCCTGTATGACATTTAGCATGAGAGAATATAACAAAGCATAGTTGTGAGTAGTCATGAGGCACTGCACTTTTTTTGAAAAAAATGTTTTAAACAAGAAAACAAGAATATAAGAGTTACACAGCATAGTAAGAGGCATAAGTAAAAATAAAGGTTGTACTGAGGGACAGTATTCCGATATCGGGTAATGATTAAACTAACATGCTTAACACAGACTAAGGTATATCCACTGCATCAAAAGTATGGTCAGCTAGAGAGGCTGGTATGGCCTGTGACATCTGTTATTAAGGATATGGACATTGCTGGTGCTATTTTCTCTTCTGTGTGTGATTTGGAAGCTCTTATAACTTGATTAGCCTCTTTCTGCCTAATCTTATAGATCATTCTGCCTTCCTCACTCTGTTTTTTTTTATAATTACTAAATATTAACTTTTTGTTTTTTACCATTTTGGCCACATCTGCGGAGTACCACAGTGGTTTCTTGCTTTTACTGACAAGCCTAATGCAATTTTCTGTTGACTTCAGCAGTGCAACTTTTAAATAATCCAATTTCTCTTGGACTCCATTTAAATTGCTCCAGTCTGATAATGACTCCTTTACACATATTCTAATTTTAGAAAAGTGTATTTTTCTAAAGTCTAAAACTTTTGTTTTTGTGTGGTGTGACTCAGTCACTGTTCTTATATTAAACCACACTAACTGATGATCACTGGATCCTAAACTTTCACCTACAGTAATATCTGATACCAAATCTCCATTTGTTAACACTAAATCTAGTATGGCCTCTTTACGAGTTGGCTCCTCAACGACTTGTTTTAGAGACAATCCCAGTAGGGAGTTTAGAATATGTGTGCTCCTAGCACAAGCAGCTATTTTGGTTTTCCAATTCACATCAGGAAGATTAAAGTCACCTATGATGAAAACTTCCCCCTTTATTGTCATTTTAGCTATTTCCTCAACTAGTAGATTATCTAACTCTTCTATTTGTCCTGGGGGCCTATAAATCACACCTACATGAGTTACTGTGTGATTACCAAATTCTAACATAACCCAAACGGACTCTATGTTCGCCTCACTAACTTTTATTAGGCTAGATTTTATGCTATCCTTCACATACAGGGCCACCCCTGCCCCTTTCTTGCCTTCCCCGTCTTTTCTATATAAAGAGTACCCTGGTATTGCTATGTCCCAGTCATTTTTATCATTATAACATGATACCAAATCAAAGGTAAGTAAGGCAAGACCCCGTGGCAGTCCGTGGCAGTCAGCCAATGCTCACTCTGGAGGCCCAAGATGGAAGCCTGGGGTGAGGCTACCGCTTTAACTGGATGCAGGAGCCCTGTGGGACAACCAGTGGGCGCAAAAAACCATCTCTGGGTCTCCAGACGGTGGTGTCAGGCCAACTGACAAAGTCTGCCTGTCACGCTTTATTGCCCCTTTATGAGTGACCACACCACCAGGTTCCCTGGTGGTCGTTGTCTTGGAGAGTGTCTCCTCTTCCTGCCCATTTTCCACATAGGCCTAGTTAGGTCTGCCCTATGGACTCTTGCTGAGGCGCCACATGGTAAAGTCCGGGGCTGGAGCAGTGATTCCGTCTGCCTGCTTCGGCCTCCTGTTTCGCCCGCACGCTTTCCCAGAATGTGGCACACAGTCAATCAAAGCGTTGCAGGAAGCTGCTGAGTTGTTGTCTCTGCTTGGAGTGGCCTCCAGTTACAATTACGGTGCCATCAGCTGCCATTTTAGGTGCGTAGAGTTGTATGCTCCTGTGTCCCAACATAGGGACCTTGTTGCATTTAGCCAGTCAGGGGACAACTCAGTTTCCGCCTTTTGTGGAATGTGTCCCCATTTCACTCTTTTGCATCTTTATCCCCCTTTTGAGATATCATACCCTTTGAGATCTTCTGTCTCTTATACCCCATTTTAATTATAGCATCCATTTTGGTCTGCCTTACCCTCCTCTAGTGTATTTTATCCCCTATTTGCCCCTCTTATCTCTCTTACTCCCATGTTTGTTGCTCTTACCTCACTTTGTGTCGCTAGCCCAGGGTTGGGAAAAATCATGATTTGAAAAAAAAATTACATTGAAATAGTTGACATAGTAATCAATATATATAGAGATATATAGAGAGAGAGATTACTATTGTCAGGATCAAGACAGGGATCCAACACACAGTGTACTAAAACTATAAAGACGTATACCGGATCTTAGAGTGGCCGGACTAACATCCAGCAAACAAGGAATGGTCAGGGACAAGCCGAGGTCGAGGGAACGAGAAGACAGGTAAGCGTAAGCCGGGCCGAGTATAAGGATAGGAGAGAGAAGCAAAGTCAAGAAACAAGCCAAGTCAAAACCATAGAACACTAAGAGAATATAAACACTGAAGGGACAGGCAAGCTGAAACCACGACAGGGCAATGACTCACAGTAAGTGAGTACCTTTTATACCCTGTCTCTTTAATTGATATCCACGCCCCCAGAACGTCCTGGTTTGAGATTTCCCGCGGGTCGTGACGTCATGACGTCGGCGGAGTTGCGCCGCGTCATAAAAGGGGGCAGGGCTATCGCGACCGGCGTCCAAAGTGCCGAAATTGCTGGAGAAGAAAGAGGTGTGAGTGGCAGGTACCATGACAACTATGTCAACTATTTCAATCAAAGTGTTTTCAATAAATGTAATTTTTTTGTGAGCAATCTTACCAATACAACTACTGTTTTATGGATTGTGCATTTCACAAATACTTTGCATTCAATACTTAATTTCTAACTCAATGTCATAGGAAAAAAAAATAATCGTACAAGTGCAGCAAACAGTAACATATAACTTACAGGTACTTCGAGCTAGGGTATAAATAATCAAAACATGACATGTTAACTAAGGTCCATGCTAATTAGAGAAAACTAAGTAACCAAAAAAACAAAACATATAACTCAAAAAGCTTCCCATTTGGTGGGTCCCCACTCAGTTCTCAGTTTATTTTTAAATCAAATTGTGTCAGTACAGATATAACTTGAACAATTTGCATAATAGATTGTTCCCACCCTAAAGAGTAGTCAAATGCCTACATTCTAGCAGGCTCCCTTTGCATGAAAGGCACAGAAACTCTAGACCAGTGGTCTCCAACCCAGTACTCATGGACCACCAACACTCCAGGATTTATGTATTTCCTGGTTTTATTCCAATGGAGATATTGACAACACCCAGATTTCTGCTCTAGACTATTGTTTTTGTCTTAGAGGGCCTCATCATTAAGCTATACCCAAGACCCCCGTAGTAAGGGGTTCCACGTGTGGACTACTTTTTTTTACATTAAGGAAACACTAGGCAATTTAAAAAAACAAAGCAAAACACAAAAGAATACTGAGAATGGACTAACAACTCAAATGGCTTGCACTTCATTGGGTCATCACTCAAGCTAATGTTAACTCATTTTTTGCTATTACAGACAAAACATGAACCATTTACATATCAGACTAATCCCATACTACAGGGCAGTCCAGATCTGATTTTTTTGGCAAGCTTTGCTCTGCGTGAGAGAAAAATTGCATAAAATTATTTAAGCTTTGGTGGGCCTCATCAGTAGAGGCGGTTGATACCCCTCTAGCAAGAAGTTTCCACCTATAAGGGTGGTCCAGATCTGCAATTCTGGCAGGCTCCCTCTGTAGGATACACATAGCAAACCCAAAAATGTCTTCCGTCTTTGGGCCTCGCCAGTGTGAAAGGCACGGTGAACATGTACTCAATAAATTAATTAGCCTTTTAAATTAGGGAGACCCTAAGCAAGTGCACTGAAGCAAAAACTAACAAAATATATGATAACCTCTACCTAGTAATGATCTACCTCTAAGGCTCGCTGCCTAGGTGTTCTCTTTGACTCCGACCTCTCCTTCACCTCTCATGTTCAATCACTCGCCAAATCCTGCCGCTTCCATCTAAAAAACATTGCACACATCTGACCCTATTTAACACCTGATACGGCAAATGTGCTTGTCCATGCTGCTGTCCTCTCTTGCCTTGACTACTGTAATCTGCTTCTCAGTAGTCTTAGGTGTTCCCAACTTGCCCTGTTACAGTCTATAATAAATGCGGCGACGAGGCTCATCTTCCTGTCTCCCCGCACCTCCCACACCTCCCCCTTTGTAAGTCCCTCCATGGGCTTCCCGTAAGATATAGGGCACAATTTAAGATCCTGACACTTGCTTGCAAATCTCTACACAATGCTGCTCCCACCTACTTATCCTCACTAATACACAAATATGTCCCATCTAGGCCCCTATGCTCTGCCTGAGACCTACATCTAACTTCTGTTAGTACTCCTACCTCTGATGCTCACCTTACAGACTTCTCTAGGGCTGCACCGTTCCTATGGATGCCCTTCCCCTCTCTGTTAGACTCTCACCCAATCTCCACTCCTTCAAAAAAATATTTGAAAACTTACTTCTTTAGGAAAGCATAGTAATTAAACAGCTTTCCATCGCAGAACCCTGATTCTTCTCCTGTAACTGTCATCAAAACAAAACATTAAGCCCTCAATGAATACTATGCTAGCAACCTACTTTTCTACTCTACCCTTATCTTTTGTGTCACTATACCCCACTCCCTCTAGCATAAAAGCTCATTGAGCAGGACCCTCAATCGCTCTGTTCCTGTGGTTACAAATTCGTGTCTCTTTGTCCACCCATTGTTCAGTGCTACGGAACTTGTCGGTGCTTTATAAATAATAATAACAACAATTAGAATGGGCAAAACATACAACATTCAGTGCACTCTACTTCAACCTAACTTTAAAAGCTGATATTTTTATCTTGCATTTATTGGTCACCAGCAGCACCCTTGTAAAGTATGCATGTTTACGTGAGTCCAGTATTTTTTTCTAAAATACTCTTGGTTTTGTATGCTTCCCTGTCACAGCTGCCTCATTGAAACCCCTGTTTAAACCTTTCACACTAGAGAGCACGAGATGATGGATCTCCCAAGTAAGAAGGTTAATCTCAGAACAGCAGTCATTAGGTTGACTTCCAAAATAGACTACCTTGGTGTTGTGATGGCTTTTCAGTTAGTTTGAAGTGAAGTGCACTGAATATATATATATATATATATATATATATATATATATATATATATATATATATATATATATATATATATATATATAGTCTGTAATCGCTACCTGAACTGAATTGTAGTTTATATGGATTCAAAATAAACATCTCTACATGCTATTACATAATGCACTAAACAAAGTATTGCTAACACCATTTTTGATGACACACACTTACCTGATATCATTTATACTGTGCTGTTTTCAGCCTCACCTTTGTCTTGTTCTTTGTAAAGTTCATGCAATAAATGTGGAATTAATAAACCATTTCTGTTGTTTATAATTTCAAAGCAGTCCGAAAAAGTAGCAGTTTTGTAATTCTATTCGTGTATTTTTCTTTATCCTCTGTTACTTTACACAGGAACTATTTCAACACATAGTCATTTGATAACCTAAACAAGATGGGAACCACATACCTCCATTCTGTCTGTAGAGGAAGGGTGTTTATCTTTCCGTATCTTTTTCAGTAGCGAAATGAACACGTTAGAAACATATGGCTTTAATAATTTGTTGCTTGAATTTGTCGATGGAAGCTGACAGATTCAGCAGCATTGCACAGTTTTTGACCCAAAATATGGTACATGCAAGTTACTGTGAAGATTGATCTGATAAATGTCATTTCATATTTACTGCTATGGTGGAAATACTGCCTGGTCATTTAAATTACAAAAAGCAATATCTGTATGTCAGTTATTGAATTCAATAGGTCTATAACCTCTTATATGCCATAGGGAGGTTCTGCACACTGCATGTTAAAGTGATATACCCTGTTTAGCAGTCTATGGATTGTACATATTTCTATGCAGAATCATAGAGCACATACTCTTATATTTTAAATTTTATGTTAATACTTGATATTTAGAGCACATTTTAGCAAAGAACCCTGTTATATTTCACATATATAAAGTCAATAATTCTAGATAAAAGCCACGGCTAGAAATTACAGTGTAATTTTTTTTTTAATTCTTTATTTTTATTTGTGCATAGCGTGAACAAGCATATTTGCACTGCCACAACAACTGGTGTAAACAAAAACAGTAGTATGGCAGCAAGAAACATTGCACTTTTTTTTTTATATATAAACAGGAGTAAGTCATAAGTATGAAGCATGAAAGAGAGATATGCAGGTCTCAATTAATCTTATCAGGAAAAGTATGTGAGATACGTTTTACGTGCGTGTGGGTTAGACTAAAGCTGGAAAACCTCTCTATAGTGTTAGTAGCTTACAAAGTGGAAACACAAGACTTAGCTGTAGAAAATAGGTATTGCAAGGCTTACGTGTCTGCATTTTGATCTGTAAGGATAGCTTATCAAAGACAATTAAACATGCATGCAATTAGATCAACAAGGTTGGTGCTCAATGTGTAAGATTGTCAGTCCTGGACACTTGGTTTAGCAGGCTTAAACTGAGGGAGTATGGGCCTGGCGCTGAGTTGTCCTGAGACTTTATGCAGAGAGTCTCTATCAGCCGATGCCGTCTCTTGTGGGACAGTGAGCATTGGTCGGAGTGGTGTTGAAGGCTGCAGTAGCGGTGGGCAGTGTGAAGACATCCTTCCAGCCCCAGGCTGTTTTGTAGGCCTGCATCTCGTGCCACGAACTCTGAAACTACTGGAGCCTGAGTTTCTTCCCCTCTCGGGAGCAATGGAGGACCTGCTGGACTTTAGCCTCTTGCGGCGATAAAGCCTCATAGCGTGTGGCGATGCGTCCGGGTCTTCGCCCTTTTGGCCTTCAGCCCGGGTGGGCTCTGTGGTTTGGGGCTGTGTGGGTCGCCTGTCGCTGTGCCCGAGGGTACACTTCCCTGTCCCTGCCGCCAGCTGCCTCTCTTACCAGCCGTCCATGCAGGTTTCTGCGTGATTTGTGCTGCTCTCATGCGGTCACTGAGTTGTGCCCAGAAGCGGTTGAATATTGCGTTCAGGCGCTGAGCGGTGTCTTGTCGGATCGTCGTTAGCTGTAGCTGATTCATTGCAAGCAGCGTGTTGACGGCCGCCATCTTGGGGGAGCTGTGTGGGTGGCCAGCACTGCTTTCTCTTCGTTTCGCATCCCCATGTAGCTGGTGGCTCCGAACACACCGTGCAGACCGGGATGACCCCCACCGGTCCAGAGGGGGGGGGGGGGGTTAGGAGGTGAATAGCGTGGAGGTTCCATGTGCAGGGTTGCCCGCGAGGAGAGCGGCCGCCTCTCCCCTACAGGGTCTCAAGTAGGCCTCTAGTTGCTGGTGCCGGTTCCCGGTAAGTAGTGGGTTAATTACTGGTATCCATCGCTTTGCCCGGGTGTCACCCTCCAGGTGCTGTGCTTGCATTTTTTGGGGGGTCTTTGCCCCGAATTGTGCCATTGTGCTCAGGAGCTCTGTTGCAGCACGACCATGCAGCCTGGAAGCCAGGCTCCGCCCCCCAAATGACAGTGTAATTTAAGAATCAGTCTTACCGTAATTGGTAGACCAGGTTGTTCTTCTTGTTACACTGAGATATGGCAGAAATAACCATATGTAGGTATCTGCCAGTATGCGGTCACCAAGAGAGCTGGTCAGAGTGATAATCTACCTATCACTGGCTGTTATTGCTGGAATCTCCAGATTGAATGCTGCAAAGCAGTTTAATGGCATATAATCACTGTGACAGCCAGTCACACCAATCTGTGTAAAGAGCACTTGTAGGCTGTGTAGCGGAGCTCTGATACCACGACTAGGTATCTCCTCAAAGCTGAAAGAAGCACTATAATAATCCAAGACCCTTTCCCCCCAGCAACTAGACAACACATAGTTCTGGGAGTCAACTGATTTTATTTTGGTCACACACATCTTTTATGCACTGACCCCTAGCATAGGGTCTCTATATAAAAAATAAAAGGGTTTTCCTCCAAGGAGCCTCTGTTTCTGAGAGATAATTGAGTCAGAAAACTGTAACTCAATTATCTCTCCGTTACAGGAAAACATACAATATTTTTAAAACACCCCAAAAATACATATTAATAACATAGGAACCCCGCAAAAGTCATATCACAGAATAGCTTAGATCTCAGTGCTCACTTTGTTGAAATAGCGCTCAGATCCTTTTGGTGGTTCGGGAACGCCATTTGAATGAAGTTTTGACTGGTTGGCCACGGGGTGATGCCGCAAAATTGTTCCACAGAAAACAAGGCAATGACCATTCATCTTTCGGGGGTTTTCACACAAACACCAATGAATGCTCCCCCTGTTCGGTAGTTAATGCCTCCTAAACGCCGTTCTCTTAACTGTTCGGGAAATTGGATGGGCAGCGGTACAAGTTTCCCAGGTGTTCGCGGGGTTGCGTATCCGAGATACAGTTTCATGTCGTCAACGACCACGTACTGCTACCTGTATTCGGGAGACAAAATGGCCGCCAATTCTTGGAGCACGTGGATTCAGTTATACGAACAGCGGCCACACAGGGAAAGCACCCAAACTAATTGCTCATTTGTGGTTAACAGCCAGGGGTGGTTAGTGATTAGGAGGTGCTAACAAGGGGACCACACAGAGTTGGTTCGGTAAACCAAGGGGACTTTGTAAAAATGTGGGGTTTTTTTCTGCCTTGGGATAATTAAGTTAATGCATTATCTGCCTTAATTATATCACAGGCAGAGGGGAGGGATTGTGTACTGTATGTGGGAGTGTCATTCATTATCACATTGTTTTCATTGGTTTGTACACTTTTTGTCCCTGTACCCAACAAGGTCCACCTGGGCATCACCCTTGTTTGGAAACCTGCATCAAAGGCCAGCTGTGGCTTCCATTAAACAGACTTACTTCACCCTCAATCTATACTCTGGTCTCTTATTGGGGGAAACTGCTATATCACTACAAGGGATTACTATAATCACTATAATCTCTTGGATTCTCTGATCTCTTGTAAGAGCTATTCCTGCTTGACTCTCTGGAATAAGAGAGGTTCACCCACTGGAACCTGGAGCCTTGTTGCAGGTCCAGGGTGGTAGGAGAAGGCGAGACCCCAACCAAGCTGCGGTGGTTGTGGGATCTGCAGTGCTTATGGTGTCTGGTGGAGTGCTTGGAGCCCTGGGTCAACACTAGGAGCATCTGTCGGCAGAGGTCCCCAACCGGGGTACAGGAAGCTCTGTTATAGTGCCCCTCCATGTTTCTCCTTCACCCCCCACCCACGTTTCATCTCCCTCTGCCAGCCTCTCCACATGTCTCATTCCACCCTCCCAGTCACTCCGTGTTTCTTACCCAGCCCCTCCACGTGTCTCTCCCATCCACCCCCTCCATGTGTCTCTTTCACCCCCATACATTTGTGGCAGACACACACACACACACACTGACAGACACATATGTATGGGCAGACAGACACACACACTGACAGACACACACAGATACACACTGAAAGACACACACTGACAGACACACACTCACACTAACAGACACAAACTCACACTGACAGACACACACTGACTGATGCAGACTCACACTGACATACACACACAAACTCACTGACTGACAAACACACACTCACACTAACAGAGAAACAGACACACACACACTGTTGCACACTCTGAAAATTAAATTTTTTGATCATTTATTGTCATATTCCCGCTCCTGGCATCAGAGGGCACGCGAGGAAGGAGAGAGGAACTGCCAGATTATCCTCCCTCGCCTGCATCCAGTCCTCCCACGCCCTTCCGGTGTATTTTGGCAGAGTAGGCAACTGCCATCCCGGTAAGCAGGTGCCTACTCTGCCTCTCAAGTTAAGAGCTGAGTTGGGTGGCCCTAATGTAGCCAGATGGCTACCTCCTGGGCCCCCTGTGAGAGAACTCCCTGGGTGACGGGCCCGGTTGCAGTTGCTACTCCTGCGATTAGGGTAATTCTGCTACTGATTAGAGGGATACTATAAACACCAAACAACTTTAGCTTAATTGAATTGTTTTGGTGTATAGATCATGCCCTGCAGTCTGACTATTCAATTCTTGGCCATTTTGGGGTTAAATCACTTTGTTTAAGGAGCCCTAGCCACACCTCCACTGCATGGCATAGTATTAGGAATACAAATGCTATAGTGCCCTGGCCACCGTTTAGGTTACTGATCCCCAATTGCAGAGAGTAAAAAATATATTTTACTTACCTTTCCTCTATTATAGTTCCAGTATCCTCACTGCCATCCTCCCTCCATGGCTGAAATCATCATGATCATAGTCAATCCAATGCTTTCCCAAGGAGTGTAGCGCACATGCATGGAAGAACACTGTGCTGCACCAATCAGATGGCATCTCTGATTGTCTCTCTGGGGATTTAAGCTCTGCAATGACAGTATTGGCATTCTGCAGAACGGCAATGTTTTCAGCTACATGGTAAGAATAGGGAGGGGGAGAGTTTAGGGGGGCATAGGCCATTTATTGAGATCAAGCGGTATGTAGTATAGTGTCTCTTTAACTATTTATCACTTGGAAAATGATGGTGATTATGAGCAGAAGAGGCCCCCAAAAAAGACTTATTAATTATTTAAATTTTGTATAAGGTATTTTTGATAAATAAACCCAATGAAATTCTGAGAAACCACATAAAACTTTGAATAGATAATGAAGGGATGGCAGAAGTCCTAAACTGAAGCTATCAAATTGTACACTTAACATTGCATTTTTAAAGAAATGTTTTTACCAATAACCTACTTAAATTAATATTGCTGTATCATGCTAGAGAGGTAAAATAGAAAGGATTTTTATTACATCTTTTCTGACATTTTCTCAAGTAACATGTTCGCATTCAAATGGCTCTAGCAAGCTAGGAAAGAAAGTCAGAGGGAATGACATATATTTACATAACAACACAAATTGGAACTTTAGTTTAGTTGTCACTTACATTATTATAACAAATCTACAGTACCTTCAGATTTACAGAAGATGGCACTGTAGCCAAAAATTATGGGTTATTTAACAAAAATGGTTGTAGACCTAGAATTTGCCCCAAAATTTCATATGCGAGAGAGGGCAAATCCTCTTTACAATAAAGATAGTTTTGAGGGTCACCATAGCAATGCAGGTCATTTGGTTCTAAAGCACATACATATGGATTTTTAAATGTTGTGATTTCATAATCAAAGATAATTAGCAGCTCCGAATAACCACAGTTCGAAATGGCATCTTTCAAATAATGACATTGTTTTGTAATACTCTTTTTGGTGATTACAATTTTATTACGTACTACTTGATTTGAAAAAAAAAAAAAAATCCTTTTTTGTGTTACATGTAAATACTTCCTAGAGCCCTGTTGTCCTCCCTTTTTCAAACAAAGGATCTAAAGAGTATCCATATAATATATAATTTTAAGACAATTCTGGGGGTGTTTGGATGATGATATATACATGACATACATGAAAACAAAAAATAAATAAATGATCCTCCCTAAATCAATTATTTATGTTTAAACAATGTATAACTATTATATTGTGTGGCCTAAATATCCGCTTTTAAAATTAGTTTAGTTTTTTGAGATATGCATTACTAGGTATTCACTTATAGCAATGGTGGCACCAAACCATTTACCATGGCTCTCAGAACTTCCTGGTTTTACTTCTACGATGACATTACAGACCTGGGTCAAATGAGGGATTTCTAATCCCTAACAGATAAAATTAGAGCTTACCAAGCAAATCCTCCAGGCTGGTGTAGGATACCGAGCACATTGAAATGGTTAATTATGATTTAGTTCTCTAGAATTTAAAGCAATAAGATCCCTGTAAAATATATACTGACTGTGTTGGAATTTCACTAAAATTCCAACCCAGTCAAAAGATACACTTAGACAAACTAGGGACAACTTTGTCTCAGTATTTTTCCTCCACCTGACATTTCTAGACACTGGGCAGGTCTACTGCCATCTAGAAGGGTAAATCTCCAAGCTGTCACCAGTGTTGGCTGCAGAGTTATTAGCTGTATCTATAGAGGATCCTGTGGTCTTGCAGGATCGTCCATAGACTTCAATTAAGCAATAAGATCAGCTCCAGGCTACTAGTCAATTAAGTGGATACGGTATCTACCAATGCCTTCTTAAAGAAACAATCCATGCACCACAACTACTACAGTAATAGTGTTTGGTGCCAAGAATGCCTTTTGTAGTAGGTTTTAGAATGGATTTACTTCTTACCTGGAGTCCACTAGGTGCAGCTCCTTGCCTCCCCAACCTGAACCAAATAGTTAGCTTATATCTAGGACTTTCTTTTAACACGGCTGAGCTGAGTCATGCAGTGCAGAGCTAACTCATTGTCTGAAAATGTCAGCTGGTTGCTCTAGGTAAGCTCTGCACCTTAGCTCAGACAGAGACTAACGGCTGAGGTCGTTGGGACGGGGAACGACACCTGGAAGACCTCAGGTAAGATAAAAAGTAGAATCATTTGATTGAGCAGCAATGACTTGGTGAGAGGAGAAAGGCCTGTCACTGGCTGCAACTAACAAGTAATGCCTTACTCGTTAGTAGAAATGTACATAGAGAGAAAGAGAGGAAGCCAATCCAGTACCTGGTGAACTCCACCTAGGTGTTAAACTGTTTGATAATGGTTTAATACTTAAAGGTAATAAAAATGGTGGACTTCAGGCAGCATAAACATTTCAATGATATGAAGTGGTTTTGGTTCCTTGGAATGTTCCTTTCATTGTCTCTATCAAGCTGCTGATTTAAACATTAGAAAGTTTACTTGCTAACCCAGTTGTAATATTTAATATAATATGACTGTTTTCATTATTTTTTTCCAAGTTGGTTATTTTGCACAAATTGTACAAGATCTGTATCAATGCCACACAGTGACGGTTTATTTAAGAAAAAAAAAAGAAAAACATTATAGATTATAGTCTAATTTAGAATGTAAAAATTCTCTTAAGTCCTTAAGGACACATGACATGTCTGACATGTCATGATTCCCTTTTATTCCATAAGTTTGGTCCTTAAGGGCTTAAATCTTATTACATGTTCAAATTTGATAAATAATTACATCAACAATATAATATAAATATGTCAGTAGTACATTAAAAAGATACCAAAAAGTATGATGATTTTATACAATACATGTTTTACAATTATATTTAATACATGTTTTACAATTATATTTAAATTGTGTAGATTAGAACTTCCCTTAGTATTTGTATAATTCCGTGTCATATCTTTCTTCATGTGCCTAACAAATGTTTTATAGTTCCTTTCAGATGGTTTTAATTAAAAACAATAAAAGTAGTTTCCTTTTCTTTGATAATTACAAACATAACTTTTATATCACATTAAAAGCATATAACTTATGCCAATGAGTTCAAAGAAAAATATAATCTTTTTTGTTATGTGTTTTTTCTTCAGCTAACCACAGCTACGTTGGATGGAAAACTCCAAACATTTGTTTCATGACTGGACTTCTTCAGCCCTGGCATAAAGAATGTGCAACTATTTGTAGTTTATTTTGTATATTTACACTTTCAATCAGTAAATGAAATGCTAATTATTTGTTTTTGTTTTGAATGTGAATATAGCAAACCTATGAATGGAAAAATAAAAACTACCTGAAGCTTACTTGCAACTATTCTGAGATATCCATTTCATTGTATACATTAGTTCACATTTTTGGCCATAAAATATGACAAAATACATATCTCTGGTAACTGAATTGCAGTTTGCCATGTGAAAATTGTTCCATTAACGTCTAGCATAAAATTTAGTGGATACAACATACTTTGTAATGTACCGTGGACTTTATACTCTAAACTTTTAACCATGGTGAATTGACAATCAAAAGTACAATATTTTGGGACAAAATGATTAATAGGATTATTCACCGAAGTGAGAATTGTTGGAAATTCAAAGTGAATTTTAGATTAAAGACCAAAATAACCAAGCATTTTTTCCAGTTTTACTACTTGTCCTTCAATTTGAAATTCACTTTGAATGCCTGATAATTCTTACTTTAGTGAATAATGCTGTTAGATGGATTGACAGCAGAGTTAGAGAAGATGTATATTCTATTTTATGTTTTGGGTGTACATTTGCTTCTTAAAACCTGAATTCTGAATTGCTGGATAGAGACATTCAAAAGGCAAAGTAAGATATTAAAAACAAAAACAAAAACCCACATATATTTGGTTTATATATTGATTGTAAAAGAACTAGGAAAATGCTAGGCTTTCAGACAACCTTTACTATAGATATTATTGTATGCTCTACTAATTGAAATGTTAAAGGCATGAATAAACATATTTCCATTTGAACATCTGTTGGTATCTATTCTTTTTTTTTTTTTCCCACTATCTTTATAAAAAAGACTGCGCTCTATCAAAAAGCCATACAGAAAGCACTGAAAGATTTGCATAACCATCTCATATTACCTTATGGGCATGTGTAGCAAGAGTGGACCACTTAGAAAAATACTGCTTAACGGTATTTCTTTGTAATGCTTTTATTTATTTGTTTATAAAATATTTTACCAGGAAGGATACATTGAGATTTCTCTCGTGTTCAAGTTAACTTTTTTGTAATTTCAGTTTTTTTATTGTAGTAATAGAGAAAAGCCACTTATTTATTTATATTTATATAATTATTTATTTATATTACTGGTATTTATAGAGTGCCAACATATTCCACAGCCCTCTAGAATGAGGGGAGATCATACAATATACATAGACAAATACAAACGGTAGAGAGGGCCTTGCCCGTATGCTGAGATCTAGCAATTGAAGCTCTTTTATACAAAGTGCTTAGCTAGATAGCACGTGAGCTTTCGTGCTAAAGGATAAAATTGCGATTTGAGACAAGAGGTAGCATGGGTAATTTGGAAGTGATGACTAAAAGAAGATAACAGAGAGTTGCAGCTATGGGTAAAATATAAAGGGAATAAGGAGGTAATTGAGTGAGACTCTCAAACAGCTGGAGGAGCATGCTATATATTTAGTAGGAACCTGGGTGGGTGGGTAGTGCTGAGAAAAAAAAATGGAGTGCTTGAGTATTATTGTTTTTGGGTGTGAGAGGTGATGCTTGTAGGTTGCTGGGAAATGGAAAATGTAGAGATGTAGTATTGTTGTTGTTTCTGGGTGTGAGGGGTGAGACCTGAAGGTTGCTGGGAAATGGAAAATGGAGAGCTTGAGTATTATTGTTTCTGGGTGTGAGAGGTGATGCATGTAGGTTGCTGGGAAATGGAAAATGTAGAAATGTAATATTGTTGTTGTTTCTGGGTGTGAGGGGTGAGACCTGGAGGTTGCTGGGAAATGGAAAATGGAGAGCTTGAGTATTATTGTTTCTGGGTGTGAGAGGTGAGGCCTGGAAGATGAAAAATAGAGAGCTCCAGTATTATTGTTTCTGGGTGTAAGAGGGGAGGTCTGGAGGTTGCTGGAAGTTGCTGGGAGATGAAAAATGGAGAGCTTCATTATTATTGTTTCTGGGTGTGAGAGGTGAGGCCACTTGCGGTGGTACTACAATAATGGTGCTTACTACATTTTACAACACAGTAGGTCATTGGTAAACATAACTGGGAAAGAACAGAAGAAAGGCTATACAAGTGCTGTGCAGTGTAACAGGGCAGTCAAGCTTGGACAAGACCTAACGTAATTTCACAGCAATTCGGTATTATTGTGATTACTAAATGAAAACAAGCTAAATAAAAACAAACATCAAGCATAAAAGCATAAGAATAAGAAACGTAGAGGCTACAGTGGTATGAGAAATCACATCAAACATTAGATCCGCATATATTCAAGCAACTAAAAGATGTTCAGGTGCCCAGTGAAGCTATATTTGGGAGGGCTGTACAGGGGCTACAGCCTAGGATAGAAAGGCTGGGCTGAGTCCACATTTCATTGGGTTATGCGCAGGTTCTTATTTCTTTCTGGTGCCATCAGGGCAGGCAACAAAAGTCCCAGTGCTGAGACAAAGGTATCGGCATGTAATACATCAGAAAGTTGAAGTTGTTTTCCTTCATACTGTGTCCCTGGCCCAACCGATTTGGGATAGTATGATCAAATAAAAGCTTGGTAACTGAACCCAGTTAAACCCTCCACACCACTGTCGAATGAGAAAAAAGTCCCATCGAAAGCCAATACATGATACTCTAAAGCAGTGTTTCCCAACCCAGTCCTCAAGGCACACCTACCAGTCCAGGATTTAAGGATTACCCAGTTTTGTCCAAGGTGTTTTTTCTTTTTTTTCTAAAAACACCTTAGACAAAACTGGGTAATCCTTAAATCCTGGACTGGTAGGTGTGCCTTGAGGACTGGGTTGGGAAACACTGCTCTAAAGTGTGAGTTGGAGATATTTTAGTAGCCGCCATCATTGAATCTTTATCTGCCTCCGTGTGGAACCGCATTAGGAGGTCCCTAGGGAAATTAGGTGGTACACTGGGAAATCTTGCCACTCGAAAGGAGGAGTCTGTAGCAATAGTCTTAGCTCTGGATGAGTGCAGCAGAATAGCCTAAATTCTTATAAGTAGTAGTGCGGTATTTCACCATAGGGTATATAAGAGTACACCACTGATTTAGATGTTTCTCCGTCTGTGTAGATCCACCATATAAGCCAACTTTGTCTTGTATATATTCTGTCTCCTCAGAAGCTGTGCTATGGTGTCAGCCATGTTATCTTGTCTTCCTCAATTGCCTGCATGCAGGCCTGTGAGTGTGGCCATGTCTTTTTCCACCACAGAGATGTCTGCAGCAAAAAGGGTCTCAATATCGGTAAGGAGGGCTGCAATGTCTACTGTGGCGAAACCGACCTCGCCACCTGTCCTTGGAGGGGGCTGCTTGCCCGCCTCTTGCCTTTGGACTATGGACCAGACTTTATGTGAATGTGTTAACCCAGATAGCTATACCATGGAGCCTATTCATATAATGAAAGACTATGGGAAAGACTTTAGCTCCATGGCAATTGTACTGTGTGAATAGGATCTGCGCGCTATTCGGTAGTTTTGTGCGCTCAGATCCCAGCTATCTGGGGATGTGTGAAATGTCTGTGTGTTATGTATAAAAAGTAACTTTATGGGGGGCGGAGCTAACTTCCGGGCTGGATGGACGTGCTATACCCCAGCTCCTGGCACAAACCACCGAAACAAGGGGTAAAACCCCAGAATAATGGCACACATGCTGCCTGGAAGGTGACAGCGACGACGGGCACCCCCGGAGGAACACAGCGAGACCAAAATCCAAACAAACAACCTCCGGGAACCCACACACACAGCATGGGGCCTACCTGCCATGAGGCCGGGGAGAGGCGGCCGCTCTCCGCACCGGCACCTGCGCATACCGACCCCTCTATATACTCACCTCCTACCCCCCCCCTTTGGACCGATGGGGGATATCACGGTCCGTGCTGGAGGTCTGGAGCAATCGACCTGCCTAAAGACAAACAGCAAAACAGCAACGCATCTAAGCTCGGAGCACCCAAGATGGCGGCTGCAACGGAGGCACTGCTCACACACAACAGGCTGCACCAAGACACCATGCGAGGCATAGAGGACAGCTTCAACCGCTTTTGGGAACAGTTCTGGGAGAGGCATCTCACAGCCCAGCCCGCACTGACCACCCCACAGATCAATGGTGAGCAGAGCCACGGACGGAGGGAGGTGAGGGGAAAGTCCTTGGGCACAGCGACATTGCCCCCAATTAATCCCAAGCCACAGAGCCCACCCGGGTTGAAGGTCAGACTGGGGAACACCCGACCGCATCAACCACACAAATGGAGGCCCAAGCAGCGCAAGCACAAGCACACTGCCAAGCCCTCTATTAATCTCCCACGTGGAGGAAACTCTGCTTGCACCACGCACAGAGTTTGTGGCCGACGGATGCAAGACCTCACACAGACCCGGGGTAAGAAGGTAATTCCCATACACACCCTTGGGCCAGTGGCTCCCAGAAGATCTCGGGCGAGCCCTACAGACACTCGGAGAAACCACCCCAGCAAAGCGGAGAGAGCAGGAGGAAGGCAAAGAGGCCAAGCGTCTGCAATCTCCTCGCAAGCACCAGCATCCTCACAGCCGCGCAGGGGAGTCGGCTGACAAGCCGGCCGTGAATTGCGCTTCAGCCAGTAAGTGAGCATAGCACCCGGACTGGCACCCGGGGGATTCGCACCGACAATGCTGAAGTTGGACTTGCCCCCTATGGGGTCCCCAAAACCGTGAACACCCCCAACATAGCGGACTGTGTCCTAAGGTGACCCATAAGCCTGACATTTCCACTACACTGTCAATCCACGTCTGCTCATCCATGTTTTTCTTACTCTCATCAGCCTATTTCTACATGTTTGTACGTGTGTATGTTTAATGATGCAAGCCTGTTCATTCCATTGTGATCAACAACGTTACTTATTCTAACTTTGCTTGTACCATATACCATGTTTACTTTACCAAGAGTCCTTGACAAAAAGCATAGCACACGCATCTCTTTATAATTGTGCTACACTACCAAGCTTACATTATGCCGTCAATAACATGTTAACTGAATTAGCTATATCTGGCAAGAGGCACAGCAAACGTATTTCCTCATTAATCTCCAGCAATAGTTGTACCCAACCTGTATTACCGTGTTTATATAATATCAAAATGTGACAGTCTTTCCATGGGAATATATAATAAGCGACGCTGCCACTTATGTTTTGTTTTATGCAGTTCTGATTCCCATTAATTTGTAAGCTGAAAATTTAACACTGTTATACCTGATGTACTTTGCCTGTTGCATAATTTAGTCCTGAGTAGACGCACTGTGATCCTAGCGGGTTAACCTATACTTAGGCAATCACCTAATAACTAATTTGATCGATGTGCCGCATAGCACAAGCCTGTTTAACTATGACTATCTCACCGATTGTATCAACCTGTTTGCCTCTTAAAATAGCATAACTAGTATGAGCCTGCTCAACCCTCACTAGGTTCTCGATTCATATAAGCCTGTTTTATTATTAGCAACCTTAAAGTTTAACCCTGTATACCTAGCCTTGTAATAATCATTTTCGAGCTAACCTGATATCAAATAGATTGCCATCGTTTAACCAAAACTACTTAGCTTAGCATGTCTTACAAAAAAGAAAAATTGTGCAAGTTTATCATGCCACTGTTTAATCTATATGTATCTTTAAGTAAACAAACGCTGTTGTGGCGCATGACAATGCTCTGTAATCACCCGCACGACAAAAATAAAGAATTAAAAAAAAAAAAAAAAAGTAACTTTATGTATTTTAAAGTGTTTTACTGTCTTTGTGCCCCCATGTGCTCAATGGAGTCTGTCTCTATGCTGGGAGGTAATTGGATTACTAATCCAGCACAGAGAAGGCTCTGTAAAACCGGGCTGAGCTGGAAAGCTAGGGGTTTTAAAAGATACTTTACTAACTTTTGAACCCCTGGTCTGATCCATGCCATTTTTTAATATGTTGTTCCCCTGAATGGATTGATTGTGGATATGTATTTTTATTTTTATGAGAGGCCTTCACCTTGTCCTCCTCTATGCTAACCTCCAAAGAAGTTGGAGAGACACCTTTAAGAAAATTAAAAAAAACAGCTCCTCTCAGCATGCATTTCTCAATGCCTTAGACTATTGTGCAAAACATAAAGTTAGCTCTAAAACACAAAAACACAAGTGTGGGAAATATGATTTCGTAAGCATATATAAAAATCTATGTAGCGCACAAAACTTCCCCCAAAAAAGACAAAGTCTTCTCCTCATAAAAACTCCAGCTTTTTCTTTTGAAAAATGGATGAAAGAATAAAGTAATAGTAAAGCATGCAAGCTACTTCTACTCTAGGACTCAGATGTTTCTTTACTTTCTAGGTGGTAAACATAATATAGTTACTAGACATGTGCATTCGTTTTCGTACTTATGCGATTTCATCTGAAAATTCAGGGTTTTTTTTTATTCGTTTACTAAAACGTAAACGAAAGCCCTACAAATTAAATATAAACGAAATGAAAGGGCAAATGCCGAATGCATTACCTTTTCGTTTTGTTCGTTTAATAGACTCCGTGCTGCAGGGGAATTAACCCCCACAGCATGGAGAAAATAACACTGCGCATGTGCGAAATAATTATTAAAAAAAAAAAAAACAAGCAGGGAGCCTCCTTGTAATTATATTAATTCTTACCTCCCCCCCCCCCATTAAAACCTATGGGGTTCACTATGACCCCCATATGCCACGAGTCGGGGCATGTCGCCTAAACAGCTAGCAGCCAGTGACTGCCTCCTGTCATTTAACACTAAATATAAATCAGTATGGGGGTCACTATTGTCATAGATCCAATATTGATCTTTGTTATATTCAGGGGAACCCAAATTGTATCAAGCGCACTTGGAGACGCGTGTTGATTATCAAAATAAGCCTTTGACCTTTATTTCAACAGTTTGTGCTTTTATACATTAAAAAGTAAGTGCTTACGTGCAAATACTCATAGAACAGTAGAAGGAAGGGAGTAAAGTAACAGAGAAGGAGTACAGAAAAGACATAGGGATGAACGTCATGTACATATAACAGTTAACCTAATCTCCCCCACAGGTCCCCACCCATAAGCGGTGGGTGGGGACCCTAATTAATTACCCAGTCACAGCCACTCATTAATCCTGGACTTTTATTTGGCCTTTATTGGGGCTGAAGAAAGAAAAAAAAGAATAAAGAAGACATAAAATGGTAAGTATTACATTTTGTTTTACAGGGTTATTTTTTCCCCCACCCCCCTCTATTATTAGGGTGAGTGGGGTAAATAGAGTATTTTTATTAGTTGGGGAGTGACTCAGGGTTTGGGGACCCCAAGTCACTTTATTATTTGTGGTCCCCACCCGCTGGTCATGGGTGGGACCGGCTGGGAACATTAGGTCCCCCCCATCATTTATTTATTTAGGGTCCCTCCCCGCTGCTCATGGGTGGATACGAGGGGGGACATTAGGTCCCCCCTTTATTTATTTAAGGTCCCCACCCGCCACTCATGGGTGGGGACCTGGGGGGGACATTAGGTCCCCACCATTATTTATTTATTTAGGTTCCTCACCCGCCGCTCATGGGTGGGGACCAGGGGGGACATTAGGTCCACCCTTTAATTAATTAGGGTCCCCACCCGCCACTCATGGGTGGGTACCTGTGGGGGATATTAGGTTCCCCCTATTATTTATTTAGGTTCCCCACCCGCTGTTCATGGGTGGGGACCAGGGGGGACATTAGGTCCCCCATTTATATTAATAGCCCCCACTCGCAGGTCATGAGTGGGGGCACGGGGGGCACTATGTCCCCCCATTTTAGTTATTTGTGTTCCTCACTATGGGGGAACGGTGGGACCTGTGCCAGGTCCCCCCTTATTGCACAAGTGACTGGACGAAAACAAATTATAATTTTACGAATTTGTTCGAGAATGAATGCTTTGCAGACTAAATTCGAGATTGACGAATGGAATTTTTATTTTAGTACAAAATCATTCGTACGAAATGAAAATGTCACAGGTACAGATGTCTAATAGCTACAAATCTTTACATTTGTCTCATTCCATTTTTGAAAAAGAGAACTGCTTAGGTCATACCCTGATGTGCATTTCTCGGCAGTTTTTAAATTGGTGTGCCATGGCGAAATGTAGAAGATAGAGTTGTTACTCCTTAATATGACAGACAATGTACCTCTACTCAGGAACAGTAATTGCCACTACTGAGCACTGAGAGCATCAAACTAGCCAACACTTTTCAAAAGGGAAATATTTTAGGATAGACGAAATACACAGAAATGTAGTATGGAATCAAATTATTTTAGTGATTAAATGAGATTGAACATTCAATCTATAAACATATTATTCTATAACTTAAAAAGTATTTAGGCTAAATATATTTGAAAATGAATTGGAATTCAATGCAGTAGGTATAAAAGTGGGACATAAAAATGTACAGGGAACGAAGTAGAAATGGCCAGCTTTTTCATTATTTTTAATAATTTCATATATTGTAATGATCACCATAAAACATCAGTTTGCTTTCAAGTATTATTCGCTAAAGTGAGAAATTATGGCAATACAAAGTAAATTTCAAATTTAAGGACAATCTGAACAAACTGAAATATTTCTCCAAGCAAACTATGCTTCCAGCTCAGCTATGTTGCCTTTAAATTTGAAATTCACTTTGAATTCCCAAAAATTCTCTGTTTACAGGGTTATTTGCTAAAGTGAGAATATACTGCTCCAACTATATAACCAAGAGAACTAGATTAAAAACGTAAAAATAATATAAATGTATTGCTACATAGTAGCATAGGGTTATCATGATTGGCTTCCGACACATAACAACTCAATAAAAAAATGTTATGACATAAATGAACAAGTTTTCAGATACAGTAACACGGAAATTGTGTGTTCAAATTAAAAAAAAAAACAAAAAACATTGAAATCATTAAACTATAATAATCATATGTTCTGCTGACACAGGAGGAGGTATAGCTGTCATTTGATATATGTATTTGATATATGTACTAAATAACTATTGTGATACATTTGTTTGAATATAAAAAAGTTCCTTTAATCCATAGTACACATTCTTGACAGCAATTGCCAATTGTTCAATATGTATTATTTACATGTAACAGAAAGGGGAAGAAAGTGGAACAGCGCTACAGAACTGATCACTGCAAAATGGAGTGCCCATTATTTACATTTGTACATGGAGTATACTAAACAACATTTTTGAAAGAGGTCTAAAAAAACACTTACCAGAGCTGACTGAGCTTTCTAACTATTCCCAGTGCAGCTGCACCGGAACCTGAATGCTGAGGGAACTCATCAGGTTGTCCATGCATGTAGAGCCATCTGATGTGAATGTGAATGTGTCCTCAGGGCAGGATCATGCTCTGTTGCCCTTTAACAGTGTGGCCAGGCCCTTTTAATATCAGCAGCCATCACTGGAGTAAATGCAGGTAATTTCCATCCAGATAGCTTGCATGGAGTCACATGGGAGGGGGGTGGGGTTGGGGGTGAACTGACTCCCAAGAGCCCCAGCCAGCAGAAGCTACCCCATCCAAAAGGTAGGAAAACAGGAGCGTGGCTAGAAGGTGACCAGCATGTGTGTTTGTATGTTTGTCATTGGGTGTCTGTGTATCTGTATGTGTGTCAGTGTGTGCATCTGTGTCTTTATATCTTTACGTGTATCTGTATGTAGAGCATTTATATATGTGTATACACATGTGTATCTGTATGTGTGTCAGTGTGTGCATATGGCAGTATACTTGCATATATCTCAGCAGTCAAACAATAACAATACACTCTGTATTAAAACACCAACCAACATTATAAAGAAACATGTCCCTACATTAAAAAAACAATACTACACAAAATTAATTCAAACATCAACACTACATACAAACACACCCCTACGTTTACAAGTAAACACTACACTCAAATTCAAATACACTGCTACATTAACAAACACACACTCATAAAAAAACAAGATTACATTCAAAGACATAAATACTGCTCAGTGCTAAATACAACCCTGCAAAGATGGGTAAATGGTAGATTCCAAGCTGGCAAAGCATTGTGGAACTTGTAAGATGATGGGGATCTACCTTTTGGCCAGCCTTGAGCTAGGGGGGCCCCAAAAGAAAATCCAGGGCCCTCTCTATGTAATGTCTGCCACTGCTGACAATACAGACTTAACTGAGTTTAAAGGGACACTATAGGCACCCAGACCACTACATCTCATTGTCCCATTTCCACTTAGCCCCTCAATGTTAAACATTAGAGTTTTAGAGTTTGTCTCCATGAAATGATTCTAGACATCCTCTCGCTTTGCACGAGGACATCCAGCGTCAAGCAATTCCCCATAGGAAAGCACAGATTCAATGCTTTTCTATTTTGTACTTCCTTACAAAAATAAGTCAGTTGCTCCAGCATATATGGAATTAGGAACTCACCTGAGATAACTGTGGCTTGAGGTGTATGCCAGTGCGTTCAGGGCCGGCCTTAGGGGTGTGCGAGCTGTGCGGCCGCACAGGGCGCCATGGTGCAGGGGGCGCCCTGCGGCCGCATAGCTCACACGGCATGTCTGTTAGCCGCAATGCTAACAAGACATTTGCCTTGGGCGGCATTTTCCAGGGGGCGGCAAAAAAAGCCGCCCCCAAATGCCCAAGGCAAATGTCTTGTTAGCCTTGCGGCTAACAGACATGCCTGGCTGCTGGGCGGTCGGGCGGCGCTGGCGGGCGGCTGGCGAGGGAGCACTTCCTCTGAGCTGTATGCTCAGCTCCCTCGCGCGCCACAGAGTGAGGCTGGGAGACGGAATATGACGTCATATTCCGGCTCCGCCTCCCAGCCTCACTCTGCGGCGCGCGAGGGAGCTGAGCATACAGCTCAGAGGAAGTGCTCCCTCGCCAGCCGCCTGCCAGCGCCGCCCGACCGCCCAGCAGCCACTGGACCACCAGGGAGGAAGGGACCCCCCCCACCAGCATTCCCAAAGGTAAGGAGGCTGGGGGGGGTCTAAATAAATGTAAAAAAATGTGTTAATGTGGGTGTGTGTGTGTGTATGTTAGTGTGTGTGTATGTTAGTGTGTGTGTCTGTTAGTGTGTGTGTGTGTGTGTGGGTTAGTGTGTGTGTGTGTATGTTAGTGTGTGTATGTTAGTGTGTGTATGTTAGTGTGTGTTTGTCTGTTAGTATGTGTCTTTGTCTGTTAGTGTGTGTCTGTTAGTGTGTGTGTGTGTATGTTAGTGTGTGTCTGTGTATGTTAGTGTGTGTCTGTGTCTGTTAGTGTGTGTCTGTTTGCCTGTGTGTGTGTGTGTGTGTGTGTGAGACTGTCTGCGCGTGTGTGTGTGTGACTGTCTGCGCGTGTGTGTGTGTGACTGTCTGCGCGTGTGTGTGACAGGGTGTGTGGGAAGGGGTAAGGAGTGGGGGAGGGGGGGACGGGAAGGGGGGGCGCTGTGAAGATTTTTTGCACAGGGCGCCCAAATGCCTAAGGCCGGCCCTGAGTGCGTTAATGCTTTGTGTTAGACCTGTATCTGGAGGAGTGTCCTAAGGAGTTAACCCTATGTGTCATTCACCACAGTTCACTGTTTAATGAACAGACTTTTAATAGTTGATTAGCACATTATATAGTTTATACACTAAAGCCAAGTTGTGATTACAGTTTTGTTTAAAATAGTAGTCTCATCCCAACAGTCTCTGGTAATTTGTTTCATAAACCATTCAATTCTTCATAGTTATAAGTAAACAACACATATGTTCACATTTCACATCAACAATAAATTCTTAAACTTTCTTTTTAATCTACAAATCATACTTCTCAATTTTTTCTGCAGGATTCTTGAGTATGTAGAGAACTTTAAAAATATGCCATATATCTTATACATATTGATGAGCCTGAGTTGTTTTTATTTTATCAAAGCAATAAAATGCTTATACTGTAATGCCATCAAACGTCATCCAGTATTATTTTAATCTTGTAGCTTTAGGTTTTTACGTTCATAGATAAGTATATCAAAGCAATAGCATTCTTCAAATATGCTTCATGAAACTGTTCATCAAATGTCCATGCTATGTAAAATATAATTTCAAAAAGCCATGTTCAAGGCATTTGTTTCTCTGAACTTTGCAACATCATGGCTCAGAACAATTGTGTGTCATTTCTGCCTAAAAAAAAATGATGTTACATGTCCTAGGCTCTCAGATTTTGCATTAAGATGTCTCAAATTCACTCAAAATCCCAGTTTTTCCCATAGTGAGGAAGAGACAGATGGCAAAGTAGAACTTTTATATTTTCATTAATATGCATAATGAGAGAGAATGAGATATATCATACAATCAATACCCAGGGCTCACAATTTACACTCACAACTAGTCATGGCAAGTAGAAATTTAATGTTACATAGACTCTACAAGTTCATCAGAGAACCTGGCTAGTAGAATAGACCTTGAAAATTTAAGTCGTAAAATATACATTAGTTACTATTCACTTCCCCCATTTAATCTCCTTTTTGTCTCTTGTTTAGATGTCCTTCTTTATTATGAGTATTGTAAAAAATTCTAAAATTTATTTTTGTAATTGGTGTTACTTAACATTCCTATTATTTAGCCCAGTTGCCAACCACAACCAATTAGAAAACAATGTAATCACTGTCTATTGTCTATATTCATGTAGGCATATATTTCCTGTGACAACTATTTTTTTTGTCTTGATAACCACAAAATATTTATACAGGGAGGGCCAGAATTCAGAGTAGGTAAACAACTAATATGTTGGTAGTTCAATTTTTTTGTTGCAAAGAGCTTACCAACACCACTTCAATGTAAGAAATAGGCCCGCCATGACTATGATTCGGAAACGAATGCAACATGCTCATTTTTATTTAAATTGCTTCCTTATTAAGCAATCCACAAATAATTAATCTGTGCCAATTACACCCTACCAAAGGCACCATTTGTGACAAATGGAGCTCATGTAACAGATGGCGTCTTCTGTACCTAGTGAAAAAATCTCCATACGTTAAACATTCATTGTATGTAATATCATTGAAATTAGTCAATTAATTAAAAATAAAAATTACTCTTCAAACCCTACTATATAGATTATGCATATTTTAATTTTCAATAGCTATATAAAGTTTAGGTCAAGGAATTATGTATATTTATACTTCCTGTAGCTATCTCTTTATTAAATAAATCATTTATTTAATATATATACAAATGTTATTGATTCTCGTCACACAACATTATATTTTCTAAGTGACATTTTTTTCAGCCAGACACAGAGAAAATGTTTTACCAACTACAGTAATAGGCTGATAGCATTGGCTGATTGTCTCAGTCTGTCACTGGTGCTCAAGCAATCCTTCCTGATCAGTGTGGAAGCTGTAAGGAGGAGAGAAAAGCCAGTATTAATTAATTGGGCAGACTAGATGGGCCGAATAGTTCTTATCTGCCGTCACATTCTATGTTTCTATGTTAAGTATGGATGGGCGTCCAGGGACACAACTTTAGGGTTAAAGTGTTGAAAATGGTTTAACCCTGTAAGGTAAGAAGTCTTCTAGGGTCTCCACCTCCAATAACAACTTTATTGAGATGAAGTTGTTATTGGAGTAAAGTGTTCCTTCAATTTCTCAAAATAGCAAATCACAATAATTTTGTTATTTTAATCTTAAATTACACTTCTGCTTTGTTAATATTAAATAATGAAGTGTAAATATTGAAGAACAGGAGATGGCATAGGCCATGCTCAAAAAAACTTTTAGTTCAAAGGATTTGGGGTAAAATGTTGTAAAACATAAGTAAAGATTTGAAGAGTACAATCTTTATGAACATATATACAGTCTTAATTATATACACTATATAAATTATTTGGTGTATACAATAGCTGTAGAGTCAGGTTGTGTGATGGAAATAGAAGATTATTAGTGGAAGAATAGCACGTTTGATATAAGACAGCCTGCTATTGGGACAGTAAATAACTGATATGATAGAGCAAGCATATGAAAAAGCTGTGAGAAAGTGGAGAGATAGAATTTAAGTAGCTGTATTCATTGCTGACTGCAATGGGGGCAATGTGGGTACCTGTAAGACTGATAAAGAGGAGCTGCATGTGATGAGATGTGGTATTTGTACAAGAACTTTGACTGCTTCTTGTTCTTAAAAGTGGTGATCTAGTTTGATATTTATGATATAGGATCCTGTGTGACTCAGCACATAAGACTGCAGTCAGGGAGGAGAGAAGTTGGGAGGTCATAGACACAATGGCCACGTATAGTACAAATGCCACGTATAGTACAGATGCCTGGTTTTATATTCAATGTGGTCTAATTAATTTGGAATTTTAAAAGTAGTTAGTAGATAACAATCAGAGGAACATTTGAAAGATTGAACTTAATGGGGTTGTGATTTTTGTTGTTGTTTGTTTAGTCTAAATTACTGTCATTGTTAAATATAATTATTATTAGGGTATGGTAAGAAAGTACAGTGTTATAAATATGTCTCACAATAACAATGAGAGACTGAATCCAGTGAATAGCAATGAACTATCTTCATTGACTGGTACTATCGTACTCTTTACAGGTCTTACAACTGTATAACTCGATAGAAATATGGCCACCTTGATGGGAAACTGTGCAGGTCCAACTGCACAAGCACGTTTATTCAATATGAAAGAAATGGTTGATAATTCACAGAGAAATCAAACATTTTAGATCAAAATAGAAAAATTGGATAATTTTTCCTCCTAATGTACATTTACAGTTTTATTTTATTTTATTTTACAGCTTATTTTGCCATAACATTCTATATTTTCTGGTCAGTTTTTCAATATTCAGATTGTAATGAATAACCTTGACAGTGCCTTCATTACTGTTTGTATGCACTCTCAGCTAAACAGAAATCACAAAAGGGCAAGAAAGCAAGAGCAGCCAGGAACTATATATATATATATATATATATATATATATATATATATATATATATATATATATATATATATATATATATATATATATATACATATATTTACCCTCTACTTTGTTGTGATTGGTAATATACCATCATAAAGTATCACATAGACTGACAATATAAAATCAGACCAATGGAACGCTTTCATGTCATATATGATGTCAAAATGAGGCACCAGGAAGCAAGAGATGAGTGGGTGTGTTTAGGAAAACACAGAAGAGACATCACTTTAATGATCGCATGGCATCATCATGATAGCAACTTTCAGCACTCCAGGCACCACAGTTCCCATGATGCATTGCCAGCATTCTTGCTATAAGAGCATAATAGGAAATGTAGTCCGCAATATCTGGAGTGCCAAAGGTAGACTATCCCTGGCCTAGAAGGTAGAGGTGAAGTTAGCACACTTTAAAAGCATACACCCCAAATCCCTACCAACATGGGTAAAATTTAAAAAAAAGAAACTTTACATATGCAGGATACATAGAAGTGATGTGGTTACAAATCAACTATCAATGGGAAAAAACAGGCATTTTAATTATTTTCCATCCAATTTAAAATGCCTCCTAGTGAATAACCTTCTTGGAGTATACAACTGGCCTGTATCCCAATGTGCAATGTATTTTGTATTTCAACATATCCAGCAATGTGCAGCACATTGTACTTTTATTCTCCGCACCTTCAGGACATTGAATGGAAACTATCCAATTAAATGTGGATCTATTATTTCCAAGTTGGCAATGAAGCAGTTCAAACAAGTCCACCTTTAAACCCTAAGGGGGATAATGCACTGGAAATAACGTGAATTGCATAATTTATGTGAAAATACTAAATGGAAGTATTTGTCTCTTGTTAAAATGGAAAAAAGGAAATTAGTTATAAAGTTATGTAAAGTTTTGACTCAGAGTTTTTCTGTGCTTACATTTTTGTTTATTTTAATTGAAGTATGTTTGAGGAAACCATACAACAATAAGACATTGAAAATTAACTTGTGATGAATAATGAACATGGAAAGTGATAGCCGAACCTGTTTCTATACACTTATAAGGAATTGGTAGAAAACATTACTATAGAGGAGCTGATAAGAAAGGTGGAGATTATAGTATTCATTTAGGTCCTTAGAGTGGCTGGGCTTAACTCAAACGTCTCCAGTGGTAGAGAATACATAGTCAATAAACTAGTTAAATTCTGGGAAATCAGAAAAACACTAATCAGGAGTAGTAGATAGGATATGTGATAAACAAAGTTGTCTTAAACTAGAATTCAAAACCGTAAAATAAGAATGTGTTAACAAGTAGCTGAGTATATGAAAAGGCAAATATACCAAGGAGAGGTAGGTATACATGGGCACAGCTTGCAAACTCTTTATCCTGCACCAGTCTATCAACACCAGAATGTACAGATGTGTTAATGCAAGAATGATACTTGAGAAGATGTTACTACTACTAGTAGGAGAATAATTAAACGATGCAGGTCTGGTCTTCGAACAGAACTAACAGGTAATGTGACTTGACTACTAGACATTGAAAATCATCAGTAAAGCAGATAACTTGTATCAAATGATAAAAGGCTCACGTGTGAGCTATGAAACCTGGATAAGGTAATAAAGAAAAATAGAATCAAAATAATCAATGTAATCAACGTTTCGATTCATCCTGAAGAATCATTTTCAAAGTGGAGGCACTTTTACAGTAGTTATTATGTGACCAAGTACTGGATTTGTATGCATATAAAAAATGAAAATCAGGGGCAATGTGAGTTTAAGTTCGATTAAAATGAAGGTTAGGACCATTGATCAAACATTATGAACAATACTATTTCACTCCATACAAACTCAGTAAAAGGCTGAGAGCATCAGCTGACATACTCAGTCTATAACTGGCTGCAGTGTAGATGGGAAGGAAACCAGTAGGCAGAGGTGTCAGGTGCCAGAGCCCAAACTTCTGGGTAACATCACTGCAAAATGGTTTAACTCCTGGACGTAAAACAATCTTCTGGCCCCATAACAACTTACATGAACTTGAGTTGTTATATTGTTCCTTTAATAAAAAAAAAAACAGATACCAGGATCCAAAATACACTTAGGAGGAAAGTAACGAACACTAAAAGGATAGAGCCATTTCAAGATAAAGAAAAATAGTAACAATTAAAGTTTTTAGGCTAACAATGCTTATCACACCGCGTCCAACATAAATAGTACGTTGTCCTTGTGCAAGTGCACACCACAGGGAAATAATATAGATACATATTATTTGGGGGGATGAGGGGGGGAGGGGGTTCAATGGCTGCAGAGCAAGTAAGGAGCCCCAGTGGCACACAAGAGAACTGCACATTTATGTACTTTATGTAAAACATATTCTTGCATTCCTTATTTTTTCTACTTTTATTAGCCAGAACATATTTTCTACATAGAACATCAACATGTTCACTGTGACCATTATATACTTTAATTACTGTCATGTACATCTGATTTATAGTAATAAAAGAGTCCAACATATATAGTAGAAGTGCAAAATACAAGTTTATAGCAAAAGTATCATGCAAATGATTCTTGTTATATAGTTGTGTGGAACTGAAGTTGTGTATTATGTTTGTCATGCAGACAGCTGACTCATATATTATCAAGTAACTTTCCTTGCACAGTATCATGTCATTATTATTACATTTTTGGTAATTCTTTAAAGTGCATCCACATTTTATTTTTATTACCAGAAGGCAAATAATGCATCTGTGGGTGATTAAGGGTGCTATGCTATTCTATTCAATGATGCCGACTAATAGACTTGCATAGAGTCCAAATAATCAGTGCCAGAATTACAGCTGCAGAGGTCACAAACACTGCTCATTTATATAATTTGTATGGGGACATTGTAAAAGATATGAAAGCACATACCACACGGAAACACATGGAAAGTGGCCACAAGCTGACGCTCACTAACAGAAATGGATGGATACATCACGGAATAGTTTTTTTGGGGGGATATTGACCCTTTCACCTACAGCCTTTTTTTTGTATATACTTTTTTTCCCCTTTTTGAGAAATTTTTTGTTTCCCTTACCCTTTTTCTTTTTGAATTTTTGTTTCTTTTAATGACCCTCCTCCAAATCCAATAAAGCATTATTTTTAATTTTAGATATTGTTGTTTAGATGCAACGGGATTGAGCATTGATTTATTTATTGTATGTTGTATACTGCCATTGATATCTAGACCACACTATGTATAATGATATGGAGTGGGAATATCTAATTATTATTATTATTATTATTATTATTATTATTATTTGTAATTCTTTATTTTAGTTGTGCATAGGTGATACAGACAAGCCTGCAATGCCACAACAGCTAGAGCAAACTATTCAATCAGCATTTTAAAACAATTGTATGGTAATTGAGATCAATGCACATTTTGTATGTTAAGGTAAGAGGAATAACAAGATGACAAACATGTCAGGTCAGGTAGGCATGTGACTTAGCCTAGTTAAACATATTGACATGAAGGAACATCCGAGATTAAGAGAATATGCTTAAAGGAGACATTTCCACTATGTGCACACTATAGAAAAGCAAGAAATGAAATGTCAAGAGACTTGCAGCTTTATCCTCCCAGTGAGCCCCCTCATCATGGTAGCTACGGACACTCTGAGTGGAGGGTATAAAATGGAAATCAGCAAACGCAAAGTAGAGGGACCTCATTTACCCGTAATGTGGCACCCATTAT
The DNA here is from genome assembly GCF_036172605.1 of Pelobates fuscus. Classification (NCBI taxonomy): domain Eukaryota; kingdom Metazoa; phylum Chordata; class Amphibia; order Anura; family Pelobatidae; genus Pelobates; species Pelobates fuscus. Next base: position 220,430,905 of record NC_086318.1, on the reverse strand, counting down.
GGGTTATGGGTGTCATGCGGCTGCAGATAGTAGGCCGCAGGCCAAGTAGCCTCCAGATGCCTCCACCTTTAGTTGGGAACGGGCCTGGGCATGCGGAAGCTTCTGCTTGTTCCGCCGCCATTTTCTTGCTCTCTGCACTATGAGGGCCGCTAAACTGCTCTAGCGTTGCGGCTCTGAAACTCTGGGTGAATCACTCACTTTTGGCCCACCAGCTTGTGGTTCTCTGAGTGCCACCTCGTTCCATATGCTTGAAAGGGACTCACGTGCCCCGCTGCCTGTACTCCAATGTTGACTCTCCTGGAAAAGTGTGTGGAGCTGATCGGTGGGGACCGGGATAACCCCACCGGTCCAAAGGAGGGGGCAATTCACAGGAGTCCCAGCTACAGCTTAAGAACCAGGTGAGCTGCCGTGAGCCTTGAGTGGATTAGTCTAGCATCGTAGACGCCCGTGCAAGGTACGGTCGGGTACAGCAAAGACTCCCGGGTAGAATTAGTGGAGGCTGCTGTCAATGAGTGCAGATAGCCAGGGGATAAGCCTTGATATTTGTCACGATTCTGGGAACCAAACACGCTAACATACACACAGAAAAGGTGCAGTACCGGACCTTAGAGTGGCCGGGCTAAGCACACAAAGAATAGTCAGGAGACAAGCTGAGTAAGGGGAACCAGAAGACAGAATAACGAGAAACAAGCCAGGTCAAAGGGTAGGAGAAAGTCACAAAGTCAGATAAACAAGCCAGAGAGTACGTAACCAGAAACACAAGTTCGGTAGCAATACTAGCAAGCAAAGACCACAACAGGGCAGAGAGTAACAGGAAAGGTAAGTATTTAAATCCTTAGGTTAATTCTGATTGCATAATTTCCGATCAGAATTAGCAATCACACGTGATTGAGGCACTGTACCTTTAATGCCGGGTCAGGTGGCTGACCCCGGCGTTTATTAAATTGGGCGGTCTCCCAGCGTGCAACATCATGCATGCTGCCGCTGGGGGACGTAGAGGAAGACGCGGGCGGCATCTGTGGCTGGGAGGATGCTGCCCGCCGAGCGCACGCCAGGAAGGAGACCGCGGACGGCTGGATGGTGAGTGCCGCGAGCGGACTGCAGCCTCCCCTCGCAGCCGCCCGCGGGATCCTGACAATATTTGTTGCCAAATGCGGGAGCTCTTGCTGAGCAAATTTTGGCTGTCAGGCTCTGCCCCTCCAGAATATCTAATTATTTTTGTAATTTTTCATTGTTTTGTAATTTCTTTTGTGTGTCCCTTAATGTTTTTTCCCTTTCTCCTTGTTATACTCATGTTACATAAAGCAAAAATTTCAATAAAAAAACACTTGAAAAGAATAGTTGTTAAATGAAATGCCACAAAAGAGAAGTATAAAAAATGAATACAAAATGCAATCAGCATTTGTGTTTCAGGGTCCTTCAATGTTTCACAAAGACCATTTATGGTTACACCACCACTTGGGGTGCAGTAAGCCAGGGTGAAGTACAGATGAGTTTGAATTTCAGCTCCTGACACTTTTTCCTACAATAGCCAACATCAGTGTTTTACTTTTGCACATGTGGGAGAATAGAATAGTGATGTCTATGGAGGATCACGCAAGACCATTGTAGCCTCCATAGATGTTTTTTTGCAATGTACGAGATAATACCTTATTCCTACAGTTGTCACTAGCCATGGCTGTAGAAAGTGACACAAATTGATGGTGGTAGCTCTGCTTTTCTCAAGTTAGAGATTTACAATCAAACAAAGTAGTCCATACTTTGCCTTATGAAATATTTTGACTGCGCTGTAATATCTATGAATTTCTAGCACAGTCTTTATAATCATTTCATAAAGTGTTTATATTTGTGAAATATTAAACAAATAAATTTGGTGACATTAAATCTGTCTCCTATAGGGTTAACCCCAGTAAGAGTGTTACACCTTTACTATCATGGGGTATTGTCTGGCACAGTTTCTTGGCCCTTATATGTTCAAACGGGTTAATCCCTTAAATTAAGTCACCATAATTAAGATCCTCCTACCCCTTCCGGGTGGCTATGGGTCTCAAAGCCATATAATATAGAAAGCAAACAAAAACACAGGAATTAGCCTTGTACTGAAACTCCCACTTCTCTTTGACAGCAACAATGGCTATAGTATTCATCATCCCAAATATATTAGTAAAATAGTTATCTTTACATTTTTTCTATATCCTTATAACCAACAGAGGTTTATCACTTTCAAAACAACATTTCTCTGTCATTTTTTGTTTGGCTACTTTAGCTCAACATGTGACATTTTCTTTTCAAAGGGACATTATAGTAGCCAGAGAAACTACAGCTTAATGTAGTCATTCTGGTGAGTATAGTTAGTCCCTGCAAGCTGTTTCATGTAAACACTGCCTCTTCAGAACACCTCCATTGGCAGTCACTCAGATGGCCATTAGAGGTGCTTTGTGGGTCAGTGCTGCACGTGTAGCACTGACATTCAGCATCTCCACACTCTGCATGGAGACACTAAACTTTCTCCATAGAGTTGCATTTGACTCTGCCCCACCCCACCTCCTTGGCTGAGATAATCAGAATTGACAATCTCAGGCCAATCCAATGCTTTCCCTTGGGGTCAGTGCAGGCAGACCCACGCAGAGCTGGAATAAAGTGAGTTTTTATACTATTTAAGGTGGGACAATAGTGGAGCTGCCACCTAAATAGTGTTTTTAACATTACAGGGTCACACGTTTGTATTCCTGACCCTATAGTGTTCGTTTAATTCACTTTGAATGAATTCCTGGCAATTCAAACTGTAGTGAATTATCCGGGTTGTATAAATTCAACTAAAACTACTTGATTGACATCTTCAATTTGGCAATGCTTTCTTCTAAGTAATGCAACAAAATGTTTTGTTAGGTCAGAATGTTTCAAAGTGCCTGGAAGATATCATCATTATTTTCATCTGTTGGGAAAGAGATGGAATAGAATATTGATTCCGAACTTATAGGCATAGCCAGGCACACTCTGTTACTTTGTGTTCAGAAACCTAAGAAAAAAGTCAAGCACCAATTGAATGGCTGCACACACAATAAAAGGTAAGCAGATTTATTTCCCCTACTTACGACACAATTACAACGGAGTTTAATTTTAACATTTGTTGTATTTTCTGTACTGTCACAATGTTGGGCAAGATTTTTCAAGCCAGTTAATTGTTAACATGCCTAATAATAATTAGTTCATTTTGCATACTACTTACATCACAGTTAAAGGAGCACTTTCACTTCCCAGGATTTTAAGTATTATGTTTACTTATGCCTATATTTTACAAATATGAACTTGTGAGGTGTGAGGAATTTAATTAAATGTAGAAATTCACACTTCTTTATCCTGGTGCCCCCCCATGTAAGTAGTGTCTCGGGTGAAAACCTAATCCCTGTTTCCACTACAGTTTTAAAGAAAGACAGCCACTTTTTCTTAGAAGTTTTTGTTTGTCTCTCCTGAGCTGCAAGGGAGACTGAGAGCATCACCTGATCACTTTCAGCCAATGAGCTAAGCCTTACAACACTAGTCTGGGCTTAGACAAAACATTTACTTGAATTCATTAACCCCTTAAGGACGGCGAGCGTTCTATGCCGTCCTTAAGGAAGCGGCATAGAACACCCAAACCGTCCTTTGTACTGACCCGGTCGCCGGCGATCACGGTATGGGGACTCACCTGGGAGCCAAGGGAGTCCCCCTCAGTCCTTTTCGGCCCCCCTGGGCCATGTGATCGCGAGGCCCTTGCGAGGACCTCGCGATCACATGGACGGCATAGCCGTCCATAACAATGCCAGCAGGGGGAGTGCCTGTAGTCATCCCCCTGCTGTCTGAAAATAAATAAAATAAAAGTTAAATCAGTGTAAAATTAAATAATATATACTTAGATCATATATAAATTTATTATATATATATGATCTAAGTATATATATACACATATACATACACTAAGTGTATTTTAATATTAATATATATAATTATAAATATATATTAATAACAAAATACACGTACAATGATATTGATTAAATATATAAATATATTTTTCATTATATATATTTATATATAATGTAAATTAAATAAATCTGTAAATACGTTAAAAATTAAATAAAAAAAATAGAAAATAAATAAATACAAAATATATATATATGTGTAAATTCATTCTAACTTTATTTTAAAATTTATATATATATATATATATATATATATATATATATATATATATATATTGATATCAAAATACATGTAGAACGAAATAATATATATATACATATACATAAGTATATACGTATATATCACTATACAATAAACCATACACAAGATCCAGCGCACTCACCTATCTACTAAACAGCAACTTCAATGTTGACAGATTTTATTAGTTTTTAAAAGGTTTTGTTTAAAAACACCTTATCTAGGCAAAAAATTATGGGGATGTAGTTACATTATATGATCATACATTGCATAAGCCTGCCACAACGTCAATGTACCCCATCTTTGGCAGGTCCTACTCTCACAGTCTAATGTCTGCTCTTATGAGATTAACCCACTTACTTGGGGAACAAATTCCATCTGAGGCTCTCTGCAGTACAAGGCTAAATAGGGACCTGAGATGAGGCACCTGTGACAGGACAGGGATGGAATTTGTTCCCCAAGTAAGTGGGTTAATCTCATAAGAGCAGACATTAGACTGTGAGAGTAGGACCTGCCAAAGATGGGGTACATTGACGTTGTGGCAGGCTTATGCAATGTATGATCATATAATGTAACTAAATCGCCATTATTTTTTGCCTAGATAAGGTGTTTTTAAACAAAACCTTTTAACCCCTTAAGGACCAAACTTCTGGAATAAAAGGGAATCATGACATGTCACACATGTCATGTGTCCTTAAGGGGTTAAAAACTAATCAAATCTGTCAACATTGAAGTTGCTGTTTAGTAGATAGGTGAGCGCGCTGGATCTTGTGTATGGTTTATTGTATAATATGGCCCCCAGCAGCACCCCATTTAAGCATGTTCAGGTGAGTGCAACCACCCCCCCCCCATGTTCCATATATATATATCACTATATATATACCTATATATAAATAAAAATAATTAAAAAAAATTATATACACATATATAATAATTCTACGTATATATTTATGTAATAATTTTACATAATTAGGTACTTTTATTAGTTACAATTAGCAGGACAACCCAGGCCAAAAGTATAGGGAATTTAATTTGCTAGCACTATATTTGACCCTGTAACTTTCCAAGACACCATAAAACCTGTACATGGGGGGTACTGTTTTACTCGGAAGACTTCGCTGAACACAAATATTAGTGTTTCAAAACAGTAACATGTATTACGACGATATTATCAGTGAAAGTGACATTTTTTGAATTTTTCACACCCAAATGGCACTTACACGGACAATATAATTTTTGTGTTACTGTTTTAAAACACTAATATTTGTGTTCAGCGAAGTCTCCCGAGTATAACAGTACCCCTCATGTACAGGTTTTATGGTGTTTTCAAAAGGTAGAGAGTCAAATATAAGGCTTGTGTTTCAGTTTTTTCACCAGATTGGTTACGTTGCCTTTGAGACCGTACGGTAGCCCAGGAATGAGAATTACCCCCATAATGGCTTACCATTTGCAAAAGTAGACACCTTAAGGTATTGCAAATGGGGTATGTCCAGTCTTTTTTAGTAGCCACTTAGTCACAAACACTCTCCAAAATTGACGTTCAAATTAGTTTTTTGCATTTTCAAATATTAACACTAATTGTGTCCAGTGTTTGTGACCAAGTGGCTACTAAAAAAGACTGGGCATACCCCATTTGCAATACCTTGGGTTATCTACTTTTGCAGATGGTATGCCATCATGGGGGTAATTCTCATTCCTGGGCTACCATCTGCAAATATTTGATGTTAAATGAAAGCCCTGTTTCCCTGAATAAAATTATATATAATATTAAATTATGTTTTATACCTAAATATTTGATGTTAAATGAAAGCCCTGTTTCCCCGGAATAAAATGATATATAATAAGTGTGGGTGCACATAAAATGAAAGAGGTGAATTACGCCTGAACAGACATAGCGCAAATTCAAGTTTTTATTTTGTTTTGATCACAACGTGTACTTAAGGGGTTAACTTTACTTCTCCCCCAAAACAAGACTTACTTGAATTCTCACTTAGTAAATAACCCTGTTGGGCTTTGCCTTTTGGGAGAAAGAAGGAAACAACATAGTTTTCTGCCCTGCCCCCCTTCCAACCAAACACACTGACACAATAGAAGAATGCCACAGATTTTTTTGTGTTTGTTTTGAATCATCTGGTGTAAATGACTATGGCATCCCAGCCCTTTGGGGGTTTTAAAATGGCAGCATTGTTTGCCATTTTTTTTTAATCTCCATAGAGTTGGGATGCAATTTCCTGACAATTTGCTTTATTCTGATTAACCAAGCTTACTCTTTGTCCCTCTCCTGAGATAAAATTACTTTGGCAAACCCTCACCACTATAACCACTCATGCACCACAATACCACAATACAGAGGTCCTCACACTGCACTCAATCTTAAGTGAACAATGAATCAAACCACTGCCAGTGATACTCAACACCCCTGATCCCACTGGTCTACAACACTTCCAGTACAACCAACTGGTCCACTGCGCTAATCTCCTACCAACAGGACATAGGGATATGACAAAATATGAACAGCTCTGCTCCTCTCACCCTCTGCAAAAGAAACTCCTTTCCTCTATGTACCATCTCCTGCAGAATGCCAACATACAAGCTGCTCCATCCTTCACCGACAAATGGACTGGCGAGTTGCCAATTTCCATGTCCTCAGCCCAGTGGAAAAAAATATTCCTTCAGACACATAAATCTGCCACTAATCTTGCCACTCAAGAGAGCAACTACAAACATCTAACCCGTTGGCAGTACACCCCAGAAAACTTACATAAACATCACACGACCACATTGTAGGAGATGTCACCAACCTGATGCACGTTCCTCCCACATATAGTCACAAAGTACACTGATCACCAACTACAGGGAGTGCAGAATTATTAGGCAAGTTGTATTTTTGAGGATTAATTTTATTATTGAACAACAACCATGTTCTCAATGAACCCAAAAAACTCATTAATATCAAAGCTGAATATTTTTGGAAGTAGTTTTTAGTTTGTTTTTAGTTATAGCTATTTTAGGGGGATATCTGTGTGTGCAGGTGACTATTACTGTGCATAATTATTAGGCAACTTAACAAAAAAACAAATATATACCCATTTCAATGATTTATTTTTACCAGTGAAACCAATATAACATCTCAACATTCACAAATATACATTTCTGACATTCAAAAACATAACAAAAACAAATCAGTGACCAATATAGCCACCTTTCTTTGCAAGGACACTCAAAAGCCTGCCATCCATGGATTCTGTCAGTGTTTGGATCTGTTCACCATCAACATTGCGTGCAGCAGCAACCACAGCCTCCCAGACACTGTTCAGAGAGGTGTACTGTTTTTCCTCCTTGTAAATCTCACATTTGATGATGGACCACAGGTTCTCAATGGGGTTCAGATCAGGTGAACAAGGAGGCCATGTCATTAGATTTTCTTGTTTTATACCCTTTCTTGCCAGCCACGCTGTGGAGTACTTGGACGCGTGTGATGGAGCTTGTCCTGCATGAAAATCATGTTTTTCTTGAAGGATGCAGAACTCTTCCTGTACCACTGCTTGAAGAAGGTGTCTTCCAGAAACTGGGAGTTGAGCTTGACTCCATCCTCAACCCGGAAAGGCCCCACAAGCTCATCTTTGATGATACCAGCCCAAACCAGTACTCCACCTCCACCTTGCTGGCGTCTGAGTCGGACTGGAGCTCTCTGCCCTTTACCAATCCATCCATCTGGCCCATCAAGACTCACTCTCATTTCATCAGTCCATAAAACCTTAGAAAAATCAGTCTTGAGATATTTCTTGGCCCAGTCTTGACGTTTCAGCTTGTGTGTCTTGTTCAGTGGTGGTCGTCTTTCAGCCTTTCTTACCTTGGCCATGTCTCTGAGTATTGCACACCTTGTGCTTTTGGGCACTCCAGTGATGTTGCAGCTCTGAAATATGGCCAAACTGGTGGCAAGTGGCATCTTGGCAGCTGCACGCTTGACTTTTCTCAGTTCATGGGCAGTTATTTTGCGCCTTGGTTTCTCCACACGCTTCTTGCGACCCTGTTGACTATTTTGAATGAAACGCTTGATTGTTCGATGATCACGCTTCAGAAGCTTTGCAATTTTAAGAGTGCTGCATCCCTCTGCAAGATATCTCACTATTTTTAACTTTTCTGAGCCTGTCAAGTCCTTCTTTTGACCCATTTTGCCAAAGGAAAGGAGGTTGCCTAATAATTATGCACACCTGATATAGGGTGTTGATGTCATTAGACCACACCCCTTCTCATTACAGAGATGCACATTACCTAATATGCTTAATTGGTAGTAGGCTTTCGAGCCTATACAGCTTGGAGTAAGACAACATGCATAAAGAGGATGATGTGGTCAAAATACTCATTTGCCTAATAATTCTGCACGCAGTGTATTGGAAACTGAAACCTATTCCCCACTGTCTGGATGTACAGAATACAATACTATATAACCATCACTGTACACAATTCCGTTCTACCTTTAAGGATTCAGTAGCTACCCATTATATACCAGTATTATTATTTCTTTCTGTGTTTAATTCTTACATTTATGCCTATTTATCACCTGAAACTGCTACAGTATATTCCAGATCTTGCTTAGTTTCTCGATGATATGTACTGTATCTTATGATGTACTACATAAGGACACTTACTGTAACTTATAGCACACCATCTAATGTCAATGCATTGCAATATTTCAATAAAAATTTATAAAAAATAAAATAAAAAATCACCTTGGCAAAAGAGTTTGAGAAAAGATTTATACCCTGGTACTTAATGAAGGGAAGTCTCTCTTATCATTAGAACTCTCTCACTTGGGAATACTTCAGGGTTCAATATTTCAGATTTAGTAAAGTTAATTTTACAAATTGGGAAAGGACCTGTGTGCTTACTCTGTGGAAAACATACCGTTGGATTTGACCAACCGACACCCACCTCATTATATATAGGTGTGGCATGTTTATATGTTTTCAATAATGGTGCCCAGAATAGTGCCTCTCCCCCCAGGTGTAATGTGTAGAAGGGATCGTCGCAAAGACCATGGTCCAGTCAGAGACTATATCTCCTCCAGGATTCTGGTCTCAGTAGAGGAATCTCTGTGAAGTGAGACTGAAAGGGCAGTAAGTGGGAAGAGATAGTGGATTGTTGCCAACACAGGCACAGAATCCACTGCATTCGGCAGGAGCCAGGTATTGTCCCCTCTGCCTTTGTGCTGCCAGCCAACCTGGGTAGAAACTCACACTGATGCAGGTATTGACATCTCTGTCTGTTATCCTTCTCCCAGGCAGGTATTAACCTTTCTGCCTGTCTACCACCTTTTAGTAAGGTATCGTCTCCATCGCCTTGACATATCTGGATGCCATGGCATTTGTGGCTCATCGTGATTAGCTAAATGATGGCAGTTCCAAATATGCTGTTACAAGCCTCTCCAGGAAGGAACACTAAACGCTAAACACTAAACGCTCATTAAAGATCCCCAGTAACAGTGAATAGTGCAGTTGGTAAGCAGGTCTTAAAGTCATGCTACTGGAATAATTGCAAGTACAAGCCAGTTCCTAATGGAACTACAACACAGTACTTTATTTCCACTCAGGACTAGCCTTTGTCTACATTACATTATAAGTATGGTGATACACACAATACAACACAAAAACCATAATTAGATAGGGAATCATACAGGCAATCCCTTAACAATAAAATATTTATAAAATGGTGGGAGAGATAAACACTGACAATAAATGAATTCCATGCCTGCATAAACCATAATATGCAAATCTACCTGCATATGCAAATTAATGAGGCTTGCAATTTAGGTAGTCCACATAACTATTGCAGTCACAACTGGCCCAGACATATTTTAAGCACAGCTGCCCAGTAAGAAGGGGTGGAGGGCAGGGGCATATTAGCCGCGAGGCAAACAAGGCATTTGCCTTGGGCGGCATTTTCCAGCCCCCAAATGCCCACGGCAAATGCCTTGTTAGCCTTGCGGCTAACTGGGCTGCCGGGCTGGTTGCTGGGCAGGCGGCTGGCGAGGGAGCACTTCCTCTGAGCTGTCTGCTCAGCTCCCTCGCGCGCCGCACAGTGAGGCTGGGAGGCGGAGCCGGAATATGACGTCATCTTCCGGCTCCCAGCCTCACTCTGCGGCGCGCGAGGGAGCTGAGCAGACAGCTCAGAAGAAGAGCTCCCTCGCCGGCCGCCCGCCCGCCCGCCCGCCCGCCCAGCAACCAGCCCAGCAGCCCGACCGGCAGCCCCACTAGACCCCAGGGAGGTAAAGAAACCCCCCCCCAGCATTCCCAAAGGTAAGGAGGCTGGGGGGGGGGGTAGATTAAATTAATTATATTATATATATATATGATATTATATATTATATTATATATATTATATTATTTATATTATATTATTTATATATTATTTATATTATATTATTTATATATTATTTATATTATATTATTTATATATTATTTATATTATATTATTTATATATTATTTATATTATATTATATATATATTATTTATACTATATTATTATATATATATATTATTTATATTATATTATTATATATATATTATTTATATTATATTATTATATATATATTATTTATTATATTATTATATATATATTATAGATTATATTATTATATATATATTATATATTATATTATTATATATATATTATATTATTATATATATATTATATTATTATATATATATTATATATTATATTATTATATATATAATATATTATATTATTATATATATATATTATATATTTATTATATATATAATATATTATATTATTATATATATATTATATATTATATTATTATATATATATTATATATTATATTATTATATATATATTATATATTATATTATTATATATATATTATATATTATATTATTATATATATATTATATATTATATTATTATATATATTATATTATTATATATATATTATATATTATATTATTATATATAATATATTATATTATTATATATATATATTATATTATATATATATTATATATTATATTATTATATATATATATTATATATTATATATTATATTATTATATATATTATATATTATATTATTATATATATTATTATATATATATTATATATTATATTATTATATATATATTATATATATTATATTATATATATTATATTATTATATATATATTATATATATTATATTATATATTATATTATTATTATTATATTATATATTATATTATTATTATTATTATATTAGATAATATTATATAATATTATTATATTAGATAATATTATATAATATTATTATATTAGATAATATTATTATTATATATTTATATATTATATTATACATTACATTATATTATATATCAGAGAGTGTGTGTGTCTGACAGAGAGTGTGTGTGTCTGACAGAGAGTGTGTGTGTATGTGTCTGTTAGCTAGTGTATGCGTATCTGTCAGTGAATTTGTGTGTGTGTGTATTTAGAAGACGGGGGAGGGGAAGTGTTGGGTGGGGGTGTCGCGCGGGGGAGGGGGCGCCTGAGTTTTGTCCTGCATAGGGCAGCACAAAACCAGGATACACCACTGGTGGAGGGGCATAGTGTTTTGTCATCACCAATGACAAGCACACCTCCTCTTAAAGTGAGCATGTTAGTTCAATGATCTTCCGTGAAAGACTATGCGCAGAGCCCTGCTGAAGAGTTCTCGCATGTGAAAAAGGCCTTGTATTTGTGCGGTGTATGTCTGTGCCCCACACACAGACTGACCTATGCACATACACGCTGTCCCCCCACACAGACTGACACAGACTGACTCATATACAAACAGAATGATCCACACACACTAACCCCCCCACACCTCAAATCACCCACCCCCACACACACCCACTGACCGATACAGACACACATATAGTGACTCATACAGAGTGCACATTTACCAGCAGCTACCTGGATGCCTCATTCCCTCCTTGCTCTGGTCATAGACGAGCTTCCACTCTTCTCCCTGTTTCTCCCTCGTGCTGCTCTCTGTGACCCAGGAGGATGTGAAACTTAATCACTTCCTCCCAGCACAGTGCCCCCTGTGGCCACAAGAGGACACAGCCTTCTATGACTCAATTCTTCAGGGAAGGAGGTAGGGGCCCCCCGACCGACTACCCACTTCTGTACACCGCCCATCAGGCAAGCGGCAGTATGGATCAGTGGTGGAACTCCCGCCCTGTGGTGGGCCCCCCTAGTGCTCTGGGCTCAGGTGCAGTCACACCTGCCCAGCATGACAACAACCTCCAAGGTATAGGGACTGGAGCCAGTATTCCTTTTAAGTCATTTTATTTTACATGGAGCAGCCATGTGTGAAAAACTAAGTACACCTTATGATGCAATCGCAGTAATCGTTTATGTATGTATTATAATTATTTATAAAGTGCCAACAAATTCTGCAGCACTGACTAACAGACAAGTATTTATAACCAGACGAGTTGGACGCACAAGAAAAGAGGTTTGAGGGCACTGCTCAAATGAGTTACATTCTAGAGGGAAGGATAAAGTGTGCGCCTGTCTATGCATACCTGTCTTTGTATGTCTGTCTATATTTGTGTATGCCCTTCTGTGTCTGTGGGTTCCTGTATGTACCTTGTCTGTGTCTGTGTATGCCTATCTGTTTGTGCCTTCCTGCATTTGTGTGCTTGTTTGTGACAGTGTGAACCTGTGTGTGTTTTCCCATCTCTGTGTATACCTACCTGCCTTGAAATAACTGTGACTGTGTGTTAAGGGAAAGAGTGTGGGAGTGCCACGGGTGGGGTTCATCAACAGATATGGATAGACCTTTAGAAAGGTATGACCAAATTACACTTAGATTAAATGGACCTATAGTGTCTCAATGGAGCGTAATTACTCCTATCCATCATTTAATTGAAGAAAGATCTGGGCATACACAGTTTGTCCAAAGCAGACTTAATTTGATAATGGAGCAGGCAAAGTTTCGGCTTTACAATAAAGCCTTTCTTAAGGCGTTATCTAATTAAGTGTGCTATGGTCGATTTGCGTGTTCCTAAACCCTTCTTTAATTATCAAATTATTTTTGGGCTCAAACCCGGGGTATATTTTTGACCCTATCAACATCTCTGTTCATTCAACTGGCTGCAGTTTTCTTACCATGCAAAATATAAAAACCATGAAAAATTAAAAATAAAATATTTTTGCTTAACACTCTGCAAGAAATTATTGTTTTGTTTAGTGAATAATCCTCAGATCTGTAATCCTTAGTATTTTATATTCACATAACATCCTTGTGGCCACTGCAGCATGCAGGACTTAACTCAAAATTACTTCTGTTCAATTCGCATAGTCAAAGAGTATTCACCATGCCAAGTAGCAGATAGAACATATAGGGTAAAATCCTTCATTCACACATTGAAAATATATAATCAGTGTCCCCATGTTCGCCCTGATGCCCACTGGTATTTCATGTGTCGAACCACCTCCTTCCAGATTCTGTGTTTCAGGCACATGTCAAAATGCAATGATGTAATCGTGACAGGCTCCGCTGACACCTATGGAGCTCCGGCAAAGCAATGACTGTCTGCATATACAGGGCCGTCCCTTCCATAGACCTAGGAGACGAAACGCACAGGGTAAGATCTAAATACACACGTTTATGCTGACATCACAATTTCTAAAGGAAAGGAGGATGAGATTCACTTTTGCACCTGCACTTTAATGTTTGACCCATCTCCTCCAGATACTTGATGATGGGCTTTTAATTTTATTTTATTCTGTAAGTGTGACCACTAAAGCAGTTTGTTTTATATAGTGTTGCACAATGTTTCTCTACCATTTCTTTACCTGCAATTCTGAGAATATTAGAAGACCGTGATTACCAGAATTTTACTACACACCTAATAAGCTTCTGTTTACCATACGGTTGTGAGTTTAACCCCTTAAGGACGGAGGACGGTTCAGGACCGTCATCGGCATTTTTGCGTTGCCGACCGGTGACGGTCCTGAACCGTCCTAACCGTCCAATGTACTTACCCGATCGCCGTCGTTCCCCCGGCGGCGATTGGCGGTGCTCCCGGTGTGGGGAGACTGCCTGCAGCCCAGACAGTCTCCCCATGGCGGTTTAGGACCCCTGTGGCCATGTGATCGCCCAACATGGCGACCACATGGTCACAATAGGTGTCCATGTGTCTGCCTGCAGGGGGACTGTCTGTGCTGACAGGCAGTCTCCCTGCTAGTGTAAAATAAAAAAAATTTAAATAAAGTGAAAGTTAATAAAAAAAATTATTATTATATATGTGTATATATGATATATAGACATATATTATACCTATATAATATATGTCTATATATCATATATATAATGTCATGCTAAGTGTATTTTTATATTAATATGTACATATATTAATATAAAAATACACTTATAATTAAATTACACACGTATATATATATAATATATAATAACTATATATATATTGTATATATATTATTATAAAATACGAATAATAAGTCATTTAAATTAAATTAAAAAAATTAAAAATAATACAAAATTTTTTAAAAATTATATATCTATACGAAATTTTATTCTAACTGTATTTTGATATTAATATATATATATTTATATCAAAATACACTTAGAATGAAATTGTATATATATCTATGTATATATAAATAAATAAAAAGAATGCAAACTATTCATATGTCCATATACAAAATTACATAAATAATTATATAAATATACACGTAGACTTCAAATATATAAATATGCATATATATTTAAATTCTACGTGCGTATTTATGTAATATTTTTACATAATTAAGTTATTTTATTGATTGCAATTTAAGGGACCTGCCTGCCGAAAGTCCAGAGAATTTTATTTGCTATCACTGTATTTTACCCTGTAACGTTCTACGACACCCTAAAACCTGTACATGGGGGGTACTGTTTTACTCGGGAGACTTCGCTGAACACAAATATTAGTGATTCAAAACAGTAAAACATATCACAGCGATGATATTGTCAGTGAAAGTGACTTTTTTGCATTTTTCACACACAAACAGCACTTTTACTGATGATATAATTGTTGTGATACATTTTCCAGTTTTGAAACACTAATATTTGTGTTCAGCAAAGTCTCCTGAGTAGGACAGGACCCCCCATGTACAGGTTTTATAGCGTTTTTGAAAGTTACACGGTCAAATATATGGGTCAAATATTTTTACATTGAAAACGGCCAGGTTGGTTACGTTGCCTTTGAGAGCATATGGTAGCCCAGGAATGAGAATTACCCCATGATGGCATACCATTTGCAAAAGAAGATAACCCAAGGTATTGCAAATGGGGTATGTCCAGTCTTGTTTAGTAACCATGTAGTCACAAACACTGGCCAAAATTAGCGTTCAATTTAGTTTTTTACTTTTTTCACACACAAAACAAATATGAACGCTAACTTTGGCCAGTGTTTGCGACTAAGTGGCTACTAAAAAAGTCTGGACATACCCCATATTGAATACCCTGGGTTGTCTACTTTTAAAAAAATATGTACATGTGGGGTGTTATTTAGCGATTTATGACAGATAATAGTGTTACAATGTCACTATTGATACATTTTAAAAATGTATGTTTTGAAACCGCAATATCCTACTTGTACTTATAGCCCTATAACATGCAAAAAATAGCAAAAAGCATGTAAACACTGGGTATTTTTAAACTCAGGACAAAATTTTGAATCTATTTAGCAGTTTTTTTTCATTCGCTTTTGTAGATGAGTAAAAGATTTTTCACATACAAGTCAAAAAACTTGTATTTTTTTCAATTTTTCATCATATTTTTTCATTTTTTTTAAAATTAAATTACATGAGATTATATTAATAATGGTATGTAAAGAAAGCCCCTTTTGTCCTGAAAAAAATATATAATTTGTATGGGAACAGTAAATGAGAGAGCGGGAAATTACAGCTAAACACAAACACCACAAAAGTGTAAAAAGATGCCTAGTAGCAAATGTACAACATCGCAAAAACAGTCCGGTCCTTAAGGGGTTAACATTGAATTATCTCCAAGTGTATTATTGTACTACTCTGTGTCTGGCCCTTGTTGTTTAATTTTGTAGATACATTTTTGTACAGTACATTGCAGAAACATATATGTTTGTTTGTTTTTTTAGGTGGGGGTGGGGAGTGGTTCAGCATTTCATCCTTGGACCCAGGCAGCATAATGTCATGGGCTAGCCCTGTGCATTCATGTTGTATGTTTGGCGCTTTTCCTACCGGAGGTGACATTGCTACATTGCTGGTTCCTAATGAGGATCAGGCTGTTCTCTTCACTCCCAGGTGGTTTACTTTATGCTCTGGATGACATCATATCTTTCCAGTGCTGATTTGCCTTGATGTCCACCCAGTGTATAGCCTGGCTGGTTGTAGTGTGGAGTGTGGCACCATTGCGCCTTGGAGTATTTTCTGTTTATTTATTGTTTTTATTCGCTTTGCAGGCATGTTGTAAAACATTATCTGCATAATGTCCAGTAATACCTATTTATGCACTTCACTGTTTATTTTAATGAATGTAAAGAAACATTAATTACACTTTAAAAATCCCACCAAGATTTGTAAAGGTCATTTGTGTGTACTGTACATTACTGAAATATTTAATCTTTTTAGTGTATTGTATTACTAAATGACAACATGACATTATGTTTGGGATAATTAACATTCCAACTTTTCAAAACTATAAAATTGTATTTCTTCAAATTTACTTATTTTCATTTCCTTTTTAATTAACAACTTATGATCTCCTCATGCTTTCACCAAGCTACTACCAGATATAACAATATTTATCTTGTAACTGGATTTCTGCAAAAAATTAAAGCAGAAGTGATATTGTGGTTTAGTGTCAAGGCCAAATCACTGAGGGTGAAATAGAACTCTCTGTGAATAATTTTTTGAGAGCTTTTACCAAAGGAATGTTGTTTAGACAAAGAATTCAGTTAAAATGTCAATCTCTATCTCATTTCACTTTACCTTATATCACGTCCCTTTTCCTTGTAGGATAGATAATTTTGAAGTAAGAACCTACATATTATTGTAAAGGAATTATTCAGAAAACGTTGTCCAGTCAGAGCCCAGCTAATCAAATGCTGGGAAGCTGTGTACACTTCATGAAACATACCAATTACAAAGTGTCTTGCTTATGTATGCAAAATGTATGCATTATATGCCATTTAATGTGAGAACGGAGCCTGACCTTCTTCAAGCTGTTTAGACGTATAGTGCACTACCGCTCACTACGAGTTTAATTATCTGCTGCAGAAGCTTCTGGGAAAAGCTGAGTGAACGTGCACAAGCCACTCTGTCCAGACTGTGGGAAGGTGAAAGGGAAAGCGTTCTTCTGAAGATGGGTGCCCGCTTGGGGTGACGCATTCTTGAAGGCAACTACTCCACCTATTACTCCCCTACCTGGGCCTCCTTGTATCGTCCACACGAACGGTAGATCACCCTTCGAAAGTGGCGATTACCATTTAGATCGTGTGGGGGAGAGACTTGGTCTTCAAGAGCACCTGCGTACATAGTCCAATGAGGCAGGCCCTTATACAGGCCTGGGGAAGCAGGGGTGTCCCATCCCAGGGCTGAAAATAGTACAGACTTCCTAAGACACATACCAGCCTTGGAACTTTCGGGAGTCGGCTGACCTAACAACAAGCCCCCTGCCTGAGCTCGGATATTGGCAGACAACCATTTTCTTCTCACGAGGCAGACTTTTCTAGGAGTTTCTTCCTTTCTTTTGTTTATACCCTAGCTATGCTTATTTACACATGTGTATGTTTGTTAGAACTCTTTATTACATGTATATCTTTAAATTCTTTTTAAAAAAGAGACTGACAAAAAAATAAAAATACCATTTAATAGACTGCCATAATTAAGGGCAATCAAATGTAAGGATATGACAAAACAGCTGACAGATAAAAATTAAGGAACACAAGTTATTTTCTTAAATTAGCTCTTTCTGCTGATTAGTAGATAAGTCCCTAATTGGTATCCTTAATCATGGCAATCCCGCATAAGAATACCAAATCAGGAGGCTATCTACTAAACAGATGAAAAGTCAACATTATTAACAAAAGCTGTTGATCTTTCTGGCAGCTGTTTGGTAGATAACTAAATCTAATTTTGGATCCGTATTTGAGATCACTATTTTAAGAGTAACAAATTAGAAAGATATCTGCTAAACAGTGTCCTAATTTGGCATGCTTTTGAATAATTGGGAATCATAGTTTTAAAATGTAGTTTCCAGATAATTGCTACATTTTGGAGAAATTCAAATTTTAAAATTATTGAATTGAAATAAAAAAACTGGAAAAAAATCATGCACATTTCAACCATTTAAATAGCTAATACAGTTTCTAGTTTCTGCTTCACAAAAATATTTGACTACTTTTCCTAGATAATAAAACCAGGCTGGTGCATTGCAAATGTAGCCATGGTTACGACAGTGAAAGATGAGCATGTGATTGGTTTAAACTATCTTTCTGTATGAAAGAAGGAGCAAATATTGCTAACTTGTTAACATAGCTAAAGATCCCCTATTTGTCATTGTCAAAAGAGTTTATCTATCTTAATAGAATTTTCACAATGGATGTAAAGGAGCGATAATTATTATATGATTTGTGGACCCAGGACATAAAACGAGAGAAATCTCAATGTATCTTTCCTGGTAAAATATTTTATAATTAAATAAATAAATAAATAATAGAGCGATAATTATTATATAGACGGTGGGGATTTTTTTTTTTTTCAAAACAAGGTAAGGATCTATATGTTATTCTCCATTCTCTTGTCATCTACAACATAATAAATAACTCCATGAATTAGCAATTCCCTCCCTTTAATCCATTAGCGAGTACGTTTTTTTTTTTTCAGTATCTGTGCATTCCCGACTTTCCTGAGATCTTTTGACTTTTTTCAGTGGCATCATGGTATTTGCTCATCAGGAAAAAAAAATCTGCATATAAAATGAAAAACAAACAAAAAAAATCCTATGTAATTCACTTTGTATTTTTATTATTTTTTTCTATCACCTATATAACCCCAATCTAGCTGTAGATGTGCTATTAATAACTTTCTGAACAAACTAAAATAACTTTCTGAACAAACTAAACAAATACAAATGTTATTCTAGCCCTAAATGTCATGCTAACCCTAATTCTAAACCTAACCATGATTCTACCACTAATGATAACCATAAAACCTAATTCTTCACTGGGACTTTATTAGTAGTACTACTCAGTCTGTTTGTGTATAGAGTCGCGCAAATACTTCTGCTATGTCTGGCATACCATGTAGGAGGCCAATGTTTTGGTCTCTGCCTTTTGCTGGTATACTGCTGCAAGAATCCGGTCAAGGACAGGCATCAGTAACCTGCAATAGTGCAGCTAGGCCCAACACCAATTCCTACATCTATAAAATCCAGGTGGTTCTCCCCAAAAGTTTTTTGGTGTATCATGATTATCTTTAACCCCTTCAGGACGGAGTCAATAGTGCACGTTCTGATCAAAACAAAACGTAAACAAAAACTGGAATTTGCGCTATATGTCTGTTCAACCGTAATTCACCTCTTTCATATTAAATGCACCCACACTTATTATATATCATTTTGTTCAGGAGAAACAGGGCTTTCATTTCATATAAAATATTTGTATATGAAACAATTTATTATGAATAAAATAAAAAAAAAACTGTAAGAAATTAGAATTATTTTTTTTAATTTGTAGTTCCGCCTCACATTTTAGCTGTAAATGTCATAATACTGTTAGGTTTTACTGCAACAAAATGCACATATTTGTAATCAGCGATGTCTCACGAGTACAACAGTACCCCCCATTAACAGGTTTTATGGTGTTTTGGAAAGTTACAGGGTCAAATATAGAACGTTCCATTTTCAAATTGAAATTTGCCAGATTAGTAATGTTACCTTTGAGACGGTGTGGTAGCCCAGGAATGAGAATTACCCCCATAATGGCATACCATTTGAAAAAGTAGACAACCCAAGGTATTGAACGTGGGGTATGTTTAGTCTTTTTTAGTAGCCACTTAGTCACAAACACTGGCCAAAGTTAGCGTTCATATTTGTTTTTGTGTGAAAAAAGCAAAAAACTAATATTTGGCCAGTGTTTGTGACTAAGTGGCTACTAAAAATGACTGGACATACCCCATTTGCAATACCTTGGGTTGTCTACTTTTGCAAATGGTATGCCATCATGGGGGTAATTCTTATTCCTGGGCTACCATACGGTCTCAAAGGCAACATAACTAATCTGGCAAATTTCAATGTCAAAAAAATGAAATGCGAGCCTTATATGTGACTCTCTAACTTTCCAAAAAACCATAAAACCTGTACATGGGGGGTACTGTTATTCTCGGGAGATTTCACTAAACACAAATATTAGTGTTTTAAAACAGTAAAACATATTACAACAATAATATAGTCCATAAAAGTGCCGTTTGTTTGTAAAAAATGCAAAAAACGTCACTTTTACTTAAAATATCATCGTTGTAATACAATTTACCAGTTTTAAACACTAATATTTGAGTTCAGCGAAGTCTCCCGAGTAAAACAGTACCCCCTATATACAGGTTTTATGGTGTCTTGGAGAGTTACAGGGTCAAATATAGTGCTTGCGAATTAAATTCTCTGCACTTTCTCCCTGTGTTGTCAGGCATGTCAATCAAATTTTAATTAATTAAATGACATAATTATGTTAAAAAATTACTTAAATATACACGTAGAATTTTAATATATATGCATTTATAGGTATTTAAATTCTACGTGTATACTAATGTAATCTTTCATGTAATTATATGTATTTATCTATCTGTATATATTTGCGGTTATTTGTATTTTATATATAGATAGATATATATAGAATGTCATTCTAAGTGTATTCTGTTTCAAATATATATATATTAATAACAAAATACAGTTAGAATGAAATTACATATGAATATATAATTTATTTTAAATTTTGTTTCAAGATTTTATTTATTTATTTTATTATTTTATTTATTTATTATTGTAATTATACGTATATATATATAATATATATATGTAGATCTATTATATATATAATATATATATACATATTATATATGTAACGTCATTCTAAGTATATTTTAATACTAATATATATATACTAATATTAATATTAAAATACATTACGTATGACGTTACATATATATAATATGTATATATATTATATATATAATATATATATATATTATATATATATAAATACTTGTATTTTATTTTAACATGTGTATTTAATTTTTTTTTTACACTACCTACCAGCAGGGGGACTCTCTAATATTTTAGACAGTCCCCCTGCTGGCAGATCCATAGCCAGCTATAGGGGGCCATGTGATCGCTCTTTGAGAGCGATCACATGGCCCCCGGGGACCTCATTTGCGGGAGGGGGGCTGCCTGGGCTCTCAGGCAGACCCCCAGAAGAGGATCGCGGCGGAGGTAAGTATAGCTTACCTCCTGGGGGCTTCAGCCGTTACGGCGTTCTATGCCGCCGCAACGGCTTTAAAGCCGCGACGGCATAGAACGCCGTAACGGCGTTAAGGGGTTAAAAAAAAAAAAACTATCCACAAAAACGGATTTAAAATGAGATGCCCCTCTAAAGATGATCCTAGGTTTCTCAGGTAGAATTGACTTTATTTACTATCCAATTTTAATAGGCCAACGTGTATTTATTGTTTTTTTTTAGTTTTTTTTTAATCAGTCTGTGTTCTTTATTAAAATCAACACTATTGTATCCCCAAAACTGTCCTGATTAAGAGTATTAAAATCTTTTTTTTTTTTTACTAATAATCTCTTCTGGTGGACTTTCTCCAATACTCCTCTTGGTATTGTTTCTCCCTAAGTGTTCATAGTAAATTATTAGCCGGCTGTCTAAAAACCCAAGGTGATATTTAAGAAATCATATTCTTTAGTTTTTATTCAAAATTCCTCCCTGTCACGGCAAGGGATCCTAATTCATTATTGCACTATGGAATATTTGTGTAGAGCACAGATGAACTAGCTGCCTGGTAGATATGGTATTGTCAATGTCAAAAGGGGTTAATTTGATTGTATTGTATGGTTTATAGCCTTAATTCCTTTTGAAACTGGGACCCCCACAGAGGTCAGATGACAGAAAGGGTAATGTAAATTGCACAGGAATGTGAAAACTGGAAGGTGTGAGATTCTACACGTGAAAAGCCTGAATGTCTGACTTCAGCCATATGTCCTGTACCCAGGGGCGAAATGAGACCACTCTGGGCCCCCGGGCAAACCTAGGCCCTGGGCCCCCTCTATAATCCAATATGTACATGTAGAAACATACATGGGTGTGTGCACTAAATAATTCATTTTTGTGTTTTTTGAATCCAAGGTTGTGTTTGTGTGAGTAGTGCCACTGTTTATATTTACATGTAGAGGAAGTGTGCGTAAAACAAAAACTCTATATCTTTATAGACCAGATGTGTATTTGTGTGCATTGTAGGAATACAGTAGTGATTTTGTATTTTGTATAGCGCATTGATGTATTTAGGGATGTGTGAAGTCAAAAGAATATTTGTGTGTAATAATAATGTGTGCAGATGTAGTGTTATTGAATATTTTTATGGACTGTGTTAGTGAGTGCAAACATTGCTTTTGTGAGACATGCATGTGTCTGTGTACGATTGTACTTCACTGGATGTTACTGTGTACATGTATTGTTGTATTTGAGAAGTATGTCTATACAGGGGTGTATTTTACCAAATGTCATAGTGTAACTTATCTTCCCATTCACTATCATTCTCTTACAAAGCACTTTTGTCTATCTGATCCCCAGGGGCTTTGCTAGGTGGATCTAGTCCCCAAAAATAAATTTTACATTAAGCTCGCCCAATGAACAACCCCAGCGCGACCGTAAAAAACTAAAATAAAAAATATGAACAAATAAAGAAACAAATAATAGAGAAACATATACATATATACAAAAGAATAGCAGTCTAAGGACTTTTTACAAAATTAAAATGATATTTTTATTACTAGCTATCAATAAAATGTTAGCATTTCATTTTTTAAAGCCAATTTTCCATGAGGAATTAATACAAATGCATAGACACACACTACTACACATACGCAGTCATACACTCACAATTAATACACAAATACACATATACATGAAACTGTTACACATACTCAGAGATGCACACACCACATATACCCAGACTTATACACATATACAATATGTTGCCTAAATACACACTCTTACACATATAGACATACACACATTCAATAAACAAAACAAAAAACAAGGCCCAAACCACTAGCCTATCAGATATTGTTCCTATATAGGGTTAACCCATACATTTCTGGTCCAGAAGGAGTTCATTATTTATATTATAGTTGCCAAGTAATTAAATCCAGAAGAGGTTAACTTCTTTATATACCAGGGGCTAGGGGATGCCCAATCCTCTGGCCCTAAAATTGTTAATATTGCCTTTTGAAGTGTCCTGGTGTCCCAAAGTCCTAGCCAACCCTCCTAATAAGTCCTCTCACATTTTATCCTGTAATAAAATAGTTATACTTACCTGTTTCAGTCCTGATCCCTGAGGTTCTCTGGTTTCACAGGAGGAGCACAGCCAGCCTTCCAGGAGCTCTGAGCAGCTTCCACTGTGACTGCAGTGAGAGAGCAAGCTACCGGGAGCTGGGCAAAGTATTTTTACAATTTCCCTATTTGTTTCTTCTAAACTCCCTTTTCTTACCTTAAACTGCTTGTCCTCCCTTCTGTTCAGGCTCCTTTCCGCATGGTCGGGGTTCTGTTTTTGAGAGGTGGGGATAACATGTAAAATCCTATCCCGCCTCCATCCACATACACTGTGAAAGGCTGCATTTCGTGCTTGGAGATAATTGCATTAGATTAGTACAGTGCCTGATTCAATGATCTCCCAAGCACAGAGGAGGGATTCTATTGTTTGTGTATGGGAGTGTCTCTGTCAGGATCGGGACAGGGATCCAACACGCAGAGTACAAACAGTAGCCAGATACATATACCGGACCTTAGAATGGCCGGACTAACGTAAGTAGTACAGTAGAGAATGGTCAAAGGCAAGCCGAGGTCGAGGGTAACAGAAGACAGGTAAGCGAGAGACAAGCCGAATCAAGGGTAACAGAGATAAGCAGAGTCGAGCAAACAAGCCGGGTCAAAACCAAAAGGGATAACAAGAAAACACGAGCACTGAGTGACTAGAACAAGCTAGAACCACGACAGGGCAATGAGCTAACGAAAGAAGCACTGTTAAATGCCCTGTTCAGATTAGACACACCTCCGACGAGTGCTGATTGGTCCTGAACCCATTGAGTGACAGGTCGTTCCAGTTTGACGTCCTGACGTCGACTTCCGGGCGTCCTGCTATAAAAGGGAGTCACTCCCTCGCGGCCGGCTTTGCATGACCGGATGGACCGCGAGGAAGAGGGAAAACAGGCCGTCCGGATGGATGAACGACTAAGTCTCTACCTCTCTCGGAGGTAGAGACCTCAGGTACCCTGACAGTACCCCCCCTCTCAGATACGCCCACCGGGCGGAAGGAACCAGGACGAGAAGGGAAGCGAGAGTGAAATGCCCTGCGGAGACGGGGAGCATGAACATCCTCCTGAGGTACCCAACTTCTCTCCTCAGGACCATATCCTCTCCAATCGACCAGATATTGTACTTTCCCCCGGGAGATTCGAGAATCAACGATGGAATTGACCTCATACTCCTCCTGACCCTCCACCTGAACAGAGCGAGGAGGGGCGATCGTGGAGGAGAATCTGTTACATACTAGTGGTTTCAGCAACGAAACATGAAACGAGTTAGGAATGCGTAAGGTAGTAGGCAAAGCTAGACGATACGCAACTGGGTTAATTTGAGTCAACACCCTGTAAGGTCCAATATACCGAGGAGCGAACTTCATGGAAGGCACTTTTAACCGAATGTTTCTAGTACTTAACCATACTCTATCGCCTGGAACAAACACCGGTGCTGCCCTTCTACGTTTGTCAGCGTGTCTTTTAACCAGCATAGAATTGTGCAGAAGAATTTGTCGAGTCTGGTCCCACAACTTCCTTAAATTGGCAACATGAACATCAACCGACGGTACCCCTTGGGAAGAAGCCTCCGAAGGCAGAATGGAAGGATGAAAGCCATAATTCATGAAGAAGGGGCTAGAATGCGTAGAATCACAAACGAGATTGTTGTGTGCAAACTCCACCCAAGGAATCAGACCGACCCAATCGTCCTGGTGTTCAGAAACAAAACAACGTAAATATTGTTCAACCTTTTGGTTAGTGCGTTCAGCAGCTCCATTGGACTGAGGATGATAGGCAGAGGAGAAATTCAATTTGATGCCTAGTTGAGAGCAGAAGGATTTCCAAAAACGGGAAACAAATTGGGAACCTCTGTCAGATACAATTTGGGAAGGTATCCCATGTAAACGGAAGATCTCCCTAGCGAATATCTCTGCTAATTCGAGCGAAGATGGGAGTTTAGGTAAGGGAATGAAGTGAGCCATCTTAGTAAATCTGTCCACCACAGTGAGGATAACAGTCTGCTTTTTAGAGATAGGCAAATCAACAATGAAGTCCATAGCTAAACAGGACCATGGCTTTTCAGGAACCTCTAAGGGGTGCAGAAATCCGCATGGGAGCGAATGAGGTTGCTTAGTCTTGGTACAAACCTCACACGCCCCGATGAATTCTTTAATATCTTTCCGTAGATCAGGCCACCAGAAATCTTTAGAGATCAAAGCATACGTCTTGCGAATGCCAGGATGCCCAGCCATCTTGCTGTTGTGGAAACAGCGTAACACTTCTAGTTGGAGAGTGCCGGGAACGAAGTGTCGATCCCAAGGAGTCTGTTTGGGCGCAAGATGCTGTAATTTCATGATCTCAGCAAGCAACGGAGAGTGAATCCTGAGACTCGTGTTAGCGATGATGTTACCCTTAGGAACTATCGAGGAAAGGACTGGCTCAGTTATAGTGAACGGTTCATATTGACGAGACAAAGCATCAGCTTTAGAGTTCTTAGAACCAGGTCTATAAGTAAGTACATAATTAAAGTGAGTGAGGAACAAGGACCAACGAGCTTGCCTGGCGGACAGGCGCTTAGCCTCCCCAATGTAAGACAAGTTCTTATGATCCGTTAAAATAGTAACAGGGTGTAATGTCCCCTCTAGTAAATGTCTCCACTCCTTTAAAGCCTTAATGACCGCTAACAGTTCCCTATCACCGATGTCATATCTGCTTTCAGGACCAGATAATTTCTTAGAGAAGAACGCACAAGGGTGTAACGGTTTGTCCACCCCTAACCTTTCAGACAGAACAGTGCCAACTCCCGTCTCAGAGGCATCGACCTCGAGTAAGAACGGCAGAGTCGTATCAGGATGGACTAGAATGGGAGCAGAAGCAAAAAGTTCTTTGAGAGTCTTGAAAGCAACAAGAGCCTCCGTAGACCAGGTCTTAGTATCAGCCCCTTGTTTGGTCATATTGGTAATAGGCGAAATGATAGAAGAGTATCCCTTAATGAAGCGCCTATAATAGTTAGAAAACCCAATAAACCTCTGAATAGCCTTGAGTCCTTTAGGCAACGGCCAATCTAAAATAGATTGGAGTTTGTCAGGGTCCATCTTAAAGCCTTCCCCAGAAATCACGTAACCAAGAAAGTCTATCTGAGACTGGTCAAAGCTGCATTTCTCCAATTTACAGTATAGACCGTGTTGCAGAAGTTTAAGTAGTACCTTTCTGACTTGTCTATGGTGAGTCTCAATCTCCCTAGAGTGTATCAGTATGTCGTCCAGGTAGACAATAACACAATCATGTTGAAACTCCCTAAGTACCTCATTAATCAAATCCTGAAATACTGCAGGAGCATTGCAAAGTCCAAATGGCATAACTGTGTATTCATAGTGGCCATACCGAGTATTGAACGCCGTCATCCACTCGTGTCCATGCTGGATTCTCACCAAATTATATGCCTCTCTGAGATCTAATTTGGTGAAGATTTTGGAGCCCTTAAGACGATCAAACAACTCGGTAATCAATGGAATAGGATAGGCATTTCTGATAGTTATTTTATTCAAACCTCGGTAATCAATACAAGGCCTCAGCGTGCCATCCTTTTTTTTTTTTTTTTTTTTCAATTTGACAATTTTTTTTTTTTTTTTGCAGAACATAGGGGGTACAGAAAAGAAAGGGTAAGGTTAGGAGGGGAAAGTAATACTAGTTTCACCAGTTGTTCATTTTCAATTTACATTACCTAGTTATACATTTTTGTTGTTTCCATTTTGACAATTTTTAACTTTCTTTCTTAGCATAATACGTAATTATTTAATTATTTCCGGGGTACAGAAAAAAGAAGGGGAGGGACATAACTGTTTAAGTTTTTACATTCTTGACATAATTCCATGAACACGTAAACAAGTCATACATTGCGGTAGTCAGTGCTTTATGCCTCAACAATATCCACAACCTGGGAGGCCGGGGAGATGATTGTCGGTCACAGAATGTTCTCTACCCTCTAGGACGTCCCTTGGGAGGGTGCCCGCTCTTACCCGGAGGTGCCACTTACTAATGTGTTTCATGCCTCCGTGGTGAATTGTATAGGGGGGAGGCTTATGGGGAGGTGTAGGGGAGGGGTCGGGGGTAACTTATATACAAGTGGGTATAAATCAAAACTGCTCTACGTTATTATCGGCCCGATTTGACGGGTTCTACAGGTACCTGCTACATTTCCAGTCCCCGTGTGACACGGTGACTGTGGGTGAAAGGAGAAGGAACAATTGTGACCTCAGCCCTTAGGTCTTTAGTCCCGCTTAGCATGATTCGACAATTGGTATCGTTGCGTCTTTTTACAACACTTTATAACACTTTATATCACTTTATATCACTTTGTATCACCCATCCCTCGGTGTTCCCATCCACTCTGTTGTTCACTCTTCCCCATCTATTGTACATCCCGTTCGTGTCCAGTAGCTATCCCATATGCAGCGTGCCTCCGCTGTCGCCCCCGTTATCCCTGTTTGGCGATATGCCATTGATTCATAATCCCAGTTTGTCTGAATTTGCCTAAGTAGTGCAGATTTCTTTGGGGTCGTTTGTGTTTTCCATGTCCTAGCTATGAGGAGGCATGCGGCCACTATCGTATGGAATAAGAGTTTTGTATGTACCCTGGTAAGACCTTCTGGCCAAATGTATAGGAGGCATATTTCTGGTGTGAGTCTCATAGGTGCAGGCAGTAGGTTCTTAATGATTTCGCTTACCATGGCCCAATATGGTTGGATACGTGGGCAAGACCACCATATGTGAAGTAGGGAGCCCCTATTTGCCTCGCATCTCCAACAACTGGAGGATGTGCCCGGGTATACATGTGCCAGTCTCGTTGGTACTAAGTACCAGCGGTACTGTAGTTTCCGTACCTGTTCAAAGTGTGTGATACAGGAGGTGTTACCCTTGTGGGCCGTGAAAGCGTGAGCCCATTGGTCCTCGGTGAATGTGCATCCCAAATCTGCGTGCCATGCTTGTTTAAAATTGTCTACCGTGAGTTTTTTACTCTCCAACAGTGTGGCGTATACTAAGCTAAAAATCTTTTTGTGTGGTGCCCCCTTGAAGCACCAGGCGTCAAATCTGGTCATTGTTGGCGTCTGGAGGCTGGCTGATGTCTTTTGCAAAAGAGATTTAAGCTGTAAATACGGGAAGATTGCTCTAGTAGGTAAATTGAACTGCTCCTGTAGGTCTGGGAATTGTTTTAAGGACGTTCCGTTATATAGGTGGTATACGTGTGTACATCCCGCTTTCTCCCATATGGTGTGATCAAATGTCTGGTTCCTCAAATGGATGCTATACATCGTTGTGGCTAGCGAAGTGGCCAGAGGGCCGCTTAGTTGGACTTGGTGCGTATCCCATGTTTTTAATAACAACTTGGTCTGTTCTAAGATGTACGGTGTATCCGGTCGTAGCCGTTTCGGGACCCAGAATAGGTGGTGTAGCCCCACTTTGCCCGCCCAATAGGATTCTATAGCCACCCATTGGGGTACGGAATCTGTCCTGTGTGTGGTTGCTACTGTGGAGAGGAGTGCGGCCTTGTAGTATAAATGTATGTCAGGGAGGTTCATTCCTCCTTGTTGTATTGGTTTCTTGAGTACTTGGAGTGCTACCCTGGGTTTTTTGTTTGCCCAGACGAAACGAGTAACTTGTTTCTGTAGGGCTAGTGTGTATTGTTTGGGGATGGGAATCTGTAGTGTACGGAACAGATATTGCAGTTTGGGGAGTAGTGACATTTTGAATGCCGCTATTCGCCCGTGCCAGGAGTGGAAGTCACTTTCCCACTGTTGAAGTATTTGTGTGAGTTCACTGGACAGCCTTACGTAATTGTACTTAAACATTAATTGTGTTGACCTAGCTACCTTAATACCTAGAAAGGTTAGGTAATCATCCCTCCAGTCAAAGTTAAAGGAGTTCTTCAGGTTACGCAAGAGTTGGCCCGGTAGGTCAATGCCCAACGCCTGCGTTTTCGTTAGGTTAAGTTTATAGTAGGATACTTTATTATAGTCCTGTATACACTGTAGCAAGTTAGGTAAAGAAATTTGTGGTTGCGTCAATGTTAGGAGTATGTCGTCCGCAAAGAGGTTTAGGGTATATTCCCTGTCGCCCACTTGTACTCCATTAATGGATGGGTGTGCCCTTATGACCGCTGCCAAGGGCTCCAGCGCCATCACATACAGCAGTGGCGAAAGGGGGCACCCCTGCCTTGTCCCATTAGTGATCCTGATTTTATCGGATACAAACCCGGAGTTTAGGACTCGGGCCGCTGGTGCTGAATATAAGGCCCTGACCGCCGAGATGAAGCCCCCCGGGAGCCCGAACCTTCTCAGGGTCGCCTCCAGGAATCCCCATCCCAGCCGGTCGAAGGCCTTCTCCGCATCCAAGGACAGCAACACACCCCCCCCGGACCCAGCCGCTTTAAGGCTGTGCATGAGGCTAAGGACTTTCCTTGTGTTGTCTGCTCCCTGTCGGCCCCTCACAAACCCCACTTGGTCGTCATGTATAATATGGGGGAGCATGGGTCCCAGTCTTAGTGCAAATAGTTTAGCTAGGAGTTTGACGTCCGTATTGAGGAGCGAAATTGGTCTGAAGTTCTGTGGGCATGTCGGTTGTTTACCTGGTTTGGGGAGAGTGATGATATGGGCAACCTGCATC
Source organism: Pelobates fuscus (assembly GCF_036172605.1). NCBI lineage: Eukaryota > Metazoa > Chordata > Amphibia > Anura > Pelobatidae > Pelobates > Pelobates fuscus. Next base: position 220,400,453 of record NC_086318.1, on the reverse strand, counting down.
TCTCCCGGTAGTGTCCCCGTGTGTATCGCTTCATTGAATACTGCCGCTAAATGTGGCGCTAGAACCTCCCCAAATTTGTGGTAGTAGGAATTCGCGAAGCCGTCTGGGCCCGGTGCTTTAGCTTTCGGTAGGGTTTTAATTGTGTCTCTAACCTCCTCTGCGGTGATTGGACTCGCCAATGCTTCCTGTTGTACAACCGTCAGGGTAGGGAGCTCTACGCTATCTAAGTAGTCAGCAATCTCTGTCTCCAGTGGTTTGTGTGTTGTCGGATCGTGTTTGAGATTATAAAGGCCTGAGTAATATTTTGCAAACTCATTGCTGATGTCTAAGGGGGTTATAGCCTTCCCTCCTGCACTGGTGTTTAAGTACGCTATTTTTTGTGCCTGTTGTTGTTTTTTTAACCTCGATGCCAGTAGTTTCCCTGCTCTATTTCCCTGAGAGTATTGTGTTGCCTTCATTCTTTTCAAATTATATCCCACTTTGTCAAGCGCATTTTGGCGCAAGTCGTGCCGTATTTGAGAAATTTGATTTTTCCTCTGTGTTGTCGGGTTAATCTGATTTTGGGCCGTCAGGGAGTAGAGCTCTTTTTGCCACCCTAGCACTTTAGCATGTGTTTTGCGTTTTATATGTGATGCTTGTTTTATGAGTATTCCCCTTGCAACCGCTTTATGAGCTTGCCACAATGTGTGGTGTGACAGCAAGGGGTTCGCGTTTTCCCTAAAATAGGTTTTAATAGAGTCGTTCAGTGAGGTTGAGAAGGTGGTATCGGTAAGGAGGGTCTCGTTTAGGCGCCAGGGGCTTTTATGCTTAAAATCGTATTTGTCCTTCAGAGTTAATTCCACGGGGGCATGGTCTGACCATACTATTTGTCCCACTTTGCTGTCTATTATTTGCTCCAAGTCCGCCCCCCCCACCAGAAACCCATCTATTCTGGAGTAGGTATTGTGGACTGACGAATGATAGGTGTATTCTCTGTCCTCGGCGTGTGTTACTCGCCAGGCATCATAATAGTGGTGCAATGTCAGTAATTTCATCAGGGCTGCACATTGCCTTTTTAATGGCCTATATCTAGGGCTATGCTGGGAGAGTGTGGTGTCTAGAGTTGGGTTCAGGACATGGTTTAGGTCCCCACAGATAATCGTCATTCCTTGCTGTATATTCGCTACCCTTCCTATTATTTTATGGAGAAAATTCCTCTGGTTGGTGTTGGGGGCATAAATATTGGCTATCGTGTACAAAACATGGTTAATACGGCCTACTATAATGGCATATCTGCCTTCTTTGTCTATGTCCTCCAAAATCAAGTCAAAGGCCACTTTTCTGCTTATGTAGGTGGATACCCCTCTAGATTTGGTAGCTGCCGTGGAGTGGAACTGGTGAGGATATAAAGAGGTCAGAGGGCGTGGGTGCGTCGTTCCCCTAAAGTGCGTCTCTTGTAAACACACTATGTCTGCGTCCTGTACCCTAACGTCCCTCTCCAGGAGATGCCTTTGCACTGGGAGGTTGAGTCCCCTCACATTATGACTATACAACTTTAGGGTGTCATATAAGGGAAGTATCTGTATATTGCAAGTGAAAGTAGTTCGAAACGAGGGCTCTGCCTTCCCCAGCCATGTCGAGCCAGGCAGATCCCCTCCTGCATTCTCCTTTGGGCACCTGTCTTGTAACCCAATCCGGAGTCCAGCTCCAGGTTTGGGAGTGCAGCGCATCTGTTATCATAAAGGACAATTAAAATGGTTGGGCCACCCACTAGGCCCGGGCGGGGGTCGGTGCGGGATAGGTAAGGTGACATAACAGTGAAAAAACAAATGACATAACAATTAACAACACAACTTTGCCATACAATTACTAGAGAGAACAATATTGCCAAGTTATTGGCTAGGTACCCATAGGGGGAACCTTGGGGGTCGGAGCTAAAAGCTTCGATCCTGGTTGATGTTGCTACCGCGAGGCTGGCCCTCGCTGACTCAATAACAATTTTATAGACCCTATACATACTTATCTATTCAATACCTTTATCCGCTAGTTAACTAGTCTCCGTAACATGGGGAATGTCTCATGAGGCCACGCGGGCGGTGTGCCTGGGGGCCGGCCTACCCGCTCCTGGTAGAGCTGGCTCTTCTACTACTGCTATTGGGGTCGAGTGATTCCTCTCTCCCGCCTCCCTCACCCCATGTTACCAAATTTGTTTGTCTCTCGGTTTGTTAGGCTAAACCAAAGCCTCTGTTAAAGTAGTTAACACTAAACACAATCAATACTTATAACTATAAACTAAGCGGTGTCATCTGATACTTGCGGACACGGGAAAGTTCTTGGCATTGTGGTGGCATTTATTTCCTCGCCTTCTTCCATGTTGAAGGCAGGCGGTTGTCCTGAGTCTGTTTTGCTTGAGAGGCCGGCATGTCAATACCCCAGTCTTTTAAGAGTTGTAGGCCGTTGTCCGGGCTTGTGAGAGCTGTGAGAGTCCCGTTGCGGTGAACAAGCAGCTTGGTCGGGTATCCCCACCTGTATGCGATGTTATTCGATCTGAGAGCTTCCGTGATCATGCTGAAGGATTTTCTCGCTTTGAGTGTCATGGCGGAGATGTCTGCGAAAATCTTGATTTTCTGGTATTCTGTGGGCAAGTCCATGCGTGTGCGGCTAGCCTTGAGGACTGCTTCCTTGGCGTGAAAGTAATGCATTTTGAGCACTACATCCCTTGGGATGTCTGCAGGCAAGTATTGTGGTTTTGCGACTCTGTGTATACGGTCCAGCAGCAGGACGTCTTGCGGGATGTCCGGTACTAAGAGGCGGAACAGCCCAGTTGCAAAGGCCTGTAGATCTTGCGGGCCTACTTGTTCCGGAACATTCCTCAGCCTCAAATTGCTCCTTCTTGCTCGGTCTTCTATATCGGCGAGTTTCGCCTCGTATTGGTTTAGGCGGTCCCATGCCTCCTCCATTTTGTCAGTTAGGCGATTATGTGCCTCAGTTTGTGCTTCCACGATGTTTTCCAGTTCCGAGGTGCGGGACCCCAGTTTTTGGATGTCTGTGCGAATGTCCGTGAATGATCTCTGCAGTGTACCTTGCAGCTTAGCCTCCATGTTGTCGAACATAGCCTGCAGGCTTTCCGCTGTCAGCACGAGGCCTGCAGTCTCCGCATGTGTTCCTTGCTCGTCTTCTGACTCAGCGCCATCTTGCGAGTCTTCCGGAATCAGGGCCCCTTTTGGTTGCCCCTGTTTGTTGCCGAAAAAGTTCAGTTTGTCTTGCTTTTCTGATCCCCTCTTGCTTCTGTGATGAGACATGGTATAAGATTTCCCGGATTTTTGTAATTTTCCGTCAATTTGGGTCTTTCAAAGGTATATGAGGGCCTAAAAGCCGCGGAGCTAACAAACCATGCGACTGCTCGCGTTCAGGTCCAGGCCACGCCCGCCATCCTTTTTTTTAACGAAAAAAAAAACAGCCCCGGCAGGAGAAGAAGACCTCCTAATGAATCCTTTTTCTAAATTCTCACGAATATATTCCTCTAGAACAGAGTTCTCCTGAACAGATAAAGGATATACATTACCCCTCGGGGGCATAGTACCAGGTAGAAGCTTAATTTTACAGTCAAATGACCTGTGTGGAGGTAATGAATCGGCATTCTTCTTGTCGAATACTGCCTTTAAGTCTTGGTACAGGGACGGTATCTGTTTCTCTGTGGACTGAGTAGGACTACCTGGTGTGTTAATATTAGCCAATGGAGAAACCTTGCGTAAACACCTCTCCTGGCAGCTCTGACCCCACGAGAGTATCTCCCCTAATTCCCAATCGATAATAGGGTTATGTCTCTTCAACCATGGATACCCCAGAACTATGGGAACAGAAGGGGACGAAATGAGCATAAGAGATACATTTTCCACGTGTAGGATCCCAACATTTAAGTTAATGGGTATGGTCTCACGAAAGATAACGGGGTCCAGTAATGGTCTACCATCTATGGCCTCAACGGCCAAGGGTGTCTCCCTTAACTGGGATGGGATATTGTGTTTAGTGGCAAAGGCTTGGTCGATAAAATTCTCAGCAGCTCCGGAATCTATCAAAGCCATAGCCTCTATTACTTCCTTCTCCCAAGTTAAGGAAACTGGTAGCAGAAGCCTGTGATCTTTATAATTAGGAGTAGAGGACAAAATAGAAACACCCAAGGCCTGTCCTCTAGAGAAACTTAGGTGCGAGCGTTTCCCGGGCGGTTAGGGCAGTTCGAGAGTAAATGACCTCTGGCTCCACAATACATACATAACCCCTCCCTTCTCCTGTACTGTCTCTCCTCCTCAGAGAGACGGGTATAGCCTATCTGCATAGGTTCAGGAAGCAATGAGACCGTGGAGTCAGGACTTAGAAATGCGGGAGCTAACTTAAAGGAAGGTCTCCGGTTCCACTCTCGAGTGTTCTGTCTCTCTCTTAAACGTTCATCTATACGAGAAATGAACGAAATTAAATCCTCTAAATTTTCAGGAAGTTCTCTAGTAGCAACCTCATCAAGGATTACATCTGATAGCCCATTCAAAAATACATCCATATACACCTGCTCATTCCACTTGACTTCAGACGCCAGAGACCTGAACTCTAGTGCATAATCCACAAGTGTTCTGTTCTCCTGTCTCAGGCGTAACAGTAATCTGGCTGCATTAACCTTTCTACCTGGAGGGTCAAAAGTTCTTCTAAAAGCAGCTACAAATGCGTTATAATTGTATACTAACGGGTTATCGTTCTCCCATAGTGGGTTGGCCCATCTCAGAGCCTTCTCAATGAGTAAGGTGATAATAAATCCCACCTTTGCCCTATCCGTAGGATAGGAGCGAGGTTGCAATTCAAAGTGGATACTAATTTGGTTTAAAAAACCACGACACTTCTCAGGGGCACCACCATAACGTACTGGTGGAGTAATGCGAGAAGAAGCACCTACAGTGGCTACCTCTAGGCCTGAACTTACAGGAGAGATAGGGGTAGTACGTAACTCCTCTGGTGGGTTCTTGGCACGAGATAATAACGCCTGTAGCGCTAGCGCCATCTGATCCATTCTGTGATCCATGGCTTCAAACCTAGGATCAGGAGAACCAAGCTGACTGTTTGTACTTGCAGGATCCATTGGCCCTGTCGTAATGTCAGGATCGGGACAGGGATCCAACACGCAGAGTACAAACAGTAGCCAGATACGTATACCGGACCTTAGAATGGCCGGACTAATGTAAGTAGTACAGTAGAGAATGGTCAAAGGCAAGCCGAGGTCGAGGGTAACAGAAGACAGGTAAGCGAGAGACAAGCCGAATCAAGGGTAACAGAGATAAGCAGAGTCGAGCAAACAAGCCGGGTCAAAACCAAAAGGGATAACAAGAAAACACGAGCACTGAGTGACTAGAACAAGCTAGAACCACGACAGGGCAATGAGCTAACGAAAGAAGCACTGTTAAATGCCCTGTTCAGATAAGTAGACACACCTCCGACGAGTGCTGATTGGTCCTGAACCCATTGAGTGACAGGTCGTTCCGGTTTGACGTCCTGACGTCGACTTCCGGGCGTCGTGCTATAAAAGGGAGTCACTCCCTCGCGGCCGGCTTTGCATGACCGGATGGACCGCGAGGAAGAGGGAAAACAGGCCGTCCGGATGGATGAACGACTAAGTCTCTACCTCTCTCGGAGGTAGAGACCTCAGGTACCCTGACAGTCTCACTGTATCACTCTGTTTTTATTGGTTTGTTCACTTTGTGTCCTTGTGCCCAACAAGGTCCACCTGGGTGTCACCCTTGTTGGGAAACTTGCATAAAAGGCCAGTGTCCATCTATTAAAATTGAGTTCCTGTTTTACCCTCAACATAGAGTCTCTGACTCATGTGTGGGGGAAAAGGCTGCATCTACACTGGGGATTGCTATACTCTGTATACTCCCCTGGGCTATGGTCACTAAGCTCTTTTAAGAGCTGTTCCTGCTTGACTCTCTTGAGGTGAGGTAGTGGGTATTAGACAGGTAGGTAAATTCATTAAAATCCCCCTGCAACAGTGACACTCTCACAGACAGTGACACTGTGATAGCCTCTGACAATGAGCCTCTAAGCGAATGCTCCAGTAATGGTAGTAATGGTGCCCCAACACCATCTACAAGAAGGTGCTTAGGGGGCATGGCTTGAACACCGAGAGAAATGGCTGCCTAAGCTCAGAGCTCCGCACCCAATAGCAGCATTAACCATGTGTACACCTATGAGGATCATCCACTACACCTGTACCAAGACATTGCACCGGCCACGCTATCTCGTAGGAGGGAAAGGAAGCCCATTGCCGACCTGGTACGCGCCAAGGGATACAACTTCGCCTGGGGACACCCCTTCAAAATGCTAATCTTCAACGGTCCGAGACCCACAGTACTCCTGCCATCTGCAGACTTCAGGCCCTTCCTTCGGGACATTGGCATCGAGGTCCCAGAAGATTTCCGGATCCCCAGCACTTTGCCACCTGCAGAGAGACGAGGCTGAACACAGGGCACTAGCCCCATATACAGCCATGGCGCAAGAGGAATACTTGCAACCTTACAACGTTCACTGTTGGCGATCAGACATGAATATGAATATGTTAAAAGTTTAAAACATTCCCAGAAAAACTGTCTAAAATATATAAAGATAAGCAAGTAAATGCTGGAGGTGTGAAATAGGAAAAGGAGACTATCTACATATATGGAGGCATTGTGAACAGCTATAAAAGTATGGAAGGATATTAATGATCAAATATATGTAGTTTGTCAGGTAAATATACCGTTCACTCCACAAAGTTTTTTATTACACCAGGGCTGGCCCAGTATGTCCACTGAAAAAACCTGGATGATAATACACATCTTGATGGCATCAAATATAGTTTTGGCAAGGCATTGGAGAAGTAAAAAGATATTAGAGTGGAATGAAATAAAAAATCAAACTATATACCAGTGTAAAATGGAAACCGGAATAATTAAAAATAATTCATATGGATTGATGAAAATTAACAAATGGATAAAAATTGTGGAAAAGCTCCTACTTGGATAAGCAAGTATGAATAATAAAAGAGGAAGTACAGAGTAATATAGTAATCAATGCTTACAGTTAAATATAATGCATATTGTCTCACAGGTATGAATGTGGCCTAAAGGAAAACAAGATATAATAGACCTGGTAGAAATATAAGACATAAGGAATGTTTATTATTGGACAACAAGTAAAAAAGTAAAAACTGATCCTCGGGGCGAGTGATTTGGTTGATTTTATTGTATGTATTTGTACTCTGCAATCCATGTATACATACATATATATATATATGTATGTATTTTTACGTATGGAAATATGTAGAATTTTTTGTAATATTAAATGCATGAATTGTTATTTGAAAGTAATATTATGAAAAATAAAATATATATATATATATATATATATATATATAAAAAAAGGTTAAAACGTTTAATGTTTAAAGGACCACTCTAGGCACCCAGACCACTTCAGCTTAATGAAGTGGTCTGGGTGCCAGGTCCAGCTAGGGTTAACTAATTTTTTTATAAACATAGCAGTTTCAGAGAAACAGCTATGTTTATCAATTAGTTAAGCCTTCCCCTATTTCCTCTAGTGGCTGTCTCACTGACAGCCGCTAGAGGCGCTTGCGTGATTCTCACTGTGAAAATCACAGTGAGAGCACGCAAGCGTCCATAGGAAAGCATTATGAATGCTTTCCTATGTGACCGGCTGAATGCGCGCTCAGCTCTTGCCGCGCGTGCGCATTCAGCCGACGGGGAGGAACGGAGGCGGAGAGGAGAGCTCCCCGCCCAGCGCTGGAAAAAGGTAAGTTTTTACCCCTTTCCCCTTTCTAGAGCCGGGTGGGAGGGGGTCCCTGAGGGTGGGGGCACCCTCAGGGCACTCTAGTGCCAGGAAAACGAGTATGCTTTCCTGGCACTAGAGTGGTCCTTTAATAGTATAAATGTTACAGGCTAAGTTGCCAGGCCGCCAGCGTACAGATACAATTAGCCATACACATTAGCTCCCATGGGGCTAACAGCAAACCAAGGTACGCCCAGTGACATCCCCACCCTCTCAGAAATGGCTAGCTGTGAAGGACCCTTTGGGCAATGGGCCCACACAACCTGTCTACTTCCTCTGGATCCAAAGACTAAGTACATAGAAAAGGAGTACCTAACCCCCCTCCCCCCCCCCATCCCCACTCACCCCCACAATGAGTGGAACCGCATGAAAGCATACAAGTAGTAAACACTAGATACAGAGCGATACTGAGCCCAACACACAGTTCCCCCGATGACGAACCAACAGAACAGAACGGCACAATGCATAATAAAAAAAAATCATAAACAGGCCATCAACATCCTGTTAAAAGGTAAACAAAAATGTAATTTCTAAAAAACAAAACAAAAAAAACCTGACAAAAAAACAACAAAACATAAAGAAATTAGTAAATTAGTAAATATTAATAAAAATGACAAAACCCAACAAATAAGAAATGAATGTCGACTTTACAGTGACAATTTAAACATACTAGAGAACACACCAGTAAGCCTAAGGTTTCCTCACCAGGGATAGACCATACAACCATATCTCAGGAACCTTTTATAAGGCTGGCGCCCCCCCCCCCCCCCCCCCCCCCCCCAGGGATGGAAAAAATAAAGAAAATGTACGGAAGATAAACTGCATGTATATATATATGTATGTTGCAATGTACCTGATATCCTTTGCTAAAGTGTACTCTGAGCGATTAAGCTAGGTTAACAACACCATAGGAAGACAAGCGGGGACTGCGAGGGGCTGACAGAGTGGACAAAACAAGTATATAGACAGGAGAGTAGTGCCCAAAATCTCCCACCCCAGAGCAGACTCACTTATACCCCACTACACCCCAGAATCACATCAAGGGAAGCAACTTCAAACCCTGGTGATAGGCTCACTAACAAATGCTAGCAGGCACTGTACGTAACATTTGGTGTCAGTACAGGAATCGAGGCAGTAAGGAAACCTCACCATACAACCAGATAGTAAACATGACAGGCGGACCTAAGGATAAAAGGACAGGGATTGACGGGAGTATGGACTTATAAAGACCTTCTACGACACACGACAAAGTGACAGCGCAATTCAGAGGGACAAATAGTTTAATACATCATAACTATGATACAATGCTAACTGTTTAATGTTTATGTTGTTAATTGTTCACCCAATAAAGGGTATACAAGGGATTACTTTGAAACGACCGAGGAACTTGGAGCTGCGAAAGGGTGCTCGGCGGCTGGAAATCCTTCCTGCGTGTGGTGATCCCCACCGCAGAATGGATGGTCACCCGACAGGCTTGGCGTAGCATAAGACCGGGTTTTCACCACTTCGGCAGTTCCACCCCCAACTGCCGGAACACACCTATTCTATATATTTTTTTAAAAATCCTACCCCATCCCCGACCACTCTTACAAAGGTCATCTTGACCCCTCACTCTGTGGACAAGTAGTCCACCTATAAAACACAACCCCACACAGACTTCCCCTCTCACCTCCCTATCCATCCCCCCTGTCCTCTTCTCACCTTTTCCTTCTTTGCTCCCCCCCCCTGCTGGGACAGGCAGCAGACCAGGGCAGCGGCAGAGCTGACCACTTGGGACAGGGACATCTAACTTAACCATGAGCCAACTAAAACCGACTAAATGGCCACACTTAAATTCACTTCGTTGAACGTCAACAGTCTGAATGTACCGAACAAAAGACGACTACTGCTAAGGGAAATAAAAAGACAAAAAACAGACATAGCATTCATGCAGGAGACACATCTGCTGCGCTCATCCCAGGCTCACCTAACAGACCATGTCTATACTAGAGCATATGCCTCCCGAGCCCAAAGCAAGAAAAATGGAGTAGAAATACTTGCGGGGGTTTTGGATCCCTGGAGACTCCAGCACCCAGGAACAAAAGATTATACTTTCTATTTGGCAGCCCACTCCACGTACTCGCATATCGACTTATTTCTTGTCAATAAAGGGGGGTCCCGTGGGTCCAGTCATCCCATATCAACCTCATCTCTTGGTCGGATCATGCCGACATAGAGCTCACGTTAAGTCTGCCGGGTGCCTATCCTCTATGGAAATGAAGACTGAACGGTTCACTTCTCAAAAACCAAGTTATAGCAAAACAGATTCAAAGCGAACTCACCGAATACTTCCAAATGAACCAAACTCCTGATCTCACGCACTCCACAGTGTGGGCGGCGCACAAAGCGGTCATAAGAGGCTCCGATCAAAATGGCTCCGATCCGCAAGAAGCACAGAACAGAAACCCTGTTTGAGCTGAAAAAAACACTTAGCAAAAAGAAATGCAACACAAACAGTACCCCATGGCACAAAAACTTCAGGAACTCAGAGAGCTGAGACATAGGCTTAGAGAATTACCGGTGGAGGAGGTAGGAAAAAGATCTAATCCGAACAAAACGCCTATTCTATGAACACTCGAACAAGATGGGCACCCTGCTGGCTAGGGCTTTAAATCCTAAACCGAAATACAAAATGATAACAGCAATCAGAGACACCCACGGTAATATAGCCAACAGCCCCATGGACATATACAAAATCTTTACAGACTTCCTCAAAAAAGTATATGATCACTCGCCAGTCCTGAACGACACGAACGAGGCTTATAGCCAAGCGGTCCAGGCATTTGTATCTGAAGCAGCGATACGGACACCCAGAGGATACACTGTGGGCATTAGAGTCCCCTATAGATGGAGATGAGGTTGATCGGGCGATATCAGCCCTCAAGGGAAATAAGGCCCCGGGACCAGATGGGTTTGATGGGACATACTACAAGATACTGCGGGAGGCATTGGTCCCCCACTTGGTGGCGGTCTTCGTGGAATGGATGGAAGGGACAAGCCCAAATTTGGAAACCCTTAGGGCTGATATCACACTCATCTCTAAACCAAGTAAGGATGACTCCACAGCGGCAAATTATCAACCTATCTCCCTCATCAACTTCAATGTCAAACTGTTTGCAAAAATCCTGGCATCTAGGCTAAATCCACTGCTACCGACCATGATACACGCCAACCAGGTGGCCTTCCTGCCCGCAAGACAACTCTAAAAGAATACGAGACGGGGCGTGGACCTCATATGATGGGCAAGGACGCGAATGTCTTCTCTGGTCCTTTCCTTGGACGTGGTCCTTTACTTGGAAATCGCCTCCCTCTCCTATTCACGTCTAAATACTGCACCAGGCAGGGATGCCCGCTCTCCGTTGCTGTTTATCCTGGCACTAGAGCCACTCCTCCATCGAATATGCACAAACACAAACATCAAGGGCTTAAAAGTCATGAGGGAAGAGTAAAACGTCTTGGCCTACGCTGATGATGTGTTGATATTGCTGACAGATCCAAAGGTATCACTACCCTAACTATTACAACTGCTGGACCACTACGGCCACATATCAGGTTACAAGATCAATGTGGATAAATTGGTGGCCATGCCGCTGGGGATAGAGCAAGAGGATGTAGCCCTTCTGGAATCCACACACAGCATTAAGACAACGACATCCTTCATAAATACCTGGGGGTCAAACTCACAGCAGACCCTGACAAACTTTATGATGAAAACTACACCCACACTCTCACGACACTCACGAGAGACTTAGAGAGCTGGCGCGATAAGCCAATATCCTGGATAGTGAGGCTGCATACCATTAAAATGAATCTCCTACCGCGCCTGCTCTTCCTGTTTCAGGCCTTACCCATTAGGGTGACAAAGAAAGACCTAGGCCCCCTGCAAGGCTTCATAGACAACTTCATATGGGCACAAAAGAGGCACAGGGTAGCGCATCTGGTGCTATACTGTCCCATATCGAAAGGAGGAATTGGACTCCCCAACTTATACCTGTACTATTTAGCTGCACAATTGGCCCAAGTGGTGGGCTGGCACTCTCCAGTGGACTTCCACCACTGGGTCGACTTAGGAACACACCTTATAAGCACTGACTAACCCCAGTTCTGGATTTGGGTGCCCAGAGCAGACAGACCACCGTGACGAACTACATGTCCTGCTGTCCTGAACTCCATCAGGATTTTGGACCTCATGGCCACCAAACATTACCTAAAACACACTTCCTCCCCGCTGACTCTGTATCTGAGGAGCCCGGGATGAGCGCACGAGAATTTCAAGGCATAGAGGCCACTGGGATTCAAAGATGCTACCAAATGTTTGACAATACCACCTTCAGAACATTCAAAAACCTCAAAACATTGGCACCCTTTACAACCAAAGATTATTTCTGCTATATCCAGCTCAAAGATTTTGCTAGAAATGCAAAGGTGCTCAATGCGGCCCACGTCCCCATGACTTTTTTTGAGAAACTATGTATCACAGAAACAGATCAGAAGGGCCTGATTACAACAATGTACTCACAGCTCAGCACCCCAGAGAGACGACGACGACCCTAGCCACATAGGACATTGGGAAACCGACTTGCGTCAGACATTAGAGGGGGAGGACTGGTAGACATATGGGAAGTGTCAGCCAAAACATCTATCTGCATATTACAACAGGAGCAATTCTATGAAATGCTAATGAGGTGGTACACAACCAGGGTAAAACTGTTCAGAATGGGAAAAACCATGACAGACACCTGCTGGAAGGAATGTGGGGACATTTATCCATATGTGGTGGACGTTCCCAAACGTTAATTGATTTTGGTTGCAGGTACAGACGTTGCTAAAAGACGTATTTTAACGACAGATTGACCTGGACCCCTGGTCCTTTCTGCTATCCAAGCCCACTGACAGACCTTTCAAAGCCACAAAAACTCTTAAACAAACTTACCCTATCGGCCAGAAGAGCCCTGGCACAGGCACAGCTTAAAAATTATATACCAAGAATAGACAATGTAGTCATAAAGATCACAGACAACTACCTAATGGACAAACTGACCGCACAAATCAGAAACACAGAGAAAAACTTTACAAAGACTTGGCAACCCTGGGAGACACACACCAACGACTAAAAATACATACACAAGGTCAGGCAAACCAACAGAAGGAGACCCCTGGTGAGCCGTTTGGGCCTGCAATGGGAAGAAGGGCACCCCTATCCTCCCCACTCCCCTCTTGCCACCTTTACCCCTCCTTTCCTTTGTCCTCCCCTGACCCCCCACCCCACACCACACCTCCCTAAGCGGAAGGCCTAGGATGAAAATCAAAAGGACGACAAAGCAGCAGACACACACACGGTGTTCACAAACAAACAACAACGAATAAACAACTGACATACGCAAGGGCCCCAGGAGAGACCGCAACTCCACCCATGCCCCTCCCCCTCCCCTCACAAAACATAATAAATACTGATGAACTTAGTACACAAGGTACACACTGATATGCCCAAACGTACGCCACACTATGACCCTTGTGACCCCAAGGTTGAACCAGCCAAGGGCAATGAAACCAGCTAACAGCAAACCAACCTGTATCTGTTTGTGAATCTGTGGTCACACTACAGTAGAAGAAAACATGTGGCACCTGTCAGGATCGGGACAGGGATCCAACATGCAGAGTACAAACAGTAGCCAGATACGTATACCGGACCTTAGAATGGCCGGACTAACGTAAGTAGTACAGTATAGAATGGTCAAAGACAAGCCGAGGTCGAGGGTAACAGAAGACAGGTAAGCGAGAGACAAGCCGAATCAAGGGTAACAGAGATAAGCAGAGTAAGGTAAACAAGCCGGGTCAAAACCAAAAGGGATAATAGAATACACAAGCACTGAGTGACTAGAACAAGCTAGAACCACGACAGGGCAATGAGCTAATGAAAGAAGCTCTGTTAAATACCCTGTTCAGAGCAGTAACCACGCCTCCAAGGCGTCTTGATTGGTCCTGCAGCAATTGACTGACAGGTCGTTCCGGGGGAGTGTCCTGATGACTACTTCCTGCCTAGATGCTGTAAAAGGCAGTCACTCCCTCGCGGCCGGCCTAGCATGACCGGATAGACCGCGGGGAAGGGAGCCATCAGGCCGTCTGGATGGAGGAACAGCTAAGTCTCTACCTCTTTCGGAGGTAGAGACCACAGGTACCCTGACAGCACCTCACTGATGTAACAGAAATGAAAAGATGTTGTACCCTAACCCTAGTAATGGGTGTTGTGAAAAAAAACCCCACAAGTATCAGGTTCTACTGGCACCCTATGCTTTTCCCAGGGGTGATGAAGAGGGATCACTACAAGCAAATGTGATTCTTCCATTTTAACAATGATGAACTGCCCCTCCCCCCCATTGTTTGATAGGCTCTTCAAAATTCTGCCCCTTATCCAACTCTAGCCTGACAAATTTTCCCTAAATTATATCCCAGACCAAAACATTTTTATTTATGAATCCCTTATGAAATTGAAAGGTAGACAGCTTTGCAAACAATATATCCTACCAATAAGGTCACAGTATGGCATTAAATTCTATAACTTATGCACATTGGCGTTTCAGATTTATCAAGGGAAAGATAGCCATCTTCATCAACCAGGATGCCCTGATACTGTGGGCACAAATGGCAAGATTGTGTGGGTGTCAGGTTCCGATCCTGACAACCAAAATATTTTATTTATTCTGTTATATTTCCTCAATTCCAAGTTTCCACCACTAGTGGCTTCTCTAGCCACTAGACAAACCTGAGTCTCTCTCACCTGTACAGCATGATGATCCAAATCTGCTATAAGAGGCCACATCCAACTTTCACAAACTGCCTTTACAGTGATAGAAGTTTGTGTTCTAAACCTGACATGACTTCTGCTCCTGGCTCTGACTGAGAAAACCTGTTCAACTCTTACTACCTTTGAACCATCCTGATTTATTCCATCCAACCTGCTTTGTTTCCAGACGGTTTTTTTCTAAGGAGCTTAGTAACAAAACCTGATCTCCAATACGAAGCTGCTTTATTTCATACTGGACTTTATTGTTTTTTTTTGTTTTTTATTCTTTATTTAGGTTGTGCATAGGTTAACAAGCAGATTTGCACTACCACAACAGCTGGTGCAATCAGAGCAATAGACAATGAACATGTGGCTTCACATACAATGCACGTTTTCTTTTTTTTTATGATAAAAGTTACCAGTAAGCTAGAGATACAGGTCTAGACTGATCATATCATACATTCTTACATGAGGTTTAACTATCTAGACTGATACTAAATAAGAATGAAAATAAAAATAGAAAATACAACTTGCTTGAAAGTAAATGGACTATGTATAGGTACAATTAGTATGTAGTCGATTAACTTCGAGTGATACCCCCCTGCGATCCCCTGTATGGTCAAAGAAGGGTAATAAATTCACTGGAGCTTGTATTAAACTTGTATTCAACTTGGGTATGGAAAGGTAAGAAGCAGTAGGCACTTTGCCTGACATGGAGTCCCAGTCCTGATGTTCAGGTCAGCCGATGCCTTGCTGGGGCTGAATGTGTTCCCACTGTGCTGAGTCTTGCAGCCTGCTCAGTCTCCCAAGTGTGAGGAGGCGTTGAGCCACTGTGCAGTGAGGATGTATGCTTGTCAGTGTATACAATGTCCTCCTTGCGGTTCTCAATGCTGGATATGCCAGTCATGGGTTGTGACGGCTCCCTGTTGGCCCTCTGATGTGGTCGCAATCTTGGGCCTCGCGCCCAGCCATTTCACCTGCCGGGTCGGGCTGACCATGCCCCTCTGGGACTTATGCCGTGGCTCGGTTCACTGGTGAGGGTTTTTGTATAGAAATTAGATATTGTGCATAAACAATGTTATGCTCAACTTAGCCCAAAGAAACTTTAGGTACTTCCTAAAACTTGGAGTGATGGGAACTGTAAGACTGACGTCATTTAGGTGCAGACGTGAGAACCACTTCCCCTAGCAAAGTAAGTTGTGTAAAAGATGGATGCCTTTCATCTTGAAGTGACAGTGTGTGGCATAAACCAGACTGTCTCGAGGACCCAGGCATCCTTGGTGATGAGTATCCATTGTGGAAAAAAAATATGTTCGTTCCTGCAATAGGAATAGGGATTGTATACCCGCATTAGATCTGCCTTGAGGTAGTAGGCTGGGGCTCACCCATAGTAAAGAGGGAAAGGGGCTAAGGGAAGTAAAACAGTGGGCCACAAACAAGAGGAGGTAACCCTCTTACCCTACAAAATTGTAGTAATAAGTTGTAAGAGGAAAAACATATAAAGGTGGTTACTATTAAATACAGGGTATGACAATTGGAAAGTAATTGGAGGGCACAAAACAATAAGGCAGATGAGTTTGAAGGATAAGGCTAGTCAATGGAATCGCTCATCAAAGTTAGAAGAGTATGCACAGCTTGCTATCCTTAGTGTGAATAGCAGTAATATAGCCTGTAAACCAAGGAGGACCAAGTGAAAAAAAAAAAAAATGGGAAAAGGGGGTGGTCCCCACAATAAACAATTATATTAACCTTAGATCACCATAAACAAAACTGTCTCACCTGGGAGGCAGCAGTAATGAAAGTGGTTATGTTAGTATTTTAATGTGTACTTATTATCATGCTTAATTCTGATTGGTGCATGTTTTTTAAGGTTATTTGTTAAAGCCACTTTATAGACATCCATAGCACTTTATCTCAATGAAGTTGTCTGAGTGTAATGCCCCTTCAGTTTTATCACTGCAAGTGAAAACATTGCAGTTGCGCAGAATCAGCAATATATATATTGCAGGGTTTTAATGTCTCCAGTGGCTGTCACTCTGATTAAATAGCTGAGTAAAACGTGGCTATTTCTACCAGATGGCCACATAGGGACCATCTGATTGGGTCAACAAGTTGTTTTGTTGCACATGCGCACTATCTTCCTAATGCTTTCCTGGGGATATCATTGGATTAGCTGAGATCATTGTTCTCAATGATTTCGGCCAAAGAGGACAACGGCATGACAAGGGAAGAAAATTAAGTAAAACTCAACCTTCATTCCCTCTCACTGGGGGGCAAACATTATTATAGTTAACTAGAAACTGTAGTGTTGAGAATATATAAGAGAACAAGGCTGACAGAGAGGGATTACACAGTAGGTCCTCCCAATCGTCAGTCTCAATACCCCTAAGTAGAATAGTCCATAGTATTGGCTAGGAATTGCCAGTATGGGACATACATGCAAAATATGAAAAATAATAAATATTTATTAGTCCCTTGTAGGGAAGAAAAAAACACACAAAAAAAAAAAAAAAAAAGTATATAATGTGACTGAAATTAAAATAAATTAATTAAAAATGTATATACAGTGAAGAAAATGTATATACAGTTAGGAGAATAGGGATCCTCAATCGAGAGGGGGGACCTCACAGCAAACCTTGTTAGTAGGAGCTAGATTGCAACACTGTTTTAAATGCTATAAATAGCTATCAATCTGTATCTAGGGAAAGACAGTGATGTCACCCTCATAAAGATTACAAAATAGTAGAGTCGCTAGGGAGGAATAACAGCACACAACCCCCCCTAACCAAGGTGTAGTACTTTGAGGATAGTATGATTGGACCAGTGTCCTCACAGGTGGCCCCAGATAGTAGAGCTGGTTAGCATGCGTCCCTTTTTAGTGGAGAAACCAGCAGTGGACCCCTAGATATGGATAGCCCACTAGCTGTAAATAGAGGGTAGCGCTTAGCGTCCCATGCAGTAAAGCTGTAGTAGCGAGAGCCTGTAAGGGAAAAATCGTTGGCTCCTAGTATCTTGTCACCAGAGGTGCGTTACTCGGAACGCACAAAACAAAGATAAACAAAACCAGAGTCTAAGTATACAGGATAGGATGGTGGATAAGCAGCCCAAACGAGAAAACAAGCAAACCCTTAAGAGGACTGGTCTATTAACAAAGTTAAGCTATAGAGGAGCTCCCTGCCTATAATAGATAAGATAAGGGCTCTAGTGAGCCGTCTAAATGCTAAAATAGCAAATACTGGCTAAGCCCTAAGGTCTATCCTTCAGAGGCATACACTCCCTTATAGCTAAAGCACACGTTTGTTAAACAGAGCTCGGGCTAGCTAATGCTGATTTAAACAGCGATCCTATCATTATAAAGAGGTTTCAAAGTACTTAGTATTTAGGACCCTAATAGAATCTTGGACCAAGTGGTCCCGGTATTTGCTCGAGGTACAGAGTTTCAAAGTTTCAAAGTACTTAGTATTTAGATAGATAGATAGATCCCTAATAGAATCTTGGACCAAGTGGTCCCGGTTTTTGCTCACAGAGTTTCAAAAGTTTCAAAGTACTTAGTATTTAGATAGATAGATCCCTAATAGAATCTTGGACCAAGTGGTCCCGGTTTTTTGCTCAAAGTACTTAGTATTTAGATAGATAGATCCCTAATAGAATCTTGGACCAAGTGGTCCCGGTTTTAACTTTGTTAATAGACCAGTCCTCTTAAGGGTTTGCTTGTTTTCTCGTTTGGGCTGCTTATCCTCCATCCTATCCTGTATACTTAGACTCTGGTTTTGTTTATCTTTGTTTTGTGCGTTCCGAGTAACGCACCTCTGGTGACAAGATACTAGGAGCCAACGATTTTTCCCTTACAGGCTCTCGCTACTACAGCTTTACTGCATGGGACGCTAAGCGCTACCCTCTATTTACAGCTAGTGGGCTATCCATATCTAGGGGTCCACTGCTGGTTTCTCCACTAAAAAGGGACGCATGCTAACCAGCTCTACTATCTGGGGCCACCTGTGAGGACACTGGTCCAATCATACTATCCTCAAAGTACTACACCTTGGTTAGGGGGGGTTGTGTGCTGTTATTCCTCCCTAGCGACTCTACTATTTTGTAATCTTTATGAGGGTGACATCACTGTCTTTCCCTAGATACAGATTGATAGCTATTTATAGCATTTAAAACAGTGTTGCAATCTAGCTCCTACTAACAAGGTTTGCTGTGAGGTCCCCCTCTTGATTGAGGATCCCTATTCTCCTAACTGTATATACATTTTCTTCACTGTATATACATTTTTAATTAATTTATTTTAATTTCAGTCACATTATATACTTTTTTTTTTTTTTTTGTGTGTTTTTTTCTTACCTACAAGGGACTAATAAATATTTATTATTTTTCATATTTTGCATGTATGTCCCATACTGGCAATTCCTAGCCAATACTATGGACTATTCTACTTAGGGGTATTGAGACTGACGATTGGGAGGACCTACTGTGTAATCCCTCTCTGTCAGCCTTGTTCTCTTCTATATTCAATTCCATGGGTTATGCCCTTATACCCTGCAACCCCCACCAACCCCAATGTAGGATTGTATCTATTTATTTATTTATTCTCTTCCATTGGTGGCTGTGTCGTTTCTCTATTTAATTATTACAGGTTTCAATACCATGGTTGCTTTACATCACTGAGCCTTATATTTCTACTGATCAGAATGACAGGCTTTTTAGCCAATAAGCCAGACAGTTCAGTTTGGTGCAAAGATGCAGAAAATGTGTTTTCAAGTGAACAATTGAACACCACAGATCACGTGTTAGATATTCATTCATCATTTAACACACTCAATAAACTTTATAGAAAACAGATTCGAGCCAGTTGGGAAATCTCTTCCCTTGATAATTACCTTAAAAAAGAGATGATCCCAAGGGGCTTAAGAGTTAACAATATCCCCTCATCCCACTCTGAAAATACAGAGCTAATCAAAGAGTGGGAGACAGCGGCTGGCATATGCTCCAAAACATTTATGCAAATAATATGCAAGCATGAAAAAATTAAACTTGAAGAGACAGATAAAACCCTTGAACAAGAAATTGACAAGGTTCATACATTCCAAACAGATCCCCTATACAGTCAATTGGAGATTAGATTGAAACAGAATTTGGACAAATTTCAGCAAACAATTAAACTCAGGAAACACCAAAAATTCATCAGGGATCTGAGGGACTATGAAACAGGTCACATCTATGGGTCATTCTCACGTAGAACAAGAATGAACTCAGACAATACAATGACCTCTGAATATGACTCATCAGATACCGATAATGAGCCCAGACAGCAGCTCTCTGCACCTACTCCTAGCACATCTAATTCATCTAACAATAGAGGCATCCTTAAAAAAGGGGTTAATTTTTTAGAGTTGGATCAGAGGGAGGAGCCCCCTCGCCAAACATACCAAACTCGCAACAGAGGCAGGGGAGGGAGATACACAAGGAGAAGGCGGTACTAAGCAATACCACCCAAGTGATCAACCTATCTGACCATGTATTAACCCTACATGAGATGGATGTCCTTAAAAAGGGCCTTTCTTTTGTACCCACCCCAGCATACAACAAATTTACATGGGTAAAAGACATACATTTGTTCGTTAGAAAGTTGGCTTTATGTAAATACCATCAATTACAGATAGAAAGAAAAACCAAAGATCTGGGCATATCTGCTGATGACTATAATGGTCTGATGGCCCTTGTAGCTCTATTAGATGAGAATGATCCTACCATCACTAAGAGCCTGACAAATCTGAAACCTAAAAGCCGTTTCACACCACACATAGGCAGCTACAGGAATATTGAGGTTTTCTTGGAAGCAGTCAAATTCGAAATTGAAAGCATTAAAAACAGTGATCTTCACTTTCAGCCTAACATGAATTTGACTAAACTTGAGGGGAAAGCTTTACAAACACTCAGAGAAGACAGGGAGACAATAATAAAACCAGCAGACAAGGGCGGCAATATTGTAATGATGAACTCAACCAATTACATCAAAATGGCCCTGAAAATTCTGGACGATAGGGAAACCTATAAAATCCTTCCAATGGATCCTACGAGCTCTTTTCTGGAAGAGTACAAACGGATTTTGGATGGGGGACGCAGTAGAGGTCTGCTATCCAGGGAAGAATACGAATTTATTTTCAACAAAAACCCTAGGATAGCGACATTCTACTGCCTGCCAAAAATCCATAAAAATAAACTTGATCCACCAGGACGCCCCATTGTCTCTGGCAATGACTGTCTCACACAAAACGGGAGCATTTATTTGGACCAAATTCTACGCCCGTTTGTTGAATCACTGCCATCCTTCATTCAGGATACCAAGCAGACGCTGGCCCTCCTCTCTAACCTTATGCTACCAGAACCTGTAAATCTATGTAGCTTGGACGTAGAGGCTCTCTACTCCTCCATACCCCATGAGGGAGGTTTACAACATGTCCAGTACTATCTGGAAAAAAGAGGTATTAACCTCTCTGCTCATTCTGAGTTTACATTGGAACTACTTAGATTCGTCTTGACACACAACTACTTTCTATTTAATGACAAATTCTACCACCAGGTGCAGGGCACTGCGATGGGGACGGCTTGTGCCCCATCATATGCCAACCTGCACCTTGGGTGGTGGGAGGAAGTAGTTGTCAAATCACCCAGATTTCTACCTTTTGCCCCCCTGATACACCTGTGGGCTAGATATATTGACGATATTTTAATTGTTTGGAAAGGCACGATCGATGACTTTAATCGGTTTGTAGCCCTCCTAAATGAAAATGTCCATAATTTAAGATTCACTTCTGAGTTCGGAGGAAAAACCCTCAATTTCCTGGACCTGACCGTCTCGATTGAAAATCAATTTCTCCAAACTACCCTTTTCAAAAAACCGACTGCCTCAAACAGTCTTCTAGATTGGGATAGCTTCCACCCAAAACCCCTTAAACAAGGTATCCCTATAGGACAATACCTGAGGGCACGCAGAAATTGCAGTACTTTACAGGACTTTAAGACTCAGGCAGATGCCCTGAGATCACAGTTCAAGGAAAAAGGCTACCCCAATCGGTGTTTAAAGAGAGCCTATAGACGAGCTTTGGAGTCTGAGAGAGAGACTCTTTTGTGCGCTAGCCAACCCACACCACCCCCCATCTCCAGCCCTCGCTTGATTGCAACCTACGATGCTGGTTGGGACAAAGTGAAATCCGGAATACAAAAATTCTGGCCACTTCTAACTGGTGATGTGCATCTTAAAAAGATTTTGGGTCCAAAAGTAGACATCACGGCACGTAGAGGCAAAAATCTAAGAGATCTCCTGGTCCCCAGCCACTTTCAACCAGTACGCTCGGGGATCAAAACATGGCTCCATAGACCCATCACTGGCACTTTCCAATGCGGGCGATGTGTCGCCTGCAAATATATTAAACGCGATTCCAAGAAAGTGACTGACAGTGACAGTAAACAGACCTTCAACGTTACCTCCTTTTTTAATTGTAACACTTCAGGCCTAGTTTACCTACTCACTTGTGAATGCAACTGTAAATATGTAGGCAAAACTTTTCGCCCATTCAAAGAAAGGATTAAGGAACACGTCAGATCACCCAAATTGACTATTGAAACGCCAATTGCTCGTCACCTAAGGGAACAACACTCAGGCAAATCACATGGTCTGCGTTTTTGTGGCCTTGAATTGGTGAAACGAGATAAGAGGAAGGGTGACTACGATAGATTCCTTAGACAGCGTGAAAGCTTCTGGATCTATAGACTCAAGACTTTACAACCTAGGGGCCTAAATGAAGGTTTCTCTTTCGCACCATTTATATAAACTATCTATCACGATAACGTACGAGGGTCCCTCACCATTGAGTGGCTAACAATATTAAAATTAAGGGGGAATTAAGAGGGAGATGAGAATAATATTAAGTCACTCCTCCGTATGACTAACACCCATAATATGCCCTGTACCTTTGATGGGGTGGTTAAACTGATTTAAATTACTCCCGACTATATCAGCTAATGTCCATCCATATAACAAGTCTAAATAAGGGTAATGTATGGTCCTTTCTTTACCCTATATATACATGTATTATTCGCCCTTTGAAGATTCAGTAACCCCGAGGGTCCTGACACTCTTTGGGATATGTCTCCTATACATGTATCACACACCCCTTATTACCCCCTATCGCAATATTTTCTATCTACCCAGACAATCCAGTATGTTTTCTCTCTGCTTGCATGTACTTATGTACATAGATGTATATATGTATATATATTCTGTATATATTTATGTCTTTTTCGCATTATTATTTATTACTTTTTCCAAATACACTTCAATTTACTTATTTTCTGTTCAATTGTTCACCCTTGTCAACATTAAGTGACTCGGCATCTCTAACTCTTAACTACGCTTATTCATATCTTTGCCTGCAGCAATAGGCTCCGATCTTCTTCTGCAAAATAAAATAAATCATTCATATACACATATAAAAAACTTTTTAATACAGCCCCTACTGGGATTTCTTCTGGCATGTATTCAGCACTCTGGCTAACATAGGGTTAACCTCTTTTGGTACCCTACTGCCGTACGGCTGCACATGCCACTCAAGTATTCATTCCCCGCCCACCGACCAATCCCGCTCGAATACGATGATGACGTCGGCAATCTGATGGGCGGGCCCATGCCCTTTAAAAATACGGCGGGCTGACTCATACCGGTAAGCTCTTGACAAAGGCGCAAGATTAAGCGCCGAAACGCGCGTTGAGCAAAAAACCGGGACCACTTGGTCCAAGATTCTATTAGGGATCTATCTATCTAAATACTAAGTACTTTGAGCAAAAAACCGGGACCACTTGGTCCAAGATTCTATTAGGGATCTATCTATCTAAATACTAAGTACTTTGAAACTTTTGAAACTCTGTGAGCAAAAACCGGGACCACTTGGTCCAAGATTCTATTAGGGATCTATCTATCTATCTAAATACTAAGTACTTTGAAACTTTGAAACTCTGTACCTCGAGCAAATACCGGGACCACTTGGTCCAAGATTCTATTAGGGTCCTAAATACTAAGTACTTTGAAACCTCTTTATAATGATAGGATCGCTGTTTAAATCAGCATTAGCTAGCCCGAGCTCTGTTTAACAAACGTGTGCTTTAGCTATAAGGGAGTGTATGCCTCTGAAGGATAGACCTTAGGGCTTAGCCAGTATTTGCTATTTTAGCATTTAGACGGCTCACTAGAGCCCTTATCTTATCTATTATAGGCAGGGAGCTCCTCTATAGCTTAACTTTGTTAATAGACCAGTCCTCTTAAGGGTTTGCTTGTTTTCTCGTTTGGGCTGCTTATCCACCATCCTATCCTGTATACTTAGACTCTGGTTTTGTTTATCTTTGTTTTGTGCGTTCCGAGTAACGCACCTCTGGTGACAAGATACTAGGAGCCAACGATTTTTCCCTTACAGGCTCTCGCTACTACAGCTTTACTGCATGGGACGCTAAGCGCTACCCTCTATTTACAGCTAGTGGGCTATCCATATCTAGGGGTCCACTGCTGGTTTCTCCACTAAAAAGGGACGCATGCTAACCAGCTCTACTATCTGGGGCCACCTGTGAGGACACTGGTCCAATCATACTATCCTCAAAGTACTACACCTTGGTTAGGGGGGGTTGTGTGCTGTTATTCCTCCCTAGCGACTCTACTATTTTGTAATCTTTATGAGGGTGACATCACTGTCTTTCCCTAGATACAGATTGATAGCTATTTATAGCATTTAAAACAGTGTTGCAATCTAGCTCCTACTAACAAGGTTTGCTGTGAGGTCCCCCCTCTCGATTGAGGATCCCTATTCTCCTAACTGTATATACATTTTCTTCACTGTATATACATTTTTAATTAATTTATTTTAATTTCAGTCACATTATATACTTTTTTTTTTTTTTTTGTGTGTTTTTTTCTTCCCTACAAGGGACTAATAAATATTTATTATTTTTCATATTTTGCATGTATGTCCCATACTGGCAATTCCTAGCCAATACTATGGACTATTCTACTTAGGGGTATTGAGACTGACGATTGGGAGGACCTACTGTGTAATCCCTCTCTGTCAGCCTTGTTCTCTTCTATATTCAATTCCATGGGTTATGCCCTTATACCCTGCAACCCCCACCAACCCTAATGTAGGATTGTATCTATTTATTTATTTATTCTCTTCCATTGGTGGCT
This sequence comes from Pelobates fuscus, assembly GCF_036172605.1. NCBI lineage: Eukaryota > Metazoa > Chordata > Amphibia > Anura > Pelobatidae > Pelobates > Pelobates fuscus. Next base: position 220,375,554 of record NC_086318.1, on the reverse strand, counting down.
GTGTCGTTTCTCTGTTGAGAATATATGTTTGTATTCCTAACGCTATAGTGTTCATTTAACTATTTATTTGCTGGGATGCCCAGTAAAGACGGTCAAAAGCAAATATAAAGCCTCCTATCTTATCATAAAATTCTTGCTCTGCAAACATCAGTCAACTAAACCAAACCGAAAATAGCCTGGCAATAGATAAAAGTCTGTAAAAATATATATATTTGCATGTGTATCAAATGGTGAATTTAGACTCAAATGTCAACATATTTTATGCTTTATTCTCTCATGTTGTAAAACACTCTTTATAAACATAAAATATTGTCTAGCATTTTATGGATTATTTGGCTCTGAGGATATGTTTTAAATCAAACTGATACATGTGAGGAATGTTTTATGTTAACACTGCATTAGCTCAGTAGAACATGCAAAGCAATTCAGATAAAGAAAAGAGGTCTATAATTTTATGGCAACAGTTAATATAAAAACACGTTTTCAAAATTACACTGTACTCAGTATCTGCCTTACTATCCCACATTGTGGGCTGATGATTAGATTGGAGCGTCAGAGTTTGATCTAACTGCTCTGATGCAAAAAATATTTTGTGTGGTTGTCATCTTGTTTATTTTTTTGAACTCAAGCAAGGATAGGAGGCCAAACTGAATGTCTGTTCTCATGCAACTTTGAGTTTTCAAAAGTTTTATTTAAAAAAGGAAAGTCTGAGTTTAAGACACCTCTGCAAACATTAACATTTCAAACAAGGGTGCAAAACTAGTCACATGGCAATTTAAATTCCTTAAATGCAAGAAGAGACATCAGTGGGAAAGTATTTTATTCTTTAAAGTGATGGTAAATGTTCTATGGCAAATGTGTCAAATTTAAACAACTTTCTGTAAAGAAATCATACCATATAGTTAAAGAAACACTCCACTGCCTGAATCCCCCCAAAATATGTAAATCATTATACCCCAAATTAAAATATGCATGCCTTCAATTATTAATCTTTTCAAAACATGCAAAAGATACCTTTGCAAGCCCTCCCCTTTTGACCCTGCCCAGACTTTCTGTGGTTGTCCAATCACAGACTTCCTAATGCAGCTCAACAAAAGTCTTTGCAAGGCAGGTGCTCTGGGCAATTGCTGCCTCTCGAGTTTAGCTCCACTGAGCTAACCAAACCAGGAAGTAACAGGACTGATTGTCTGCTTAAACACCATGGGGTGTAACAAAGTTTATTTACAAAATGTACATTTCTATTGAAATCTGTAGATTTTGTCAAATGAAAAAAATAGTATACACTCTTTACATATACAGATTTTAAGCAAGCTAAAGTGCTTTAGGGGTGTGTCCCTTTAAAGGGAACCTATAGCCCAATAGTTTAGTAAAGATGACATACCTCGTTCCCAGCACTGAGGCTCCTCAGCTGCAGCTGCCCACTAAGCTTACACTATCTGCTATGAACAGCATTGGGTTCTGGAGAAGGAAGGCCAGACAACAGCTGCTCGATATGTACCATATATACAGTGTCTGAATTTTGGCAACTTACATTGTCATAATACAGACCAGGACCGCCGGGCTCATTACAAGCCTGGCGGTCCTTTTGGTGGGCCAGCAGGACGCGTTTAATTACCTTTACAGCAGCTCCTGTCAACTCCGTTCACCTCCCCTGTTCAGCTCACAGTGTAAGTCTTGTGAGACCCGCGGCCATCAGCTGAACGGGGAAACTGCACGGAGCTGACAGGAGCTGCTGTAAAAGTAAGTAAACACTTCCTGACGGCCCCCCCCCCCCCCCACTGCACAGCCCATCCACTGGACCACCAGGGATTGCCATAGCCCCCCTCCTTGGCCAAGTATTAAGCAGGGAGGGGGGACAAAAAAAATAAACAATTTCATTTTATAATATTAAAATAAAAAATAAATAAAATAAAATAATAATATTAAAATAAAAAATAAAAATAAAATAATATTAAAATAAAAAAATATTAAAAATAATAAAAATGCCCTCCCCCCCACCCAGTTTACACACACTACACAAACACACACACTCTGCATCATACACACACACTACATTCACACAAACACACACTCTGCATTATATACACAGAGTGTGTGTGTATATAATGCAGAGTGTGTGTGTGTGTATAATGCAGATTGTGTGTGTGTATAATACACACTCTGCATTATATACATACACATTCTGCATTATACACACACACACACACATACAAACACACACTCTGCATAATATACACACACTGCATTATATACACACACACTCATACAAACACACACACACACTCATACAAACACACACTCTGCATTATACACACACACACACACTCATATAAACACACACTCTGCATTATATACACACACACTGCATTCATACAAACACACACTGCATTCACACAAACACACAAATTCTGCATTCATTATATACACACTACACACAAACACACACACTGCATTCATTATATACACACACTACACACAAACACACACACACACTCTGCATTAATTATATACACACTACACAAACACACACACACTGTATTCATTATATACACACACTGTAAATAAATATTCAATTAATGTAATTTTATTGGGATCTAATTTTATTTAGAAATTTACCAGTAGCTGCTGCATTTCCCACCCTAGGCTTATACTCGAGTCAATAAGTTTTCAAATTTTTTTGTGGTAAAATTAGGGGCCTCGGCTTATATTCGGGTCGACTTATACTCGAGTATATACGGTACTTAACCATGCAATGTAAATAATGCAGATTCTACAAAACTGCAATGTTTTTCATTGCAGGGTTAAAATGACAGGACTAGTGCACCCATACTACGCAATTGAGATGAAGTGGTCAGGATGAAATTAGTGGTTCTTAAAAAAAAATAACTTTGATAATAAATTCAAGATAGGCCTCTGTCTGAGCCGCATATGCCTTTTTGCTGGGTTAATCCAGCTCTGCATGTCTGATGCTGGCACTACTGCCATATATCATTTTATGCTGCCCCCTACATGTGAATATTCTGACATGCAGACTGTTGTGTCATTCATGAGATACTGTGAATGTACATTTCTGTGTCACAGTTATGATGCTGAGCAATGAATTGAAGCCTCTGCCAATTTAAACCTTCCTCACAGATTACCGTCCCATGTCATGGTTTATTGAAGAGTGCTTTCTATTCTGATTACTTGTTTTGATATTGGACCCTCAATTATAGGCTTTCAAAATCCCCATAGCAAGCAAAATATTCAACCATAAGCCTAACAGCGACAAGAATACATACCTCAAATCCTACCCACAACATTTCAGCACCTACAGAGGCCTTTCGCAAGGAATAAGTATATTATTTATGTTTTGCTATATTGTGTAGGTTTTTATATGTTTTCGGATACATAAAAGTGTTTTTTTACAGCAAATTGTAGTTGGTGAACATCCTTCTATGAAATAGCTGTGTTGGATATTAGTATTAAGGAAAGTACTTTTTAGGTATTGCACCATTGAATATTTTGCTGAACTGTAGAAGTGGGCTCTCTCGTGTTACTTTTTATACTTTTTTTATGTATTCACTTTAAGCACAAAAAAAGGAATTGGGAGACATACACATTCTAGAGCATACACAGCATATTACATAGTCACATATTTACATAGTAAGTAGCCTTTAGCCTTTGATAACGTCCTTTTCAACAGGATGACACACGTCAGGTTGTCAATAAATTAAAATGACTTCTACTCTCTCTACATCTCTCACTATCTGGATTGCCAAACGGTAAAACAACTTCAGTGATCCTCCTGAACTGTCAAGATGATTTAAATGCTTTCAGTAAACGGTGATTACCAGAAAGTCTTTGATAGACTAAGGAAGTATTTTCTTAATATTATAAGCATGTATTCTTTATATTTTTATTTTTATTTTAGTTTTTTACATCTTCGTTTGAGTTTATGGTTTAGTTACTGCTTTTTTTATATACAGTATATGAATATATTTTTATTGTTTTCTAAAAATAAATATATATAATTGAGGATGCCAACAAGGGACACACACACACACACACACATATATACATCCCCCTCGATGGCATCATCACCTTTATATGTTTATTTTTTAGAAAACTTGTATATTATACCACTGTGCTGCATTGGAAAGACTAAAAGTGAAAGAAATAAAGACTTAAAATAAAGTAATGTATTCAATTTCAAACACATTGCAATTCATCAGAATTTTAGCTGACTGGTAGGTTGTCCAAATTCCATACCTATGGATATATCATGTAAAAGAAAGAGGCCTACTGGATTCATACATTAGATACATTGTGGCCTAAGGGACTTAACAGGGAATTTACATTAACCCCTTAAGGACCGGCCTGTTTTTGCGATGTTTGTACGTTAAGGACCAGAGCAGTTTTAACACTTTTGTGGTGTTTGTGTTTAGCTGTAATTTCCCGCTCTCTCATTTACGGTTCCCATACAAGTTATATATTGTTTTTTTCATGACGAGAAGGGCTTTCTTTACATACCATTATTTGTATTATGTCATATATTGTATTAAAAAAAAAAAAAAAAAAATATGGTGAAAAATTAAAAAAAAAAAACATGTTTTTGGACTTTTACTTGAAAAATCTTTTACTTATCTACAAAAGCTAATGAAAAAAACGGCTAAATAGATTCTAAAATTTGTCCCGAGTTTAAAAACACCCAGTGTTTACATGCTTTATTGCTTTTTTTGCAAGTTATAGGCCTATAAATACAAGTAGGAAATTGCTGTTTCAATATATATATATTTTAAATGTATCAATAGTGACATTGTAACACCGTTATCTGTCATAAATGCCCGAAACACACCTAACATGTACATATTTTTTTAAAGTAGACAACCCAGGGTATTCAAAATGGGGTATGTCCAGTCTTTTTTAGTAGCCACCTAGTCACAAACACTGGCCAAAGTTAGCATTTATATTTGTTTGTGTGTTAAAAATGCAAAAAACGCTAACTTTGGCCAGTGTTTGTGACTAGGTGGCTACTAAAAAAGGCTGAACATACCCCATTTGCAATACCTTGGGTTGTTTACTTTTGCAAATGGTATGCCATCATGGGGCTAATTCTCATTCCTTGGCTACCATACGCTCTCAAAGGCAACCTAACCAATCTGACAAATTTCAATAAAAAAAAAAAGTAAAATCAAGCCTTATATTTGACCCTGTAACTTTCACAAACACTATAAAACGTCTACATGTGGGGTACTGTTATACTCAGGAGACTTCGCTGAACACAAATATTAGTGTATCAGAACAGTAAAATATATCACAAAAATAATATCCTCAGCGAAAGAGCTGTTTGTGTGTGAAAAATGCAAAAAACTTCACTTTCACTGACAATATCATCGCTGTGATATGCTTTACTGTTTTGAAACACTAATATTTGTGTTCACGAAGTCTCCCGAGTAAAACAGTACCCCCATGTACAGGATTTAGGGTGTCATAGAAAGTTACAGGGTTAAACACAGTGCTAGCAAATTAAATTATCTGGACTTTCGGCCTGGGTTGGCAGGCAGGTCCCTCGAATTGCAATCATTAAAATGACTTAATTAGGTAAAAAATATTACATAAATATGCACGTATCATTTTAATATATATACATATTTATATATTTGACGTCTACGTGTATATTTATGAAATTATTTATGTAATTATGTATGTGGACATATGTATATTTCGTATTATTTGTATTTATTTATTTATACATAGATATATATATCATTACATTCTAAGTGTATTTTGATATAAATATATATATATATCAATATCAAAATACTGTTAGAATAAAATTGCATATATATATATAATTTTTTTTTAATTATTAAAAATTATTTTTATTTTTTGTTATTTACTTTTATTAACATATTATTTGTATTTTATAATAATATATATATATATACCATATATATAGTTATTATATATATTGTATATATTCGTGTGTAATTTAAATATAAGTGTATTTTTATATTAATATATACGTATATATAAATATAAAAATACACTTAGTATGACATTATATATATGATATATATATATATATATATATACATATATTATATATAGGTATATATAGATATAATACATGTATATATATCATATATATTTATACATATTTTTTTACACTGATTGTTTGTTTTTTTTTACTTTATTTTCTGATTTTTCACTTGCAGGGAGACTGCCTGTCAGCACAGACAGTCCCCCTGCAGGCAGACACATGGACCCCTATTGCGTCATGTGATCGAGTGATCACATGGCCGTGGGGTCCTGATCTGCCGAGGGGGGACTGCCCAGGCAGACAGGCAGTCCCCCTGGACCGGGAGGAGAGCTGATTGCCGCCGTGGGACCGACGGCGATCAGGTAAGTTGCCCAAGACCGTTATGACGGTTCAGGACCGTCAGCGGTCCAAACGCACGTTTTACCGCTGACGGTCCTGAACCGTCAGCGGTCCTTAAGGGGTTAAATCCTTATTTATAATTCTATATGTTATTGACATGTAATTAATTTGTTTTTTTATTCTTTTTTCAGGTGGCTCTACATAGAGACTTACACAATTATGCCCACCTGGATTGTGGTGGTGTCAAATGGGTAGAGTTAAATTTTCAAGTTTTTTCTTTTCTTTTTTTATTTCTATTATTATTTGTATTCACCATACTGGTAAATAGGATAACATTTTGTAAATAGGATTAAATTTTGAGTGGAATACGTGGATACCTATGTAAATATGGTTTTGATCCTGTCTATTTAAGAGTACACCTTTAATATAAGATTATGCCTAGAGCAAAGAAGTAGTAGGTGTAGCCACCCATGCAATATTAAGCCGGGCAGGTTAAACTGCAACAATGAAATGGGGCAGCAGCAGTGCCAACTTTCTCACTCAGCCACGTGGGCTCTGCCTTCTTCCCTACTCCCTGTCATTTAGCTCTCCTCCTCCCCTTTGCTCCTTAATTGTCAAAGCTTTTCATTTACCTCAACAGCCTTAAGAGGATACAACTAAACAGCAAAGAGGGGCTGGATATGCAATTATCTTGCAAAAAATATTTATTAAAAAAACTCGGGAACACACAAAAAAAAGTGATAGAAAAGACAAAAATCACATACAAATCTTAACAACTAAATCCAACCTCTACCAGTCAGAACCCATTCAATCTTCTCCCACAGCCTCTCATTTCTCAATGAGTTCAATCTTCCAACTCTTTTCTCTCAATCCGCAACAAAATTCCCAGTATTTACCTCTAACCAGTCAGGCAGAACTATTATGCACTTCCGTTCTTTTCCTCCATGGTCAGCCAAAAGGGAAAAGAAGCTCTAACAAAGCATAAAAAAAGAAAAAGAAAATGGGGAACAGATATAAAAAGAAATACATGTGAGGAGGCAAGAAAGAAGAGGTGGAACGATAAAAAAGGGAAACACAAATAAAGCATGTAGAAGAGAAAGAGCCTTTGTCTTTAGAAACATTCTGCATATCTACTTACTGAAGGTTGGAGCTCCAAAAACACAAAACACACAAGAGAAAATGGGAACTCAAAGTTAAATAAAATAACAATTAGAAAAGAAGCAGACACGTAAAAAGTGGGGTAAAATTACAGAAGTAAGAAATGAAAGCAACACGGAAGACAAATGAGGACCACAAGTAAAATTTTTAAACAAATACCAAACCCCTGAATAATAACTCCTAGACAACCACATTTGAATCCATAATCATATTCAGATGTGTAGTCTCATTGGATGCACAAGTTGAATCTCAAGTTCCTGGAAACTCTGGGTGGTTGTTTTTGTGTTAGAAACCTGTTAGCTGCAACTTGTACATGTAGCAAGAGCATAAAAAGAGATAAAAAAAAGACTTCCAACATATTTAACTAATCGTAATCAATCCCAGGGAGTTTTTCAGCAGTCTTAATAGCATCATAATGATAGTTTCATCAATTATACAGAAATAAGCAAACAGAACAGTATTATGTTTTTTTTTGTAAAACATCTGGCTCATAACCACAATCTGATTTTGAAAATTTCCAAATCTCATCTCACATGTCCTTCAAGGAGATATGCCAGTGCTAATATCAGCAATTTCATCAACACGTGAGTTCATATTAGTTAGATTAATTAAAAAATGTAGTACAGATATATCTGGAGGTTGAAGGGAAACTATAGTGCCAGATAAACAAAATTGTTTTATAGCTCCCTATAGTGCCCCCCTTGAAGGAGTTAAAAACCTCTTCTGTTACTTACCTGATCCCAGCTCTGATGTCCACCTGCACTAGTCAAAGCTTCGCCTCTGTCTTGTAGGTTTAGTAGCCATCACAAAAAAAATTGCCACACAAAAGTATATATTTATATAAAGTAGACATCACAGGCTATTTACCTGAGGTTAGTTTGACACTTTTTACATAGCCATTTCATCTCCAATCTCTGCTAAATATTGGAGTAAAATTGTGTTTTTTCTTTATTTTGGCATATACATATATAACAAGGTTTTGTAAAGCTGGTGTGTGCTATTCCTGCACAAAATCCCATATTTGGTACTTTTCTGTAAAGCTGCAATGCCATATAAGAGACAAGGCTATTTCAGTTTCTATAGTTAGAATTTTCATAGATGGATTTGACAAGCTTATGTCTCATTTTAGGGTATTATAGCAGTGTGACTGTTCAAATAACCCCACAAAAGGCTTTCATTTGATAAAGCATACACCCCAGGGTATTTTATATGATGTATATTGTGCCTTAACCTGTCACCATTTTTTCACCAATTTATGTCAATGTTTGTGGTGGGGGGAATGCAATTTTTTTTCCCCCCTCACCACAAACATTGACATAAATTTCTACATATATGTTGCATTTTTGCTGAGTATTTCTTACACTTGATATGTACCACTGTCATAAAAATCACCAAATTATACTCCGTTACATCTTCTGAGTAAAAAAATATGCCCAATGTATGACAAAGACACTATTTTGTAAAGTTACAGTGCTGAAAAAGAGACGTGACAAGTTCAGGTTTTTAAGTGTGAATTTTCATGGAGGGTTTTGATGTGCCCCACTTTGGAGCACTTGAGCAGACTACATATTACAACTATACCATAAAGGCATACCATTTCTTAAAGAAGACATCCCAGGGTATTTCAAAAGGCTTATTTTGAACCTTAGCGTGGGATAATCTTTCCGCTAGCTTGTACCAAGTGTAGTGGTAATAAGCGTTTTTTCTGCCTTTTTGACACACAAAGTGAGTTTGCACAGTATATTTTGCAAACCTTATGCGTGGTATGACTGTATAATATTACATATGTTGCTCAGCTATGTCGGCTGAGTACAGCAATACCCCCATATGTACCTTTGCCAAGGATATGTGGACATAGAAGGGGCACATTTGAGACACAGTCATTCCAGTTTTTTTCAAACTTAGAATTTTTACACTGTGGCCAAGTCCCATTTTAGAGTATTTTAGCTGGCTATATAATCCAACTACCTCATAAAGGCATACCATTACTTAAAGAAGACATCCCAGGGTATTTCAAAAGGCATATTTTGAACCTTGGCGTGGGATCATTTTTCCGCTAACTTGTACCAAGTGTAGTGGTAATAAGTGTTTTTCTGCCTTTTTGACACACAAAGTGAGTTTGCACAGTATATTTTGTAAACCTTATGTGTGCTACGACTGTATAATGGTACATATGTTGCTCAGCTATGTCGTCTGAGTACAGCAATACCCCCGTATGTACCTTTGCCAGGTATATGTGAATGTTGAAGGGGCACATTTGAGATGCAGCCATTCATTTTTTCTAACTTTGAAGTTTTACGCTGTGTCCATGTTCCATTTTGGAGTAGTTCAGCTGGTTCGTTAGTCAAACTTCCCCACAAACACATGCTATTTATTAAAGAATACACCCTGGGGTAATTCAAAAAGCATATTTTGAACTTTAGCGTGGGATCATTTTTTTCTCTAGTTTGTTCCAGGTGTAATGGTAAAGAGCATTTTTAAATGTATTTTTTTACTTTTTAAAACTTGTTTTTAAACTTTATTTTTGCTTATTAATTTTTTTTACTTTTTTTTTTTTACAGATTTAACATTTTTCTAAAAAATGTTTTACCCTTAACCCCTTAACTAGCAGTAAGCAGCACTAACTGTGAATTCCCTAATTTCCCATAACTCCCACCCATCCCAGCTAGCAAAATATATCATTTTAAAATATTTAAATTAATTAATTAAATAAATTGAACCCCTGAGGGTTAAAAAGAAAAATAAACTATAGGTAGTGACCAACTGGCAGGGAAGGGGTTAATTGTTATTAGGACTGTGTAAAGGGGGTGGGATTTTTTTTACTTTTTAAAAAAACTTTATTAAAACATTTTTTTAAACTTTTTAAAACTTTTTAAAAACTTTTTTAAAGTTAACTCCTAGCTAGCCTAACACCAAATTCCCCGATTTCCCACTATATTGCACTATTCAATAGCTTATGTAGATAAGCAGGAGAACCTTTAAAAGTGGTAAATGCTTGTTTATGTTCATTTTCAGCTTAGCATTTCACTATTACGGTATGATAATGTCTTGAACTCCCACTGTGTAATGAATGTGCAGCGTTTTCCTGTCTTATGCTCTTAAGCTGGTAACATTTTGATGCGTTATATAAAATAGTCTCTAATGTACAGCAGATCATTCAGACAATGAAATAAGAAAGGCTTTTCATCGTAGTGCATTATTACACTGGCAAATGATAAATTAGAGTATGCATAGGAGAGTTTGCCTGAAGATTTCTGGGCAAGAACAGCTAGATGGATAGCTCCCTGGAAGTTTAAAAAAAAGGTGCTGAGGTTGCTTTTCTGGGAACTTTCAGATTGCTAATGAAAACAGTAAAATAAGAAACACATTGAAATTATGTGGTCTGAAAAATATATTAAGTTTAAAACGTAGCAACTGCAGTTGCTATTTAAAGCATGCATAAAGGAAAAAGAACTGGAATTATTCAGGCTTGCTATTTAAATGAAGAAAAGGATTGATACAGATTGCCTCTCCCTTTTCAGTCACAAGCTCAATGTAATTATATTATTTTTCCATAATACAATTTTTATTGAGACTTTAAAAGTTAGCAGACATAGAGTATGATAAAATGTAATACAAACAAGTGAATAAACTTTACAGGTTAACAAAGTAGTAAAATTTGGAAATGTTAGTACTTGACTATCTGGCAACATTTCTTGGTCGCAAATTCTTCTGGCTGCCTTTGTGGTGTGAATTTCCCAGGTATTGTTCTCAATGAGACTACGGTTTCTGTTTTTTTACAGAACAGATATTGTGGGACATATGCTCCCAAGCCCTATGGGCAGTAACTTTACCGATTATCATGGTAATTGTAGGAATCATGAATTAGGATGGAAATATTTTGAGTTCAGCTAAATTTAGGTAGTTTAGGGAGGTACTATATCATTGGATGAAAAACCTTCTCCCCATAACAGAAATAGTAAAAAAAAGCTAGCCCAGAAAACCTGAAACTAGGAGCACCTGAAGGCACACATTATTCAAACCTGTCTCCATAGTGGGAATGTGAATCAGATGAGATGTAGGTATGTACCAACATGGAATAATTTTAACCCCTTAAGGACACAACTTCTGGAATAAAAGGGGTTAATACAAGTTTTCTGTATTATTGAAGCCATGTGGTAGCTATCCAAATGTTCCCACTCACCCTCAGTAGTTCCCTCCTCCACCCCCCCCCCCCCCCAAGTTAACCATTTAGGAACGTTTGGTTAGACCATTAAGGAGGAGAAGCCTAATGTAACATACTGGTGTAACTTTTCAATCACATTGGTTTTCACCATTCATTCTGATAATCAGTGCATTCTGATAATCAGTGTTGCGCAACAAAATGATACATGTTACTTTTGTAGACTAAATATAGTTTGATCGAATCGATTTGTCTGAAAAGTAGTACAAATGCAATGCCACAACAGCTATTGCCATAATTTCAAAATACATAAAGAGAGAATAGAATGGCATACAATAACACTTATCTATAATAGAATGTAGGGTGAGAGAGAACATACTGAACAACTATGGACAGTTCCACCACAAAGGGCTTTGTGAGAGTGATGTGAGAGTCCAGAACACCATAAAACATAGGTAAAACACTCATTGCTAACAATAACTAGAAACATAAAAACACGCCACTTCAGCTGAAAAGGGTGTGTACATTTTCTCAAGCCATATTCCTCTGAGATGAAGTCAGAGTAGATATAAGGGATGATGATTCCAAATCTCATCTGTGACCCTCAGCCTACGCCCAAAAGGCAACACACAGCCCAATGCCATGACACCATTAAGTGGACTGGGAGCCACATGAGGTGGCAAAACAACACCTAGATGGCATGATAGGTCTCACAACCTCTTCCGTGGTTCCCATTGTGCTTTTAGCCTCCCAGGATACTTCTGTCTTGGTCGATATGTGCTTAGCTTTAATAGAGACCTGTACACCACTCTCCCCTCTTGTGGGAGGCTGACTTGGGTTCTGTAGCCACGCACCAGTCCCAGGGACTTTGGAGTTGGAAAGAGGCATCAATTTAGCAGGGTCTGCTAGAAATTTTCAAGGAGGCTGTCCAACTGAAGTAGTGTTCTGGACCTCTTCTCCAGATTATGAGGAATACTATACTTACCTTGGCAGTCTGTCGATCAGCTGTTTCTCTGATGTAGCAGACCGCTGCTTCTGTTCCTCCTCTGCACTCAGATAGCATCCTAAATGCCGGCCACTGCGTGCACATCCCTATTAATGACACAGCACACAATGTCTTATTTCATCCAGCCATTCTAGGTACTTTCTGAGTCTTTATTATGGTTGATTTATATTCAGCATGTTGGATCAATACATGACACAGATAAAGCCAGCAACAACCCTCTGTGGAGGTAAGGAGCCCTCAGGGTGGGCACTGAATCATTCCCTACTGTCCATGGGTGGGGACAGCGAGGCTTCAGCTCCATGTTATTTTGGGTCAGTGCGCATCAGGCCAGGAGATTGGCTGCCTCTCCCTTTCACAATGCCTGCTAGGCCTCACTCATAGTCGGCAAAGATTTCCGTCCAGGCCACAGCAGACGACAGCTGAAAGCAACCTCAAGCTGATCAGCCAATGCAGGATGCCAGGATGTGTCACATCCTGTTCCTAGCTGCGGATCATTCTGGCAATGGCTTCTGGTATCCAGTACTCTTTTTACAATTCTTGTTTAGTTTTCCTTGTTTTTTCTGGTTCTCTATTCCATGTCTGGTTTTCTTTATGCTGGGTTTTCTGGGTTCATTTCTGTATTACGTTCCTGGAATTCCCAGTCTCTTGGATTCCTTTAAATGTTTGTTTTATGTTGTCACACCCGTTCCTTTTCCATGATTCCTTTTGTTTCAGTTGTTCCCTGCAGGCAGTTGCTCAAGTTCTCTGCCTTTTCTTGCAGGTACGTGCTGTATGTGCTTTATTATGGTTCCTTTAGCAGACATTTGGCAGAGTAGGACCTGGGGTACATTGGCGTTGTGGCAGGCTTATGCAATGTATGATTATATAATGTGACTAAATCCCCATAGTTTTCACATATAGTACTTAGTTATGTCTCCTCTTGTTTTGCCTATTATATCTTGTCTTCTTTTATTTTGTCTTGTATTCCCTGTTCATGTACAGTCCTGTCCTGCCCTGTTCTTGTTTTCCTCATGTCTTGTGTACATGTTCTGGATTCTGCTTTCTGTCCTGCTCTGGTTCTGGGTTCTACTAGTTCTGTCTTGTTTTCATGTTTGGTGTCTATCCTAGCCTTGCCTTGTTTCTGTACTGGATACATTCCTGCTGCAGAGCCTCTCTATTCAGCTCTGGGAGGTCTGCTTATTTCCAAGTTCCTAGTTCCTGGGATCCGCCGAAGCTGCATCAGGGTTCTGGTATGTGGCCACACAAACGCTGGTGCTCAACACCAGGGGGCGTGCGGTTACCCTGCACCAGACCCTGCTAATCCACTTCCACACTGTGACTCCTACTTTCAACATCAGGCATACTGGGTCCCGGTCGTCCGACCGCCGCCCAGACAGTGTCTGGGTCCCGGTCACCGGACCGCCACCCTGACAGGTTGTCTTAAATTGGTTAAAATAAAGAGCCACAATTACTGGTGACTGGACTAATTTGTTTGATTTGGACTAATTTGCACTTAGAGAACACATCCAGTTTCCATTACAGTCAGGCGCCTCTCCTGAAAATTATTTTTAGGTCAGGAAATATAAAAGTCATTACATGGCATTACGCTTCAGACAAACTTTGTCCATGCAATTGTATTGGGAAAACCAATTTGCTTGAATAAAAAAAACTGCAAAAATGGGGGTCTCAGTGTACTATATAAATATTTATAAATATCTACATTTATATATTATATTTTCTTCTCACTTGATCTGTGAACCAGTGTCCACTAACCATCAATCATCTTTTTACCCATCAATAATTGTTTTTTGGTGCCACGGATGAAACTCTGAATCATGAAACAAACCAAATTGCTCATGCATATTTTATGTGTTAACGAAAGTGATTAACATTCACGGTAGTGTCTCAGAGTTTTGATGTGAGTCTGATGAAACGTTAGAACAGAGTAGAGCCATTTATCAAGTTGCCTCCTTTAATGCTGTTTCTCATTATAAGATTCAGGGCTGTATTACATGTGGCTTGATACAAGTCCACTTAGGGCTTTTTCCACCTTGTCTGATCTCTGGGCATAGTCATCACATTTGCATTGCAAAGGATTACACAATAAGGCCTTGAATGTAGACTCTGCACATCAGTGTTACATATGCCATTGTGTTTTGTTTTGTTTTTTTTTGCTTTTTTTAATGTACCGCAACATGCATTGGGTCAACATTTTGTATCAACATCCAAAAACTATACTTTAATATGAGCTATTAAAACCGCATATGAGGATGTTTCTTTCAACTTTAATATCATATGACATTGATACAGTGTACATTGTTAGTGTAATAACAATATACTTTTTGAATCAATGCATCTCTATGAGGAAAGTTCAGCGTCTGCATGTTGAGGGTTGGGACACTGAATGTAAGTACTGCACAGTGTGCAGCACTGCCACAGGACGCACCTCTAGTAGCCATCTGAGGAGTAAATAGTGAAGTTAACCCTGCATTGTTTCTGAAAAGACAGTGTTTACTGCAAAAAGCCTAAAGGGAATGATTCTACGCACCAGAACAAATACAATAAGCTGTAGTTCTGGTGACTATAATGTCCCTCTAAGTATGCCCATCTTAGTGTTAGAAATTATGTATAGTTCTTTGATTTCTTCAGCTAAAGGGCACCAAGGCTAAAATTAACCACTTTTTTTTCAAAGCATTTTATAGATTATACATTGGTAAAAATAGGTCTAAACAACAAATACAAAATAATAGAGTATACAAAGACTCACTTCTGAAGTTATAATATTTGCAATACCCAGACATGATATAATTCTGAATTATTCTAGTTTACAGTGACCGAATAATCAAAATGTTATGAAAGACAGGAGGGGAATATTTGCTTTAACCTTCTTTACTGAACCTCCCAGAAGCAAAGAAACAGTTAAACACATAGAGAAAAAATAAAACAGAGAAACATTGTGAAATTATAGTCACTTGGACTGGATGTTTGATATATATACACACACCTGGATATTACGAGTATTAAATATTGCAAAACCAAAATAGATATAGCTAGATAAATTAAGAGTCACCTAACTAGGACAAGCAGAAACACAACGTTTTAAAATACAGTCTAGGAACATAGGAATGGAAAAGTATATCTCACACGGAAAGTGTCTGGGATGGGATACAAAGTGGGTGGGAAAATATTTGCCTCCTATCTTTATAAAATAATACAACTTGGAATTATTCGGTCACTGTAAACTAGAATAATACTGAATTTTATGTCAAGAAAGGAGGCTTCATATTTGCTGTTTTAAAGTGAGGAATCCAAGGAAAAAGAAGCATGGAGCGATTGTCGAAAATAAAAGGTACGGAAGGTAGACTCCCTTGACCAATCAGCGGATGCTAGAATATCCGCAAGGGATCCACCGTGAGCTCCAAAGGATAAATACACGCCTGCCAAAGCAGGGAGCCACTTAGTCCAGCGGGCAATCGTGGGACAAGACACTGGTTTGTGTGTTTGCACATATGAGATAAACAGGAGGCCCGTAGGAGTACGTAGAGGAGTTGTAGAGGAGAAGTGGTGCAAAACACAGCGAGTAACACAAAGAGACGGTCTGTCTGGGAAGTAAGGGTAAGTAATTGCTGAGGAATTAGCTTTAGTGCGGCGAGAAATGTTAAAATGTACACCTTGGGGAGTGAAGTCAATTGCATAGAAATCAATTGCTTGATTATCCGATACTCTCTGAAAAGAAACTAAGCAGAGAAGAAGAACAAACTTGGCCGACAGTTGTCGAAGAGAAAAAGTGCCTCGATAGATGGCCATGTTTCCAAGAAGGACCAAAAAACTGAGAATATTTCAGAGCAGGGGTTCGAGCAAGGGTGCTTCCCTACTGCCGCATTTTCAATAGGAACATGAGCTGACGAAATTGCTAAACGAAAAACATTAATAGATTTGTAAGATTTGCCTTGATCAAAGAGGGAGGACAAGAAGTTCATAACATTAAAGGGACACTATAGTCACCCAGATCACTTCAGCTCAATGAAGTGGTCTGGGTGCCAGGTCCCTCAGGTTTTAACCCTTCACATGTAAACATAACAGTTTCAGAGAAACTGCTATGTTTACATTTGGGGTTAATCCAGCCTTTAGTGGCTGTTTTCCGGACAGCCACTAGAGGCGCCTCCATCGCGCAGAGCGTCTGTAGGAAAGCATTGAGAAATGCTTTCCTATGGACACTTTGAATCCGAGCGCGACACTTGCCGCGCATGCGCATTCGGTTCCAGTGAAGTTGGACGGGGGAGCTGATGTCGAACGAGGGAGCCTGGCGCTGGATTAAGGTAAGTGGCTGAAGGGGCTTTAACCGCTTCAGCGTCACGGGAGGGGGACCCTGAGGGTGGGAACACCCTCAGGACACTATAGTGTCAGGAAAACTGCTTTGTTTTCCTGACACTATAGTGATTCTTTAATCAAAGAAGCTGAAAAGGGATCAATACTCCTTTCCTAACACCAGAAATTCTAAACTCTCCAGCCTGAGAGGTAAGAACATCTAGTCCCGGGAGCCCATGAGTCCCATAGGAGTTCTCGAGCAGTATCCGAAAATCCTGAGACATTCCAGGATCCCCTGAAACAGTTTAGGCCACTAGCTCCGGTCCTCGCCCAGGATTGTAGGAAGGCGTCGACTGCTAGAGAGGATGGATCCGGCAACCGACTGAAAAAGGCATATGTCTGACGATTCAGCCAAGATGCAAATAGGTCGAGGTTGAAGGGACCCTGAAGTAGATGGAGATGATAAAAAGCTTGTGGATCCAGTTGCCAGTCGCTGGAGTCCCTCCAGTTTCGAGAGAACCAATCTGCAACAAGGTTGTTGGAACCGGGCAGATATACTGCTCGAAGAGAGATGATACTGTCCAGACAAAATTGGTACAAGTGCTTTGTGAGGTCTGAGAGCATCTTGGAATGGGAACCCTGTAGACGATTCAAGTATTGAACAGCATAGATGATGTCCATCCTTAGCACTAGGGAACAAGTGTAGGTATCGTCCTTACTATTATGTATTTGAGTGTTAGCCATGGGATCAGTGTCCTGTAAGGACTGGCTTTGAGCAGGTGTAACTTCCCGTAACATAATCAGAATTCTTCATCTGAGTACCCTGCACCATATTCGACCACCAGTTGTAGGTGATAGCTAGATGTCGAACCCTTTAAGGGATCAAACTCATTATTACGAGTGGATTTGGCATTAAAAAAATTTAGCAGTTTTTGCCGGGGTGGTGCTTGCGTGGGGCTTCATCATGGTCAGTTCAATGGTAGTTGGATCACCACAACTAGTATACCAACGGGTATATATATAAAAAATATATTTAAATTAACATTTTTTTAATTTGTTTCTTTATAAACCTGTCTCCCAAACAACGAAACAGAGGCCGTGGACTTTCTTATTGGGGTTCACCTTAATATAAAATATTTTTTGGTCACCGTTAAAGGAAAAATAAACAAAAAAGCATCAGTGGGGTTCATCCACAATGTTATGGCAGGTAGACTGCCAATGTAATAATAACATGTGGAACCTGTGTAATCAGTTTTATTAAGGGGTTCATCCTGTAGAGTAAAAATAGTAAGAAAGAGGGGGTCACCCTCAGAGGAAAGGCAATGGGGGGGTGGGAGGGGGGGGGTCACCCTCAATAGGCACAGAGCTGTATAATGAGGTGTAAGCCTGTAAAGAAAACAAATAGGCTGAAGTAAGTAAATTCCTCACCAAAGTAATTGATATGCTCTAATTTCTAGAGAGCATAAATTAAGTCAAGAATACTTACGTTTTGGCAGAGACGAAACTCCATTCAGGCAATTGTAGAACAGAAATCCAACAAGAATTAGAAGAACCAAAGTGGAACAGAAAGTGCGCAAAACGCGAACAAACCGCTGAAAGTAAAGATGGCCGCCCGCAATAAGGAGGGGGCGGGATTGCGCATCTCATTTGTGACGCGAAAAGGGCGACCAGGACAGGTCATGGGCGTGACCGCTGTTGGGCCGCTGCCACAGCAGCAGTGCAGTGTGAAGCAGACGGCTAAAAAATTGACAGATTAAAATAATATTACCATTATTTTCTACCTCTTTTGATGAAAATCCAAACCGATTTGAAACAGTGGTCACTCTCCCATATATATCGTGGCTTGGACTTGTGGCATTTATTAAAATTAATATTCTCCCTTGTCTTTTAATATTCTCCCTCATCTTTTATACCTATTTCAGACAATACCTCTTTGTTTATCTAAAGGTTTTTGACTCCTTACGAACTTCAATAATTAACCTTAAGTTACGTTATGACCCCAAGTATCCTAACTATTCTTTGGTGCGTTAAGTCTGGCCATTCTGAGGCCCGGTAATATGTTACCTTTTAGTCCTAGGTGTGACACAATTCTACGTGCTGGATCAATTAGTAATCCCTACACAATATGAGTCACAAGTGAGAGGTTCCACATACACTACCACTGTATACCATTTCCGTCATAGAGCTCTTTATTTTATGACTCTTTTTTTCTATTACTATCAAGCACATCTTGTCTCTGTTTCACATTTCCCATATGTGATCCAGACATCGCTATCTGCGGGAACTGTAAAATTTACTAGAAAATACTTTGTGTAAAACAGAGTTTCTTCTATATTGTATCTATCTGTATATAAATATTTTACAGGTGCTACTTTAATATCTCAGCTTTTAGAGTGGGTCTCCTGTCTTTTCCCATAGTAGGAGTCCACATCCACACCTATGTGTATATAACTGATACAGACTGTTGGGACATTATACTGTGTTTTTTTTTTTTTTTTTTTTTTTTTTGTGGACTACTGAGATTTTCAGCATGCCAGATTAAAATTATTGTTTTTATTTACCGAATTCTGAGTTGCACAGTGAGTATTTTTTGGGGATTATGCTATTCCCCACTGATGATATCAATCAATATACTTATATGTAAATATTTTTTGTTGTCATTCTGTGCTTTCTATTTCACCATTTAGGTGCTCTATCCACTTCTTTTTACCCTTTACATTTTTTAAATGTATTTATTTATTTTTGTCTAGTTTTATATATATATATATATATATATATATATATATATATATATATGTAAATAGAGAAATAGTTGGAGTGCAACCAACAATTTTTTCTATTTGGATGTTTAAGCCCTGGTGCTGCACCCGGTTTGTGGCTTGGGGACCCCTAGTCACTTTTGATTGGGGGGGGAATTTTTTTTTAGGGCCCCCACCCACCGCTCAGGGATGGGGGCCATGGGGGGAGGACAGTGGGTCCTCCCACCATTGTGATTTATGGCCCCCACCCACCGCTCAGGGGTGGGGGCCGGGGGGAGGACAGTAGGTCCCCCCCTCATTATTTTTATGGCCCCCACCCACCACGCAGGGGTGGGGGCCGGGGGGGGGGGAGGACAGTAGGTCCCCCCAGTGTGTATCAGGGTCCCTGAGGACAGGTGTCAATCCATATCTGCCAAGTGAATAGAGACTGTTCCCCCTACATAGGGTCACTTGGCAGATATGGATTGATACCTATCCTAAGGATCCCTGGGATATATATATACTCCCTCCAGACACTCTGTGTTACTGCAGATACTCCCTCCAGACACCCTGTGTTACTGCAGATACTCCCCCCAGATACTCTGTATTACTGCAGATACTCCCTCCAGACACCCTGTGTTACTGCAGATACTCCCTCCAGACACCCTGTGTTACTGCAGATACTCCCCCCCAGACACTGACACAGAGCAGAATAGGGACTGTTCCCCCTACATAGGGTCACTATGGATTGACACCTATCCTAAGGATCCCTGATACACACTGACACGGAGCCCTCCATGGGTGAAGATTGATTATTATTATTTTTTTTAAATTGCGTCGGTTCTTATGGCTTTTTATTTGGCCTTTTTTGGGGCTGAAAAAAGAAGATTTTAGAAAAAAGAAGACGTCAAATGGTAAGTTGAATTTTTCTTTACAGGTTAGTTATTTTATTCCCCCTTCACAATTTTTTAGGCTGAGAGGGGTAGGTAGGGGGTAACTTTTATGGGGTGGGGGGGGGGGGGGTGACTAGGGGCTTGGGGACCCCTAGTCACCTTTGATTGGGGGGGGGGGATTTTTATTTAGGGCCCCACCCACCACTAAGGGGTAGGGGCTGGGGGGGACAGTAGGTCCCTCCCTTATTGATTTTTTTAGGGCCCCCACCCACCGCTCAGGGATGGGGGCCATGGGGGGAGGACAGTGGGTCCTCCCACCATTGTGATTTATGGCCCCCACCCATCGCGCAGGGGTGGGGGCCGGGGGGAGGACAGAAGGTCCCCCCCTCATTATTTTTATGGCCCCCACCCACCACGCAGGGGTGGGGGCGGGGGGGAGGACAGTAGGTCCCCCCTAGTGTGTATCAGGGTCCCTGAGGACAGGTGTCAATCCATATCTGCCAAGTGAATAGAGACTGTTCCCCCTACATAGGGTCACTTGGCAGATATGGATTGATACCTATCCTAAGGATCCCTGGGATATATATATACTCCCTCCAGACACTCTGTGTTACTGCAGATACTCCCTCCAGACACCCTGTGTTACTGCAGATACTCCCCCCAGACACTCTGTATTACTGCAGATACTCCCTCCAGACACCCTGTGTTACTGCAGATACTCCCCCCAGACACCCTGTGTTACTGCAGATACTCCCTCCAGACACTCTGTGTCACTGCAGATACTCCCCCCAGACACCCTGTGTTACTGCAGATACTCCCTCCAGACACTCTGTGTTACTGCAGCTACTCCCTCCAGACACCCTGTGTTACTGCAGATACTCCCCCCAGACACTATGTATTACTGCAGATACTCCCTCCAGACACCCTGTGTTACTGCAGATACTCCCTCCAGACACCCTGTGTTACTGAAGATACTCCCGCCAGTGGTGGCTCATCAAAATAAATCAGGAAAATTCCAAACCCCAAGGTTGAATACGGTGAATAGGCTACATATGGCCACTCCCATCACCCAAGGCCGAGTTCTTCAACAGTGTTACCCCTAAATGTCAGTCCTCTGCCTCTTCCTAGGAAAATGTTCAAGATGCCAATACAGTGCCTGGCTGAAAGTGATAGTAGTTGCTGCCTACAGCCTGAGACCAGATCCCATAATTCCCCAACTGGGACTGGGGTTTAGAGTTTACAGTCTGCCGATCCACTGTGGATTGTTATACTAGAAGAATGGCTGCATTAGAGGATCGAGGGGTCTATGCTCCAGCTCTGAAATCACAGCTGCGGCATGCCACTTGCACCATTTGTGTTAGCGCCAGCAGGCAGTAGCGGTCAATGCGGCATCTATGTATTCTATGTCTATGTGGGCCCCCATCAGGGCACTATAGAGTCAGGAAAACCGCTTTGTTTTCCTGACACTATAGTGATCCTTTACGTTTTCTATGGCAACTTAACCCAATTATCTCCACGATAGAGGGGAGGGATTTTACTGTTTCTGTGGGAGTGATTAACATTGTGAAAAAAGGTCCATGTGGGAGTATACCTTGCTGGAGGACCTGAGCTGGGGCCACCATTAAACAGACCGTTTTTACCCCTTCATGAAGTCTGGGCTCATGTTTGGGGGATTGGGAGCTATAATTCACAGGTATAAAACATAATTTAATATGAATAATATATTAAAGAATGGTAGGAAATAAGATTTATTTTTTTATTTCTGCATGACATTTTAACTGTGAATGTCATAAAACGGTTTGCTTTTACTGCAATAAAACACATATATGTATTCAGCGATGTCTCACGTGTATAACAGTACCCCCTATGTACAGGTTGTATGGTATTTTGGGAAGTTACAGAGTCAAACAAATATAGCACGTTACATTTTTCACACTGAAATTCGCAAGATTGGTTATGTTGCCTTTGTGACCGTATGGTAGCCCAGGAATGAAAATTATGGCATAACATTTGCAATAGTAGACAACCCAAGGTATTGCAAATGGGGTATGTCCGGTCTTTTTTAGTAGCCACTTGGTCACAAACACTGGCCAAAGTTATTGTTAATATTTGATTGTGTGTGAAAAATGCAAAAAACTAATCTGAATGCCAATTTTGGCCAGTGTTTGTGACTAAGTGGCTACTAAGAAAGACTGGACATTCCCCTTTTGAAATACCTTGGGTTGTCTACTATTGCAAATGGTATGCCATCATGGGGGTAATTCTCATTCCTGGGCTACCATACGGTCTCAAAGGCAACGCAACCAATCTGGCTAATTTCAATGTGAAAAAACTGAAACGCAAGCCTTATATTTGACTCAGTAACTTTTGAAAACACCATTGTAGCAAACTCACCCCTTTAAGGGAGTTTGCCATGAGCTTTTGGAGGGGCCTGCTTGCCCGCCTCCTGCCCTGTGACTACGGCCCCTGTGATGTATTGCCCTTTAAGAACATATTTGGGCATAATAGATTTTTATTGTGCGGCTACTGGCCCTTTAAGCACAGTGAATGGACTTTTATTGGACTGTGTATGCCCCTTTAAGAACCATCTGGGGACATATTGTGACTTTTGGGAACAATGCCCCTTTAAGACTTTGTCCCCAGACTGTTAAAATCCTTTGTTCATTGCTATTTTCCACTTGGTTCAGTAAATTGGGCTTACTGAACCAGGTACACCACAGGCGGACCACCCAGAAGTGGAAGTGTGCCATCAATTTACCTCCCAGGCTGGGAGCCTGCTGTAGGTAAATTGCAGAAGGCTGGGGGGGCGCCGTCCGTGCAAACGAACACGTGGTGGCGGCCATCTTTGTTCATTCAATGCGGTCAGTGGTGTGTGTAGCCAAATCCATGGAACTGAAATCGGCTATACAGTTCCGCGAACACCGCTGAGCATTATCTTCTCCCACAATGATTTTGCAGCAGCAGAGACTAAGTCCCATTCGGTGTGAAATTGACCGACTGCACAGCCCAAATCTATGGAACTGTTTTGGGCAGGAAAATGTGCTTGCGGTCTGTCATAAAGGGACCTCCAGCTAACTTTTAAACCCCTGGATGTAATTGGCTGAATTTTGACTATGTTTATAATTAAAGTGTGCTGAATAATAATATGTTTTTTTGAATATTGAATGTATAGTTTTAAAGTTATAGTACATGTGTAAAAACGTTATTTCTCTGCCAGTGATAATTACATTAACCCATTGTGTAATGTAATTAAATCACAGGCAGAGGGAAGTATTTTGTCTGTAATTGCTGGGAGTGTCTAAGTGTATTGTACGTATTGATTGGTTGTTTTACAAAACCCTGTGGGCAGTACTATGTGTGCAAAATGTGCATACAAGCAGTGTCTCATTAAAAGCTTCAGTTCTTCTTCACCCTCAATTTGAGTCCTGTCTCTTATTGGGGGAATCTGCTACAAGGGATTGCTATGCTCTGCATATTCCCTTGCTATAATCACTCCTAAACTCTTGCAAGAGCTTGTTCCTGGTTTGCGCTCTGAAGGAGTCTACGGTGGTTATGGTGTCGGCTGGAATGCTGGAAGCCCTCAGGAAGCGCTAGGAGCATCCTCCAATGAAGGTACCCAGTCAGGGTGCCCATGATCAGTTACAACCATAAAACCTGTACATGAGGGGTGCTGTTATACTCAGGAGACTTCGCTGAACACAAAAATTTGTGTTTCAAAACAGTAAAATGTACCATAACAATTATCTCGTCCGGGTAAGTGCCATTTGTGTGTAGAAAAATGTCACTTTCACTGACGATATTATCGTTGTAATTTTACTGCTTTGAAACACTAATATTTGTGTTCACCGAAGTAAAACAGTACCCCACATGTACAGGTTTTATGGTGTCATAGAAAGTTACAGGGTTAAATACAGTGCTAGCAAATTAAATTCCCTGGACTTTCGGCCTGGGTTGTCAGACAGGTCCTGCAAATTGTAATTATTAAAATGACCTAATTATGTAAAAACATTACATAAATATATACATAGAATTATTATATCTATATACGTGTTTGTGTATATATATAATCCGACCTCCAACACTCACCATCATTAAAAAATATAACTTGTAATACCTGGGTGCTTCCAGCGCCAAACATAAAGCAAATAGTGAACGGAGCACTCCTTAGGAAATTTTCAATCGTGTATTTAATAAGTAATCAAGATTACTTAAATACACAAATGAAAATTTCCTAAGGAGTGCTCTGTTCACTATTTGCTTTATGTGTGTGTGTATATATATATATATATATATATATATATATATATAGTGATATTTTTCGTTCAAGTGTGTATGTGTGTGTGTATGTGTAAATATATATATATATTATTAAAGAAAAGAGAAGTCAGAAGTTGTAATCCAATATTTTTTTATTTAGAAAAGCAAGTGGGAGAAGCAACAAAGCAGAGGCAGCCCAGGTTGTTAGGAGCAGTCCTGGGAGGATATAGTGCAGAGGAGAATGAACCAATGTATATTCAGGGGAAGGATAGGGAAAACCAGGAGGAAATTGAGAATGTAACAACCTATAATGAACAGCGTCAGTTGTGTTCACATTTGTGGATGATAATGAGAAATAAACATCTGAGTGCATTCTTCCCACAGATATCTATTCATCATCATCATCCCTTCTGGGAAGACCCTGCGCACGTCGTTCACGAACTAGGCTATCTACATCAGCAATGGTTATGCTCAAATTATGGGCAGCTTGCGCGCACATTAAAATGCACTCTTCCTCCCTCATTTCCATAAAGCGCTGCATATTTTGCTGCAAGGAAACCTTTGCTGATGTAAATTGCCTAACGCCCTAATTCAAAACGTTAGACATGGAGCGTACCTCGGTTATTACATTCTGCAATAGTTCTCGCTGATTCTCCCTATCCTGCTGTGTGGACGTCTCCAGTACAGCTTGACGAGCCTGGATCGTCGCATACAGCGCAGCCAAGGGTGGAGGAAGTTGTGGTGACTGCATTTCTCCGGCCACTGATGTCACTGAATCAGGATCCACTGCTGTTAGGGTAATGGTACCCTCCTGTTGCAGGGGGAGAGTACCATCAGAATCTATAGGGGAGAACAGAGAAAGAACATTGTTAGCATGTGTCATATGTTGCAATGCTTACTATCATCTGTACAACAATATTATTTAAACTTGGAAATAAGATATATGCAGTCATGCTATTAATTTATTAGTATGTCTAAGTATAGTTATGCATCTTTGTCCCCCCTAGCCCTTTCTCCGTCTCTTTGTGACCTCTCAACACAAGTCTTTGTGCCCACCTCCCTTTCCTTCTAATCTCACTACATGTATCGTGGCCGAGCGTCCCCAGGTAGAGAATCTCCAGTTTCTTCTGCATGACAGGAAGCTGATCGTTGCACTCAGCTTCATTTCAGGGCAAGTAGATGGTAGATAAGATCACACGTGGTCCACTCAGCCACAGTAAATAAAGTGAACAGAAGGAGAGGAGCGATGTGAGCTCCCCCCCACCCCTGCTGGTCACCCAGACATTGAGCCCCCTGGCCAGTGCGTGCTAGGCAGAAGCTTAGTTTGCTTAGTGGTCGACCCGGCCCTGCCTGTTACATAAACTAGTATGCCTGCAAAGAAAATGTGTTGAGTTAAAGCATTTTTTATTTACGCTCAGCAGTGGATCCCTGTTCCTGGACACCAGTGGCCGGCTGTTGGAGGGAAACCACACTCATACGTGGTGAAGAAACGTCGACAAGTTGTGAATGGTCTGTGAACAACAACTGCTTTTTATTAGGCCTCACCATAGTTTGCAAGCCTGTCTCCATAATACCCCTACACTCCCCTGCCTGAGCCTGTCTCCACAACACCATTACACTCAGTGCCTGAGCCTGTCTCAACAACACCACTACACTCGGGTGACTGAGCTTGTCGCCATAACACCACTACACTCAGTGCCTGAGCCTGTCTCCATAACACCATTACATACTGAAAGTGCTGAAAATGAATTATGTAGAGCAACAGACTGTGCAATATGCCTTTTATCCACAACTCTAAGTTTACCAGATCCTACAGTAATCCATCTGCCATTCCTACTATGTCTCTGCGTCAGTGGCTTTGCAACAGTACCAACCCCATTTTGGGATAAATTTAAATGGTCCAAAGACATCAACCTTTTTGGAACAAAATTAGCACTAGAAATCATCTATGAAAGAAAGATCTTAGAATGGCAACTGATCTGGGCCTATCCACTCAAAATTAGGCCCAGATCAAACATTGATGTCACTTCTTGATGAACAGCATATCTATAGACCTATGACTGACTTTAAGCCTAAAAGTTGATACACTCCTAATTTTCAAGAGGTCCCCCATGTGGACGTTTTTGTTCAACCTACCAAACATGAACTGTAAGAAACTAACACCCAATCTCATCATGAGCACAATCTCAGCAAACAAGAGAGAATAGCTCTACGCGAACTTACACAACTACAGGATATCGTGATTAAACTCGCCCACAAAAGCGGCAATATAGTCCTCTTAAAATGAGATAAATACATTAACATGTGTATGGAACATCTGAATGATTTAAAATGTTATCAGCTTTTAAATTCTGACCCAACCACTAGTTTTCTTCTTGAACTCAAAGAACTGATTACTTCTGCCTATGATAATAAGATCATTTCCCAACAAGAGTACAAGTTCATGCTACCAAATTGCAATCCGACTATAGCAACCTTTTTTTTTGTTTACCTAAGATCCATAAAAATATTGCTGGATTCAGTTCCATCATATGGCCATATCGTGTTAAGCCCACAACTACGTCACAGTATCCTGATATTGTTGGGTCCTACACTCATTTTAACATGGGAGATGTACATGCTAACTTGCAATACTTACTTGCAGTATAAACTTCTTCAAAAGACTCCTCAATTTAAGCTTTCCTGGGGTCACCTCCAAAGGGGTTCCTTTAACTGTATTTTGTATATGTTTTGGTCTTTACATGCTTGGAAATGCATGTTCTGGGTGTGCCCCCAATTCCCATTTTTTTGTGTCACTGTATAGTATCATACCACATGATAAAGGTATCTTTGATTGTAGGCATTTTCTAAATCTGACAGAATATAATGAGCCACAAACACAGTTCATTGTGACTCTGCTCGAATTTATACTCTAACGTAATTACTTCACTTCTGACGGCAAGTGTTGTTTTCACAGGTCATAGGAACAGCTTGTGTGCCAACTTACACTAACCTGTTCCTAGGATGGGGTGGAAGCAGTCTGCCGTTAATTCAGCTTCTTATACCTTGTACCAAAAATTAATCCAAAAGGTGTTACCGGTACATAGCTGACATACTGATCCTGTGGGCAGGGTCTATCCCACTGTTTGAACAACTAGTAGAAAGCTTGAACAATAATGACATAAACCATAAACTCACCCACGTAAACAATGAAAAAATGATTTTTCTGGATCATGGATTATTGATTGCTTTAGCATTTGAAAGCATATTACATCATACCTAATTTACTTATCTTTTTTGCTCTCATTACACCTTCGGTTATTTTTTCCTGTTTATTCATTGGACAATCATTAAACCCATATGCAAAGTGACTCTTTCCTCAGCTTAAATCCCTTGCTCCACCCTAGAGGCTTCTGATTGGTGACTATTCAAGCCAGATAACTGTGGGTCTTGCTGATTGGTTAGTTCAACCTTTTCTTTGGTTTTTACACCTGATATATAATTCCTTTTTTGCGGGTGGGTGGGGTGTGGGAAACAGCGACATGAACCTGCTAAGATTGAAGCAGTCGTTAAGTGACCCACACCCCAAACCAAGACCCAAGTACTGGCCTTCTTAGGGACAGCAGGATATTATAAACCTTTTGTGCCTGACTATAGTGCTATTGCTAAACCCCTGACTGACCTGACTAAGAAAAATCTACCTAGGCAGATCCTGTGGTCTCCCACCTGTGAAACTGCGTTCCAAGCCCTAAAGACAGCACTAATCCATGCACCTGTATTGGCTGCCACAGCCCCTAACAAATGGCGGCGGTTCTAAGCCAAGTGGGAGAAGATGGAGCAGAACACCCTTCCGCGTACCTCAGTAGGAAGCTGTTACACCGAGAGGTGAGCTACGTGGCAGTGGAGAAAGAATGTTTAACCATGGTGGGGACCTTCAAGAACTGACCCCTTATCTGTATGGCTGAGAGTTTACCTTAATGACAACCCGTTGGTGTGGCTTAATCAGATCGCAGGCGACAATGGCAGACTATTATGTCCAGTACCGGCCCGATTACAGGGCATTGAAAGTGTGTCGTTTATGGGTATTCAAAAGAGAACTGGGTGAAAAGGTTGGGGTCAGATGAGACCAAAATTTAGCTTTTTGGAATCAACTCAACTCGCTGTGTTTGGAGGAGGAGGAATGCTGCCTATGACCCCAAGAATACCATCCTCACCGTCAAACATGGAGGTGGAAACATTATGCTTTGGGGGTGTTTTTCTGCTAAGGGGACAGGACAACTACACTGCATCAAAGGGACAATGGACGGGGCCATGTACCATCAACTCTTGGATGACAACCTCCTTTCCTCAGCCAGGGCATTGAAAGTAAGTCGTTTATGATTATTCCAGCATGACAATGACCGAAAACACACAGCAAAGGCAACAAAGGAGTGGCTCAAGAAAAAGCACATTAAGGTCCTGGAGTGGCTTAGCCAGTCTCTAGACATTAATTCCATATAAAATCTGTGGAGGGAGCTGAAGGTTCGAGTTGCCAAACATCAGCCGCAAAATCTTAATGACTTGGAAAGGATCTGCAAAGAGAAGTGGGACAAAATCCCTCCTGAGATGTGTGCGAAAACCTGGTGGCCAACTACAAGAAACGTCTGACCTTTGTGATTGCCACCAAGTACTTAGTAGAAGGGGTAAAATACTTCTTCCACTCATTGACATGCAAATCAATTTATTCCACTCATTGACACGCAAATCAATTAATTTTTTTTTACCTTTTTGACATGCATTTTTCTTGATTTTTTTTCGTTTTGTTATTCTGTCTCTCACTGTTAAATTACACCTACTATTACAATTATAGACTGATCATTTCTTTGTCAGTGGGCAAACATTCAAACTCAGCAGTGGATCAACTACTTTTTTCCCTTACTGTAGATGGTTCTTACTGTAGTTAGTTACTATTTGTTCTTCATTGTATCAATATTCAAGGTAATTGCGACATTAATCATTTTGTTGCAATCTCTAAACCACAGATACGCTTCACTGAGAACCCTCAGACATTACTTACACTTTAGACAGTATGGCCAGCTGTCTATTGGTCTGTAATGCGGTTTAGGATTTCGAGCAGGTTTTTTGTATATACTTCTTTTGGTTTAACGTATGTCACATTAATTAATATAAATACCAGCCAAGCTATTTTTAATCATCTAAATCAAATGTTACGTTTTATCTCATTTTAAATCTGAACACTGTTATTGGTCCAGGCAAGTTCTCGCTATTTTGTGAATAAAATGAACAATTAGTGACTGTCCCCTAACCATCAATCTTATTTTATTCCCATCAATTATCTCTTTTTTTGTGGCAGAACACAGAATTTAGACTCACAAATCAAAATAAACATGCTCAGCAGTCAAACATTTCATTTGGTTTGTGTTTTGGCTGCATTTCAGTTCGGAGATCGGAAATACGACCAATCACCTGATCGGCCGATTTTTAACAAATTGCAGTTCGTTATGAACAGGGCTGGTGCAAGGATTTTTGCCGCCCTGAGCAAAATAAAAATTTGCCCCACCCACATGTGACATCACAATGCCCCACCTATATGATCTGCCATATGAGCAACGCCAGTGCTGCACACAGTGTGTGTTAACATTAAAAGTCCTGTAGGGACAGGCTATAGACACCAGAACCACTTCATTAGCTGCAGTGGTTCTGGGGACTATAGAGTCCCTTTAATGTGAGGTAAATTAGAGATTTGTGTCACTAATAATATACTAGATTGCCTACTTACAACCAGATGAGGATGGTGATGGACTCTGGCTGCAGTTTGGCTCCACTGGTCTGGTGTAGAACAGGATCTCTGGAGGCTGTTTGTAACTGTGTCACAAAATTCCATGTTCTGGGGGAACAGGAAGCAGCTCCATTTTTTGGGGCCCTTACACAGCTCAAGGCCGACCCATAAGTCCACCTACATGTTCCACCCATGAGTTCGCTCACAGGGAGTGGAGTGTGTAGGGGATTTGTTATGTGTTATTGTAGAGGATCTAATGTGTGTGCTTATGGAATGTAGTGTATAGGGATACCAGTTTGTGTAGGTGATGCAGTGTGTTTGTGCATAGTGGAAGCACTGTGTTTTTGTGTAAGGGATAGACAGCAGTGTGTGTTTGTGTATAAGGGGTATATTATGTGTTTCTGGTTGTGTGTAAGGGATGCATTGTGTGAATCTGTGTTTGTATGCATAAGGGATGCAAGGTGTGTTTCTGTGTATGTAAGCGATGCAATGTATGTGTCTGTAGGGTGTGCATTGAGTGTGTGTAAGAGATGTATTGTGTTTCTGGGTGTATGTAAGAGAAGCAGTGTGTGTTTGCATGTGTGTAAGGGATGCATTGTGTGTTTCTGTGTATGTGTGCAAAGGATGCATTGTCTTTATGTGTAAGGGTTGCATTGTATCTGTGCGTAATGGATGCATTGTGTGTTTCTCTGTGTGTAAGGAAAGCATGTTGTGTTTTTGCATGTGTAGGGATGCATTGTGTGTTTCTGTGTATGTATAGGGATGCCTATGTGTGTGTGCACGTAGTGTGAAAGAACTCCCTGTCCTGCCCCCTGTCCTATAGAACTCTCCCTTCCGTCCCTTAGAGCTCTCCCCTGCCCCTTAGTGGTCTCTACTCTCCCCCAACCCTCCCCTAGCGTTCTCTGCTCAACCCCCCCATCCATGTGTTCTCCTCACCTCCCCTCCCTGTCTTCTCCTCATCTCCCCTTCTTCTCACCTCCGCTCTCCCTGTGTTCTCCTCGTCTCCCTTCTCCTCACCCCCTCCCTGTGTTCTTCTCACCCCCTACCCTCCCTGTGCTCTTCTCACTCCCCCTTCCCTGTGTTCTTCTCACCTCCCCTCCCTGTGTTCTCCTCATCTCCCCTTCTCCTCACCTCCCCCTCGTGTTCTTCTCATCCTCCATCTCCCTGTGTTCTTCTCACTCCCCCGTGTTCTTCTCACCCCCCTGTGTTCTTCTCACTCCCCCTCCTTGTGTTCTTCTCACTCCCCCGTGTTCTTCTTAACCCCCGCTCTCCCTGTGTTTCCTACTCCTACCCCTCCCTATGTTATTCTTTCTCCCCCTCCCTATGTTCTTCTTACTCCTCCCCCTGTGTTCTTCTCACCCTCCATCTCCCTGTGTTCTTCTCACTCCCCCCATGTTATTCTCACTCCCCCGTGTTCTTCTTACCCCCCACCCTCCCTGTGTTTCCTACTCCTTCCCCTCCCTATGTTCTTCTTACTCCTCCCATGTTCTTCTCACTCACCCTCGTGTTCTTCTCACCCCCCACCCTCCCTGTGTTCTTCTTACTCCCCCCTCCCTATGTTCTTCTTACTCCCCCCTCCCTATGTTCTTCTTACTCCTCCCTCCTATTTTCTTCTTACTCCCCCTCACCTGTGTTCTTCTCACCCTCCCTTTGTTCTTCTCACCTCCCCTTCCCTGTGAAGCGTTGGTGGCCAAGTTTATCTCAGGTCCGCGGTACAGTAGCTTCTGTTTCCTGTACCCGGCCGGACTGACAGGAAGTGCACACTGAGTGAACACTTCCTATCAGACCGTCCGGGTACAGGAAACGGAAGCTCGGCCACGCTACATACAGGGAAGGGGAGGGGGGAGAGAGGCAGTGCTGCAGCTGCCTGGGGCTCTCTATAGAGCACTCAGGCGGCTGCAGCATTAAAAGGGCCAGCGATGGGGACGCAGGGTGCCCCCTCCTATGTGGTGCCCTAGGTGACTGCCTAGTTCGCCTTATAGGAAGCGCTGGCCCTGGTTATTAAACAAATCTTATGAAACAAATATTATGATTCTTGTTTATTTTTGTGACGGACTGCCTGGCACCCCGACCGGGTACCTCCGTCAATCACTGCTTCCTAGTACTGGTGAGTACCATAAGCACTGCACTGGAACACCATAACCACCACAAACCCCAAGAACCGCCACAGCTTGGTTGGGGTCTCGCCATCCTCCACCCACTCTGGACCCAAGACCAGGGTCCAGCTTCCAGTGGGTAGGCCTCTCTTAGTGCCAAGAGCATAGCAGGAACAGCTCTTACAAGAGCTTAGTGATTATACTCAGGGGAGTATAGTGATTATAGCAATCCCCGGAGTGTAGTTCTCCAATCCCCCAAACATGAGCCAAGACTTCATGAAGGTGCAAGATGATCTGACCTTTAATGGTTCAAGTTGGCTTTTATGGGACCTGATGGGGCACAGGAACACAAAGGACACACACCAATTAGAACAAACATACAGTCTGTGACTTGAGGACTGGGTTGAGAACCCCTGTTCTAGTGGCTACTGTGATTCCTTGCAGATGAAGTGCAAGGAATTGAAAAAAAATAAGATGGCAGGCACTGTAATGGAGAACTTCTGGTAAGTCAAACTACATTTTACTGCACCCCCTGGCCATTGCACGTCAAGAGGTGCCACCAGCAGGCGTACTTGCTAAATATGGAAAGCCCCAAGACAGTTAAATAGCTGCTTTAAGAGGAAATCCAATTGGCAAACAGAAAAAAACAACAACAACAAAAATGCAAAAATATTAAATATTGATTAATTTTAAAGTGTTATTATTGAAATAACCCTGTGGTACCCAAACTTTTTAGGTTCAAGGCGCCCTTAATATTTCAGAATTTTCCAAGGCACCCCAAGTAAAAATTTCTAGGTTGGATATCTGTACAGCGCTGCAGCATTTACTGGCGCTATAGTGTAATGTACAGTGTTGGTGTTTGAAGGGGTGCTTGTATATAGGTATATAGGGGTGTGTTTGTATGTGATGTTTGCATTTGATTGCAGCGATGTGTCTGAATGTAATGTTCACTTTTAAATGCGGATGTACATTTTTGTGTACATTCTGTATTTCAGTGAAGGGGTGTGTTTGTATTTTTTTTTTAGTTTGAATGCAGGGGTGTGTGTATGTAATATTTAAGTTAGATTGCAGGAGCATTCTTGTATGTTGTGCTGGTGTTTGACTGCTTGGATGTATGCACAAACACTACCACATACATACATACTTACACAGATATTCATGCACATTAACACACAGATGCATATAAATACATCGACAAATACACACAAATTCATATAGATACTGACACATACACACGTATAAATACACACAGACACATACACACATTTACCCTAACACACACAAACATTGATACATGCCCACACCATGACACAGATACACATACTGACATAAAAACACACAACCTGACACACAGACACACATACACAGATGTGTGCGAAGACACACACACAGATGCACACCCTGACACACACACTCACAAACACCCTGACACGCGCACACACACATACTCACTCACACACTTACACACAGTCATACACACACACTCGCAAACTCATACACACACTCATACACCCACTCACACACATACACACACACACACTCATACACACACATACACACATTCATGCTCACACACACCCACACTCACACCCAAACACACACACGCAAACTTATACACACACTCATACACACATACACATACACACACACATACACTCACACTCATACACACACATACACACTCATACACACACTCATACACACACTCACACACACACTCATACTCACACACACTCAAACTCATACACACACTCACACAAGTGATTTAAAAAAATATCTCCAGCCACCCTCCTGTCAGCTTACCTTATGTGCCAGGAGAGTGGCTTGCAGTCCTGCTGCAAAAAATCTACCGAACACCCCGGCAGAAAGGCACGAATAAGCCTTTCTGCAGGGAAAATAAGTCTTTTAAAGTCTGGCCCATAGTCCAAAGGCAGCAGGCGGGCAACCAGGCTTCTCCAATGCAATGTGGCGAGATTGCTCTCATCACAAAAGGCATTTCGTCACACTTATATATTGGACGCACTACAGATGGCACCCAGACAGATACATTAGAATACGAAGAAGGAGAGTGCCAAACTACTTACTTTTCTAGATATGTATATATATATATATATATATATATATATATATATATATATATAATACAATTTTATCACATGACAGGAGGCTTCGTATTTTGCATAATCTTTCTTTACTATCTCCATAGCAGCAAAGAAAAGAGTGACACAACTTTTAACCAATCACAACGTAGAATAGGGTATAAGAGGTGTGACCTATGACATAATTTTGTCTTTCTTTGCTGCTCCATCACAAGTTAAGTACTAAATTTTGTGTTATCTATATTCAACATATACTTATTCACTTACATGCCTTTTGTTCTATCACTGTGCCTTTATGTATTTGCCCTATTATTTCTCTTACCCTATCTGTATACCATGGAACCTTGCCTGGCTCCCTAGGTGTCTTTAACGGCTTCCCCGCCATCTGTACTTTCCCTCCATATCTCTGTTTCTGCCAACGGCTTTTCTGTGCGCTCGCGCACAACCTTTTCGGTTGTTTTCTACCGAACGTTTTATTCGGTAGTTTTTGCGCATTCGCCTGTTTGACGCGAATGCCCGCGGTCTTTTCTGTGCGACCACACATTGACTATTCGTTTTTTTCTACCAAACGCTTCGTTCGACAGTTTGACGCGATCGCCTTTTAAGGCGTTCGCATCCATTTTACAATTCGCACGTTCGGCTGTTTAATTATACGAACGGCAAGCTTACAGTTTTGCCGCCCAAACTGGGGGAGGTACTATCCTCCCCACACAAAGGCTGTCAGTCCGGCGGCCATCTTAAAGAGATAGACACTGCCTGATTTTTTTTCTGCTCCAGCTAATTCTGCAAGCAATTGTAAATCATTGACCCCTTTTCACTCAGTGGGACCAGGTTAGTGCCTTACATTTGGGGTTGGTTTAGCCAGTTGGTCTGTACCTTATTCTGGCCGGGGTGAGCCCCTCATTTTATGCTGCTAAACGGACCTGTTCATGCAGGATTCCGATTACCTGGGTGAGCCCCAGTGAAACAGCCCTCTCCTCTTCCTACGACCTACCGGTCTCTAACCTCAGGTTATTTAGTCCTGATACTATACCACCCCGGTCCCCAGGCCTCTCCACTAATTGTGCCTAAGTGCCCTCACGCAATTTATCGGGTGATCCCCGAATCCTCATTCCTTATAATGGAGGAATCACAAACCTCAGACCTCAGGCCATGATAACAGCAGCCGTGGCTGCAGCTATGGAACAAGCCGCTTCCAAGTCGCTCCAAACAGACTCTGAAGTCCCCATGCCCATCTCTAAACGGGTTCATTATAAAGCGGACTCCGAAGACTCCGACTCCTCCAGGGAAAGCTCCCAACGGCGAAAACGCCATTGGAAGGGCAATGTAACCCCACGCAAGTCTAAAGGGAAAGCCCCTGCTGATCGCAGAAAAGCCACGGTTCGTGCTACCCATGATCTCACACAACTTTCCTCAGGTGAGGAAGATGTAGAACCCACTCAGGCACTAGTTGTGCTGGATGAATGGCAGGTGGCAGCCTCCGACCAAGGGGACTCCGACAGGGATTCCATGGCCAACTCTGACCCTTACTTCATAAGGGAACAGGGCCTGGGTGAGCCCCAGGACTCCATGGCAACATCCATGGATAACCCACAGGAGGGCACGGAGATTTTCCTTGATAATTCGGGCCTCCAAATGTTTGACCCAAGAAACATCCGGCACCCCCGTTCGGAAGAATGGTCACCACCTGAGCATTTGGCAAGGTTTATGCACTTCTGGCTCAGAAAATCGCTGGACAAAGAAGTAAGAAACCGGATGAGATCCGTATGCCCTCGGCCTAGTCTACCAGACAAAGTGACGCACACCCCCGAGTTTGACCTGCTCATGACTACATTCATGTCCCGAGGGGGTCGGGATCCGCGCAAGGGCATAGAGCGCGGTTTTAAAGGAGCGCAAGACAAACTGCTAGATGCCATTGGGCCACTAGCCAGAATCATGGATATGGCGGATGAAGCCTATGAGAGGGCTGACACTTTTACCCCAGATACGGTGCGTGAATGGGCACGAGATACCTGGGAATGGGCACAAAGGTGTTTCTGTTTTCTAGGGAACACTAACGTAGCCCTCTCTTCGGAGAGGCGCCGAGCAGCACTTTACCGTATCGACGAAAAACTGGTTGAACTGGGGGAAAAGGAATTAGGACAGGGTAAATTATTTGGAGAGGCCTTCCTTAAGGAATTAAATAAAAGGGTCAACATATTCACGTCCCTTAACAAGGCACAATCTTCAATGCGGAAAGTCTTCCGCGGTTCTCACACCCATGGTGTTTTTGGAAGGGCTGGACGGCAGAGGGGCCGGGCCGCCAGCCGTTTTTGGCCATCCGGCCCCCGTACAACAAGGACTCAGCAAATGTTCTACCCAGACTCATCTAGCCGACATAGATTCCACCAATTCAGGGGATCTGATCGTGGCCGAGGCAGCCGAGGACGCTCACGGGCAAGATTCTCCAACGGTAAGTCGGAATCTTACTCTGCCTCTAACCTCCTCTCATATCACAGGTCGTGTTTCTCTTTTTTTCCAGAACTGGAAAGAACTATCTTCAGACGCGTGGATAATCCAAACGGTGCAGGGCTATCGACCCCGCTCCAGCTGGCCCCTCCAAGTCCGATCCAGACTACACGGGCAGACGCCCGCCTCATAGACGCGGAACTCCGAGAACTTCGCTCCAAGTGTGCCATCCAACCGGCTCCGGATGCCACCGGTTTCTACAGCAATATCTTCCTGGTCAGGAAGAAAACCGACGAATTTCGCCCCGTCATCAATCTCAGGGAGCTCAATTATCACGCGGTATACTGACATTTCAAAATGGAAGGTATACATCTTCTCCGGGACTTGCTTCGACGCAACGACTGGTTCACTCGTCTGGACCTCAAAGACGCGTACCTTACCATTCCGGTACACAGAAGCAGCCGTCCCTACCTCCGCTTCTTCTGGCACGGGATCCCCTGGCAGTTCACCTGTCTCCCGTTTGGCCTCAGTTCGGCCCCGTGGTGCTTTACCAAGATTATGAAGCCGGTAGTGGCGAAGCTCAGATCCCAAGACATAAGATGCATCATCTACCTCAACGACATCCTGATCTTCGACGAGGATGCAGAGACTCTGCGGAGACACACGGAAAACACACTACACCTTTTGGACTCTCTGGGTTTCGTCGTCAACCGTCCCAAGTCCGCATTGACCCCGGCTCAATCAGTTCAATTCCTCGGATTCGTAATAGACTCCACATCATGCACTCTCCACCTCCCGGCTACCAAAATTACGGCAATCTGCAGGGTGATCCGAAAAGTCCTTCGTCGGACTACCATACCCCTACAATTACTGGCACGGATTGTAGGCCTTCTCTCCGCATCCATCCAGGCCATTTTCCCCGGACCCCTGCACTACAGGGCCATGCAACGCCTCAAGGCAAGTTTCCTTCGCAGACAACCGACATACGACCAACCGGTTCCAAAGTCGGCCGAAGTCCGGGAAGAACTACACTGGTGGCTGAACTGCATGCAGGCTTGGAATGGCAGGGCCATATTCGGGAACCAGCCAGACTTCGTGCTGGAATCGGATGCCAGTCGTTCAGGCTGGGGAGCAACAGACAGAACCATGTCCACAGGAGGAGTCTGGACTTCAGAAGAGCTCTCGATGCACATAAATTGCCTGGAACTCTTGGCCGGGTCCTTCGCCATTCGCAGCATGGCAAAGGATCGATCCAACTGCTGCATCCTACTCCGCATGGACAACGTCTCAGCGGTCAGATACATCAACCGCCTTGGAGGCACTCGTTCTCGAACACTGGCGGATCTCACGAAAGAGATCTTCGACTACTGCCTACCACGCAACATAACCTTGCTGGCAGAGCACTTACTAGGAGACTCCAATACGACGGCGGATTGGTACTCACGCTACTGGTGGGACGCCAGCGATTGGCAGCTAGACCCTCACATTTTCGCGCTACTGGATGCACAGAGGGGACCTCTATCCATAGACCTATTTGCGTCCCGCAACAATCGACAGACAGAGGTTTTCTTCAGCTGGCTCCCAGACCCGGAGAGCCTCGCAACGGACGCTTTTCTCCAACAATGGCAAAGGGACGGTGCCTACGCATTCCCTCCTTTAACAATGATAACGAGGGTCCTTTACCGGATCCGTCTACAGGGAGTGAGAATAATTCTCATCACGCCGCTCTGGCAGAGCCAGCCATGGTATCCGGACCTTCTGGAACTTTCAATCAAAGATCCCCTCCTCCTACCAGATGCCCCAACCATCCTCAGGAACCCATTGGGCCTACCTCACCCACTAGTCCTGCAGGAACGCTTGCCCCTTGTGGCCTGGACTCTTTCCGGGGCTCCTGGAGAACCGAGGAATTATCGCAGGAAACTAAGGACCTGCTATGAGATTCATGGGCACCAGGAACAAGGAGGTGCTACTTATCAGCATGGCACTCCTGGACAAGTTGGTGTGTGGGACGGGACCTCAATCCCTTTACTGCACCTACTCACTCCATCATGAATTTCCTGACCTCACTTTTCACTGCCGGAAAATCATACCGTTCCATCAACGTGGTACGGTCAGCCATCTCAGCGGCTCATACTCCGACCCAGGGGACTCCTGTTGGTAAGGACCCGCTCATCTAAAGACTTCTCCACGGCATGCGCCTATGGCGCCCCCCGGAACCCAAATACTCTAGACTTTGGGACGTTGGTGTGGTCCTTCAATTCTTATGAAATTGGCCTCCCAACGAGGAACTGTCACTCTGCCAGCTTACCGCAAAATTCACCTTCCTGCTCTGTCTGGTTTCCTTTCGACGGGTATCGGACGTACGCGCCTTTGACGCCAACGCATTTACCTTCTGTCCGGTGGGTGTTACCTCTCGGATCTCACGTCGCACTAAGTCCAACTCTCACTCGGTTTTCTACCCTTTCTTCCCTTCTGACCCTCAACTCTGCGTGGTCTCAACCCTCCATCAAAACGTGGAAGCCACCGCGACGTTGCGGCAGCCTTCCACTCATCAGCTTCTCATCTCTTATGTCCGCCCTTATGGTCCGGTTTCGGTTACTACACTGGCCAGATGGGTTAGATGGCTACTATCCCTTGCCGGTATTGACCAAGCTTTTAGAGCACACTCCGTACGTGGGGCAGCGGCCTCTTCCGCTTATGCGGCAGGCGCGTCCCTTTCGGACATTTTACGAGCGGCGGACTGGACCAGAGAATCTACCTTTAGGACATTCTACTTCCGTCCTCTTGATAATCCGGCATTTTCTTTTCTTTCACAGCGTTGAAATTGCAAAATACAAAGCCTCCTGTCATGTGATAAAATTGAAGATTATGCTAGCTTTAGTGTACAGATAATCTTAATTTTAATAATGACAGGAGGCGAGTATTTTCCCTCTCTGTTCTCTTTCGTTCTTCCTTCCCTTTCATTTTCACTTCTACCTATAACACTTTGCTCTCTCATATGGTGGTATAATACCTAACTCGGTAGCTCTTGTTTAAATGCCTTATTTACATTCACTTATAGATCTATATATATACTGTTTTGGGTGGGATACTTATTTAACACCATTAAGGGAGGACGTTTAGTTTATTATTATCATTTTACTAGACGATATTAAGTTGAATTACGGGACAGACACTCATTTTTTTAAACAATCATTTCTGGACTCTAACGCACCTTATACTCTCGTTTCAGCTTAACCAGAAGCCACACGGAATCATTAAAGTCTCCATACAAGATGTCGTCATCATCGCATCAGGAGATTTATCATCAGGTCTTGGGAGACCATCGTTTGAAAATGAGATGCCTTCGTCTGCATTCTACCTGTTCCGGTTCAATTTATTCTGATTAAGTTTCCAGTTTCTTGTTCTATGGACTTTTCAGTTGTTCTGTTATTTTCTACATTTGTGATGTCGCAATTTTAAAGAGGAAATGATGTCATAGGTCACACCTCTTATAACCTATTCTACGTTGTGATTGGTTAAAAGTTTTGTCACTCTTTTCTTTGCTGCTATGGAGATAGTAAAGAAAGATTATGCAAAATACTCGCCTCCTGTCATTATTAAAATTAAGATTATCTGTACACTAAAGCTAGCATAATCTTTAATTTTAAACACAATGACAGGTGCCAGAGAACTACACAAAAAGAAATATTTACGTTAAACAAAATAATCAGCTTTGAAGTGTTCACTTATTGCCCCATTGACTTAAATAACATAATACAAATAATTAGATTGACCTGTAGGCAAAATAAAAAGCTGTATTTAATTATTGTAGAATTAAGAATCAGACTGCCTGAATATTTTAAACAACCACATTTCGGAAGTAAAATTACATAGACTATAAAACGGTCTTTGTGATGGGTTAGCAACTATTTAATGTCTTAGTTAAATATTACTCTGAAACATTTGCAAACTGTAAGAAACTGTGTGGTTTGCTTTAGATTCAAAATTTCCAGTTATATACAAACATGGTTTGCACAGACAGATACAAGTGTTTTGTATGTATTAATCTATAAGTTGATTGCATTTAGAAAACTGCACAATGGCTTCTTTGATAATTTGTAACATTGGGGTAATCATTAGTATTAGCACATTTTTATAATGAAGAGGGAGGTAAGTAAGATTAGCCTAGGCTACTTACGGTTCGAAACAGGACATATAATTTGCAAGGCTTTAGATTAGATTATACTGCACAATTTTTAAATGTAACAGAATACAGGCTATATAATGCATGTCTAGACACACTATGGATAAGAGAATGCGAGGCTATGCATTAACTGCCTAGCGTGTCAACAAAGAGCTAAACATGTATAATATACGACAACAGGGCGTCTTCTATGATGAGTGTCAAGATGTGCTTATTGTAAAAGAACATCCTTATAGTGGTAGTATTACATATTGAGCTGTATGTTTTAAAGACTAATGAGACACATGAGATTTACAAACCTACCAAGGTATGCAATATTACATAGTTATATAGCTGAAAAGAGACTTGCGTCCATCAAGTTCAGCCTTCCTCACATATGCTTTTGCTGTTGATCCAAAAGAAGGCAAAAAACCCAGTCTGAAGCGCTTCCAATTTTGCAACAAACTAGGAAAAAAATCCTTCTTGACCCCAAAATAGCAGTCAGATGTCTCCTTGGATCAAGCAGCTATTACCCCACTAATTAGAAATTGTATCCCTGTATGTTATGTTTTTGCAAGTATTTATCCAATTGCAACTTAAACATCTGTATAGACTCTGACAAAACCACCTCTTCTGGCAATGAATTCCATATCCTTATTGTTCTTACTGTAAAAAAACCTTTTCTTTGCCTTAGATGAAATCTCCTTTCTTCAAGCCTAAATGTGTGACCTTGTGTCCTATTTATAGCCCTGTTTATGAATAGATTTCCAGATAATGGTTTGTACTGGCCCCGAATATATTTGTATAATGTTATCATATCCCCTCTAAGGCGCCGTTTTTCCAAACTGAAGAGATTTAAATTTTTTAACCTTTCTTCATAACTAAAATGCTCCATTCCTTTGATCAATTTTGTAGCTCGTCTCTGCACTTTTTCTAGTGCCATGATATCCTTCTTTAGAACAGGTGCCCAAAATTGCACAGCATATTCAAGGTGTGGTCTTACCAGCGATTTATAAAAAGGCAAAATTATATTAGTACAGGCAGTATGCTTTTCTGGTGCAGTTCATGCGGGTTATTACATTTTGCAAACTTTAACAGGCTGTCCTATAGATTGTAAGTCGCTGTGGTCCGGATTCTAAGACAAGAAGAGGAACACACTAGACTGCACTGTGTCGGTCATGGTTATATGTGGCATCATGGTTGGGCATGCACAGAAACATGGTGGAGAGAGTTAAGGAAGGTAGAAGCCTATGGGGTATCAGAAGGACAGAAAAAACAGGGGGTAACCCTTAAGGATAAATTCAAAACAAGAGAGAGATATTCTGTCCAATGGCCTATGTTACAGTAAAAAAATAACTTTTAATACAGTTGTTACAAAAGCTAGTAGAATAAGGCTAGCTAAAGTCAATAACCTAAAGTAAAGTAAACATCAAGGATGGGGGAGGCGGTTGTTGTACACAGGGTAAAGGTGGGGAAATATATACACAGGATATATCGGCTGGTAATATCTCTAGGTAAATGTAAAGGGTTGGCAATAAGGAAGCTCTAATTTCTTTCCACAGGAGTAAGAGCTAACAGCTGATAAAGATACCGATTACAGTGTTGCAAATGCTTCCCTGATTTAGTCTCATTGGGACAAAATATCAAAATTACAAGTGAAGTATAGGGGACCTGAAGGTGTCTGTATATTGTATCACTGTAGCAAGGTCACTGAAAGTAAATACAGTAATTTAGTAAGATACAGTATCGAAAGTGTGGGAGAGAGCGACTAACAGTGATATTAGCAGGGAAAAAAAATTATGAAAACGCAAGATGATAATAGTAGAAAGAAATGCCAATAAAACCCAGAGATATAATGAGCCTTAATAGCTAGTGGAGAGTAAATATAATGTGTGCCTGTGACAGGCACCTAGCTAGATGAGCAAATCTGTGCCTTCAAGGGCACCTAATAGAGAGAGGATAAACTGCTACACTAGTTTAAGATGCAAACTCTAACGCAAAAGTCTAGGTCCAGGACACGGATTAGTAGCATAATGCAGGGTATGTAGGATAACAACCCTACAGAGTCAGTCAACTGGTAGCTAGTCGAGGGTTAAATTACCTCAGTGCCTAGTATCAGCATCGAGCACGTACATGAAATCTGTGCCTTCGAGGACACCTAGCTTAGAATGAGTTAACTTCTACACTAGCTAACAAGAAACAACAATTATAAGAAAAAGTATTAGTCCGGTAAACAGACCAAGAGGCTAAGATTGCCCAAAATATATCTAGGGTCTGACAGGAATATAGATCTCGGTAGCAAGCTGCAGGATACCAAGGGTGTAATAACCCAATCTGTTTCAGGAATCTAATGTTCAGCTGCACTGTAAAACTGCACGTAGGAGCCCCGACGCGCGGTTTGCCGGTGGGCGGCTCTTCAGGGGGTGTTCAGGTCCTGAAAGAGAGTGTTCAGGTCCTGAGAGCGTTTGTGAGTGGTTGTCTCTCTCAACCGATTCCCTCTGTCGGGAGGCATCTGTATCCCACTGGTGGATCACAGAGGTTTGTCGCCGTGTGGGTGCGGGTTTAGGTGACCCTCTAGCCCCATGCAGGCATGTAGGCCTGCATCTCTTGGCCACGAACTCGTCTGCTGCCTGAGCTTGAGTTTCCTCCTCATATGGGAGCGGCGGAAGGCCTGGTGGTGGGCTCCCGCTTGCGGCGCTGGGATTGCGCCGGTGTGGGCAATGCTGTCGGGTCAGGACCCTCTTGGCCTTCAGCCCCAGTAGGCTAGGGCTATTAAGGGTTAGTGGGTGTTCTGGTGTTTTGCCCGAGGTTGACCCACTCACTTCCCGCTTCCGCAAACCCTTCTTAGCCGCTTTCAGGGGGTTTGGCTGCTTTAGCTGTGCTGCCTGCATCCGGTTTTGAATCCTTTCCCAAAAATCACTGAACAGTTTATCGAGTCACTGCTTAATATCAGCTGTTTCGGTGTAGTGGGTCGTGTGTCTGGAGAGCTGGGTCCTCGTAATTGGTGAGTGTTCTGCCGCCATCTTGTGTGTGCCTCGTGTGACGGTACCACTGATGCATGTGTGGCGCTTGGGGTCTGGTCTAGGCAGATGCAGGTTGCTCCAGACATCCAGCGGGGAACGGGATGTCCACAGTATGGTGACCTTGAGCATAAACTTTGAAGGAGATAAAACCAGGAACCCCCAATGGCACAGCATTACACAAAGTTTTATTGTTATT
Source organism: Pelobates fuscus (assembly GCF_036172605.1). Taxonomy (NCBI): domain Eukaryota; kingdom Metazoa; phylum Chordata; class Amphibia; order Anura; family Pelobatidae; genus Pelobates; species Pelobates fuscus. Next base: position 220,330,904 of record NC_086318.1, on the reverse strand, counting down.
CAGATAAAAAATTGCTTATTTCATACAGTGGTGAGAATGCCAACATAGTCAGCCCACAAACACATGAATGACAGTGATGAATTCTGATACTAGCAAGGCACTTCCTGGTTTCTCGTGGTTCGAGTCTTTGGCTCTGCCTCTGATGATGTAACTCTGTGATGTGTTTCTTCCACCCTTTCGTGAGCTTCATCAGGAATGCTCACACACAAAAATGCAGTTTTAAATTTTACAAAACGAGTTAAAATCATCCATCTTAACAAACAAATATGGAGATTTAGTTCCACCATATGGCCAATAGCTGAGATATAAGAGAAATCCCATTTACGCCTCCTTTACATTTCCTTTTTATGTAATAATCTAGGGGAATAGGTTGACTACCTCCTTGTGAGCAGCCTTGGTTCTACTCAAAGCACAGGCTACTGTGATGTTTTTCTGAATTAAAATTCTCAACAATGTTTGCTGTGGTTCTTGATCTCATGTTTAATTGTGCAGTTGGGCACTGCTCTTTAGTAGGGAGTGGCATAAACTAGCTTTATGCAGGTACAGGAACTAGCAAGGAAGATGTATTTTTTAGAATGGAGGAAGAGGTGGGACAGAGAAGCATAATTAAAATGCAGAAAGGCATTTTTTGGCAAAAAATTATACAAAATGTGTTGGCAAAATCTATATAAAATCGGGCATGCAAAAAATACATAGAATTATTTATATTCAATGGCATTTCATTGAGCAGTTTAGACAACAATACAGAGAATAAAGGCAACATTCCAGTGCTAGCATCTAAAGCAGTACAAATACCTAAAGCACTTCGGAAATATAGAAGCAGTGTCATTGTGGCTGTGGCCTGTAGTTGTGGGAAGGACAACCCTCTTTTGGTTCAAGCTCAGGACCACGCGACAAAATCATACACGGATCAGCTGACAGCTCCTAATTATCTTTTTACGCAACAAACAGGATTTTTAGGCCTCGTTCGGTCTCAATATACAAGGCTCCCAATACAATACACTTGCACTCCCCCAGACTGCAGTACAGTTTGTAAACTCCAACAAACTGTAAGTATAGTATGGATTCCAATATTGTTGAATGGGTAAGGCAGTGGCTGAGCGACAGGCAACAGAGGGTTGTAGTCAATGGAGTATATTCGAAGCTTGGGCTTGTCACCAGTGGGGTACCTCAGGGATCTGTACTTGGACCCATTCTCTTTAATATTTTTATTAGTGATATTGCAGAAGGTCTTGATGGTAAGGTGTGTCTTTTTGCGGATGATACTAAGATATGTAATAGGGTTGATGTTCCAGGAGGGATAAGCCAAATGGCAAATGATTTAGGTAAACTAGAAAAATGGTCAGAGTTGTGGCAACTGACATTTAATGTGGATAAGTGCAAGATAATGCATCTTGGACGTAAAAACCCAAGGGCAGAGTACAGAATATTTGATAGAGTCCTAACCTCAACATCTGAGGAAAGGGATTTAGGGGTGATTATTTCTGATGACTTAAAGGTAGGCAGACAATGTAATAGAGCAGCAGGAAATGCTAGCAGAATGCTTGGTTGTATAGGGAGAGGTATTAGCAGTAGAAAGAGGGAAGTGCTCATACCATTGTACAGAACACTGGTGAGACCTCACTTGGAGTACTGTACACAGTACTGGAGACCCTATCTTCAGAAGGATATTGATACCTTAGAGAGAGTTCAAAGAAGGGCTACTAAACTGGTTCATGGATTGCAGGGTAAAACTTACCAGGAAAGGTTAAAGGATCTTAACATGTATAGCTTGGAGGAAAGACGAGATAGGGGGGATATGATAGAAACATTTAAATACATAAAGGGAATCAACACAGTAAAGGAGGAGACTATATTTAAAAGAAGAAAAACTACCACAACAAGAGGACATAGTCTTAAATTAGAGGGACAAAGGTATTACTTTACTGAGAGGGTAGTGGATGCATGGAATAGCCTTCCGGCTGAAGTGGTAGAGGTTAACACAGTAAAGGAGTTTAAGCATGCTTGGGATAGGCATAAGGCTATCCTAACTATAAGATAAGGCCAGGGACTAATGAAAGTATTTAGAAAACTGGGCAGACTAGATGGGCCAAATGGTTCTTATCTGCCGTCACATTCTATGTTTCTATGTTTCTATGTTTCTATAGCTGGCTTTTCATTCGGCCCCCATTTCAGTCTTTTCTATATAACTTTTGGTCACTTTTTCCCTTGTGCATACTCACGGCCATTTTCCAAGCACAATCCAGAAAATCATTAAACACAGCCACATTGGGTCATAATAATCGGCAAATATATATGTGATCTTGTTTGCAAGCAGCCTTACTGTGGTTAGGCCAATTTGCTACACTCATTGTAGAATTCATGCGGCTTCCTAATATTTGCACCCACATTTGATCTGGCGATGGTTTGCTTGGGCCTCAAACCTGAATCAGCCTTCCGAATATTCAGCCCTTATTCAGCCGTCAAAGTAATACAAACACAATCAGCATTCAATTTAGAGAATGGTCATCTGGCCTTGTTCGCCCATTCCAGATTTCAAGTATTCGGGGGCCATTCGGTTTTCACGATATATGGATACATTTATCATACATTTCAATGACTATCTGTGTGGATCATTCAGTCCAGTTAAGAAGTTTTCGCTGTTTGGCCCTTTCACGGCCTCATGTTAAGTGTACTAGGATATCGCACTCAGCTATCTAGAAGCCAAATTACATGATTGCTAGTTTAACTTACAGCATGTAATACATTTGTTTGCTCAAAGACTTTCATTTTAGGACTGCTACTATTCTCTTTTGGTACCTGTTTTATTATTTTAGTGTTTTTATGATATCGGGCTTAATTTATGCCTCTTAACCTCAGAGGTAACTTAGTCAAGTCCCAAATCATCATTTGTTACTTAGCCCCTCTATTACTTCAATCAAAATAATTAAATATAAAAAGTGGTGGTCCTCAAAATGAATTTGAAGAGAAGAGACAAAGAAAAACCAAAACAAAACAACAAAGAACAAACAAAAATAAAATAAAATAAACATTGACAACTTGGCATTCTACTTGATCTCTCGCCCATCTAAGTATTTAGGAGATTTTCTAACAATGGAGTTTTCACAGGGGTTTCACACCGGAATCATACATCATGTACAATCTGTGTTACATGACCCTCTAACAGTAGACATATTACTAGTTAAGAAATTAACTATGGATTCATGTTGGATCTTTTCAATCATCACCCTTTTTTAGGTTGATGGACCAATCCTATTGGTAAAGCGAAAGGAAAGTGACTTTTCTCAAAAAGAGAATGAGTATTAAATTTATCAGCTCCTCATTCGGTAGCCAAACACATCCCTAATTCCCAATTCCATAATACCATCCAAAGAATTTTCTCTCCAATATAAAACCGTAGATGACGCCATACAGTCGATTCTGAAGGCAGGAAAAGCAACATGGCTCAGCAAAACACATATTTCCAACGCCTTCAAGCTACTTCCAATCCATCTCTGTGGCACTTACATGTTTTTTGCGTAAATCTCTCTAATGGATCATTCTTAATATCACAAGATGCCCAGATGTAATTCATGATCTAGATTGCAAGATTAATTTCTGTTTAGCTAAATCATAAGACTAACAGCATAGTGCAATGCTGCAGTTTACAACCTTTTCTGTTCTTATTTTCAGGACTTCTTCAAACTCCATCCAGCTGCCAAGAAACACCCATCAGAAACCTCAATGTTCACAGATATCATTATGGACTAGACAAATTATGGACACACAGCTGACAATTGGCACAGATGGCCTTATCAGACAACACCCAAAAAACACACAACATAGCACAACGATATTTAATAAATTAATCTCTGACTTCCAGATTACTGATCCTTTTTCTATAGAATCCATGGTAGTATTTGCTGCCTTTTGACACATTCATTTAAAATTACCATATAACAAAATTAGAAAGAATGTTGGATGCTAATTTATAAAAAAAAAAAGGGGAGGTTGCAGGACAGAGAAGGGGGTAACCCTAATATTTGAAGCATAAATAGAAGAGAAAACAAACTGTCCTCAATGAGAAAAATATTTAATCCTAAAAAATACATTTTAATAATGATCAACAAATAAAAATAAGACCAAACTAAATTACCCTTTTCACATTATTAAGTTTATTTAGTTTGGTATTGTTTTTATTTGTTGATCATTATTAAAAGTTATGTTTTAGGATTATATCATTTACTAATTGAGGACAGTTTGTTTTCTCTCCTAATTATATAACAAAATTAAACATGATATGACAGGTATCCACCACCACTTATTACCCACATTCCCCAATAACAAAACGTTCATGCCTACATATCTGTGATACTTTTAGAAAAATTTCATTTGGAACACAACTGCAGATTAAAGAATACATTTGATACTGTCACTTTAAGAAAATATAATTTATTGAATTTTGGTATTTCCACTTTAATAATCCTCTGCATTATAATTCAAGTAATGATAGATCCCGCTTGGGATTGCTTCACAGAGATAATTAGACTTCAGTAGTGAAAAATAAACTAGATCCTGATTTGGATTAAATAGCAATGTCCATTAGACTTCAATAGTAACACAAAATAAAATAGAGCCTGCTTTGGGAAATTATATCACAGTCCTTTAAAGTCTGGCTATAATTTAATTAAATTAGAAAAGAGTAATCAGCTGAATGGTTACTTCCAATAGTGCAATTTAGGAGTAGCTGGAACCCAGAAGGCAGACAAGTGCCTTTTTATCCTTCCAAATAAACATAAGGATTGAACCAATTATTAATCCCTGTAACGGGAGAACTTATCTTGCTTTCTTTGGATGATGAGCATGGAAGTCCTTTCCAGAATAGTGAGGATTATGGTTCCCTGTAGTGTATGGAGGAATAGTGGAATTTAGGTTTAAGCAAGAGAGGTTCAGCACACAGGTAATCAAATAGAGGAATTCCAACGGCAATCAGCAACAAAGTAACAAGGTATGCGAGAGGCACAAATTGATTGAGCTATTTGGATGCGGCCGCGGCTTCCTTTTGAAAGGGAAGCGCGTGGCGTCAGACGCATGGGCGGGGTTGGATCGACGAAACCCGGAAGTCGTATGAGTAATGCTGATCAGAAGGAAGATAAGGGTCAATCCTGACTGTACCCTATGAACGCATAGACCACCCTGCAATTCCTAAACAAGAACTTATTAATGTGCCTAAATTGCAAGCTTAAATTCTGACTAGATAATCACCTATTTAAAAACTCAAACAGATTCAGTTATTAAAGCCACCATTTATATAGCCCTTCATGGTTTCCTATGACGCAGAGAATTTACCATAGAATCATTGACAGTTCAAGCACGGCATCTTAACATTCACAATCTCACAAATAAAATCGTAGATCATTATATAGTCTTGCTGAGACACTGAAAAACCAACCAAACTGGGCTTCCAGTAGAAATTCCACTATATCCCACAAATAACTAGTGCCCCATTAAAACCCTGGATAGCTCCTGCCAAACCATTCCAGAGCCTCCAAATAATTTGCTACTGTTGTTATTATACGATAAATCTCTTACAACAGCCAAAAATATATTTTACATCTGTACACTTTTCATGAGACTCAGTCTAGACCAAGCTACCTTTTCAGGTCATTCATTCAGGATAGAAGCAGCATAAGCAGCCTCTAGCAGATATATACCAATACATATTATCAAAAGACTAGGGCGCTGGAAATGCTCTGTCTATAATAAATATATTCCTCAACCAGAGAAAGAATTGTTGAAAGTATTTAAAAGTTTGGCAATGTAAATTTTATTTACATAATAAAGTCTACTTATGAAATGTCTTCTTTTGCTCTATTGATATATAGGCCTACCCATATATCGATTTTGGCACACCACGACCGACTTTGTCCCATATCAAGGCTTTTGTCCATAGCCATAAAAGTTAAGGCTGTGTCTTGTAGTGGTGGGAGGGATTACCTGGCCTATTTAAACACAGGCAACCCTCTTACCTGGGCCACTGCCGACCCTTGCCCCACCTACCACTTCCGTTTTCATTATATATTTAACCTGTTTATTTACAGGTCTACCTTTGGCACACCACAACTATCTTTGCCCCATATTATGGCTTTTGTCCTCAACCACAAATGATGATATACAGAAAATAGGGTGATATAGTACAAAACACCAATCCTCAAGAATGTATATATTGCACTTAATGTGTTTGTATATGAGAGCCTTTCTCCCCTTAGTGGTATATTCACTTTATTAAAGTAATCTTAACCCCATAAATTTGTCATGAAGTTCTATGCCATCCTGCACTAAATGGGCATAAAAGTCTTTACAGCGGCATAGAACATCATATCGGTTTGCAGCCCCTGTGGCACCCATAACTTACCTACGCCGGCGATCTCTATGAGGAAAGTTCAGTGTCTCCATGCAGAGGGTGGAGACACTGAATGTGAGGACTGGCCAGTGGAAGTATCCCTGTGTTGTAATGTAAACACTGCATTTTGTCTGAAAAAATAGTGTTTACTTCAAATTCCTGAAGGGAATGATTATACTCAATGTATCTACTCACCAGAACAAATACAATACTATAGTGTCCCCTTAAATATTACCTTGGAATGAAGCACCTGTGACAGGGAGGGGTGCAAAAATGGTGATTTGGCCTGGACTCCAAGATATATATGGGCACATATGTGGGCAAGTGGAAAACAACTCTAGAAGCCAATTCCTGGAAAATAACCTGGCCAAGAGAAGAACTTGTCACCATGGATGTCAAGACCAGGAAATGACTCACTATGAATGGAGGATTCCACACGAAATCCAGCACCCAGAGACTGTACACCTGCCGGAAGGAAGGAGGTCGGGGCTTGATGAGTGTCAAGGCCACAGTTCTGGATGAAACACAGAGCATCCACAAGTACTTACCAAATATGGCTCCCAAAGATGAACTGCTAAGGGAATGCCTGAGACTTCCACAGATAGAGGATGCCAAAAAAGAGAAGGTTCCTTGGCAAGACAAACCTCTCCATGGGGTGTACCACCGGCAGATAGTGGCTTACATGACAAAATCCTACCAGTGGTTGGAAAAGGCCGGACTGAGAGACAGCACTGAGGCACCAGTCCTAGCAGCACAGGAAAAGGGCCTCAGCACCTGATCAATTGAAGCTGGAGTCTACCACACCAGGCAAGACGCAAGGTGCAGACTGTGCAAAGAGGCCTCTAGACAGTCCAGCACTTAGTAGCCGGATGCAAGATGTTAGCAGGAACAGCATACACGGAGAGACACAACCAGTTGCTTGGATTGGTGGGATTGTGTACTGAAACATCTGCATAGAATATGGATTCGACCTGCCTAAGTCCAGATGGGAGATACCACAAAGGGTAGTTGAGAATGACAGGGCTAAGTGTCAGGATCGGGACAGGGATCCAACACGCAGAGTACAAACAGTAGCCAGATACGTATACCGGACCTTAGAATGGCCGGACTAACGTAAGTAGTACAGATAGAATGGTCAAAGACAAGCCGAGGTCGAGGGTAACAGAAGACAGGTGTAACGCTCAATTGTTGATAAGATGGAAACAACTGCAGATTTCTGAGTTTGATAATGTTTATTACTTTAAAATAAAAAAGATAATCAAATTGAACTGTCTCTTTAATTCCTTGCAGGTTATAACCAGCAGCGGTGTTTGAAGTTGTTTTTAGGATAAGGTAACTTTAACACAACCAGCGAGAAGTTCCAAATTAGGATGCAGATAATTAATAAGTGGAGCAGATAGCGAACCACTTAGATTAAAGATGGTTATATATTAAATTTGAGCCAATCTGGTTTACTTAACTTATGAAGGAGTGATAATCCAAATTGGTGATGGAGGTTCCACAGAGAATCGAGGTTGCAACAGGCAAGAGAATATCCAAAAACAGTCCGAGGTCGTAGGAGAGGAGAAGGAGGGTAAATGATTAAACAGTCCGGGTCCGATACACAGTAGAAGTAAATATCCAGTTTGAAGTTCGCGGGAGCTTTCGAGTTGATCAAGCACTGTGGTGTTGACGCGGACTCTCTATGAACCCTGGGAACGACCACGTCATAGGAGGGGGAGTGGCCGCGCTCCGAGAACCCGGAAGTCCACGGTTAGCGAATGCCGGAAGGTCTGACAGAACCCCCCTCATAAGAAGCAGCCACCGGATGCTGTCAACGAGGTCTGGATGGGTAGCGAGCATGGTACGCGTTGATAAGTCGACGAGCATGCACCGCGGAGGACGACACCCATGAGTCTTCGTCAACTCCGTAGCCCTTCCACCGGACAAGATATTGTAAGGAACCACGATGGATTCGTGAGTCGAGAATCCTCTGAACCTCGTATTCCTCTTCACCTTGTACCAGAATGGGATCAGGAGTGGTATGAACATCCCTCATGAAAGGGTCGGAGTGGTGTGGTTTAAGCAACGACACATGGAAGACTGGATGCAGTTTCATGGTAGGTGGAAGTTTCAATCTAACCACGTTTTCGTTGATGAGTGACAATATACGAAAAGGGCCAAGGAAGAGTGAACTTAGTTTCTTTGAGGGACGGTTGGTAACAATGTTTTTTGAAGAGAGCCATACGAGATCACCAACCTTGTAAGTAGGGGAAGGTCGTCTACCAGTATCGAAAAACTTTTTCTGAGCAGATGATGCACTTTTAAGGTTATCACGTAACTTGAGGAAGAGGGCAGACATGAACGAGTTATGGTTGGAGACGTATGGATTAGAAGAAGGAAGTCCTTGATCGGGGAATGAAGAAGGATGGAATCCAAAATTTGAGAAAAATGGAGTCATTTTGCTACTAGTGTGTACCGAGTTGTTGTATGAGAACTCTGCCATTGGTAACCACGTGATCCAATCATCTTGTAAATGAGAGCAATAACACCGCAAGTATTGTTCAAGACATTGGTTAACTCTCTCTGTTTGTCCGTTGGTTTGAGGATGATAGGCTGAAGATAGTTTACGTTGAATGTTGAGGGAGGAACACATCTCATTCCAGAATTTGGAGGTGAACTGAGTTCCTCTGTCTGATATGATTTCTTCAGGAAGACCATGGAGTTTCACGATGTTGTTGATGAATACTTTTGCAAGTTCAGATGAAGAGGGTAATTTCTTTAAAGGAATAAAATGGGACATCTTGGTGAACCGGTCCACCACCACCAGAATGGTAGTATGATGTTGCGAAGGAGGGAGTTCTACCAAGAAATCCATTGAGATGGACTGCCAAGGTCTTTCTGGAACAGGTAGGCTCAGTAATTGACCGAATGGTGGATGATGGTCAGATTTTGATCTCAGACAGGTTGGGCAGTTTTTGACATAAGATTCTATGGTTCTGTCCTGGCGAGGCCACCAGTAATATCTTTTAGACAGCTCCAGTGTTTTTCTTGTACCAGGATGACCAGCCAGAGGGGAATCATGAATCAAGGAGAGTATTTTATTCCTAAACAAGGGAGGAATGTATAACCTGTCTTTGAAGTAGTACAACCCGTCCTTTTTTGATAGATTGTCTTGTTTGGGAAGTTCAAGATCTTCTTCTTTAAGATGTTTAATATCATCAGTTAATGACGAAATAATACCTATGATTTTAGGAGGTTGAGTTTCGTTTACAGGAAGATCTTGGTGAATTCTGGACAGGGCATCTGCCTTTTTATTTCTGGATCCAGGTCTGTAGATGATTTGAAAATTGAAACGGGAAAAGAAAAGATTCCAGCGTACTTGTCTGGCAGAGAGTGTTTTGTTGGAATGAAGATATTCAAGGTTCCTGTGGTCGGTATAAACAATTACAGGAGTGCGTGTGTCTTCAAGTATGTGACGCCAGTTTTCGAATGCAGCTTTAATGCTTAATAATTCTTTTTCTCCTACAGGATAATTTCGTTCAGCAGGAGACAAAGATCGTGAAAAAAAAGCTACTGGATGAAGAGGATCTTGAGGCGTTTGGTGTTGAGAGAGGACAGCCCCGATAGCTGTATCAGAAGCATCCGTTTCCATGACGTAGAGAAAAGCAGGATTAGGTAGTTGAAGAATGGGAGCACTTGTGAATCTCCGTTTTAATTCATCAAAGGCTGCTTGAGCCTCTTCGTTCCAAGCAAAGGACCGTTTACTGCTATTGAGCAGGTTGAGGGGATGAGCAACCTTAGAGTAATTTTTAATGAACTTCCTATAGAAGTTGGCAAATCCCAAAAAACGTTGTAAGTCTTTAGTATTAGTAGGGGTAGACCAGTTGACAATGCAATCTATTTTGGAGGTATCCATACTTATTGAATGAGGGGAGATAACATATCCCAAAAAAGTGATTTCATTGACTTCAAATATACATTTTTCTGGTTTTGCGTATAATTTGTGTGTTCTTAATCTGGATAATACCCATCTCACGTGTTTTCTGTGTTCTTCAAGGTTGTTGGAGTAGATGAGAATATCATCTAAGTAAATGATGACACAAACGTCTAGGAGATCACGGAAGATATCGTTGATGAAATGCTGAAAGGTTGCAGGGGCGTTACATAGTCCGAAGGGCATGACAAGATATTCGTAAAGACCATATCGGGTTCTGAATGCCGTTTTCCATTCATCATTGGCCTTGATTCTAACAAGGTTATATGCCCCACGAAGGTCAAGTTTAGTGTAGATGGTAGCTGTTCTTAATCTTTCAATCAACTCATTGATCAGGGGAAGAGGGTAACGATTCTTAATAGTTATTTTATTTAAAGACCTGTAATCGATGATGGGGCGTATAGTCTGGTCCTTGTTTCTCACAAAAAACATGCTGGAAGCGGCTGGTGAACAGGAAGGTCTAATGAACCCCTTCCGGAGGTTTTCATCTAGGTATTCCTTGAGGGTTTTTAGCTCTGATTCAGAGAGGGGATAAATATGTCCAAAAGGGATAGGAGCACCAGGAACAAGGTCAATCGGACAATCATAGGGTCGATGAGGAGGAAGTGTCTCTGCTTCCTTTTTACTGAACACATCAGCGAACTCCGAATAGCTGGAAGGTATAGTGGATTCCCTAGTAACATGCAAAATGGGGATGTGTTGTAGACATGTTTTCTGGCAATATGCAGAGTTAAACGTGAGAGAGAAAGGAGCCCAGGTAATAAGTGGGTTGTGAGTCCTTAACCAGTCTATCCCTAATATTATAGGATAAAGAGGAGAATTTATGACATCAAAAACAAGAAATTCAGAATGGACATAATTAGTAGTAGTCCTTAAAGGGACAGTTTCAAGGCGAATGGGCCCCGAGGAGATTAAGGAGCCATCAATAACTCTGACAGAGACGGAATTACGTTTTTGAACACAAGGAATTTTATTTTTTGTAACAAAGGATGAGTCCAGGAACACCCCATTAGCACCGGAATCAATAATGGCCTTAGTCGTAATTCTTTCTTTGTCCCACTGTAATATGAGAGAGACAGAGGAGAAATGAGAGGTTGGTTTAGAAGGAAGTACACTCATTATAGTCGTGGTAGAACCATGCTTACCGCCTCTTGGACGTTTCAATAGGGGACAGTCTGGGACCACATGTTCTTGCGAAGCACAGTACATGCAGAGGTTCAGTTGTCTTCTTCTGGTTCTCTCTTCTGGAGTAAGAGGACTTCTCACAACCCCTATTTCCATAGGTTCAGCGGGAGTTATAGGTTTCTCCGGTGCCTTTGAAGAGGTGAAGGGTTTTTTCCATAGAGAGCTAGTGAGTGATTTCTCCGCTTTTCTTTCCCTAAGTCTTCTGTCGATACTGATTGACAGTTGAATAAGTGTATTCAGTGTAGTAGGTAGTTCAGTTCTGGAGAGCTCATCTTTGACAGCTTCAGATAATCCAATACGGAACTGGTTACGTAGAGTTATGTCATTCCACTGAGTTTCAGGTGCCCATCGTTTGAATTCAGCAATGTAATCTTCAACAGGCCGGTTTCTTTGCTGCAGTGTTCTAATGGTTAAATCTGCAGTCGCTTGTTTGTTTGGGTCTTCGTAAAGGAGAGACATGGCTTCAAAGAATTCATCCAGAGAATCCAATATGGGATCATCATTCTCAAGAAAGGAATGAGCCCAGGCCATGGGTTCACCTCTCAAAAACGAAATAACGGAACAAACTTTAGATCTTTCTGTGGGATATGATCGGGGTTTTAACGCAATCAACAACTTGCAGGAATTGATGAACTCTCGGTATTGGGACCTGTCTCCAGAGAATTTTTCGGGGTTGGAGACAGCAGGGTCACTAGCCGAGTGTGTAACTGTGTGAGGAGTATGGGTTTGCAAGTCCCTTACATAAGTAAGGATTCTTTCATTGTTGATCTGTAGATCTTGCATGCCTTGAGTGAGAGTATCCACCCTTTGGTTTAATCTGGTGATTTCAGAAGTGAGATCTGCTGTATCCATTAATTAGGCTTGATCAATCTGTAACGCTCAATTGTTGATAAGATGGAAACAACTGCAGATTTCTGAGTTTGATAATGTTTATTACTTTAAAATAAAAAAGATAATCAAATTGAACTGTCTCTTTAATTCCTGGCAGGTTATAACCAGCAGCGGTGTTTGAAGTTGTTTTTAGGATAAGGTAACTTTAACACAACCAGCGAGAAGTTCCAAATTAGGATGCAGATAATTAATAAGTGGAGCAGATAGCGAACCACTTAGATTAAAGATGGTTATATATTAAATTTGAGCCAATCTGGTTTACTTAACTTATGAAGGAGTGATAATCCAAATTGGTGATGGAGGTTCCACAGAGAATCGAGGTTGCAACAGGCAAGAGAATATCCAAAAACAGTCCGAGGTCGTAGGAGAGGAGAAGGAGGGTAAATGATTAAACAGTCCGGGTCCGATACACAGTAGAAGTAAATATCCAGTTTGAAGTTCGCGGGAGCTTTCGAGTTGATCAAGCACTGTGGTGTTGACGCGGACTCTCTATGAACCCTGGGAACGACCACGTCATAGGAGGGGGAGTGGCCGCGCTCCGAGAACCCGGAAGTCCACGGTTAGCGAATGCCGGAAGGTCTGACAACAGGTAAGCGAGAGACAAGCCGAATCAAGGGTAACAGAGATAAGCAGAGTAAGGTAAACAAGCCGGGTCAAAACCAAAAGGGATAATAGAATTCACAAGCACTGAGTGACTAGAACAAGCTAGAACCACGACAGGGCAATGAGCTAATGAAAGAAGCTCTGTTAAATACCCTGTTCAGAGCAGTAACCACGCCTCCGAGGCGTCTTGATTGGTCCTGCAGCAATTGACTGACAGGTCGTTCCGGGGGAGTGTCCTGATGACTACTTCCTGCCTAGATGCTGTAAAAGGCAGTCACTCCCTCGCGGCCGGCCTAGCATGACCGGATAGACCGCGGGGAAGGGAGCCATCAGACCGTCTGGATGGAGGAACAGCTAAGTCTCTACCTCTTTCGGAGGTAGAGACCACAGGTACCCTGACAGTACCCCCCTCTCAGATACGCCCACCGGGCGGAATGAACCGGGACGAGATGGGAAGCGAGAGTGATACGCCCTGCGGAGACGGGGAGCATGAACATCCTCCTGAGGTACCCAACTCCTCTCCTCAGGACCATATCCCTTCCAATCAACCAGATATTGTACTCTCCCCCGGGAGATTCGAGAATCAATAATAGAGTTAACCTCATACTCCTCCTGACCCTCCACCTGAACGGAGCGAGGAGGGGCTATTGTGGAGGAAAATCTGTTACATATGAGTGGTTTCAGCAATGAAACGTGAAACGAGTTCGGGATGCGTAAGGTATTAGGAAGAGCTAAACGATACGCAACTGGATTGATACGGGTCAGCACCCTGTAGGGTCCAATATAACGAGGAGCGAACTTCATGGATGGCACTTTTAAACGGATGTTCCTCGTGCTCAGCCATACCCTATCACCTGGAACAAAGACCGGAGCCGCCCTTCTACGTTTATCAGCGTGTTTCTTAACCAACATAGAGTTGTGCACAAGGATTTGTCGAGTTTGATCCCACAACTTCCTCAAATTGGCAACATGAACATCAACCGACGGCACCCCCTGGGAAGGAGAATCCGAAGGAAGAATAGACGGATGAAAACCATAATTCATGAAGAAGGGGCTTGAATGAGTAGAATCGCAACCGAGATTGTTGTGTGCAAACTCCGCCCAAGGAATCAAACCGACCCAATCATCCTGGTGTTCAGAAACAAAGCATCGTAAATATTGTTCAATTTTCTGGTTGGTACGTTCAGCAGCTCCGTTAGACTGAGGATGATAGGCAGAAGAAAAGTTTAATTTAATACCAAGTTGAGAGCAGAAGGACCTCCAAAAGCGGGAAACAAATTGGGAGCCTCTGTCCGATACAATTTGAGAGGGTATCCCATGTAGGCGAAAAATCTCCTTAGCGAATATCTCTGCCAATTCAGGAGAAGACGGGAGTTTAGGCAGGGGAATGAAGTGTGCCATCTTAGTAAACCTGTCAACCACGGTGAGGATAACAGTCTGTCCTTTAGAGATAGGTAGATCGACAATAAAGTCCATGGCCAAACAGGACCATGGTTTTTCTGGAACCTCCAAGGGGTGCAGGAATCCACATGGAAGCGTATGGGGTTGTTTGGTTTTAGTACAAACTTCACATGCAGCGATGAACTCCTCAATATCCCTCCGTAAAGCAGGCCACCAGAAGTCCTTAGAGATCAACGCGTAAGTTTTGCGAATACCAGGATGTCCCGCCATCTTGCTATTATGTAAACACTGTAAAAGTTCCAGTTGAAGAGCAGGAGGAACGAAATGACGACCCGCAGGAGTCTGTTTAGGTGCTAGATGTTGCAACTTAATGATCTCGGCCAGTAATGGAGAATGAATCCTGAGATTCGTATTAGCAATGATATTGCATTTCGGAACTATAGAAGAAAGAACTGGTTCAGGTACAGTATAAGGTTCATATTGGCGAGATAATGCATCGGCTTTAGAGTTTTTAGAACCAGGTCTGTAAGTCAGTACATAATTGAAGTGAGTCAGGAATAAGGACCAACGAGCTTGTCTAGAGGATAAGCGCTTAGCCTCCCCAATATAGGACAAGTTTTTGTGGTCCGTCAAAATCGTAATAGGGTGTAGGGTCCCCTCCAACAAATGTCTCCACTCCTTTAAGGCTTTAATGACTGCTAACAGTTCCCTTTCCCCGATGTCATATCTGCTCTCAGGCCCAGAAAATTTCTTAGAGAAGAAACCACAAGGGCGTAACGGTTTATCCACCCCTAACCTTTGAGACAGAACAGCCCCAACTACTGTCTCAGAGGCATCGACCTCAAGCAAAAAAAGGCAGAGTCGTATCAGGATGGACTAGAATGGGAGCCGAGGCAAAAAGTTCCTTGAGAGTCTTGAAAGCACCAAGAGCTTCCTTAGACCAGAACTTAGTATCAGCCCCTTGTTTGGTCATATTGGTAATAGGCGCAATGATAGAGGAGTATCCTTTAATGAAGCGCCTATAGTAGTTGGAAAAACCAATAAACCTTTGGATAGCTTTGAGTCCTTTGGGCAAGGGCCAGTCTAAAATAGATTGGAGTTTTACAGGATCCATTTTAAAACCTTCCCCAGAAATCACGTATCCAAGAAAGTCTACCTGAGACTGATCAAAACTGCACTTCTCCAATTTGCAATATAGACCATGTTGCAGCAGCTTGTGTAATACCTTTCTGACCTGTCTATGGTGAGTCTCAATCTCCTTAGAGTGTATTAGTATGTCGTCCAGGTAAACAATAACACAATCATGCTGAAACTCCCTAAGTACCTCATTAATCAAATCTTGAAATACTGCAGGCGCATTGCATAGTCCAAATGGCATAACAGTGTATTCGTAATGGCCATACCGGGTATTGAATGCCGTCATCCACTCGTGACCTTGCTGGATTCTCACCAAATTGTAAGCCCCTCTGAGATCTAACTTGGTGAAGATTTTGGAGCCCTTAAGACGATCAAATAACTCGGTAATCAGTGGGATAGGATAGGCATTTCTGACAGTTATTTTATTCAAGCCTCGGTAATCGATACATGGTCTCAGCGTGCCATCCTTCTTCTTAATGAAAAAGAACCCAGCCCCGGCCGGAGAAGAAGACCTCCTGATGAATCCCTTTTCTAAATTCTCCCGAATATACTCCTCTAGAACCGAGTTTTCCTGAACAGACAAAGGATATACATGGCCCCTCGGAGGCATAGTGCCGGGTAGAAGCTTAATCTTACAGTCAAATGACCTGTGTGGAGGCAAAGAATCGGCATTCTTCTTGTCAAACACTGCCCTTAAGTCTAGGTAAAGGTCTGGTATTTGTCTTTCTGTGGACTGAGTAGGATTCTCCGGTATGTTAATATTAGCTAATGGAGAAACCTTGCACAAACACCGATCCTGGCAGCCCTGGCCCCACGAGAGTATCTCTCCTAACTCCCAATCGATAATAGGGTTATGTTTTTTCAACCATGAGTACCCCAGAACTATGGGAACGGAAGGAGACGAAATGAGCATAAGAGATAAATTCTCCACGTGTAGGATACCAACATTTAAATCAATGGGTATGGTCTCACGAAAGATAACAGGGTCTAGTAGTGGTCTACCATCTATGGCCTCAACGGCCAAAGGTGTCTCCGTTAGCTGGGATGGGAAATTGTTCTTACTAGCAAAGGCTTGGTCGATAAAATTCTCAGCAGCACCGGAATCTATCAATGCCATAGCCCTTACTACTTCCTTCCCCCAAGTTAAGGAAACTGGTAGCAGAAGCCTGTGATCTTTATAATTAGGAGTAGAGGACAAAATAGAAACACCCAAGGCCTGTCCTCTAGAGAGACTTAGGTGCGAGCGTTTCCCGGGCGGTTAGAACAGTTCGAGAGTAAATGACCCTTGGCCCCACAATACATACACAAACCCTCTCTTCTCCTGTGCTGTCTTTCCTCCTCAGAAAGGCGGGTATACCCTATCTGCATAGGTTCAGTAAGTTCTCTGGTAGCAACCTCATCAAGGATTACATCAGATAGGCCATTCAAAAATACATCCATATACGCCTGCTCATTCCACTTGATTTCTGCCGCCAGAGACCTGAACTCTAGTGCATAATGCACCAGTGTTCGGTTCTCCTGTCTCAGGCGCAACAGTAATCTGGCTGCATTACCTTTCTACCTGGAGGGTCAAATGTTCTTCTAAAAGCAGCTACAAATGCGTTATAGTTATAAACTAATGGGTTATCGTTCTCCCATAGTGGGTTGGCCCATCTCAGAGCTTTCTCAATGAGTAGGGTGATAATAAATCCTACTTTTGCCCTATCTGTAGGATAAGAGCGAGGTTGCAATTCAAAGTGGATACTAATTTGGTTTAAAAAACCACGAGACTTCTCAGGAGCCCCACCATAGCGTACTGGGGGGGTAATGTGAGAAGAAGCACCCACTGTGGCTACCTCTAGACCGGAACCGACAGGAGAAACAGGGGTATTACGTATCTCCTCTGGTGGGTTATTGGCACAAGCTAATAGAGCCTGTAGCGCAAGCGCCATCTGATCCATTCTGTGATCCATGGCTTCAAACCTAGGATCAGGAGCAGCCAGCTTACTGTTTGTACTTGCAGGATCCATTGGCCCTGTCGTAATGTCAGGATCGGGACAGGGATCCAACACGCAGAGTACAAACAGTAGCCAGATACGTATACCGGACCTTAGAATGGCCGGACTAACGTAAGTAGTACAGATAGAATGGTCAAAGACAAGCCGAGGTCGAGGGTAACAGAAGACAGGTAAGCGAGAGACAAGCCGAATCAAGGGTAACAGAGATAAGCAGAGTAAGGTAAACAAGCCGGGTCAAAACCAAAAGGGATAATAGAATACACAAGCACTGAGTGACTAGAACAAGCTAGAACCACGACAGGGCAATGAGCTAATGAAAGAAGCTCTGTTAAATACCCTGTTCAGAGCAGTAACCACGCCTCCGAGGCGTCTTGATTGGTCCTGCAGCAATTGACTGACAGGTCGTTCCGGGGGAGTGTCCTGATGACTACTTCCTGCCTAGATGCTGTAAAAGGCAGTCACTCCCTCGCGGCCGGCCTAGCATGACCGGATAGACCGCGGGGAAGGGAGCCATCAGACCGTCTGGATGGAGGAACAGCTAAGTCTCTACCTCTTTCGGAGGTAGAGACCACAGGTACCCTGACACTAAGATCTTGTGGGACATCAAGATCTAGACAGACAAGCAAGTGCTGGCCAACCAACCAGACATCGTGGTGGTAGACAAGGAACGAAAGACTGCAGTTGTGGTGGATGGGGCAATACCCAGTGACTATAACATCAGGAAGAAGGAACATGAGAAGGTGGACAAATACCAAGGACTTAAAGAAGAACTAGAAAGGATGTGGAAAGTGAAGGCAGTAGTAGTCCCAGTTGTAATAGGAGCACTCGGGGCTGTGACTCCCAAGTTGTGGAAGTGGCTTCAACAGATTCCAAGTGGGACATCTGAGATCGCTGTCCACAAAAGTGCAGTTCTAGGAACAGCTAAGATACTGTGCAGAACCCTCAAACTCATAGGCCTCTGGTAGAGGACCTGAAAATGAGGAATGAATATGCAAACCCAGAAGGGGTAAGAAAATCTTTTTTTTTTTTTATACATATGTACAGGTTGTCCCAAAAGTAGGTATACAGTTGAATCAATAAAATTAATCACAACAGATTATATGGTTACACATACACACTGATACACAACAAAGAACATTATAGATTCATATTGTGTTCATACAGCGCAGCCCTTGCCTTCGCCAAACAGTCATACTTTTCCTCTCTCATAAGTTCATGCTCCTGCAATCCCAGGCATCTCTTTGACACCTTTAACTCTCTTCTTCGCCCTGCTGTGGTCACCCCCCAAACTAACCTTTCAGCCGATAGCTTTGCATGCTACTTTACCGACAAGATTGAACAGCTAAGGAAATAATTCTCCACACCTTGCCGTTCTCTTTCTCAACCACACGTTGATCATGCCTTTCCTACCCTTCAGACTTTCTCCCTGGCTACTGAACAAGAGTTGGCTGCACTTCTCCTTTCTTCTTGCCCCACCACTTGCCTGCTCGATCCTGTCCCATCTCACCTTATCAGATCTCTCTCCCCTTGTGCCTTCCTTAACACACATCTTCAACTGCTCTCTCTCTTCTGGCGTTGTCCCTGCTGACCTTAAACATGCCACTGTATTACCTATGATGAAAAAAACATCTCTTGACCCGTCCTCCCCTTCAAACTATCGCCCCATATCCCTGCTCCCTTTTTCCTCAAAGCTTTTGGAAAGACTTATCTTTACCCGTCTGGCTCACTTCCTCAATTCCAACTCTCCAAATCCAAAGGCCACTACTCCATACTAATTCTTCTTGACCTCTCTGCTGCCTTTGACACCGTTGATCATGTTCTCCTTCTTCAATCTCTTCAATCACTCGATCTCTGTGACTCTGTCCTCTCGTGGTTTTCCTCTTATCTCATTGTCTTCTTTTCTAATGAAACCTCCTCCCTCGTCCTGTCTCAGTTGGAGTCCCCCATGGCTCTGTCCTTGGTCCACTTCTATTTTTACTTTATACTGCCTCTCCTGGCAAACTTATTACCTCATTTGGATTTCACTACCACCTGTATGCTGATGACACCCAGATATATATCTCCTCCCAAGACCTCTCCTCTGCCGTCCTGCAATGTGTCACTGCTTGCCTTTCTTCCAAACCTGACTGGATGTCCTCCTGATTTCTCAAACTCAATCTCTCTAAAACTGAGCTCCTTGTCTTTCCTCCTCCTAATACTGATCCTCCTCTTTCGCTATCCACATAAGTCCATCCTTGCAAGCACGCTGTCTTGGCGTCATACTTGATTCTGGCCTCACCTATGACCCTCACATCCAGTATGTTGCCAAATCCTGTAGATTCCATCTTAAAAACATAGCCCGCATCCGCCCCTTTCGCAAGATGCTACCAAGGAGCTTGTCCATGCTCTAGTAATGTCCCGCATGGATTATTGTAACCCTCTCCTAATTGGTCTTCCTAAAAGCCGTATTGCCCCACTACAGTCTGTAATGAATGCTGCCGCCAGACTGATTTTCTTCTTAGGTCGGTCCTCTCACACCTCACACCTCTGTCAGTCCTTACATTGGCTTCCTGTATCCTATAGGAGTCAATTCAAAGTGCTAAGCCATATCTATAAAGCACAGAACAATTCTAGCCCCTTTTATATCTCTTCACAGATCTATACATATGCCCCTTCTCGGTCTCTCCGCTCTGCCCCGTGACCTTCTCCTGTCCGCTGCTCACACCCGTACGGCCAACTTATGCTTGCAGAACTTCTCGCGGGCGGCTCCCTTTCTATGGAATAGCCTGCCTACTGCCATCAGGCTCTCCTATAGTCTTCAATAGTTTAAGAAGTGCTTTAAAACCTATCTCTTTAGGAAAGCTTATAGCCTCCCAGAGTTACCGCTACAGTACATACCTGTCTCTTGCTCTCTCCAAAAGGGCAGCACTTTACTCTCTCCTCCAGCTCTGCTTCACTCCCACCTTATTTGATTGCTATTTCCTGTCCTAATGTGTATTATAACCCATCTCCTATAGACTGTAAGCTTGTTCGAGCGGGGTCCTCTTCAACCTATCGTTCCTATAAGTTTTCTTGTAATTGTCCTATTTATAGTTAAATCCCCCTTCTCATAATATTGTAAAGCACTATGGAATCTGTTGGCGCTATATAAATGGCAATAATAATAATAATAATAATATATATATTCCAAGAACATATATAAATTATATACATTTTCAAGTGAATCTGTAATGACAGAACAAATTGACATTGCAAAAATTAACTATTAGGTTTGATCATGTTAAAACGTTACAAAAACAAGTAAAATATAAAATCTTTTCACTAAAAAATTCCAAACCAACCAAGTTATGTTAATAAATAATTTAAGACTGCCTTAGCAATATATAAATAAATATATAAATATAATAAAGGTAGACATAACTACTTTTCACAGTAGGAGTGTCAGATATAGATTCCAATGTGATTACAATACTTTGGCATACATTTCTATTGTTTTTGCCAGAGTTAAATAACTAATGAAACTTTTGTCCTCTGTTTGACTGCTAAGCAGATGACTATGGTAGTAGCTCTTCCCAATAGCTGACAATGGCACTACGGGAACCGGAAGACAAATTCTTCTGCTGATGAAGGCTTTAATGCTTAAAGGAATTGGATTTAAGTATGTCAAAACATTTTGGTTTGTGATCAGACCAACACATAGAAAAAGTGATAATGTTAATTTGCTCACAGTTGGCAGGTCTTCTGAAATCCATTGTGATTCATTTGAGTTTATTCACATATTCCAATTTTGAAGAGAACTTTCATATTATTATCAAACAAGCATCAGGCAAGGTCGTAACCTCATCACCATAAACACAGCTCATTGTGTTTACAAGGTATAGCCAAATGCAACAAACACATTGGATCCGAGTCTATAAAGCCATCCAGAGATTCAATTTCTAAGATTTCTCACCTTTAAACACTAGCATTTATCTTTTATGTTGTTTTAGAGCTTGCATTTATAATAATTTTACAAACATTATCCATGCACTGGCTTGGTTTATAAAACTATCCCATTTCATTAATCACCAGAATAATACGTGAGATAAAGTCAGTGCTTCTATTTGTACTGATTTTCAATCTCTATGCCATTTTTAAGCTCTGTGGTTTTACATTAAATTAATTAAATAAAGATTGTCACATAAATCCTTACATGAGGTTATGTTCTCAATTCTCAGGGCTAGACTAGTCTCCAGGAGTTTGTTATATAGTTCTTAAAGTGCAACTATCATAACAAATACACTTTATCTAATCTGCTTCTATTTAGCTCCCTGTGTCTAAATATTGTTTGTTTCCTAAGCATGTGTAGCAGTCAAGTTGACAAAACTTAAAAAATAGGAAGCTTAAGCAAGGTTCTCTTTCAGTTTTCAATCAAATTTACCTACAATGCATCAGCAAAATAAATTCCACAGGATGGTAAACATCTTGGGCAGAGGAGAACAAAATGTCTGCATCCAGATATTGACACAAGAATAAAATATAATGAATATAAATAAAGCCAAGTGGGAATAGGTGGTATAATCATTAAGATACAGTGAGCATAAGGAAAGGAAACTTAAATAAAAATAATCTAACAATAATAATAGAAAACATGACAGTTCTGCTTAAAGGAAAAAATAATATAACAATTATAACAGATGTGACCACACTTTTTTCAAAGAGGGCTAGATTTGATGAAGTGAACATGCGTGAGGGCCAACCATTTTGCCTGACATTCTTTGAACCATTACAATTGAATGTAAATTAACTATTTTATGCAAAGTTTATTGCAAACTGCATACTTTTAGTTTCATCTCTTTATTCTGTCTCAGATCTCTTTATTCTGTCTCTTCTCTCATTATTCTCTCCCTTCTCTCTTTATTCTGTCTCTTCTCTCTTTATTCTGTCCCTTCTCTCTTTATTCTGTCTCTTCTCTCTTTAATTCTGTCCCTCTTTATTCTGTCTCTTCTCTCTTTATTCTGTCTCTTCTCTCTTTAATTCTGTCCCTCTTTACCTTTTTATTTTGTTCCTCTTCATTCTGTCCCTCTTTATTCTCTACAAAAAAGGTGACTGGGGAAGCGGCGCCACAGGTGAAAAAAACCTGATTCTAAACTATACAAGCACATATACAAGACACTATATAAGAGAAAATACATACAAGATAAAAAATAAAAAAAAGAGGTTGAAATATGTATAATGAATAATAATCAAGAGTCTAAAAAGTAAGTCCAAAAGAGTCTATGCCTGATAAATACAGCAAAAAGTTTTTTATCAGGCATAGACTCTTTTGGACTTACTTTTTGGACTCTTGATTATTTTTCATTATACATATTTCGAACTCTTTTTGTTTTTTATCTTGTATGTATTCTCTCTTATATAGTGTTATGACACTCACCGCCAGGTAGGTAAAGCCGCTGTTTAGTAGATAATCCCCCTTCTCCAGAAATGCAGTTTTAATTCAGCCGATCGTCAAATTCCCGAACGGAGCATACGAACATGGCAACTCCCGATCAGCAATCCAGTCGAACTCCTTCCACAGCTAAAAATAACGAAAGCGCTGTTCCAATAGTAATTCCCCTTCCCCACAAACGAGACAGAAGCTCCGTATTGAGGGTCAAACAAGATCTGGCTTTACTGTGGGCTACCCATCCGTATTTATGCGGGTCTCCCACTTGGTGGACACTCCCCTAGGGGACCAAATGGAAGACTGTAATTACAGTAGGACAAAAGTACATTTCAGACGTACAGTCACAAACTTCTCCCACAATGCATTATGTTTCCCTCCCCTCTGCCCTGGAGATAATTGGGAAGTAATGCAATTATCTCCAGGACAAAGGCACATCGCCATTTTAAACATAAACACAGAAAGTACATAAAAATATATAACTTTATAATAACCGAATATTCTACATTCGTATCACATATCCCCAGATAGCCTGGATCTGAGGGCATATTATTGACGAATAGCGCTCAGATCCTATCCGTATAGTTCAATCACCATGGAGTCAAAGTTCGTACAGACCTTCGGTATGCGATTGACTCCATGGGAAGGCTACCTGAGGTCAGTACTTTCGTATGCAGTAGAACTCCGAACATCCGGTGTTCGTACGTGATCGTCGAAACAGCTAAGCGACCCATTGGTTCAGCGGTGTTCGGCAGAAAGAGTGTCCGTTTTTAGTTCCATGAAATCCGTGCCGAACACCGCTAGGCTTTCGTGCGTTTTAAAATGGCCGCTGCCTCGTGGTCGACATACGAACGACGACCACCCTGAAGTCGGTCTAATTGAGAAGTGTCTGTGGTTAACCACAACGTTCTAATTGTGATCAAGAGGTTAACCAGCAGCACACTTCTATTCTGGGTGGCCATCCGTTCGGTAGCTTTGTTCGGTCAAAATAGTAATTCGTACGGTTGGGCTATGGGAAACAGCCATTATATGCACGGACAGCCAAATAGACGAATCCACCAGAACAGACAAACGGATGGTTTTGTGACATAGTGTCTTGTATATGTGCTTGTATAGTTTCTAATCAGGTTTTTTTCACCTGTGGCGGCGCCTCCCCCTTCACCTTTTTTGTTTTGTCTACAGGGTCTGTGAGGGAGCACTATTTTTCAGGTGTGCTGCGCTGCTGCCTTATATTTATCTCTGTAAGATCTAGTATATTAGCACTGATCCTTTGTACATATTTTTTTCCTTTTTATTCTTTCCTTCTTTATTCTGTCCCTCTTTATTCTGTACCTTTTTAGTCTGTCACTCTTTATTCTGTCCCTTCTCTCTTTATTCTGTTCCTCTTTATTCTGTACATTTTTATTCTGTCCCTCCTTATTCTGTTCCTTTTTATTCTGTCCCTTTTTATTCTGTCCCTTCCATCTTTATTCTGTACCTTTTTATGCTGTCCCTTCCCTCTTTATTCTGTCCCTCTTTATTCTGTCCCTTTTTATTCTGTCCCTTTTTATTCTGACCCTTCTCTCTTTATTCTGTTCCTCTTTATTCTGTACCTTTTTATTCTATCCCACTTTATTCTGTCCCTTCCCTCTTTATTCTGTCCCTCTTTATTCTGTACTAGTGATGTACCAAACTGTCCGCCGGCGAACAGTTCCCGGCGAACTTAGCGTGTTCGCGTTCGCCGCGGCGGGCGGACACATGCGCAGTTCGATCCGCCCCCTATTCGTCATCATTGGGCAAACTTTGACCCTGTGCCTCTCGGTCAGCAGACACATTCCAGCCAATCAGCAGCACTCCCTCCCTTCCACACCCTCCAACCTCCCTCCCAGCATCCATTTTCGATTCATTCTGAAGCTGCATGCTTAGTGAGAGGAGGGAAAGTTAAGCTGCTGCTGATTAGATAGGGAAATTGATAGCTAGGCTAGGGTACTCAGTGTCCACTACAATCCTGAAGGACTCATCTGATCTCTGCTGTAAGGACAGCACCCCAAAAAGCCCTTTTTAGGGCTAGAACATCAGGCTGCTTTTTTTTTTTTTTTTTTTTTACTGTGTAATGTAATTGCAGGTGCCTGCCTGCCAGCTTCTGTGTGAGATTCACATTGGATACTGTGCCCACTTGCCCAGTGCCACCACTCATATCTGTTTTTACAATAGGTTAAGCTTTAGATTTAAAAGAAATAATTTTTTTTCACTGTAATAGAAGAGCAGTTGCCTGCCTGCCAGCTTCTGTGTCAGGTTGGATGCCTTGCCCATTTGCACAGTCAGTGCCACCACTCATATCTGTTTTTACAATAGCTTAAGCTTTAGATTTAAAATAAATAATTTTTTTTCACTGTAATAGAAGAGCAGTTGCCTGCCTGCCAGTTTCTGTGTCAGGCTGGATGCCTTGCCCATTTGCACAGTCAGTGCCACCACTCATATCTGTTTTTACAATAGCTTAAGCTTTAGATTTAAAAGAAATAATTTTTTTTCACTGTAATAGAAGAGCAGTTGCCTGCCTGCCAGCTTCTGTGTCAGGTTGGATGCCTTGCCCATTTGCACAGTCAGTGCCACCACTCATATCTGTTTTTACAATAGGTTAAGCTTTAGATTTAAAAGAAATATTTTTTTTTCACTGTAATAGAAGAGCAGTTGCCTGCCTGACAGCTTCTGTGTCAGGCTGGATGCCTTGCCCATTTGCACAGTCAGTGCCACCACTCATATCTGTTTTTACAATAGCTTAAGCTTTAGATTTAAAATAAATATTTTTTTTCACTGTAATAGAAGAGCAGTTGCCTGCCTGCCAGCTTCTGTGTGAGGTTCACATTGGATACTGTGCCCACTTGCCCAGTGCCACCACTCATATCTGTTTTTACAATAGGTTAAGCTTTAGATTTAAAATAAATAATTTGTTTTCACTGTAATAGAAGAGCAGTTGCCTGCCTGCCAGCTTCTGTGTGAGGTTCACATTGGATACTGTGCCCACTTGCCCAGTGCCACCACTCGTATCTGTTTTTACAATAGCTTAAGCTTTAGAGTTAAAATAAATAATTTTTTTTCACTGTAATAGAAGAGCAGTTAGTTGTCTGCAAGCGTCTAGGTGTCAGGCCTACTTCAGCGTGTGCTCTGCAGACCTGTGCCAGCGTGCTTTGACAGTTGCCAATCATATCTGGTGTCTCTTTAGCGTGCTTTTACAAAGAAAAAAGGTTTCCAGTGTAAGCTAATAGCAGCCAGTCAGTGTCCTTCAAGCGGCTCTGTCAGGCCTTCCTTCAGCGTGTGCCCTGCACAACACTGCCAGCGTGCTTTGACAGTTGCCAATCATATCTGGTGTCTTTTTAGCGTGCTTTTACAAAGAAAAAAGGTTTCCAGTGTAAGCTAATAGCAGCCAGTCAGTGTCCTTCAAGCGGCTCTGTCAGGCCTTCCTTCAGCGTGTGCCCTGCACAACACTGCCAGCGTGCTTTGACAGTTGCCAATCATATCTGGTGTCTCTTTAGCGTGCTTTTACAAAGAAAAAAGGTTTCCAGTGTAAGCTAATAGCAGCCAGTCAGTGTCCTTCAAGCGGCTCTGTCAGGCCTTCCTTCAGCGTGTGCCCTGCACAACACTGCCAGCGTGCTTTGACAGTTGCCAATCATATCTGGTGTCTCTTTAGCGTGCTTTTACAAAGAAAAAAGGTTTCCAGTGTAAGCTAATAGCAGCCAGTCAGTGTCCTTAAAGTGGCTCTGTCAGGCCTTCCTTCAGCGTGTGCCCTGCACAACACTGCCAGCGTGCTTTGACAGTTGCCAATCATATCTGGTGTCTCTTTAGCGTGCTTTTACAAAGAAAAAAGGTTTCCAGTGTAAGCTAATAGCAGCCAGTCAGTGTCCTTCAAGCGGCTCTGTCAGGCCTTCCTTCAGCGTGTGCCCTGCACAACACTGCCAGCGTGCTTTGACAGTTGCCAATCATATCTGGTGTCTCTTTAGCGTGCTTTTACAAAGAAAAAAGGTTTCCAGTGTAAGCTAATAGCAGCCAGTCAGTGTCCTTCAAGCGGCTCTGTCAGGCCTTCCTTCAGCGTGTGCCCTGCACAACACTGCCAGCGTGCTTTGACAGTTGCCAATCATATCTGGTGTCTCTTTAGCGTGCTTTTACAAAGAAAAAAGGTTTCCAGTGTAAGCTAATAGCAGCCAGTCAGTGTCCTTCAAGCGGCTCTGTCAGGCCTTCCTTCAGCGTGTGCCCTGCACAACCCTGCCAGCGTACTTTGACAGTTGTCACTCATATCTGGTGTCTCTATAGCGTGCTTTTAAAACCAAAATTTTGTTTCCACTGTAATAGAAGAGCAGTTGCCTGCCTGCCAGCTTCTGTGTGAGGTTCACAGTGGATACTGTGCCCTCTTGCCCAGTGCCACCACTCATATCTGTTTTTACAATAGCTTAAGCTTTAGATTTAAAATAAATAATTTTTTTTCACTGTAATAGAAGAGCAGTTAGTTGTCTGCAAGCGTCTGGGTGTCAAGCCTACTTCAGCGTGTGCTCTGCAGACCTGTGCCAGCGTGCTTTGACAGTTGCCAATCATATCTGGTGTGCACATTGCCAATCATATCTGGTGTCTCTATAGCGTGCTTTTAAAACCAAAATTTGTTTTTCACTGTTATAGATTGAATAGCAGTTACTTGTCTTCAAGCGGGTGTGTCAGGCCTACAGTGTGTGCTCTGCAGAACTGTTCAAGTGCACATTGCCAATCATATCTGGTGTCTCTATAGCGTGCTTTTACAAAGAAAAAAAGGTTTCCAGTGTAAGCTAATAGCAGCCAGTCAGTGTCCTTCAAGCGGCTCTGTCAGGCCTACAGTGTGTGCTCTGCAGAACTGTTCAAGTGCACATTGGCAATCATATCTGGTGTCTCTATAGCGTGCTTTTACAAAGAAAAAAGGTTTCTAGTGTAAGCTAATAGCAGCCAGTCAGTGTCCTTCACGCGGCTCTGTCAGTCCTTCCTTCAGCGTGTGCTCTCCAGAACTGTTCCAGTGCAGATTGCCAATCATATCTGGTGTCTCTATAGCGTGCTTTTACAAAGAAAAAAGGTTTCTAGTGTAAGCTAATAGCAGCCAGTCAGTGTCCTTCAAGCGGCTCTGTCAGGCCTTCCTTCAGCGTGTGCTCTCCAGAACTGTTCCAGTGCACATTGCCAATCATATCTGGTGTCTCTATAGCGTGCTTTTAAAACCAAAATTTGTTTTTCACTGTTATAGATTGAATAGCAGTTACTTGTCTTCAAGCGGGTGTGTCAGGCCTACAGTGTGTGCTCTGCAGAACTGTTCCAGTGCACATTGCCAATCATATCTGGTGTCTCTATAGCGTGCTTTTACAAAGAAAAAAGGTTTCTAGTGTAAGCTAATAGCAGCCAGTCAGTGTCCTTCAAGCGGCTCTGTCAGTCCTTCCTTCAGCGTGTGTATCAGGGGCTTTGAGGACAGGTGTCAATCCATACCTGCCAAGTGACCCTATGTAGGGGGGACAGTCCCTATTCTGCTCTGTGTCCGTGTGTATCATGGTCTCTGTGGACGGGGAACAGTCTCTATTCTGCTCTGTGTCAGTGTGTATCATGGACTCTGTGGACAGGGAACAGTCTCTATTCTGCTCTGTGTCAGTGTGTATCAGGGGCTTTGAGGACAGGTGTCAATCCATACCTGCCAAGTGACCCTATGTAGGGGGAACAGTCCCTATTCTGCTCTGTGTCAGTGTGTATCATGGTCTCTGTGGACGGGGAACAGTCTCTATTCTGCTCTGTGTCAGTGTGTATCATGGTCTCTGTGGACGGGGAACAGTCTCTATTCTGCTCTGTGTCAGTGTGTATCATGGTCTCTGTGGACAGGGAACAGTCTCTATTCTGCTCTGTGTCAGTGTGTATCAGGGGCTTTGAGGACAGGTGTCAATCCATACCTGCCAAGTGACCCTATGTAGGGGGAACAGTCTCTATTCTGCTCTGTGTCAGTGTGTATCATGGTCTCTGTGGACGGGGAACAGTCTCTATTCTGCTCTGTGTCAGTGTGTATCAGGGGTTTTGAGGACAGGTGTCAATCCATATCTGCCAAGTGACCCTATGTAGGGGGAACAGTCCCTATTCTGCTCTGTGTCAGTGTGTATCAGGGGTTTTGAGGACAGGTGTCAATCCATATCTGCCAAGTGACCCTATGTAGGGGGAACAGTCCCTATTCTGCTCTGTGTCAGTGTGTATCAGGGGTTTTGAGGACAGGTGTCAATCCATATCTGCCAAGTGACCCTATGTAGGGGGAACAGTCTCTATTCTGCTCTGTGTCAGTGTGTATCAGGGATCATTAGGATAGGTGTCAATCCATATCTGCCAAGTGACCCTATGTAGGGGGAACAGTCCCTATTCTGCTCTGTGTCAGTGTGTATCAGGGATTTGACTATCTTTATTCAGATTCAAAAATTACAATTCCAGGAAAAATTTAACAAACATTTACAAGAACATGTTATGCACATCATAGAAACAACGTGCACCTCTTTAAAGCCACAAACTTAAGACAAAAAATACGTACACACAATGTGTAAGGGTTTGAAAGAATATTCTGAATCCTTACATGTTTACTTTATCGTTTGTTTGATTTTTGTGAACCATATATAAACTACAAGCAGCGTGAAAACTATAAAAACTCAAGTGGCCATGCTGATCAAATTAAATAGTATGCTTTACACAGCGTATAAGGGTGATGTCACAGCACAACGGGAATCTAACAGGGGAAGAGGTGAAAGTCATCCTCCCCCTCCCACAACCCCGCCATATCTGCCAAGTGACCCTACGTAGGGGTAACAGTCTCTATTCTGCTCTGTGTCAGTGTGTATCATGGTCTCTGTGGACGGGGAACAGTCTCTATTCTGCTCTGTGTCAGTGTGTATCAGGGGCTTTGAGGACAGGTGTCAATGTTAGGTGATTTCTGCCCTTTATGGATTAAAAGCAGACTCTGCATCAACTGTGTAATTTTCCATGGGAGTTTTGCCATGGATCCCCCTCCGGCATGCCACAGTCCAGGTGTTAGTCCCCTTGAAACAACTTTTCCATCACTTTTGTGGCCAGAAAGAGTCCCTGTTGGTTTTAAAATTTGCCTGCCCATTGAAGTCAATGGCGGTTCGCTCGGTTCGCCGGTTCGCAAACATTTGCGGAAGTTCGCGTTCGCCGTTCGCGAACCGAAAATTTCGGGTTCGCGACAACACTATTCTGTACCTTTTTATTCTGTCCCTTCCCTCTTTATTCTGTCCCTTTTTATTCTGTCCCTTCTCTCTTTATTCTATTCCTCTTTATTCTGTCCCTTTTTTATTCTGTCCCTTTTTTATTATGTACCTCTTTATTCTGTCCCTTTTTATTCTGTCCCTTCTCTCTTTATTCTATTTCTCTTTATTCTGTCCCTTTTTTATTCTGTACCTCTTTATTCAGTCACTTTTTATTCTGTCCCTTTTTTATTCTGTCCCTTCGCTCTTTATTCTGTACCATTTTATTCTGTCCCTTCTCTCTTTATTCTGTCCCGCTTTATTCTGTCCCTTCTCTGTTTATTCTGTCCCTTCTCTCTTTATTATGTCTCTTGTCTCTTTAT
This sequence comes from Pelobates fuscus, assembly GCF_036172605.1. Lineage (NCBI taxonomy): Eukaryota > Metazoa > Chordata > Amphibia > Anura > Pelobatidae > Pelobates > Pelobates fuscus. The sequence continues at coordinate 220,300,340 of NC_086318.1, read as the reverse complement.
TCTGTCTCTCTTTATTCTGTCTCTTTTTATTCTGTCATTCTTTATTCCTTACCTTTTTTATTCTGTACCTTTTTTATTCTGTACCTCTTTATTTTGTCCCTCTTTATTCTGTACCTTTTTATTCTGTCCATTCTCTCTTTCTGTCCCAGCAGGGAGAAGGAACCAAATCCTGCGATCGCGCGCACCAATCCCGCGAATCCCGTGATGTCCAAGAGATCGCGAGAACACAGACTGAGGTCACTGCACGTCTCGCCATCTCTTGGTCCCCAGTGAATCCAGAGATCATAGGGGTCCTGAGCGGTGCTCAGGGATTCACTGGGGGGCCACAACAGATAGATTTACCAAATTAACTGTGGGGCCGTATTAAACCGGAATGCGGGCCGGACTTTGGACATAACTGAATTATAATAAATAATAGAAAATACGACAGTTCTGCGCAAAGGAAAAAAAACTATGTGCCAGTGGTTTTGACCAAGGAAAATGTGTGATCAAAGAGAACATCCTTGATTATACAATGTGTTATTATTTTCATTTTTTTGTCAATCCTTCTTTTTTTCAGGCATTTGAATAAAATATGACATGAAAATAGAATGAAATAGAATTAGGAGTTATGTTCCAACATTGCACTCGATTCCTAGGAAAGACTGCCTCATATTTAAAAAATAAAATAACAATGAAAAAGTAAGAGGCACATTGCATGTAAACTCAATAGATAAGACATATGCAGCTTTATAGTTGCATCCAACAATTACTAGATCCCCCCATTTGAAATGCAGCCCCCATTTGCTGAACACAGGTAGGAGCAGGAGGGGACATTATTTTGACCTTCCCCCTTTTTCTAAAAGTAATCACTACCACCCGCTAGCTATGTTTCGGCAGATCACTACCACCCGCTAGCTATGTTTATCCACCCCCATTATTTAATTTAAAGTCTCCCACCAGATACCCATGATTGAGAGCGCAAGGGAGACCAGCCCCCTCATTATTTTACAGTGTCTGGGTGTCTACTTGCTAGTGCTTTACAGGGTCTGGGTGTCTACTTGTGTTAGTGTTTTGTTACAACAAGCAGCCCCGGGCTGCTCACAGTTTAGTAAATTTGCCTCCCCATGACACATGTCATATTGACCACTTTATAGTTTTTATTTCTTCTTTATTTACATTTTAATGTGGTGGCTGGCTAGAAACATTGTTTCTTTTTTCACCTCTTTGTATACTTCATGTATCTTGACTACCAGGTAAAAGAACAGACATTATAAATGGAGACACCCAGTTGTAAAATATAGAGATTTGGATTTCTACATATAATTTTGTTTTTCCTCACTAGTATATATTTGTCAAATATAGGGGATAATTAAACATACCGTATATACTCGAGTATAAGCCGACCCGAATATAAGCTGAGGCCCCTAATTTTACCCAAAAAAACTGGGAAAACTTATAGACTCGAGTATAAGACTATGTGGGAAATGCAGCAGCTACTGGTAAATTTCTAAATAAAATTAGATCCTAAAAAAAATATATTAATTGAATATTTATTTACAGTGTGTGTATAATGAATGCAGTGTGTGTGTGTATGAATGCAGTGTGTGTGTATATGAATGCAGTGTGTGTGTATGAATGCAGCGTGTGTATGAATGCAGCGTGTGCGTATGAGTGCAGCCTGTGTGTGTATGAATGCAGTGTGTGTATGAATGCAGTGTGTGTATGAATGCAGTGTGTGTGTGTGTATGAATGCAGCGTGTGTATGAGTGCAGCGTGTGTATGAATGCAGCGTGTGTATGAATGCAGCGTGTGTGTATGAGTGCAGTGTGTGTATGAATGCAGCGTGTGTATGAGTGCAGCGTGTGTATGAATGCAGCGTGTGTATGAGTGCAGTGTGTGTGTATGAGTGCAAGTGTGTATGAGTGCAGTCTGTGTATGAGTGCAGTGTGTGTGTATGAGTGCAGTGTGTGTGTATGAGTGCAGTGTGTGTGTATGGGTGCAATGTGTGTGTATGAGTGCAGTGTGTGTGTGTGTGTGTGTGTGTGTGTTGCAGAGCCTTGGTGGGGGGTGGGCAATTTTTTTTTTTTATTATTATTTTAAATTGTTTATATTATTATTATTTTTAATTTAATTTAATTTAATTATTATTATTGTATTATTATTATTATATTTTTTTTTCGTCCCCCCTCCCTGCTTGATATATGACAGGGAGGGGGGCTCTCCTTCCCTGGTGGTCCAGTGGCATTGGCAGTTCAGTGGGGGGGGGGGGGGGTGGGAAGGGAGGCTGTCAGAGCTGTAACTTACCTCTCCTGCAGCTCCTGTCAGCTCTCTCCTCCTCCGCGCCGTCCGGTCAGCTCTTCTGTCAGCTCCCACTGTAAGTAGATTTACACTGGGAGCTGACCGAGGTGCTGAACGGACGGCGCGGAGGAGAAGGGAGCTGACAGGAGCTGCAGGAGAGGTAAGTAAATGCTCTGCAGCCCCCACAGCCCCCACAGCCCCCAGTCTGTATTATGGCAATGCAAATTGCCATAATACAGACTATTGACTCGAGTATAAGCCGAGTTGGTGTTTTTCAGCACATAAAATGTGCTGAAAAACTCGGCTTATACTCGAGTATATACGGTAATTTAAAAAATTCAGGGAAAAGATTTGTGACAAAACGCCTTTTGTCACTGGATGGTTAGGTGACAAGTTGCCCTTTTCCCCTGGCTGTTGGAAAAGCCTGATTGCCAGCCTCCTTCCGCATGACTATGGCCCCTGGGAGATTTGGCCCTTTAAAAACATTATTTGGGCTAATGGATTTATTTTGTGCTGCTGCTGGCCCTTTAAGAATTGCATTGTAGCTTATGGACTTGTATTGGACCATGCTGGCCCTTTAAGAACTGTCTGGGGACATATTGAGACTTTGTGTGACAATGCCCCTTAAAGACGGTGTCCCCAGTGTCCCCAGACTTAGTTAAAATATTTTATTTATTGCTATTTTCCACTTGGTTCAGTAAATGGGGCTTACTGAACCAAGTACCGCACAGGCGGACCACCCAGAAGTGGAAGTGTGCAGGCAATTTACCTCCCAGGCTGGAAGGTTACTGCAGGTTAATTGCCGACCACTGGGTGGCCGCAGTTCGTGCAAACGAACACGTGGCGGCGGCCATCTTTGTTCATTCGAACGAGGTCAGCTTACCTTCTCCTGCACTGAGTTTTCAGCTGTAGAGACTAAGTCCCGTTCGAATATTCGAACGGCCCCGTTCGTGCATTCGAATGGGACTTAGTCGTTTTTCTGTGTAAAATAGACCGACCGCACAGCCCAAATCTATGGAACTGTTTTGGGCAGGAAAATGTGCTGGCGGTCGGTCATAAAGGACTTCCACCTAACTTTTTATGTACTGGAGGGATTTGTATGATTTTTGGTTATGTTTATATTTAAAGTATGCTGATTCAGAATATGTATGTTTTATGTGAATATGATGCATATTTTTAAAGTTACAGTATATGTATAAAAAGTGTATTTTTCCTGCCTGTGATAAATTACATTAACCCATTGTGTTCAGTAATTATATCACAGGCAGAGGGGAGGGATTGTATGTGTGTGCTGGGCATGTTTTACGGTTTGCCTGTAAATGATTGGCTGTATTGTGGCCCACCCTGTGGGATGTCCCCTTGCATGGGGACTTGCATAAAAGCCAGTGTATGGTCATTAAAAGTTCAGATCTTCTTGGACCTTCATGAAGTTTTGGCTCATGTTTGGGGGATTGGAGAACTACACTCTGGGGATTGCTATCATCACTATACTCCCCAGGGTATAATCACTAAGCTCTGCTAAGAGCTGGTTCTTGTTCCTGCTCTCTGGAATTCGGAGAGGTTGACCTACTGGAAGCTGAACCCTGGTCTTGGGTCCAGAGTGGGTGGAGACGGCGAGACCCCAACCAAGCTGCGGTGGTTCGTGGGGTCTGCAGTGGTTATAGTGTCTGGCGGAGTGCTTGGAGTCCTCGGGAAGCACTCGGAGCAGCCATCAACGGAAGGTATCCGGTCGGGGTGCCAGGTGATCCGTTACAAGATTGTTCCCCTATCTCTAACCCTACCACAAGCCCTAACCATGTAAAAAAATGATGTACTATTAAAGCTATATAACACTGAAACGTGTTATTGAAAACTAATGCCATCAAGGAGGAGACATCATAACGATCCACAAGATCAAAGGTCAAATAGTTTAGAAAAGTCTCCAGAATTCCTTGCATTCTTTAAGCTTAATATAGCTGCTTGAAAGTGTAAATCCTATTAAACTTGGGCATCCCAGAGCATGTATATTTATTTATTTATAAAATATTTTACCAAGAAGGATACATTAAGATTGCTCTCATTTTCAAGTGACTTCTGCATGGCAGGAAATTTCATTCGACGTAATAATTTTTCCAAAAATGTAAGTTTTATTTGAGATGTCTGATGTTTGTTCATTTTGCGGTTCATTTTAGCCAAATATTATCTATGGAAAAATATTTGAGGAATAAACCAAAAAGGGCACAAATATGGGCAAGTCAGATAGAAAGATATATACGTAGATAGAAAGATAGATAGCAATATTTATATATATATATATATATGTATAGATAGATAGATAGATAGATGATAGTTTTTGTCAAGCCATGCATGACTAATGCACACATTATGTTTCCAGGGCTCAACATTTCCACTTACCCACTATCCATTGCTGAATAAAAATGAAGTCCTGATGCGTAGAAAGTCACTCCTGGTAAGTGTGCCATTGACACACCAGGCTTGAGATTTTGAGCCCTGTTACCCACCATGTAGTATGGTGTTTTAAAAACATGATCTTAACATGTCTGCTGTGTATACAATGATATTAAACATAAGAGGCAGGCAGCTATCAAATATGCCAAGTACCTATTTAATTACAAAGTCATAAAACAAAAACTTAAAGTAAGAGATGCAACAATAAACCATTCAAAAGAAGATTGACTTTAAAAACATTATAATATATGGTAATGTGTTTCTGGATACCAATGTCAAATAAAATCCCCATATATATTTTATGTGTATGTCATGGAATAAAATGGTCTTATATGGTTGTTAATAATGTAAGTTTTTATGATCAGGGTTTCAGCATCATGATTAGTAACTTATAAGAAAGATCTGCATTAATATAAAATGTATTTCTTTTATCCTGATTATAGTTTTTCTGCACAAAATTAATAATGGGCCGAGTTTTAGAAGTTCCAGGAAGGCAGTGCTGGGCCATTGTAATGTGCTCTCTCTTTAATATTATTACAGATACTTATTTAGAAGCAGAGCATAGCTAATGTGCCAATGTGGCCATTTTTCTTGAATATACGTAATGCAAAAATGTTCTAATTGTGGAACACCTTGTCTTTTCATTGTCTTTTCATGGTTTTCATTTTCATTCATTTAAGGAACAAATATATGAACCAAAGGTAAATAATATTTAATAGGAGAACAGACAGGACCTTTTGATCAGCTCTCCATAAAATGTTTCTCTTAATAGTGAAACGTGTGGCAAATGGTCAATACCACTTAATCAGTCCTTTAAATGTATTATGAACCATTTTAGAAACCTTCCCAAAATACACTATTTTTATGACAACCAATATTCACATTTTCCATATTTGTCTAGTATCTGTCTTTAATTATTTAAGAGAAATATTACTTTCAAAAGTGTTTATTATAAACCATGTAACAGCCAACAATGAGCAATGAACATATTTTCTACACTACTAACCTACCCAATGCAACATATGTTTGGCCAACCAATTAAACTACTTTGAAGATGGTGAAAGGAAAGGCTCAAAGTTTGTTCACTAAACAACAAAATCCAAATGGCCAAATTTAGCCTGAAATAGCCAATATTTTATTATAGAGGAGTTGCAGAATTTTTCCAAATCAACTACTTTGGCCTTAACTTTCCATTTTGACTTCCAAGTAAGTCGTACTTTTTATTTAGCGAATATACCACACAGTGTTTGGAAAGTACCAAGAAATTGCACATTGTAGGTCAGTATAGACCAAAAGGAAAAAAACAAAAAAAAAATTGTAGCTCTTTATTTTGAATTAAAATACCTTGGATAATTCTATATAGTTGGAGCCTAGTGAATAATCCAGACTGCTTCCAATTGTAACCAGCAACATAGCAAAAAAGCTAATTACATAATGTCAGAAACACTTAATAATTTTAACATGTTTATTTTAAATCAAATGTGAGATTAAGGCCTCAATTTAATATTTTTGGATCAGCTTTTCAAATTATTTGATATTTTTGGGATAAACATTTAAAATATTAAAATATCCAAAAATACCAAGACCAATAATAGTGAAATGTCTATACTTCAACGATACCTTCCGCATACTAACAGCATACAAACAATCACCTTGTCCTACTTACCAAGACAACAGAATCCTGTTATTCAAAGAATATTCAGGTTACTCAACGTCGGCTTTTACACAAACACAAAAAGGGCATCCAATTTGCTTTACTATATACTGCCACTTTGTGCTTGCAAATTGCTAACTTACACTATCTAAGTAATCCACCACTTTTCTCCACAATGTAATTCCTGAATGAGAAACTGCCTCACCATGCCCATTGGCTCATGCCTCTTCTCCTTGGAGGGAGCAGCAATTTGCTTAATTAACTGCTCAATAATCTGCTTAGTTTGTGCAGTTTTGGTTTCTAGTTATGTATATGGCCATTTAGTCACTGGATTCACAGGGCCTCCTACTCGATGGGAACCCATGGACTTTCCTCCTGTGAGGGTTGTGGCAGGAGGAGCCCCCTCTTTTTTCAAAATTCAGCCAAACAACATCATCCTCACCGAGGAATTGGCTAACTTAAAATGTCTTCTACAACACAGTAGGACTCTAGACCTCACCTCAAATTGTTGTCTCGGAATGTTAAGGGACCACCAAAGCGACCACCAGGAAATGCACTAATGAGACTGTGCTCAACTTAAATCTCCATGGATCCAATCTTGCCTTTCAGCAAAATATAATTCCTCCCTAATGCTATCAACCAATCCATCTACCATTTGTCAATTTGTCATACAATGATGCTTACCATCATACTTACAGGACCTTCCCAACACACTTACAATCCGGCTGGGCAAATTTTGTAGATGATAATCAGGGCTGTCTTTAACATGGGGCAAATGGGGAAGCTACCCCAGGCCCTTTTACTTCTAGGGTGCCCAAGGCAGCTGCCCCGTGGGCTCTGCTGACCTCGACAACTTTCTCCCCCCACCCGGGCCTCTTTGCTTTTTGGCAGCATGGGAGGAAGTGACTGCCGTGAGTCACTTCCTCCCAGAAAGAGACCACACCAGGTACTGGTACTGGTACTGGTCTGGATTGCCAGCCTCGGCCACCACTCTGGATACCAGGGAAGCAATCCATCAAGGTAGGAAACAGGGAGTCAATTTAAAAGTGTGAATGTGTCAGTATGTCTGTGTGTCTGTCAGTATGTCTTTGCGTCTGTGTGTCAGTATGCCTGTCAGGGTATGTGTCTGTGTGTGTCAGTATGCGTGTCAGTGTGTTTGTGTCTGGGTGTGTCAGCATGTATAGAAATGTATAGAAAGTCTCCCAGGCCATCCACTACCATAGTTTGCATACGTTCTTGTACAACACTATTTTTAATCCCTGATACACCATTTTACTCCAGAGAACTGAACTAACCCCTTAGACACCCTTCTATGTTCTACTAATCCAGCACACTGTATGCTCTGATACATTATTCTCCTGACAGGACAGCAGTCCAAACATGTCTAGGAAAGTGGACAACACAATTTCCTAAAATTAACCACAAAGGTATCTTAAAAGCTCACTATACTCAACTGCAACTACTACACATAGTCTCCTATAGAAATATGTTTTGGAAATCAACACACTATGCTTAATTAACACTTCATAGACTCCTCAAAATGGCAAGAAAATATTCATCCACCTGCATCAAATATCCACATACCAATGTGGACTTATAGCACTGTCTGTAGGAGTGCCCACTGATTCAGTCTTTCTGGATGGAACTTGGGAGGTTCTTGAAAACTAACAAACTGCCTACCTTGCCACTTGATCCTAGCTTCCTTATACTGGAAACTCTCCAGGAAATCATATCCCCCACAAAAGATTTCTTACCTTAGTCACTGCAGTGGGGTGTAAGACCAGTGATGGAACCACCGCCAGTGTAGCCGGTGTGGCTGCACCGAGGCCCGCACCCTCATGGTGCTTATTGAGTGGCCTAATGACTCAATAACTCTAAGTCATTAACTGAGCACCAGACTAGGAGGAAGCTCTAAAAGTGGTCTGCGCCTTCTTTTTTTTAATGTTTCATTTGGCTTTAGTGAATAGTGTGAATTATAGCCAAATTTAAAAATAAATAATTAAATAAAACAAGCAAAAAAAAGAAAATCAATGTAGTGGCTAGTTTTGTTGACTGCAGAATTGATGTTAGTGCATACTATTTTAGAATTCAGCCTTACTAAAATCCAGTATAAAATAAATCTCTAGTCTTGATATACACATTAAAGAGAAAATAGTTCTGTATATATTTTGACACAATTTTAAATGAAAAAGTTACCATGCATTTGAAGATACCCTTATGTAAAACTAAATACATGACTTCTAAATTTCATTATTTTGTAGTATATATTGCAAAACATCCTATTTCCAGTATCCTTAACCCCTTCACACAAAGAACAGACAAACAATGTATCTAATTCACTCATCAGGGGGGCAATATAGGCTGCTGATAGCATTGATTAATGAAATGAGGGGTCTAAGTATTATACTTGTGGACAGAAAGCAATTATCTGTGTAAAAAAGCTTTCAGGTTTTACTGAACTGTGCTGGAGGCTACTATTATAACTCAGTAATAAAAAAGAAGTTGGTCATACAACTAAGAATTCGTTTAGCAAGGTTATATATGAGTGTATTATAAGTTTGTTCAAAACATATTGCAGCTTAGCCTTGGTTTCTCCTATAAGGTTTTCTTGATGAAGAATATATGTATATAATGTACCTATGTGTTATTAATGATGTGACTTACAAATAGCAGATTGTGAAGTATAGTGTGTGCATACCTGCACATAGACATGTGCAGAGCGAAAACATTGTGGTTCTTCCGAAACATTTTTATCAGTTTTTAGCAGAATTTATTAATGTTGCTGTTCATTTGGCTAAAATTTGGTTAAAAAAAAAAAAAAACAATATTTGGGAAACACATTCAGAGAGCCAGGAAAGCAGGAAAAAAAAAAGTGACTATGACTTTATGGACATGCAAAAATGGCTACACTATCACCTGAACTAATGGCAATTCTGATTTGACAAAATTAGATTATTATACATCTCGGTTTTGTTTTATCCAAAAAAAGAAGGGGAAAACTGGACAATTGACCACCTGCTCGGACCTTTCACTCTGGCAAGAAGAAATATTTTTCAACATCCTGTCTGTTTAAGTTAAGTGTTTAGTTTGTTCATTTCTGTATTGTATTGTTTCTGTAATTCACTGTTACTTTCTATATTTGATATAATTTAGTGCAGAATATTGACATACAATATCACAAATATTTTGTATATTTTAATTCCCCATTTTCAATCATAATACAAAGAAATAATAAAACAATAATGTTGTAACCTATTACTTAATTACATTCTATTAATTAACAGATTATTATTCATACATAAACAATGGTATCTAATAAAGTATACAGTTGAGCTCAAAGTTTGCATACCGTGGCAGGAATTGTGACATTTTTGCATTGATTTTGAAAATATGACTGATCATGCAAAAATTTATTTCAGAAATATACACGTAGACTTCAAATATATAAATATGTATATATATATATTTAAATTCTACGTGCATATTTATGTAATATTTTTACATAACTAAGTAATTTTATTGATTGCAATTTGAGGGACCTGCCTGACAACCAGGCCGAAAGTCCAGAGAATTTAATTTGATAGCACTGTACTTAACCCTGTAACTTTCCATGACACCCTAAAACCTGTACATGGGGAGTACTGTTGCTGAACACAAATATTAGTGTTTCAAAATAGTAAAACATATTACATATTGTCAATGAAAGTGACATTTTTGCATTTTTCACACACAAACGGCACTTTCACTAATGATATTATTGTTGTGATATGTTTTACTGTTTTGAAATACCATATTTGTGTTCTGCAAAGTCTTTCGAGTAGAACAGTACCCCCAATGTACAGGTTTTATAGTGTTTTTGAAAGTTACAGGGTCAAATATAAGGCTTGATTTTCATTTTTTTTCACTTTGAAATTTGCCCGATTTATGTTGCCTTTGGTTATGTTGCCTTTGGGAATGTATGGTAGCCCAGGAATTAGACTTACCCCCATGATGGCATATAATTTCCAAAGAAGACAACCCAAGGTATTGCAAATGGGGTATGTTCAGTCTTTTTGGTAGCCACTTAGTCACAAACACTGGCCAAAGTAAGCGTTTATAAATGTTTTTTGCATTTTTAATACACAAACAAATATAAATGCTAATTTTGGCCAGTGTTTGTGACTAATTGGCTACTAAAAAAGACTGGACATACCCCATATTGAATACCCTGGGTTGTCTACTTTAAAAAAAAAATTGTACATGTGAGGTGTGATTCAGAGATTTACGACAGATAACAGTGTTACAATGTCACTATTGATACATTTTAAAAAGATATAAAGATACATAAAAAGATATATTTTGAAACAGCAATGTCCTACTTGTACTTATAGCCCTATAACTTGCAAAAAAAGCTAAGAACATGTTAACATTGGGTATTTCTAAACTCAAAACAAAATTTAGAAACTATTTAGCATGGGTGTTTTTTGGCAGTTGTAGATGCGTAACAGATTTTGGGGGTCAAAGTTACAAAAAGTGTGCTTTTTAAAATAATTTCATCATATTTTATAAAACATTTTTTTTCAATTCTTTATTTATGTTGTGCGGGTGGGTACAGGGTTTCAACAGACGCCACAACGGCGTATTGCAAGATTTATACATGTTAGACAGTGGCATGAAGATTCGCACATTTTTTATGTTTTTATCCAGCGTTACTAAACAATTGTATTGCCATAGTAAAGTAAATAAAGCAAGTGAAAACAATTTATGCTTGACCATGCTAGATTAGCTGTACTAGTGTAGTTAGGTCGATATGCTGAGTTACATGCTAGTGGAGTCGTTATTGTAGTCGCTTATGTAGACGCTATGTGTTTGCACATTTAGCTTATTCCAGCTATACTTGCTTAGGCGTAAATATTGGTTGTTCGGTTACCTGTTGTACGGACAGGAATAATTATGAATACCCTACATTTGCATATAACATTAGCTTATCACAGTTGCATAGAACATTTGCTTAGACCAGTTGCATAGAACGTTTGCATATAGTATTTGCATATAACAGTGTGAGAGTTAGTGATAAAACTGTCCCCAGTGAGGCATGCCCGCTTATGAGGCACCGAGGTAGTCCCTTCAGCCGATGCCCAGTGCGTTGACGTGTCTCTTGCCATCGGTGTTTGTCTTTGCAGGGGCGCCCCTGGACCGGGACTCAGCTCCAGCAGCGTTTAGCAGAGTGTGCAGCTTTGCGGCTCCCCGATTTGCGGCTGTGGTTTGGAAGGATGGTGACGAGCTGTTCCGTGCACCGGTTCCCGGGTCGGGTGAGTGGTTTATGTGGAGGCCTGGTCTGGTGGTTTCACTCTAATGGATGTGGGGGCAAGCATGTGGCTTGTTACGGGAGCCGCTGTAGGTCTCTGCTTTGATGCAATCCCCAAGCTCACTTGTGTGCTGCTCGGTGTCCACGCCATATTGTGCGTCGGTGAGGTTTTGGTCGGCCATCTTGGGGCACTCCGTCCGGCCCGCGATGCTCGGCCGGAACGGAGTGGAGGTGTTGCGGCATGCAGTGGTGGTCGCCCGTGGGGACCGGGATGACCCCCCCGGTCCAGAGGGGGGGGGGCAGAGCGTAGGTCAAAGAACCGGGCGAGCGTCCGTCTCACCCAGGCTCAAGCTTGTAGGCCTCAGGCCTCTACCGGGTTACTTTGGTGCCGCTGGGGGTCTTGTCGGGTATCACCTGAATCCCCATCGCCTGAGCAGTGCTGTAATCATAATTTCAGGTCGGTGTCTGCTTTTGGCCCGCAGTTAGCTCCGATATTCCAGCTCAGAAGCAGGAGCTCAGACGAAACACGTCTGATCCGACCGGCGGTCAGGCCCCGCCCCCTTATAAAACATTTTTATAGTAAATTGTATGATATGATGAAAATAATGGTATCTTTAGAAACCCCATTTAATGGCGAGAAGAACTGTACATAATATGTGTGGGTACAGTAAATGAGTAAGATGAAAAGTACAGCTAAACACAAACACCGCAGAAATTTAAAAACAGCCCTGGTCCTTAACGGTAAGAAAATTGAAAACGGTCTGGTCACTAAGGGGTTAAAAATGTCTTGCCATTGTAGTTTGGTGATGTGCATTTGCATATCTGCCTCCTACCTCTTCATATAAGCAGGCAGAGTGGACATTTTGGTGCTACCCAATCTCCCATTCATCAATGGAAGGATTCTAATCTGAGGATACTGTATAGGACATGAGTTTTCAAACTCTGTAAGAGGCCAGAGCCCCTCCAGAGGTTTTGGTAAAGTGGTAATGCAGGTAATGTATTAGTTGGTGATGTTTGAATCTATCACTGAAAGTCGAGTTTCATGTATTCAAATAATTGCTAATGGAAGTTAATTGTGTCTATACATCTTATGGTAACACTCTGTCTCTGTGTAAACAACTAGAGGAAAACCATTTGGAAAGGTCTCTAGGGACCAGAGGGTTATTTGTCAAAGGATGCAATGGGGAGTTTGCAGTCGAAAAGCCGTTGCATATCAATGTCTTGCGCCAGACTGTCAAAGTGAGAGTGTTTAGAGAAACAGTCAAGAAGCTAGCTTCTTTGGCTTTCCAAGGCTTATAGTTATTGACTGCAATCCACTCTCGGATTCTAAAAACTAGGTTGGCTACATAATATTGCTGTACGTCAGGGAATCCCAGACCCCCTTTCAGATTAATATTCATTCTTAAGTCTCGGCCACAATATTACCTGTTTTTAAATTAAATTACTCCTGCAGCTGCAGCTTCCTCTTTTTTCAAGTGTCTTTTATGGTTGTGCTTTTGCCCTGCCTGGCTGAGTCTTGCAGAGCTTTATCAGCTTCTCTCAACTAGCCTGTGGAGGCAACAGGAACTACTCACTCAGTCAGACAAAAACTTTTGAAAAAGCCTCTATGAAGGTGAAATGAGAAGTGTTTTATTACTGATTTGTATTGTTTTTATTAACTCCTATATACAAGTTTATTTAATAAAGTAGTTAATTTTAATACACCTTTGGACTTCATCCTGATCTTTCCGCTGAAACCTGGACACATTCCTTTGGTGGGAAACATACCATGTGAGCCCTGAGGGTAGAGCAAAAACCTTTTTTTTGCTCCTCACTTGTGTGTATTTCTCAAATTATTTTACTATTGCACAGTATTATCAGTGAGCACTATATTTATTCAAAGAAGACAAGAATATCCCTAGGCAGAATTTGTTTAGCCAAAGCACATTAAAGTAGAGCTACTCAAGCTTTATAATCTGTAAGCGCATTTACTCTTTTTATACCTTCACCGGGGTACAGGATATACTACACTATGTTTTGTTCTACTTTTCTTTTCTTCACATATCCAACTACCACTAAGAACGTATCTACCTCAGAGAATATACAAACGTGCTACTCCCTCTTCCCATTATATGAGACAGTGGCTTTCTCCTAACCATTAATAATCCTTTTTTGCTAATGAAGTTACTTATTTGCCGCAACCCCCTCTTCTCCATTCCATTACCCTTTTTTCTGGTTCCAATAGCGGTGCATAGTATCATCAAGGAAAAATAAGCATGTTTGGTGTGTTCATTTCCCCTGAGATTCTGGTACATGACTGTTTTGACGAAAATTTTCAATTATTTTGTATCACCTTTTTGCAATTCGGTACAAAGTGAATTCCCAAGTCTACATATACAGTTATCTTAGGGTGCACCCACAGCCAACAGCAATACAGACAATTGGAAATATCCAGCACAAACCTTTAAATCCACAGATAATTTTTTGAGGTGCCAAACAAAAAGTGACGTTTTGGCCACACACGGTCTTTTTGAAACCTACTGTAAACATGAAATTTTTTTGTATAAGTAGACCTTCAAATAACCTCCAAATTGAGGTGGAGTATCCTAATTATTATACACTGTGTAGTTTGTTCATTAAGATAATTGAGGGCGATACTCCATCCATACTCCAAGTGTGTTAACTATACTCACTCATTCGCAGGATTCCTAGGGTCCCTGGTGCTAGCGTCTTAATTCCATATTGGGCAGACTAGATGGGCCGAATTGTTCTTCTCTGCCATAACATTCTATGTTTCTATATTTCCACAGTAAATATAATAGACAAACTTGCCATCATGAAGACTCCATCAATACATACAGTATAGTGCAAATACCTTTAAACCCAAGTGCTGATGTAATCCTTCAAAATAGGCATACATCATTGTGTTGCAACCACATAACAGCTTAAAAAAGTATGGGGGGGGGGGGGGGGGGGCTAGTTTGGTTGTTGATGTCCTAGATTTGCACTCCTCCGAGATTAAAAATCATTATAGTTGGGACATCTGTCAGAGGTCTAGTGGTACTGGAATGTTTCTTTTTCCACTGTTGAATTAATGCCAATAAAAACCTGGAAAGAAGACTGGATAAATGCTTAAAGCTGCTTTCTTTGCTAATTTCACTACTCCTTACCAATGCAGCTGAATAAAGCTACCGCACACAACTATTCTGCTTTTCCCTATTTGTAATTTTACTGCAATTTCCAGTACCATTTGTCATACAACCATATGGTTCCTATTATTATTTCACTTGCCAAGCAAGTCAAGTCCAAGGGCAGGAGAACTGCTAGGCAATGTTTGCTAGGCTATATAGTTCACAGTTGTTTCCTCCACTATTTTTTCCACTAAACATTTCTTATGGTATATTAACCAGTCAGCCATATTGTTAGCCACTCAATGAAGCTGTGACAGTATACAACCGATATAACTGCTTTTACTAGGATAATCCTTTTTTTACAGCAAACTTTGTATGTCATCTTTAATCTATATATCAACAATACACTTGGCTATATGTTTCCTGTCTGCATTTTGCTATCAATCTGCATGTCCGTCTTGCTACATGTATACCCGTCTGTCTCGCTACCTGTCTCCCTGTCTGTCTTGCTACCTGTCTCCTGGTCCCTCTTACTACCTGTCTCCCTGTCTGCCTTACTACCTGTCTCTCTGTCTGTCACCACTACCGGCCCCCCCATTTGTCCAGCTATGTATCTTGTTACTTGATTCACAGTATGTTGGCCATAAATGTTGTAGTATGGATGCATCTTATTGTAGATCTGGTTGAAATACATGTGTTAGTCCAGTCTAAGCACCAGGAAGGACAGGTGGTGGTGTTTTAAGCCTGGTTGTACCATGTTGTTGTTTTCACTCTGGGTCATGTCACACAGTAGGAAATGATATGTCTTGGGACACTAATCAATTCGAACTTTGTGACTTCTCTTTATGTATAGATACCTCTTGACTGATATGATGTGCTATACATAAATTAAACAGGCATTATTCTAGCAGTTGGGTTAACAGTACCTTATGTCTTACATTACTTCAAGGGTAATTATGCTAATTTTAAAATATTTGTTATGAAAGGGTATGTAGTGAGTTAAAAAAAAAAAGTACTTGGGAAATAATTTGTTGTGTGAGTTTCCTCTACCGCAGAGGTAACTGTATTAGGATATTGTGTGTTAACGAGCTTTCTCTAACGTTGAGGTCATATACATGGGATATTGTTTGTCGCTGAACTTTCACAATCTCAGAGGTTGAGTAACTGGGATAATGTTTGAAACTGAACTGAGCTTCCTCACAGTATTATAATATTGTGCGTTATTCAGCATCTCTATCACAGAGGTTGGGTATTTGGGATATGGTTTGTAGCTGAGCTTACTCTATTGCAGAAATCAAGCAATTGTGATATGGTTAGTTTCTGAGATTCCTCTGCCGAGGAGGTTATAGTATTGGGATATTGCATGTTACTCATCTGTGTCTATGGCAAAGGTCATGTACTTGGAATATTGTTTGTTGCTGAGCTTCCTCTATTGCAGAGATCACATATTTCATATACTGATGACTGCTAACCTTCCTCTATTGTAGAAGTTACATGATCAGGTAATTGTTTGTTACTGAGCTTCCTCTACTACAGAGGTCACGTAATCATAATATTGTTTATTATCGTGTTTCCTCTATTACAGAGGATAATAGTTGGATATTTGATTGTTAGTGAGCTTCCTCTGTTGCAGAGGTCAGATGCACATGCAGTGATATTTGTTACTGAGCTTCTTCTATGGTAGAGAACATACCCTCTCAAATTTGTTCTTAGATTCTGAGCTTTCTCTGTAATAGATAAAAAATACAAACATAAGTGCTCTCTATCTGTGAATAAGCTGCAGTTCACCAACAAGGTGTTCCCTCAACCTTGTGAAAAACAAGACGAATATATAGAAAAAGGTGAACAGCGCTAGCAGTATACAAAATATATATATATTACATACGTAATTGGAGATACTTCTCGGTGGTATAGCTTAAAAGAAAAAACAGAATACAATAATAGTGCAATATATTTGGATGATATAGTGGATGATGGAGGAATATATAATTCTCACTCACACTTTGGAGAGCTTTATAAGCTCAATTTCAAGGGCCTGGACGGAATAATCCCCGTCTATGGATTTCTTGGTGTGCAGTCTTCTAGGTGAACTTATAGATATGGATTTTCGTGGTATATAGAACGAAAAAATAAAGAGAAACCAATGGTATAGATAGTAGGTATATGTACAACGCAAATAGAAAAGATCCTACTTACATATACTAGAGCAATGGACCTGCTCTAGTTTAAACAGCTTCAGGTGGAACAATCCCCACCTAGGGATGTAATGGACCCAAATGTAGCAGCAGCAAGATGGAGTAGGAAGTAGGACTAAGATAGAATAGGTATATAAAAATGTATATACTTTATTGTAACAAATATTTAAAAGTGAATTAACAAATATATAAAATACCAGTCAGAATAAAAAAAGTCTGTGGTTCTTCCTCACTTAACGCGTTTCGCTGTGGCTTTTTCACTATATCATCCAAATATATTGCACTATTATTGTATTCTGTTTTTTCTTTTAAGCTATACCACCGAGAAGTATCTCCAATTACGTATGTAATATATATATTTTGTATACTGCTAGCGCTGTTCACCTTTTTCTATATTTTTCTCGGTAATAGAGCTGTAAAAAGTGCTGTATATTTTTGTGTATTTCCTTCTTTACAAAGTGCTT
The DNA here is from genome assembly GCF_036172605.1 of Pelobates fuscus. Taxonomy (NCBI): domain Eukaryota; kingdom Metazoa; phylum Chordata; class Amphibia; order Anura; family Pelobatidae; genus Pelobates; species Pelobates fuscus. Next base: position 220,282,902 of record NC_086318.1, on the reverse strand, counting down.
AGTGTATATAGCATGTACAGATTATTAAAATATAAAAAAAATAAGATTTTCAAAAATAAGATTTTCCTTTTGATGTGTTTGATATACACTGTTGCAGTGTATGTCACATTCAAACCCCTAAGATATGACAGAAGGTCTAAATTTCTTACCAGTCTACCTCAACAGTTTTGTGCTCTTTACTTAATCACGTTTTTCACAAAACAAACATAACGTGAAATAGTTACAAAAAGCATCATCCAGTGATGAGACACAGTTGGCTACTAGACGAGAACAGAATCTTCCTTGTGCTGCCTTTGTTTTTCTTCCATGAAATACCTCAATCCAAGAAATACAGAAAATACAATATGTTTTTGGACCATTACTGAACATTTTGAATTAGGTGATGACTGGATTTTATTAGGGTAAATTAAAATATAATTTCATGTACTGAGCATTCAGAAGATGACTAGGTAAAAAAAAATGAAGACACTGTGATCCTCCTGCAGATGATTATTGAGATTTGTCTCACGTATCTTATAAACACGTGGGATGCCAATCATATTCAAAGACAAAATTACCAAGGCACAGAGAGTAAGGTTCTTCTTGCTCCTCTCATACTTGGGTCGAAACAAAAGCAAGGAGCTCAATTTTCTAGAGTCAACCACATTAAAAACGGCAAAATATTCACTGTTGCAGAAAAATGATATATAAATGGCATTTTACAATGCGTGTATCTCATCTGCTATGCCAGTACGGTTGCCACCTTGTTGATATTTTACCAGGGCAGACAGAATTTGACACTGTCTAACAGGTACCAGTATTGCAAAAATAACAGCAATGCAGATGCCAGTAATTTTTCTTATTGTGCTCTGAGATTGCAGTATTTAGTTCAAGGGACCCTGATCTCTGCATGGTCCTGCACCCTCAGACTGCACACTGTGATCTGAGAAAGTGGAGAGGAAAGGGAAAGTGGAGAAAGAACTTGAGCCACACATTGATTAATACATATTGACCAGCGGTGGCTCGCCCATAGTGGCAATTGAGCCAGCACCCCACTGGTTTCTATGTGGGAATAAACCCATTTGCAATAGTTAGAGGGGAGTCAGCTAAAAAAACATGGAAAAAAATGTTGATTACCATACTCTAGTCATTACCTACGTGTGTCAAAATAAATAGATACAAAAGAGTATAATGTGTGTCTCTTTAATTTTGTCATAGGTTTCAGTACTGCAGGGCTCCCCCCTCCTCCCCTGTCCCCACCCCCCCTATTTCCACCACTCCCCGCCCCCCGCATGCTCCCCCCCTCCGCCCCCGCTCCAAATACACACACACATTTTGGGGCTGGTTTGAAATCTGCCATGTATCAGAAAGTTTTGCACATGCTTAGTATCCATTAAAAAGGAATTTCATGAATTTCCATTGACAGAGCCAGCTGAGATGAGGCATGCTATAGATCTCTCTATCCAGGGGCCAAGATGCAAGAAGCACAGATAGTTCAAAGCAGGACCAGTTCCTGACCACTGCCTAGTAAAAGTTTATAAAAGTGTATTTGTCTCTCCTCCATTAGCATCAGTGTCTGTCTGAGGTCTGATTGACCAAGGGAATTTACCGAAATGTGTAAATAAAAAATATAAAAATCAGGAATTCCCAGAGAGGACAAGAGAAGGAAGGGAAATTACATACAATTCTGACAGTACTGTGTTGCCTGTCACTAATACCTTAATAACTCCTGCTGCACATTGTCTAACGTGGGATCAGCTGCCCAGTGCCCACTATCTTCTTTAACATGTTTAGTCACTCTGTACTCATGGTGGGATTAGTTGAAAAGTTATAAAGCTCCACACTGCAAGACTGGGACTAAGATTCTGATGGCTGAGCTGATACTGATTTGAATCTGTTTGAATCTGCAATTATTCTCGCTTCTGTTAACCATGTCAACTACATCTTGAATGCATTTTGACACAACACATTAACAATATTGCCAGCTGCAATGTTAATAACGAGCATATTAATATTCTGCTGCTTAAGCCATGAGTACACTATGTACTGAGAGCTTATGGGGAGTCAGAACTAGCTAACATATTTCATAACAACAACAGCAACATTTACTAGAAAGCTAAAGTCATATCAGGTGCACTACTGAAGATTACATCAGAAAATAGTGAGGTAGAGACTCGGAAAAGACTATCGAGCTTGAGTTAGACAGAGAGAGATGGAGAATTATAGAGACATTGTACTGTCTAAAAATCTCTGTTTTAAAGTTATATGTATTTAAACACATTACCCCTGATGATGTAGTAGTTATGGATATCTCCTTATTGTGCCAACTCTGTGTGTTTTACCACTGTGTTTTACTCAACTTTGACTGTTATATAGATGACCCTATATTCAACCCATCTCTGAGTATTCAATCATGCTTTCGTCTAAATCATTCATTTTCGACTGCCCTCTTAAAAGTTTGCATTGACATCCAAATTGGCATGGAACAAGGAGACTTAACTGGAGCTATTTTCCTTGATTTTGCCAAGGCTTTTGACACAGTAGACCATCGTATGTTTGATCGTATGTTTCATACCGATTGCAATATGTGACCATTTCTGATTGTGCTACCCTCCCTCTTCCAGTCATGTGTGGCGTTCCTTAAGGCTCTATACTCAGTGGTGTATTTAGGATTTGGGCTGCCCTAGGCAGGGCAGTGCTCGGGACCTCCCCCCCCCCCCCCGCCTCCCCAATTTAAATTTTCCCCACCCCTTCCTGTCAAGGCAGCACTTTGACAGACGCATACACTCATTGACAGACACACACTCTCATATACACTGACAAACAATGACATACACACACACTATTACTTGAACACTGTCAGGATCGGGACAGGGATCCAACACGCAGAATACAAACAGGAGCTAGGTACGTATACCGGACCTTAGAATGGCCGGACTAATGTAAGGAGTAAGCAAAGAATGGTCAGAGACAAGCCGAGGTCAAGGGAACGAGAGAGCAGGTAAGCGAGAGACAAGCCGAGTCAAAAGGATAAGAGAGGTAAGCAGGGGAGAAAAATACAAGCCGAGTCAGAACCAAAAAGACAAATCGCAATAAGAGCACTGAGTGACCAGACTAGCTAGAACCACGACAGGGCAATGAACCATTACCCATTACCCTATTTTATACCTTGGCTCTTTAATTGATGATCCCGCCCCCGACGAGTCCTGATTCGTTGCTCGGGACTTGATTGACAGGTCGGAACGTGATTGTCGTCATGACGTCGGCTACTGAGCGAAGCGTCATAAAAGGAGGCGGATCAATCGCGGCCGGCGTGTAAACGGCCGGGAGGACTGCGAGGATCGGGTGAGTCAGCACCCCTGAGAGGACGGACGTCTAAGTGTCTCACCTCCTCCGAGGTAGAGACAACAGGTACCCTGACAGTACCCCCCCTCTCAGAAACGCCCACCGGGCGGAAGGAACCGGGGCGAGACGGAAAATGAGCATGAAATGCCCGAAGGAGATGAGGGGTATGCACGTTTTCACGGACCACCCAAGACCTTTCTTCAGGACCATACCCCTTCCAGTCAACAAGATATTGCAACTTCCCCCAAGAAATACGAGAATCAAGAATGGATTTGGTTTCATATTCCTCCTGACCCTCAACCTGGACCGAAGGAGGGGAGGACACAGTGGAGGAAAATCTGTTACAAACAAGAGGCTTCAACAAAGAGACATGAAAAGAGTTAGGGATGCGCAGGGCAGGTGGAAGGGCAAGGCGATACGCAACCGGGTTAATTCGAGCCAGAACCTTGTAAGGGCCTATGTAACAAGGAGCAAATTTCATGGAAGGAACCTTCAAGCGGATGTTTCTAGTACTCAACCACACCCTATCACCCGGGGCAAAAACCGGAGCCACCCGTCTACGTTTGTCTGCGTGTCGTTTGAACACCGTGGAATTATGAAGAAGAATTTGTCGAGTCTGATCCCACAACTTCCTCAGATTGGCAACATGAACATCAACCGACGGTACCCCTTGGGAAGGGGAAACCGACGGAAGAATGGAAGGATGAAAGCCATAATTCATGAAAAAGGGGCTAGAACGAGTAGAATCGCAAACGAGATTGTTGTGCGCAAACTCCGCCCAAGGAATCAGACCGACCCAATCATCCTGGTGTTCGGAAACAAAACAACGCAAATATTGTTCAACCTTTTGGTTGGTGCGTTCGGCAGCTCCGTTGGACTGGGGATGATAGGCAGAAGAGAAATTCAATTTGATGCCCAATTGAGAACAGAAGGATTTCCAAAAACGGGAAACAAATTGGGAACCTCTATCAGAAACAATTTCAGAGGGTATACCATGTAAACGAAAAATCTCTTTCGCGAATATCTCAGCCAATTCGGGAGAAGAGGGCAGTTTAGGTAAGGGCACGAAATGAGCCATTTTAGTAAACCTGTCAATCACCGTGAGAATAACAGTCTGCTTTTTAGAAACAGGCAAATCGACAATGAAGTCCATAGCCAAACAGGACCATGGTTTCTCGGGAATTTCCAAGGGGTGCAAAAGCCCACATGGGGGCGTATGAGGTTGCTTAGTCTTCATACAGACATCACATGCCCCGACGAAATCCCTAATATCCTTACGTAACGAAGGCCACCAGAAATCTTTAGAAATCAGGGAACACGTTTTGCGTATGCCAGGGTGCCCAGCCACTTTACTGTTATGAAAGCAATGCAGCAGTTCCAGTTGGAGTTCAGGAGGAACGAAGTACCGAGCCCCAGGAACATGTCTGGGAGCCAGATGTTGTACCTTCACGATCTCGGCAAGCAACGGGGAGTGTATCCTGACACTCGTGTTGGCAATAATATTACACTTGGGAACTACAGAAGACAAAACCGCATCAGACATAGTAGAAGGTTCATGTTGGCGGGACAATGCATCAGCCTTAGAGTTCTTAGAACCAGGTCTATAAGTGAGCACGTAATTGAAATGAGTGAGGAACAAGGACCAACGAGCTTGCCTGGCGGACAAGCGCTTGGCCTCCCCAATATAGGACAAGTTCTTGTGATCCGTCAAAATAGTAACAGGGTGTAAGGTCCCTTCCAACAAATGTCTCCATTCCTTTAAAGCCATAATAACCGCTAATAGTTCCCTGTCACCAATGTCATATCTGCTTTCAGGCCCAGATAATTTCTTGGAAAAAAAAACACATGGATGTAACGGTTTGTCCAAACCTAGCCTTTGGGACAAGATAGCGCCTATACCTGTCTCCGAGGCGACTACCTCGAGTAGAAAAGGCAAAGATGTGTCAGGATGAACTAATATCGGTGCCGAGGCAAAATGTTCCTTGAGTGTTCTGAAAGCAACGAGAGCTTCAGTAGACCAAGTCTTGGTATCAGCACCTATTATTGGTAATAGGAGCAATAATAGAAGAGTACCCTTTAATGAAGCGCCTATAATAATTGGAGAATCCGATAAACCTCTGAATGGCCTTGAGTCCCCTGGGCAATGGGCAATCTAAAATAGATTGGAGTTTAACCGGGTCCATCTTAAACCCGTCTCCAGAAATAATGTAACCAAGAAAGTTTATCTGAGATTGGTCAAAGCTACATTTCTCCAATTTGCAGTACAATCCATGTTGTAGAAGTTTGCGCAATACCCTTCTGACTTGTCTGTGGTGAGTCTCAATCTCTCTAGAGTGTATTAGTATATCATCCAGATATACAATAACGCAATCATGTTGAAATTCCCTAAAAACCTCATTAATCAGGTCCTGGAATACTGCAGGTGCATTACAAAGCCCAAAGGGCATTACCGTGTACTCATAGTGGCCATAACGGGTATTGAAAGCTGTTTTCCATTCGTCTCCCTGCTGAATTCTCACCAAGTTATAAGCCCCCCTCAGATCTAACTTGGTAAAAATCTTGGAGCTTTTCAGACGATCAAAGAGCTCAGTAATCAAGGGAATCGGATAGGCATTTCTAATAGTTATTTTATTCAAGCCCCGATAATCAATGCAAGGCCGTAGAGTGCCGTCTTTCTTATTCACAAAAAAAAACCCGGCCCCGGCATGAGAGGAGGATCTCCTAATGAATCCCTTATCTAGGTTCTCACGAATATACTACTCTAGGACTAAGTTCTCCTTAGTGGATAATGGATATACCGTACCCCTCGGAGGCATAGTACCAGGCAGGAGTCTGATCTTACAGTCAAAGGACCTATGTGTAGGTAAAGTATCAGCCTTCTTTTTGTCAAAGACTGCCTTTAAATCCAGGTACTGAGACGGTATTCGTAAATCTGTAGATTGGGTAGAATTAATCGGTGCGTCAACTACGCAAACCGGTGAGATTTTCTGTAAGCATCCTCTCTGGCAACCCTGACCCCAGGAGACTATCTCACCCAGTTCCCAATCAATAATAGGGTTATGCTTCTTAAGCCAGGGATACCCCAAGACTATTGGAACTGAAGGAGATGAGATAAGCATGAGGGATATTCCTTCCTCGTGTAGAATACCAATGGTTAACTTAACTGGTATGGTTTCACGAAAAATAACAGGTTCTGATAATGGTCTACCATCTATGGCCTCAACGGCCAAGGGTGTATCCCTTAGCTGGGATGGGATAGAGTGGTTAGTGACAAAGGCTTGATCAATAAAGCTTTCAGCTGCTCCGGAATCTATCAATGCCATAGCATTTAGTACTCCCTTCTCCCAAGCTAAAGAAACAGGTAACAGAAGCCTATGATCTTTATAATCATATATAGAGGACAAGATAGAAACACCCAAGGCCTGTCCTCTTGAGAAACTTAGGTGCGAGCGTTTCCCGGACGGTTAGGTCAGTTTAGGCGTAGGTGACCTCTTACTCCACAATACATACACAGCCCCTCCCTTCTCCTGTACTGTCTTTCATCTTCTGAGAGACGAGTGTTACCTATCTGCATAGGTTCTGGGAGAGCTAAAGTTGTAGATTCAGAATTCTGAAATGAGGGAGCTAGTCTAAAGGAAGGTCTACGGGTTCTATCTCGAGTGTTCTGCCTCTGTCTTATGCGTTCATCTATTCGAGAAATAAATGAAATTAAATCTTCCAAATTTTCAGGAAGTTCTCTTGTGGCAACCTCATCTAGAATTTCGTCTGATAATCCGTTCAGAAATACGTCCATATAAGCCTGTTCATTCCACTTGACTTCTGCCGCCAAGGATCTGAACTCTAACGCATAATCCACAAGGGTTCGGTTATGCTGTCTAAGACGTAACAGTAGTCTAGCTGCATTGGCTTTTCTTCCTGGGGGGTCAAAAGTCCTTCTAAAAGCAGCAACAAAGGCATTATAGTTATAGACTAACGGGTTATCATTTTCCCACAGAGGGTTAGCCCATCTCAGAGCTTTGTCAATGAGTAGCGTGATTATGAATCCAACCTTCGCCCTATCTGTAGGGTAGGCGCGGGGTTGTAACTCAAAATGGATACCTATCTGGTTTAAAAAACCTCGACAAGTATCCGGAGAGCCGCCATAGCGTAAAGGGGAAGTAACACGGGAAGAAGCACCCACTGTGGCTACCTCTAGGCCTGTACTTACAGGAGAGATGGATGTAGTACGCATCTCCTCTGATTGATTACTAGGACGGGATAGCAATGCTTGCAGCGCTAGAGCCATTTGGTCCATTCTATGGTCCATGGCCTCAAATCTAGAGTCAGGAGAACCGACCTGAGCGTTTGTACCTGCAGGATCCATTGGCCCTGTCGTAATGTCAGGATCGGGACAGGGATCCAACACGCAGAATACAAACAGGAGCTAGGTACGTATACCGGACCTTAGAATGGCCGGACTAACGTAAGGAGTAAGCAAAGAATGGTCAGAGACAAGCCGAGGTCGAGGGAACGAGAGAGCAGGTAAGCAAGAGACAAGCCGAGTCAAAAGGATAAGAGAGGTAAGCAGGATAGAAAAATACAAGCCGAGTCAGAACCAAAAAGACAAATCGCAATAAGAGCACTGAGTGACCAGACTAGCTAGAACCACGACAGGGCAATGAACCATTACCCATAACCCTATTTTATACCTTGGCTCTTTAATTGATGCCCTTGAGCCCCCCAGGACGCGAGACAAGCGAGGGATCTCCCTGGGCATTTGGGGGCCGGCTTTTTTTGCTGCCCCCTGCAAAGTGCCGCCCATGGCAGATGCCTTGTTTGCCTCACAGAAGACACGTCCCTGCACACACACACACACTCACTGACAGACAGCCACACAGTGACAGACACACTCACATACACACACTGACAGCCAGACACACACACAATCATTCACATACACACTGACATACATACATAATCACTCACATACACACTGACATACATACACAATCACTCACATACACACTGACAGACACTCATACACAATCACTCACATGCACACTGACAGCCAGACACACACAATCACTCACATACACACTGACAGCCGGACACACACAATCACTCACATACACACTGACAGCCAGACACACACAATCACTCACATACACACTGACAGACATACATACACAATCACTCACATACACACTGACAGACATACATACACAATCACTCACATACATACTGACAGACATACATACACAATCATTCACATACACACTGATAGACATACATACACAATCACTCACATACACACTGACGGCCCCATCTCCTTCCCTCCCCTCCCCTCCCATTCCCTCCCCAAACATTAACTCATTCCTTTTTTATTTTTTTTAGTTTAAATCCACCCAGTTTCCCTACCTTTGGGAGTGTTGGGTGTTTTTTTTTACCTGGGGTCAAGTGGGGCATTTTAACAGGAAGGGAGGCAGGCATGCAGGCGGTTGTCCGGCTAAAAATCCAGGTGGGCGGTGCTGGCGAGGGAGAATTCATCAGTGAGCTGTCTCTGCTCAGCTCCCTCGCCGCAGAGTGATGCTGGGAGCCGGAATATGACTACATTTACTTGTCACAGCACTCTGGTTAGCTTGAAATCAAGCCAATCAGAGTGCTCTGTGTCATTTTACACAGTGTAGCTATACTGCGAGTAGGGGCAAAATTTACTAATACTAAGTAATTTTTACTTAGTATTAGTAAATTTGGCTGAAAGACCAATGTAGGTCTTTTAGCCTTTTGGTAGATAACTCCCTAATACCGTGGGAATATATTGTGTGTTGAATGAATAAGGCAACTATATCTACAAATAAGGACCTGAAATAAAGATGAAGGGGTAAAAGGGGAAAGACAAGCATAAGGGTTAAATAAGGTGAAGAAAATGAGGTGGAATGAAGTTGGATACATTAGTCAGGGAGATAAAATACCCTTGTGCTTAAGAAACAAAAATAAACCAACCTACAACATCACAAGGTAGGGACCAGCTGTTCACTGGGGTCTGCAACAACTCCTGTGCAGGTTCCTCATTACTGTTTTTCCTCAAAAACCTGTAGGGTAAGGTAGCTCATGCTCATCATGATTGTGCATGTGGGTACATGACAGCAAGTTAAAGTCAATATAGCATACACTTTTCCATAAAAGTCCTCCGTCATTTGCCAAATGGTTCCAGTAGCATTTTCTGTGATCAACAAGGTTTTATTTCATGAATTATTTGCTGACACCTGACCCACATTATACTGCCCTAGTGGTTAATGTGAAATATCCTGTTTATCCAGGGGAGTTTTGTAGCGGTTATATGGACCTAGATAAAAACCTACAAGCCTGAAGGGGTGGGGGGGGGCAGGATCCTCGGCCCATCTTTATGGAAAAGCCAAATTGAGTGGGCAGACAGGCATTGACTCTTTTATAGATAGGCTTTCATTTTTGCATGTATGGACAGATGACCAAGCATAGAGAAGGTTTTTCACATAGCTTAGACCTCAATAAGATTGTTTACAAATTTACCCAAAAAGTGTATCAAGCACAAGCATAAATTAATAATGAAGTCCAATATGATATATATGTGCAAAAAAATATGTTGATCATCAAGGGCAGGCAGTACATGTTACAATAGGTCAGATGAAACACTTTGATTACCCCAGGCAGGACCTTGAGTTTTCCACAAAACATTATGTGGGCCATCTGTATTAAAATTAAGATATTTTTTTCCGCAGGTTGAGTACCATTGTGGCCAAGTTGCCATTTGCACTTCTAATGTTGTGCTTTATGTTTGTGAGTGTGATTAATATTTGTTTTTTTTTTATCTGCAAAGCAATTACTAACAATACTACACCATATTATCTCCTTTCCTTATCTCTTTTGATGCTTTAAATTAATATTGTACATTTTCTATATTACATATCACATTCATATAACATTTCACGTTAGTCTTCTTCTTTTTTTTTTTTTTTACCCTTTTGGGGTTGTTTAGAGACAATCCAATCAAGCAGACTGCACTTTACGTCTAATGTACTTGAATAGATAATTACATTTGCGATTTGTTTTCAGTAGTTTTCGATTTAAAAGAACACTATAGCGTTACGAATACAAATATGTATTCCCAATGCTATACCGCTTAGGTGACTTGTCCCCTATTCAATGGTTAAAAAAGGGTATCTAATTTACTTTGATGGAAATAGTGATTTTTTTTACTGCACTATTTTGTAGAAGCTCCTCTAGTGGCTGTCAGTTTAAAAGCCACTATAGGCTTGTTAACCCTGCACTGAAAAGCCTGCAGAACGGGAATGTTTTAGACTGCACGGTTAAAACAGGAGGTTCATGGCACCAAAACCTGTAGTGTTCCTTTAATATTTTTGGATAAGCTTATCTTAATACTGCATATACTTTTAAAATTATTTAATATTTTAAAAATGTGTTTAATATTTTTATATTTGTTGATAAACATTTTTTTTATATTAAAAAAAAATAAAAAAATACTTTTACACATTAAATAATTTAAAAAGCATATCCAAAATTATTTAGGTCATTGTTGGTAAATAATAGCTGTATGTTGTCAACAGTCAGTAATTTGTAGCAGAAACTAATTACCAACAGGTTTCCAACCGTTTTGCTATTTTATCAGCTGGTACCAATAACGTCTACTTGCAACAATCACAACTACTCAGCAGAGTAACCAATTGCTGGTAAAGCACAGAAACACATGCAATGTAAATTTTGCAGTGGGTAAACAGCCACAACTTTCTAACAGTAGTGACAGGTACTTTAGAAAGCAGCTGGCTGGTAAAAAGTTGCAACAAGATTGGAAATGATCCATGAAGCATAAATAAGGGTTCGTCGTGCACAGTATGTCATATCAAAGCTGGTTCGCTCACTCAACATTCAAAATAAATGTTTCAAACATGATATATGTTGATTTAATAGCAATTTGGCCTGGAAAAAGTGTCTGGTTAGCTTCCCCATCATGGCCATGCTATGGTACAGTTCTAACAAAAACAATTACACCACACTTTCAAACTTATTAAAATGTTTTACAGTAATGGAATCCCCACATGTGCATTTACTCTCTAGTAGTGATGTCCCGAACTGTTCGACAAACTGTTCGTGAACTGTCCGCCGGCGAACAATAGCGTGTTCGTGTTGGGCGAACATATGCGATTTCCGGTCCGCCCACTATTCGTCATCATTGAGTAAACTTTGACCCGGAACTTCACAGTCAGCAGACACATTCTGGGAGGGAGGGTCTGCTGCTGATTGGCTGGAATGTGTCTGCTGACTGTGAGGTTCCGGGCCAAAGTTTACTCAATGATGACGAATAGGGGGCGGACCGGAAATCGCATATGTTCGCCCAACGCGAACACGCTATTGTTTGCCGGCGGACAGTTCACGAACAGTTCGGCGAACAGTTCGGGACATCACTACTCTCTAGCTTTGACTCTTTAAAGAAGCTTTTAATGAGTGTTTTCCTTTGTAAAATTGATGAGTCTCTGGAAGCAGTTTAAGCTGGAAGCATTGCAAGTTAGCATGTAAATTAGTGTAGGACCCACCGATATTGGGGTACTGTGAATTAGTGGTGGGCTTATCACTATATGGCCGTATGGTGTAACTGAATCCCCATATTTGTTCGCTAAGATAAGTGATTTTAAGTTATTTTGTATATATATATATATATATATATATATATCTATATATATATATATATATATATATATATATATATATATATATATATATATATAAAGAAATTAGAAAAACGGAATGCACTCACAGGTCTTCATATAGATGAAAATAGTGCTTTATTGATACATGAAGTGTGTACAAATATCGACTATGGGTGCCCTTTTTGAGGTGATCACAAGAAAGCATAAATTGAGACGTTTTTGAGAAGTTTAGCAGTAAGCAGTTTAAGCAGTAAGTATTGCAGTTAGCATGTTAATCTCCCATGTTAAATTAGTGTGGGACACACTGATATTGGAGTACTGTGAAGTAGTAGTGGGGTTATCACAATATGGCCATATGGTGTAACTGAATCCTTGTAAATGTATAACTGTATTTTTGTGTGTGTGCTGTTCCTTTAACGGTACTTTGTAAATGCAAACTATCAAAATATTTAAATGCATTATTAAAATTAGTTGTGCTTTAAATGTTTAAGAGAAATCTACAGAACAAAATGGCTCTTCTATAAAAAACCCACATACATAACAGAGTGTGCAATTATTGTGCCATTTAATACACTTCACATGGAATTATTGTTAATTGTGAGAATGGGTAACATTCAGTAGTGGAGACAATTCTAAAAGTGGCAAGTTGAGGTGATTGTGGTTCCTCTAAAACAATATCTACATAATGCAAAAGAATGCCCATATGCAGAGGTGTAACTAGAAATCACTGGGCCTGGAGCAATAATTGCCCTGGCCCTCCCATGTTTCTGACCCTCTCCAGCCTGTTCACGTGTCTCATTCCCCCCATACAGCCCCTCCAAGTGTCTCATTCTCCCAGCTGCTCCATGTGCCTAATTCTCCCCCCTCAGTCCCTCAATGTGTCTCATTCTCTTCTCCAGGGTTCCATGTAGCTCTCCCACCCCCAGTCCATCCATGTGTCTCATCCCCTCCACCAGAACCCCTCCATTTGTCTCCACCCCCAGAGCCAGAGCCCCTCCACGTGTCTCTTCCAACTCTCTAAGCCATCCACATGTCTCTACCCCTCCCCCGTCCCCTCCAGGCCCTACATTTTACAGACAATATTTTAGTAATTGTATAATATTGTTTTACTACACCAGGCAGTAAGGTGTTCAGTCTTGAAACATGTAAATGCACCAACACTGCATCAAGCTTAACATTGCCATACAATGCTGCAAGTCATTTGTAATATATTAAGTTATTTCAGTATAAAATGAATCAATATGTACTATTGGATACATTTTACAGACATGAGGGGGGATTCTGTGAAAACTGCCATTGTCAGACTCTCAATACAACATTTCCTCTTTGCCTGTCTTTAATTTAAGCTTCAAGTGCAAAAAAAAATACTTAACTATTGACTAGACATCCTCCTGACTAAACTCTAAGTCATAGTAAATCCCCAGAGAAATACAAGGTCTGTCTAAAAATGAATGTCTGCCCTGAGTGTTTCTAGACTGAACTATTGCTGAGCACAAAACGTGAACACATCTTCCTGTTACATGTTTGCAAGCTATAAATGTATAAATACATGTACAATATATCTAAAGAAATGCTACCATAGCTTTCACACTGCAGAGTGGCAAAATGTCATGAAGGATGGTGCCCATTTCTCTCCAGCCTGACAATGTGTGACCCATTATCAGGGGCCTTGGTAGGTTTCAGAAGTAAGAAGGACTTGAGTCCAAACAAATAGCCAAGGACTTCTACACTAACCAATCTGTGACTGGGAGTATACCAGTACACACTCTTAAGGTGTATGTAACCATTTATATATATCCCGCCACAGAATCAGCACACCAGTGAGACACTCCAGGGGTGTCTTGGGGCTTAACCCCAATACTATATACAAAACAAGAGAAAGGGCAAAATGATTTGACAAGCAGTGAACAAAAAAAGGGGCATTTTTCTCACTGTTTGTGAGATTATTTTGTCCTTTCTCTTTTTTTGTATGTCATGACATATCATTGCCTTTCAATGTTATGTGTCCTCTTCTCTACCCATGACTTGTGTGCTGCTAATGCTCTCTAGGATGTCAATAACAGTTGTGACAGACTGCCTGGCACTCAGACCAAGTGCCTCCACCAATCGATGCTCATAGTGCTCACCGAGGAATTCCAACACTCCACCAGACACCATAAGCACTGCAGGCCCCACTTCCAGCGATGCAGCTGCGCCGGGGTCTCGCCGTCCTTCACTCACCCTGGAACCAAGACCAGAATCCAGCTTCCAGTGGGCAGACCTCTCCTACTCCTAGAGAGCGTAGCAGGAACAGCTCTTATAAGAGCTAGTGATTATAATTCCTGAGGAGTATAGGGATATAGCAATCCCCAGGATAGATACAGCCATTTCCCCTACACATGAGATGAGACTCTATGTTGAGGGTAAGCAGAAACAGAATTTTAATGGAGGTACCTTTTATGCAAGTTTCCCAACAAGAGCGACACCCAGGTGGACCTTGTTGGGCACAGGGACACAAAGTGAACAAACCAATAAAAACAGAGTCATACAGTGAGACACTCCCATACACAAACAATAGAATCCCTCCTCTGTGCTTGGGAGATAATTTAATCAGAAACTGTACTATTCTAACTCAATTATCTCAATTTAACTCAATTATCAAGAAGCACAGAAAAAACATCCAATTTTATGAAACCCCAAAAAGTACTTGAAAAACACATAAAACCCCATACATCCCCTGATAGCCCCGATCTGGGTGAACAACATATCCAAAAATCACCCAGATCGGTTCAGGGGTTCAGGATTTTCCTGGAAGTCATAATTTGACCGACCGCACGCATGGTCCTATGCCCAAAACAGTTACAGAGAATTAGGGCTAACGGTCGGTCTCTCTGTCTGGAGTACAATAGTACATACTTCACATGAACAGAACCTTTTAAAGTGCATTAGGCAAGGTATATTGCAGGGCCCATAGTCCTGAGGCAAGAGGCTGACCAGCAGGCCCCTCCAAAAGCCAGTGACGAGGTTACTTTCGTCAAAACAGAATAGCTAGAAACAAGCATGGCTGCACAGTCAGTTATTCATTGTGATTGCACCACACTGCCTTTCTAATAATAATTAAAAAAAAAATCATGGGGCACTACTCCCTCACACCTGGTGAAGCACTATAGTATTGATAGTATTGATCTTCTTTTTTATAGTATATAGCTGCCTATCGTAAAATAAAACATAAAAAGCCATGATATCCATGGCTCTTGTCCCCAAAGCCCCCTCCCCCTGCCCCCACCACAATTCCTGTGATTAGAATAGTAATATGGAGGTGAGGCCCACCATTTTCTGAAATCTGTTTCTTTCAGGACTGGATCCCCAGAGTGAAAGCACCACAAGAGACAGTATCGGTCAATAATTATAATGAGATTATCACTTCTTCTCTATTAAGCCCCAAACAAGTGTTCATGCACATGACATTGATAAAACTTTCCCACCCATTTATCGTTCACATGACTTAATAAAATGTGCAAATATTATACATATATTGTGGGAGTGATTTATTTATTTTATTCATATGTTTGTATTGGTCTGCTATCAAGATAGCTGAACAGAGTAACATGGGGCTTGCAAAGTGAAGTGACATGATCATATTTTCTTGGGATTTTATTATTTTTCCATATTTAGTTTGTATTAATTTAGAAGAGTGGTCAAATCTGGATCTATCCTGGATAGGGAGAATACATTCTATCAAAATAAACATACTACCTACAGTTCTATATTTATTCAGAACAGTACCTGTCTTATTACCTAATTCAATACTATCTCAGTTTCAAAGAACTATAAACGCATACTTCCAGAAGAGAAAACCTCTAAGAATCTGACATACCTCGTCATGGTTCTGTCCAAAACATGGGGTCTTGGCGTTCCTGACATCAAGCAATACTATGTGGGTGCTAAACTGGCCCACACATTGGTCATCAGGACAGACACAGCACAAGTGATTGGCCCTCACTTGAGAATATCGGCATTCAGTCTTATGGATAAACAAACAAATAGGAACTGCACCCTTCCAAATGAGCCTAAGACTGAGTGCAAAACCAAACAAGGCCACCACAACCCCAATACATTAGGAAATCCAAAAAACAAAAGGGTTTGGCACTCCAGAGCTCATAAGCAGGTACATTCATTGGATCAAAAATGTACTGAGCAATATTTTAAACCCAGCAATTGGGTCTTTGTAAAATATCCACTGTTGGGTTGAAATGTTGCTCAGTATATTTTACAACTGCTCTGGGATACCTGCAACCATACTACACTAGTTAGTGCCTATTACAAAACATTTATTGTATACTTGGCGATCATGGGCTGGGGACTTGATTATCCCTTGCTTTGGCTCCTCTGTTGGCCTTAAAACTATCCATATCAAACTTCAACTGGACAAACTGAAAGGCCACCAATTTGAACTTGAATCTGCCAAGTTTATTAGTATGGAAATGTATGCTTGTTACACCAAAGTAGTTGGACACCACAGTTATATAATTAAAATGGTGAAAATTGAATAGGATATTAAATTATGAAATTTCCTGAAGGTATGCAATGGAATGTTTATTTTTAGCCTCATTTTTATTCCAGTATATTCACAGAATTATCGTTGTTGACTTTTCCAGCCACTTATAAGATGATGGCTTCTTCCTTCTATTATAAAATATATTTCATTTTAAACCCTAGGATTATTCAGAACAAATTATGATCCTTAGAAAATGACAGCACCTGGCAAGTGTGGCAATGGCCACTTCACTAGAAAAATACTTTAGTAATTTGCTGAGCCAACTGAAATTCCGAGACTCCAGATGTCGACGGCTGTTTCCTTGCACTTCACTGTGTGATTTGATTGAACTTTATTCAGCTTATTTATCACTTTGAACAACTGTAACTAATTTACAAACTTTGTCAAAACTGAGTCCAGTAGTAGTTTTGACAAAGTTTTGTTCATCTCTGTCAGATTTATTTGGCATTTTGGATATGTCGAATGATCTCTACAGATTTGAAGTGACTACTTCAAATATTCTGAAGTGACTATGTGACAAACGCCGCTTTCCACAGACGTTTGCCACGGATTCCTGGAGGAGTGTGGAAGCTGGCCTCTTGCCCACTGACTATGGGCCAGGTCAGTGACTGTACAAAAGTATTCAGCCCCCTTGACTTTCTACCTATTTTGTTACATCACAGCCTTAAATTCAATGTTTTATTAATCTGAATTTTATGTGATGGATCAGAACACAATAGTCTAAATTGGTGAAGTGAAATGAGAAAAATATATACATAAAACTATTTATTAGAAATAGAAAACAGAAAATTGGCATGTGCGTATGTATTCACCCCCTTTGTTATGAAGCCCATAAAAAGCTCTGGTGCAACCAATTACCTTCAGAAGTCACATAATTAGTGAAATGATGTCCACCTGTGTGCAATCTAAGTGTCACATGATCTGCCATGACACATAAACACCTTTTTTGAAAGGCCCCAGAGGCTGCAACACCTAACCAAACACTGCCATGAAGTCCAAGGAACTCTCCAAACAAGTAAGGGACAATGTTGTAGAGAAGTAAAAGTCTGGGTTAGGTTATAAAAAAATATCCAAATCTTTGCTGATCCCCAGGAGAACCATCGAATCTATCATAACCAAATGGAAAGAACATGGCACAGCAGCAAACCTGCCAAGAGATGGCCGCCAACCAAAACTCAGGAACCGGGCAAGGAGGGAATTAATCAGAGAGGCATCACAGAGACCTAAGATAACCCTGGAGGAGCTGCAGAGTTCCACAGCAGAGACGGGAGTATCTGAACATAGGACGACAATAAGCCGTACCCTCCATAGAGTTGGGCTTTATGGCAGAGTGGCCAGAAGAAAGCCATTACTTTCAGCAAAAAACAAAATGGCACATTTGAGTTTGCCAAAAGGCGGGAGACTCACAAAATGTATGGAGGAAGGTGCTCTGGTGCTGATGAGACTACAATTTGTCTGGCGCAAACCCAACACATCACATCACCCAAAGAACACCATCCCACAGTGAAACATGGTGGTGGCAGCATCATGCTCTGGGGATGTTTTTCAGCAGCCGGGACTGGGAAACTGGTCAGAGTTGAGGGATAGATGGATGGTGCAAAATACAGGGATATTCTTGAGCAAAACCTGTACTGCTCTGTGCGTGATTTGAGGCTAGGACGGAGGTTCACCTTCCAGCAGGACAATGACCCCAAACACACTGCTAAAGCAACACTTGAGTGGTTTAATGGGAAACATGTAAATGTGTTGGAATGGCCTAGTCAAAGCCCAGACCTCAACCCAATAGAAAATCTGTGGTCAGACTTAAAGATTGCTGTTCATAGAATGTGACGGCAGATAAGAACCATTCGGCCCATCTAGTCTGCCCAGTTTTCTAAATACTTTCATTAGTCCCTGGCCTTATCTTATAGTTAGGATAGCCTTATGCCTATCCCACGCATGCTTAAACTCCTTTACTGTGTTAACATCTACCACTTCAGCTGGAAGGCTATTCCATGCATCCACTACCCTCTCAGTAAAGTAATACGTCCTGATATTATTTTTAAACCTTTGTCCCTCTAATTTAAGACTATGTCCTCTTGTTGTGGTAGTTTTTCTTCTTTTAAATATAGTCTCCTCCTTTACTGTGTCGATTCCCTTTATGTATTTAAATGTTTCTATCATATCCCCCCTGTCTCGTCTTTCCTCCAAGCTATACATGTTAAGATCCTTTAACCTTTCCTGGTAAGTTTTATCCTGCAATCCATGAACCAGTTTAGTAGCCCTTCTTTGAACTCTCTCTAAAGTATCAATATCCTTCTGAAGATAGGGTCTCCAGTACTGTGTACAGTACTCCAAGTGAGGTCTCACCAGTGTTCTGTACAATGGCATGAGCACTTCCCTCTTTCTACTGCTAATACCTCTCCCTATACAACCAAGCATTCTGCTAGCATTTCCTGCTGCTCTATTACATTGTCTGCCTACCTTTAAGTCATCAGAAATAATCACCCCTAAATCCCTTTCCTCAGATGTTGAGGTTAGGACTCTATCAAATATTCTGTACTCTGCCCTTGGGTTTTTGCATTATCTTGCACTTATCCACATTAAATGTCAGTTGCCACAACTCTGACCATTTTTCTAGTTTACCTAAATCATTTTCCATTTGGCTTATCCCTCCTGGAACATCAACCCTGTTACATATCTTAGTATCATCCGCAAAAAGACACACCTTACCATCAAGACCTTCTGCAATATCACTAATAAAAATATTAAAGAGAATGGGTCCAAGTACAGATCCCTGAGGTACCCCACTGGTGACAAGCCCAAGCTTCGAATATACTCCATTGACTACAACCCTCTGTTGCCTGTCACTCAGCCACTGCCTTACCCATTCAACAAGCGCAAACCATCCAACTTGAAGGAGTTGGAGCAGTTTTGCAAGGAGGAATGGGCAAAAATCCCAGTGGTAAGATGTAAGTGACTTGGAGCTGTGATTGCCGCAAAAGGTGGCTCAACAAAGTATTGACTTTAGGGGGGTGAATAGTTATGCACATTGACCTTTTCTATTATTTTGTCCTATTTGTTGTTTGCTTCACAATAAAAAAGAAAAATAGCATCTTCAAAGTTGTGAGCATGTTCTGTAAATTAAATGATGCAAATCCTCAAACAATTCATGTTAATTTAAGGTTGTGAGGCAATAAAACATGAAAAATGCTATGGGGGTGAATACTTTTGCAAGGCACTGTATTCTCCCTGGTTCGGCACTTTCCATTCATGCGCATAGAACCGAACGCTAGCTCCCTGGCAGGGAGACTTCGTGGTTCTCAGTTGATCCTCAGCGGCACTTAGCCGCAATTCTATGGAACTATTTTGGGCATAGGACCATGCATGCGGTCGGTCAAATTATGACTTCCAGGAAAATCCTGAACCCCTGAACCGATCTGGGTGATTTTTGGATATGTTGTTCACCCAGATTGGGGCTATCAGGGAATGAAACTTTTAGGGTGGTTTATGTATTTTTTAAAGTACTTTTGGGGTGTTTGGGAAATGTGTGTTTTTTTGTGCCTGTAATAATTGAGTTTAATATAGTGCTTGACTCAATTATCTCCCAGGCACAGGGGAGGGATTATCTTGTTTTATATGGGAGTGTCCTGGACCTGAGAGCCAATGTAATCATGTGTATGTTTTTACTGTAGTCTTCTCTCAGGTCCAGAGGGGAGTGCCCATTGCATAGGGACCTGCATATAAGGTCAGTTGTGGTTGCCAATAAAGGTATTCTAACTTGTACTCCCAGAACTATGTGTCGTCTGGTTACTGGGAGGAGAAAGGGCTAATTACTGATCCAGCTTCTTCCAGCATGTAGGATTCAATGGGGAAAGACCTTGTAAGGACTAGAGCTCCCAGGACTGAGTGTCGTCCAGTGCCTGGAGGTGTCTAGAGCTATTCCCCTATTCGGCTCCAGGAGGGAGCAGTTCCAGGACCCCAGTCAAGCCACGGCGACTGGGGGCAGACATGCTGTGGTTTGTCCCCTGTTCCAGCCATGAAGCAGTCCTTGGCGGGGCTACCCAGTCAGGGGTACAGGGTCAGACTACTTCTATTTTCTGCCCTCTGAAATATTATTAGGTGTTGGATTGCAGCATTTTATACCCCATTTCTGCAGAACTTTGGGATAGGGATCTAAGAGAGAAAGTTGCCCTCTGTTTTTTTATATTACCTTATTTGTTGTTTTTTTTATTGTATGGAGAGACCCCCTTAAAATATATTTTAGATTTTTTGATTATGCATGAATACTCAAAAATCCAATTTTCCTTTGTTATTTCACATCACACATTCAAGGTTACAGACAGTTATGTGCATTAATCATGATAACCGGTGAAAGATGAATCAGTAACCAGTTACTAATCTTCAACATAATTATTTGCACTATCTCTATCCACAGTCACTGTACAGAATAGTATTACTCTCGATACCTGTCAAAATATGTTGGTGAAAACTAAGGAAACTTGGTAATTGTGATAAAGGAATATCATGTTCATCTAAAAAAAGTGTTAACACCATTTACCTTGAAGAAATATCCAGTTGTATTACAAATCTTATTGCTCAATTATGGCATCTGTAGGATATCCTTAGATAACCCATTAACTAGAAAATCTTTCAACATCTTCTATACGTTAACACACATACTTTACATGCTTATTCTCTCTCCATAAACAAGTAGTTTGGTTTTATAAACATTTACATCTATTTAAATAAATACATTTTTTCAAGTGAGTTATTTTCACAAAAAATCTGGAAAGGAATAATAAAAGTGATAGACCATGTAAAATATATCATGTTCCATACCAGTGAACTACAGATAATCAAACCAACCACATTTCATGACAACCTATTTTGTGATTGTGAAAAAAAAAATTGTGTCGCCATTTCTTTTGTGTGAATATTAGTTTTATTATTTTCATCATTCAGTCGTAGAGAGCATTGAGACTCGCAGGTCTCCAGATTGAATTACATTTAAAAGTAAGGTATCATCATCTGATCGGGCTCGCAGGCTAACACTGTTGTCGGACTCACAGGTCCCTTGTATCGGTTCTTATGCATTTCTGACAATACCCACTTTGGAGCATGATATAATTGAGGACGACCCCCAGTAGTGTTGTCGCGAACCCGAAATTTTCGGTTCGCGAACGGCGAACGCGAACTTCCGCAAATGTTCGCGAACCGGCGAACCGCGCGAACCGCCATTGACTTCAATGGGCAGGCGAATTTTAAAAACAACAGGGACTCTTTCTGGCCACAATAGTGATGGAAAAGTTGTTTCAAGTGGACTAACACCTGGACTGTGGCATGCCAGAGGGGGATCCATGGCAAAACTCCCATGGAAAATTGCACAGTTGATGCAGAGTCTGCTTTTAATCCATAAAGGGCAGAAATCACCTAACATTGACACCTGTCCTCAAAGCCCAGCCCTGATACACACTGACACAGAGCAGAATAGAGACTGTTACCCCTACATAGGGTCACTTGGCAGATATGGATTGACACCTGTCCTCAAAACCCCTGATACACACTGACACAGAGCAGAATAGGGACTGTTCCTCCTACATAGGGTCACTTGGCAGATATGGATTGACACCTGTCCTCAAAACCCCTGATACACACTGACACAGAGCAGAATAGGGACTGTTCCCCCTACATAGGGTCACTTGGCAGATATGGATTGACACCTGTCCTCAAAACCCCTGATACACACTGACACAGAGCAGAATAGGGACTGTTCCCCCTACATAGGGTCACTTGGCAGATATGGATTGACACCTATCCTAATGATCCCTGATACACACTGACACAGAGCAGAATAGAGACTGTTCCCTGTCCACAGAGACCATGATACACACTGACACAGAGCAGAATAGAGACTGTTCACCGTCCACAGAGACCATGATACACACTGACACAGAGCAGAATAGGGACTGTTCCCCCTACATAGGGTCACTTGGCAGATATGGATTGACACCTGTCCTCAAAACCCCTGATACACACTGACACAGAGCAGAATAGAGACTGTTCCCTGTCCACAGAGACCATGATACACACTGACACAGAGCAGAATAGAGACTGTTCACCGTCCACAGAGACCATGATACACACTGACACAGAGCAGAATAGAGACTGTTCCCTGTCCACAGACACCATGATACACACTGACACAGAGTGTCCGCGTGAAATAGGGCCGTGAGTAATGACGTCACGGGTAGCCTGCCCATAGTATCGCATAGGGTGGAAGAGCTGATAGGACATCTGAAACGTATTGGGATGGAGATGCTTAATTGTTCTCCAAAATGCTTGACACCACCCCATAGTGAATCTCTGCAAACTTTAATACCATCAGAGGAGGAAGAATGTGGCAGCCCACTGGGATTATTCGAAAAATTTCAAATTGATGATTTTCCAGACCCTGGGGTTGACATTAGTCCAGATTTACATCTTGTGACCCATGAGATTTACATCTTGTGACCCAGGCACTACTTGTGAAATAAAGACAGATAATAAAGTGAATGATCCTTCTCCTTGGGACTTGCACCCTGTCGTTGAAGGTGGAGTAGGCAATGGCAAGAGAATGCTGTGGGTAGTCAGTGCAAACACTCTCTTCCTGGTGAATAATGAGGAGACTAACTATGATGACGTTATTTGCATTGAAAGTAATGATGCCAGACATCTTTTGAAACCATATGGAAGGAACGAATTGGTTAAAAGAAAGGCAAGAGACCACCTGCATATAGACAAGAATACGCATAAGAGAAAGAAGAGAACAGGTGAAAAAGAAAAGCTGCAGACTGCCTATCTGCAAATAGTTGAGTTATGTCCTGAAGATGTCCGTGTTACCACAGTGCAGACTCTGTTTGATACACTACTGAGGAGAGTCAGAGAAATCCCAGATCTTCACATATTGGATGAGCCGGTGCGTGGAGTTGCAGAGAACGTAGAACAAGAAATATTTAAACTTTTCCTGTGTACTGACAGCAGATATACA
This sequence comes from Pelobates fuscus, assembly GCF_036172605.1. NCBI lineage: Eukaryota > Metazoa > Chordata > Amphibia > Anura > Pelobatidae > Pelobates > Pelobates fuscus. The sequence goes on along the minus strand of NC_086318.1, from coordinate 220,259,351 downwards.
TAGGGTCACTTGGCAGATATGGATTGACACCTGTCCTCAAAACCCCTGATACACACTGACACAGAGCAGAATAGAGACTGTTCCCTGTGCACAGAGACCATGATACACACTGACACAGAGCAGAATAGGGACTGTTACCCCTACATAGGGTCACTTGGCAGATATGGATTGACAAATCCCTGACAAACAGCTACCACATGCAAGGAAGGCAGCAGGGGCGCAAATGACCCACTCCCGACGCGGGAAGGTAGTGACGACAAATAACAATACAGGACTCTTTAGAGGTCCTGTAATTGTAATCAGTCCACTTGAAATCCTTTAACTTTGATCAATTGGAGGGAAGTCTGGTGCAGAGCCACTGACCCATGCGCAGGGCCAGCCTTAGGCCTTTGGGTGCCCTGTGCAAGAAATCTTCACCCTGTCACACCCATGTGCAAGAAATCTTCACCCTGTCATAGGGTCACTTGGCAGATATGGATTGACAAATCCCTGACAAACAGCTACCACATGCAAGGAAGGCAGCAGGGGTGCAAATGACCCACTCCCGACGCGGGAAGGTAGTGACGACAAATAACAATACAGGACTCTTTAGAGGCCCTGTAATTGTAATCAGTCCACTTGAAATCCTTTAACTTTGATCAATTGGAGGGAAGTCTGGTGCAGAGCCACTGACCCATGCGCAGGGCCAGCCTTAGGCCTTTGGGCGCCCTGTGCAAGAAATCTTCACCCTGTCACACCCATGTGCAAGAAATCTTCACCCTGTCATAGGGTCACTTGGCAGATATGGATTGACAAATCCCTGACAAACAGCTACCACATGCAAGGAAGGCAGCAGGGGCGCAAATGACCCACTCCCGACGCGGGAAGGTAGTGACGAAAAATAACAATACAGGACTCTTTAGAGGCCCTGTAATTGTAATCAGTCCACTTGAAATCCTTTAACTTTGATCAATTGGAGGGAAGTCTGGTGCAGAGCCACTGACCCATGCGCAGGGCCAGCCTTAGGCCTTTGGGCGCCCTGTGCAAGAAATCTTCACCCTGTCACACCCATGTGCAAGAAATCTTCACCCTGTCACACACACACACACAGGCAGACAGCCATACACACGCACACACACAACTGCGACTGACTAGGTTTGTCACCTCCTCAAAAGGACGCATGAGCCTACAGGCATTGCGCATGAGCGTCCAGTAACGTGGCAAAAAAATTCCCAGCTCCCCAGAGGCTGTCCTAGCACCCCGGTCATACAAATATTAACAGCTTTTTCTTGTTGGAGCAGGCGGTCGAACATTAGGAGTGTTGAATTCCAACGTGTAGGGCTGTCGCAAATCAAGCGCCTCACTGGCATGTTGTTTCGCCGCTGGATATCGGCAAAGTGAGCCATGGCCGTGTAGGAACGCCTGAAATGGCCACACACCTTCCTGGCCTGCTTCAGGACGTCCTGTAAGCCTGTGTACTTATGCACAAAGCGTTGTACGATCAGATTACACACATGTGCCATGCACGGCACATGTGTCAACTTGCCCAACTTCAATGCCGCTATCACATTTTTTCCGTTGTCACACACCACTTTGTCGATATCCAGTTGCTGCGGAGTCAGCCACTTTTCCACCTGTGCGTTCAGGGCGGACAGGAGTGCTTGTCCGGTGTGACTCTCTGCTTTCAAGCAAGTCAAACCCAAGACGGCGTGACACTGCCGTATCCGGGATGTGGAATAGTACCTGGGGAGCTGGAAGGGGTGCCGTTGATGTGGAGCAAGAAGCAGCGGCACAAGAGGACTCAGCCGAGGAGGTTATGGAAGAGGATGGAGTAGGAGGAGTAGAGGAGGTGGCAGCAGGACTGCCTGCAATTCGTGGCGGTGTCACCAACTCCTCTGCAATGCCACGCATTCCTTGCTTGTCAGCCGTCAGCAGGTTTACCCAATGCGCAGTGTAGGTGATATACCTGCCCTGACCATGCTTTGCAGACCAGGTATCAGTGGTCAGATGGACCCTTGCCCCAACACTGTGTGCCAGACATGCCATGACTTCCTTTTGCACAATCGAGTACAAGTTGGGGATTGCCTTTTGTGAAAAGAAATTCCAGCCGGGTACCTTCCACTGCGGTGTCCCAATAGCTACAAATTTTTTGAACGCCTCAGACTCAACCAGATTGTATGGTAAAAGCTGGCGGGCTAATAGTTCGGACAAGCCAGCTGTCAGACGCTGGGCAAGGGGGTGACTTGGTGACATTGGCTTCTTACGCTCAAACATGTCCTTGACAGACACATGACTGTGGGCAGATGAGCGGGAACTGCTCAAGGCGGGAGACGGAGTGGCGGATGGTTGAGAGGGGGCAAGAAGGACAGCAGTGGTTGACGTGGCTGAAGATGCTGGACCAGGAGGAGGATGGCGGCTTAGAGTAGGCGTGCTGCTTGTACTCATGTGTTGATCCCATAGGCGTTTGTGATGTGAGATCATGTGCCTACGCAAAGCAGTTGTACCTAGGTGGGTGTTGGACCTCCCACGACTCAGTTTCCTTTGGCACAGGTTGCAAATGGCATCGCTGTTGTCCGAGGCAGACACACAAAAAAATTGCCACACTGCTGAGCTCTGCAATGACGGCATTCTGGTGGTGGACACAGCATGCGTTGATTGGCGTGCTGTCGGGCTGACCCCGGGTGCCGATGCATGCTGTCTGACTGTGCCACTAGCTCCTTGCGACGACCCCCCCCTGCTTCCAACTCGTCTCCTCCTCCTCCTCTCTGTCTCCCCATCTGAACTTTCGCCCTGTTCTTCTTCTTGCCGAGCGGGCACCCACGTGACATCCATGGACGCATCGTCATCATCAACCGCTTCGCTTGTATCTGACAACTCAGAAAAGGAAGCAGCAGCGGGTACAACATCATCATCATCACACCGTACCTCCATGTGTTTAATGCTGCCTGCCTTAGACATATCCCTGTTATCTACATCCTCTAGCAATAATGGTTGTGCATCACTCATTTCTTCAAACGGGTGTGTGAATAACTCCTCTGACATACCAAGTAAAGCGGCTGTGGTGCTAGTTTTGGTGGTGGCGGCAGGCGGGTGAGTGCTATCTTGAGAGGTGCCTGAAGCTAAGCTGGAGGAGGATGGTGCGTCAAGGTTCCGAGCGGAGACTGTACAAGATTAGGTGTCCTGTGTTAGCCAGTCAACTAAGTCCTCAGAACTTTTCAAGTTCAGGGTACGTGGCTTCTGAAAACTGGGCATTATTCTAGGGCAAAAGGGAATCACAGCACCACGACCACGACGGCCCCTGCGGGGTGGCCTGCCTCTGCCTGTCATTTTTTTGGGGATTAGTGGTACTATGCGTGCAAGCTACTGTGAGACCAGATATGATTGGCAATGTGCACTGGAACAGTTCTGCAGAGCACACGCTGAAGGAAGGACTGACAGAGCCGCTTGAAGACAAGTAACTGCTATTCAATCTATAACAGTGAAAAACTAATTTTGGTTTTAAAAGCACGCTATAGAGACACCAGATATGATTGGCAATGTGCACTGGAACAGTTCTGCAGAGCACACACTGTAGGCCTGAGACACCCGCTTGAAGACAAGTAACTGCTATTCAATCTATAACAGTGAAAAACGAATTTTGGTTTTAAAAGCACGCTATAGAGACACCAAATATGATTGGCAACTGTCAAAGCACGCTGGAACAGGTCTACAGAGCACACGCTGAAGTAGGCCTGAAACACAGACGCTTGCAGACAACTAACTGCTCTTCTATTACAGTGAAAAAAAAATATTTATTTTAAATGTAAAGCTTAACCAATTGTTAAAACAGATATGAGTGGTGGCACTGGGCAAGTAGGCACAGTATCCAATGTGAACCTCACACAGAAGCTGGCAGGCAGGCAACTGCTCTTCTATTACAGTGGAAACAAAATTTTGGTTGTAAAAGCACGCTATAGAGACACAAGATATGAGTGGCAACTGTCAAAGCACGCTGGCAGGGTTGTGCAGGGCACACGCTGAAGGAAGGCCTGACAGAGCCGCTTGAAGGACACTGACTGGCTGCTATTAGCTTACACTGGAAACCTTTTTTCTTTGTAAAAGCACGCTAAAGAGACACCAGATATGATTGGCAACTGTCAAAGCACGCTGGCACAGGTCTGCAGAGCACACGCTGAAGTAGGCCTGACACCCAGACGCTTGCAGACAACTAACTGATCTTCTATTACAGTGAAAAAAAATGATTTCTTTAAAATCTAAAGCTTAAGCTATTGTAAAAACAGATACGAGTGGTGGCACTGGGCAAGTGGGCACAGTATCCACTGTGAACCTCACACAGAAGCTGGCAGGCAGGCAACTGCTCTTCTATTACAGTGGAAACAAAATTTTGGTTTTAAAAGCACGCTATAGAGACACCAGATATGAGTGACAACTGTCAAAGTACGCTGGCAGGGTTGTGCAGGGCACACGCTGAAGGAAGGCCTGACAGAGCCGCTTGAAGGACACTGACTGGCTGCTATTAGCTTACACTGGAAACCTTTTTTCTTTGTAAAAGCACGCTAAAGAGACACCAGATATGATTGGCAACTGTCAAAGCACGCTGGCACAGGTCTGCAGAGCACACGCTGAAGTAGGCCTGACACCCAGACGCTTGCAGACAACTAACTGATCTTCTATTACAGTGAAAAAAAATGATTTCTTTAAAATCTAAAGCTTAAGCTATTGTTAAAACAGATATGAGTGGTGGCACTGACTGTGCAAATGGGCAAGGCATCCAACCTCACACAGAAGCTGGCAGGCAGGCAACTGCTCTTCTATTACAGTGAAAAAAAAATATTTATTTTAAATGTAAAGCTTAACCAATTGTCAAAACAGATATGAGTGGTGGCACTGGGCAAATAGGCACAGTATCCAATGTGAACCTCACACAGAAGCTGGCAGGCAACTGCTCTTCTATTACAGTGGAAACAAAATTTTGGTTGTAAAAGCACGCTATAGAGACACAAGATATGAGTGGCAACTGTCAAAGCACGCTGGCAGGGTTGTGCAGGGCACACGCTGAAGGAAGGCCTGACAGAGCCGCTTGAAGGACACTGACTGTCTGCTATTAGCTTACACTGGAAACCAATAAAAATGTAAGTTTTATTCATGTGCTATGTAAAATCATAACGTTATAAAAATGTGTAAGTTTTAGCTTGGAGATAATTGAGTAGATATAGTAGGAAACTCAATTATCTCCCAAGCAGAGGGGAGGGAAACTGTGGGCTGTACTATTATGTTATTGGTTGTTTTATACCTCCCCCCGGGTGTGTTCTGTTTGTACCTGACTGTAATAAAAACCAGGCTGGGTGTGCCAGCACCTCAGTTCTTCTTGACCCTTCAAAACGTAGCCTTGTCTCGTTATTGGAGGGAATTGCTGTATCACACTGGGGATTTATGCTCTGCATATTCCCCTGAGCTTTAATCACTTAGCTCTTTTAAGAGCTTGTTCCGGATACGCTCTCCTGGAGGAGAGGTCTTCCCCACACGGTCCTGGAGGACAGAAACTGATCCAGGGTGGAAGGAAGACGGCGCGGCTCCAGTTAAGCTACGGCGGTTGTGGAGTGTGCGGTGGTTGTGGTGTCCAGTGCGGTGCTTGTGGTCCTCGGCGCAAGCTAGGAAGCATCCATCAACGGAGGGTACTCGGTCGGAGTACACGGAGCTCCGTTACACAGTTTATAAGCGATATTGGCCTATAGTTCCCGCATTGTTCCCTGTCTTTGCCGTCTTTGGGGATAATGGTGATGTGGGCCGTCAGGGCTTGTTTAGGGATATGGCTCCCATCCCTTATCGCATTAAAGGCTTCCACCATAGGTGGGTATAGGTCCTCAGCATAGGTCTTATAGTATTTTGTCGGGAGGCCGTCCGGCCCCGGGCTTTTGCCTGGCTTGGTTTGTTTGACCGCTAACGCTAGTTCTTCTATGGTAATGGGTTCATCTATTAGCTCTGCCACATCCGTGTCTAGGGTCGGTATTGGGTGTTTAGTTAAATACTCCCGGACGGATTCGCGAAGGTGAATTTTTGCCCATTCGGTTCGCGGTTGCGGAAGTGTGTACAGCTCTGAGTAGTAAGTGTGGATAGTGCTCAGGATGTCTTTCGGGAGATGTAGGTTCCCCTGTTTTTCTCTAATCCTGTCAATGTACCTGTGTTGCCTCTGTTTTTTCAGCATTGCGGCTAGGAGCTTGCCGCTCTTGTTCCCATGTAGGGTGAAGAAGGCCTTATGTCTGATCGCGTCCCTGTGGTGTTTGGAGTGTAGTAGTGTGGCTAGTTCCCGCCTCAGTTGTAGGAGTCGGGTTTAGTGTGTGCGGTCTGGGGCCTGTTTGTTTTGTTCGTCTGTCTCGTGTTTGTCGGCCAACAGGTCAGTTAGCCGAGCTTCGGCTTGTTTCCCCTGTTGTATGTAGTGGCCCCTTATCACGCTTTTGTGTGCTTCCCAGCGAATTGTCGGGGATGTCTGCTCCGCCCTATTAGTTGCAAGATATTCCTTTATTTTCTCGCCTATAAGGACTGTGACCTCCAGTTTGGAGAGTAAGTATTTGTTGAGTCTCCATTTCGGGGTCGTGGGGCGGTAGAGTGGTGATTTGAGTTTTAGTGATACCGGGGCGTGGTCCGACCATGTAGCCCCTCCGATTGTTACTTCGGTCACTAGGGGGAGATCATAGTGTGTGGTGTATATGTGGTCTATTTGGGAATAGGAGTTGTGTGGATGGGAGAAGAAGGTGAAGTCCCTTTCATCTGGGTGGTGGGCTCTCCAGCAATCGACAAGGCGTTGCTTGCGGAGCAGGGATTTAATGTTCTGGAGTTGTTGTGTGGGGACATGGGAGATGCCTGTTGAATTGTCCCATGTATGGTCTAGTGCGATGTTAAAGTCCCCCCCAAGTATAAGGATCCCCTCCGTGAAATCTTGGAGTTTGCGGAATGTCTGTTTGAGGAAGCGCAAGTGCTGTTTATTCGGGGCATATATGTTTGCAAACGTGTATTGGTGTCCTGCTATTTCCCCCTTAAGGAATAGGTATCTGCCTTCGTCGTCGGACATGCAGCCCCCCTCCTGGAACGGCACTCTCGTGTGGAGGAGTATCGCCGTCCCCCTGGCTTTGCCCCCATGGTAGTCACTATAGTATCCCTGTGTGTAGTGTTGGTTGGTCAATTTGGGTCTTGTCCCCTTTTTGAAATGGGTTTCCTGTATCATGACTATAGAAGCCCTTTGTTTATGGAAACCCGATTTCTTCTCTGGTTTGTTCAGTCCTTTTGCGTTTATTGTGAGGATATGCAGGTGGTCGGGGGTCAGCGTCATGTCGTCAAGTCAGGTCGCTATGGGTGGGCTCTATAAGGGTGTCACTGTCCGGTGTCTCTATGCGACAGGTGGTCACACTATGTCTCAGGCGTAGTAGTTAGTGTGGAGTCTGGATATTGGGGGGTGGGGTGAGGGTGGGGGGGGGGTTAAAGGGCTAAGTTGATTAAGAAGTCGTGGAGGTTTCCAGTAACCTCCTGTGGTCTCGTCACGTTCTCGTGACAACTAGGTATAGGCGTCGGGGAGCTCCAATCCACGTCACCTCCAGAGGTGTACGCGGATGGCTCGCCTTCTGGTTGGCGCCTCCCTGTAGGGCGTCGGTTGGGCGTCCGGTTGTCCGGCTCGGTGTCCTAGTGGCGTGTCAGGTCCCGTGACAACCCTATATGGCTCCTCTGCATTAACTCAGTATGAGTGTGTCCGTTTTCCCCGCCTTGGGGTGCATTGGCCCTATGGCCTGCATTGGTGTTCGTCTTAGTGTGTTGCGTTTCTGCTTGCGGCTGTGTTGCAAGTAATAAACAATAACATTCGGTTACTTATCACAACAGGTGAAAACAAGTTATAACGATTCTATAACAGTCCAAGGCTATACACATTTTGTCCACAACCCTTTGATCCCCAGGTTCCCACTGGCCAGGCTAACTAGTGTGTGTCATTGTGAACCTTATTTCTCAGTGCTGTGTGTGTTGTCCCTCTTAGGGCTCGCGTGTGCTCACGGTTGGGTTTAAGCTGCAGCTGGTCAGTTTCCAGGATCAGTGGTGGGCTTTTGGGTCTCTAGCTTAATCACTATAACTATGCTATGAGGGTGTTCCTGGTTCATCGATCCTCCATGTGTCCTTGTCCCCCCCTCTGCTTCTTGTAGTGGGTAGCCGCTCAGACCGTGTTACTGGGCTGTTTGTCATGTCTGTAGTTTCCTCCCCCTCTCCCGCGTTGTGTACCCAGGCCTTCCCCCCGCCCCACCACCTGCTCCCCGAGGTTCGTCACAGGGCAGGTGGGTTCCGGCGACCGGGCCCAGCCGGGGCGGGAGCCGCCCTCCATCTGCTCTTGCCATAGGTGGGAAGGCCTGAGTGTGTGTGCTCTCTTTTCCCCATTCGCCCGCCCCTTGCCCATCGTCCGTAGTCCAAAAGCAGTCTGGCAAACCGGAGGACTCAGTGGGACCGGGCCTCCGTTCCGGTTCCCACCGGCTCCCTGCTCTTGTTTCGTGGAGCTTGCCCCCCCCAGTGTCTCTGTCCCTCTGTGGCTATGTGGGGCCCCAGTGGGTATCGCCCAGTGGGCTGTATACTTGCGGTTTAGACGTGTACAGTGTCTCTAGTCTCTTGGGTCAGGGGCAAGTGGCTTCAATCTTGTCAGCAGCTGGTGCCACGTGGGTTCCCAGGGTGGTGGGTAGTGTACGGCCTCTTACATGTTGGCGCCCAAGGGGCGAGTGGTCTGTTGCCTTGTTCTCCTAGGTCTGGTGGGTTGCTGCGCCGGGCGCTGTGCCTCTGGTGCGAAGGTGTAGAAGGCCATCGGGTGCGGCCGCGTCATTTGCAGTGGGGGCAGTTGTAAGTCCTTTACGAGGTCACCCAGGTTTCCCTCGTTCCTCACCGTGAAGGGGCCGTTAGGTGTGGTGACTTGTATTCCTGTGGGGAAACTCCAGCGATAGGTTGGACTGCAGCACTCGTGTAAGTGGGCGCATGGCCCGTCGTTATGCCAGTGTTGCCGGTGAGAGGTCTGGGTATAATTGTATTTCAGTGCCATTGTGGAAGACTTGCTTCTTATCTCTAGCGCTTTTTAGGATGTCTTCTTTCACTTGAAAGTGTTGCAGACAGCATACAACGTCTCTGGGGGGGAGTCTGGTGCCCCCCTGAGCCGGAGGGCTCTGTGTGCCCTAACAAATTCGATGGGTGCCGTGTTTGGCCTCTGCAGGAGGGCATTAAATATCTCCGTCAGGGTGCCACGTATTGGGTCTGGTCTAGTTCCTCGGGTAGGCCCCTTATTCTTATGTTCTGCCTTCTCCCTCTGTTATCTAAATCCTCCACATGGAGGGCCATTTGGCGAAGTTGGACTTCTTGTCTTTGAATTGTGCTCGTTCTGTGGTCGCGTTCTGTGCTGACACCACGTGGTCACAATCTGCCTCTAGCTGGGCCAGTTTGTGCTGGATCCCCTGCATGTCCTCCCTTAGGGCGTGGAGTTCCCCTGTAATGGATTTATGTAAGGCCGCATTCGCCTCCTTTAGGTCAGCTTTAGTGGGTAAGTTACTAATAATTGATACCCAGTCCGGCTGGGCTTGGGGCGGGTTGGGTCTGTGTGGTACCTTTTCGTGGCGGTCGTCCTGCGGCCCGAGGCTTCTGAGTCATTCGAGGCCTGTGAGGTTTGGTCGGCCTGGGCAGTGAGGTATTGGCGCATGCCCTCTGGCTGGGGCCCCCTCGGGGTGCTGGTAGTCGAGGCAGCCTGTTGTGGTTTGTGCATTTTCCCCATGTTCGCGCTGTTTGAAGCAGGTTAGGCGGGTATTAGTGTTGAGCCTGGAGGGAGCACTCGGTTTACGCCGCCATCTTGTCCGGCGTCCAGGCCACGTCCCCCTGTGTCCCCATTTTTAACCCCCTTAAGGACAGTGGATGGCATAGCACATCCACGCAGTCCAGGGCAATTACCAGTTCGTCGGCGATCCCATGCCGGCGATCGCGATGGGGGGGACTTACCTTCTGCAGATCCGGCCCTCCTGGGCCATGTTTTTGCGAGATCCTTGCGAGGACCTCACAATCACATGGACGGAATAGTCGTCCATAGCAGTGCCAGCAGGGGGAGTGCCTGGAATGACAGGTAGTCCACCTGCTGCCTGTAATAATGTTTAATACAGTTAAAAAACTGGGTAAAATAAAATAATATATACCGTATATACTTGAGTATAAGCCGACCCGAATATAAGCCGAGGCCCCTAATTACACCCCCCAAAACTGGGAAAACTTATTGACTCGAGTTTAAGACTAGGGTGGGAAATGCAGCAGCTACTGGTAAATTTCTAAATAAAATTAGATCTTAAAAAAATTACCGTATATTAATAGAATATTTATTTACAGTGTGTGTATATAATGAATGCAGTGTGTGCGTATGAGTGCAGTGTGTGTATGAATGCAGTGTGTGTGTGTGTATGAGTGCAGTGCGTGTGTATGAGTGCAGTGCGTGTGTATAAGTGCAGTGTGTGTGTGTATGAGTGCAGTGTGTGTGTGTGAGTGCAGTGTGTGTATGAGTGCAGTGTGTGTGTATGAGTGCAGTGTGTGTATGAGTGCAGTGTGTGTGTATGAGTGCAGTGTGTGTATGAGTGCAGTGTGTGTATGAGTGCAGTGTGTGTGTATGAGTGCAGTGTGTGTGTGTGTGTGTGATTGCAGTGTGTGTGTATGAGTGCAGTGTGTGTGTATGAGTGCAGTGTGTGTGTGTGTATGAGTGCAGTGTGTGTGTATGAGTGCAGTGTGTGTATGAGAGCAGTGTGTGTGTATGAGTGCAGTGTGTGTGTGTGTGAGTGCAGTGTGTGTATGAGTGCAGTGTGTGTGTGTATGAGTGCAGTGTATGTGTATGAGTGCAGTGTGTGTGTATGAGTGCAGTGTGTGTATGAGTGCAGTGTGTGTGTATGAGTGCAGTGTGTGTGTGAGTGCAGTGTGTGTATGAATGCAGTTTGTGTGTGTGAATGCAGTGTGTGTGTGTGTGTGTATGAATGCAGTGTGTGTATATGAATGCAGTGTGTGTATATGAATGCAGTGTGAGTGTGTGTGATGCAGTGTGTGTTTGTGTATGTGTTGGGTGGGAATTTTGATTATTGTTATTTTATTATTTTAATCATTTTTTTGTTATATTATTTATTTATTTTATTAATTATTTTAATTTTGTTTTGTTAGATTGTTATTTAATTTAATTATTATTATTTTATTTTATTATTATAATGTATTTTTTTTCGTCCCCCCTCCCTGCTTGATATATGGCAGGGAGCGGGGCTCTCCTTCCCTGGTGGTCCAGTGGCATTGGCAGTTCAGTGGGGGGGAGAGGGGGGCTGTCAGAGCTATAACTTACCTCTCCTGCAGCTCCTGTCAGCTCCCTCCTCCTCCGCGCCGTCCGGTCAGCTCTTCTGTCAGCTCCCACTGTAAGTCTCGCGAGAGCCGCGGCTCTCGCGAGACTTACACTGGGAGCTGACCGAGGTGCTGAACGGACGGCGCGGAGGAGGAGGGAGCTGACAGGAGCTGCAGGAGAGGTAAGTTACAGCTCTGACAGCCCCCCTCTCCCCCAGTCTGTATTATGGCAATGCAAATTGCCATAATACAGACTAATGACTCGAGTATAAGCCGAGTTGGGGTTTTTCAGCACAAAAAATGTGCTGAAAAACTCGGCTTATACTCTTGTAAATATGGTACAACATTTTCAATACCTTGGGTTGTCTACTATTGCAAATGGTATGCCATCATGGGGGTAATTCTCATTCCTGGGCTACCACACAGTCTCAAAGGCAACGTCACCAATCTGAAGAATTTCAATGTGAAAAAACTGAAAAATTTAGCATGCTATATTTGACTCAGTAACTTCCCAAAACACCATAGAACCTGTACATAGGGGGTACTGCTTTACACGTGAGACATCACTGAATACAAATATGTGTATTTTATTGCAGTAAAAGCAAACAGGATTATGACATTCACAGTTAAAATGTCATGCAGAACTAAAAATATAAAAACATTTCTTAATTTCTCCCATTTTTTTTATATTTTATTCATATTAAACTATGTTTCATAGCTAAATATATGATGTTAAATGAAAGCCCTATTTCTCCAGAATAAAATTATATATAATAGGTGTGAGTGAACTTAATATGAAAGAGGTGAATTACAGTTGAACAGACATATATTCAAATTCCAAGTTTTGTTTAAGTTTTATTTTGATCACAACATGTACATTTGGCTAAGTCCTTAAGGGGTTAATATTGTTTTTATAATTAGTGTTGTGTTAGGTATACATTTTTATTATTAGGAGAAAGCCCTATATGTCAATTAAAAATCATATTCAGTACGTATGTATGGGTACACTTAATAAGGAAGTTTTTAATTACTGTGAAGTAACCACATAGCAAAAAGGCCTCAGCCACAAAGACATTGAATCTTGGAAAATCATCAGCCATAAATAGGTTCAGATATATATACTTATAACAAATAAAATAGACTGTACATAATGAAGCCACTATTTTTTGTTAGTACAATCAGATTTTTTTGTATTCATATTGCAATTTCTCATTTTAAACCTGTTTAAGCTGTTCTTGCCATGCTGTTTCTTAAAAAACATAAATTTGAATTGAGTTTATCAAAATTATATAAGGAAACATTATTCATTAGCACACTTGTACATTTCTTTTGTTCTTATCCAAAAATACTAAGACGTAAAAAAAAAAAAAAAGAATTATGGTACAACATAATAATATAAAATATGCAGATTTACTTCAGCCGTATTCAGTAGACAAGGCTTTATAATGATAATAATCATATTCAAGGAGCCATGACAATGGATAAAGAGTACATGTCATGACAGACTTTCTTTAATTTCATGATTTAGATGAAGAAAAGAGCAATTTTAATCAGTTTGTCAAGGTAGTGCTAGGGCCTCCACACAATTGATCTGAGGGTAGCACCACACATCTAAACAATCTCCTAGCAACGGGAGATATATGTAAGAAACGCTTTGTGATTTGTGAACTGACATCATACAGTGCCATTCAGTTTAATGAATTCCAGGATTCAGCAGGGGGAAGCCACTTTAACATAGTATGGTTCATTTGAGATGTACTGTACACATGAAATACCATACATAGCAACATGACAGTGTTTTGTCTGCTAATGCTTCACATGACTGAGGACAGTTATACCACTGAAAGTGACAGGACAACAAATACAACAGTTTAATGTATGTACTTGTAGAAATTTAAAAAATAAAAAAACAATGAATGCATGTGCATGTAAGGGAAAAAAGAATACAAACTGCAAACATAAATGATCTCATGTATAGTACACTGTTTTAAATCTCCCAGTGCTCACTAAACAAATATATCAAACAACACATGTGAAAGTTAAAGGAACACATTGTTCAGACTCATAGCACCATAACAACTTAATCTAAAGTTATTATGGTGCCTGTATTCTATGGCCCCATTGTACCCCCTATGTTTTAAAACATGTGCCATCTGTTTTCAAATGGACTGCTACAAAAGGAGTGTCCCCAAGCACCAGTCTTCTGCCTCTCCTCGTGGTCTAATGCAGAAGCATTAGGTTCGCCAGCAAAGGGGCAGCAATGATAAGCTAGGAGCAGCAGCTATAACTCTCAGCAGGGCTGGCCCAAGGCATTGTGCTGCCTGGGTGCAAGCATGAAATGATGCCCCCCCCCCCCCCCCCCACCAACAAAACCGCATTAACCAAAACACGCCCACATCCATTATGTTATGCAGTGTGTGTAGTGGATGCAGTGTGTGTATTATGAGCAGTGTGTGCAGAGTGTGTATTTGTGTAGTGGAAGCAGTGGATGTCGTGTGTGTGTATAATAGATGCAGTTATTGTGTTAGTAAAGCACATGCAGTGTGTGTTTGTGGTGATAAGTAAATTTGTGGGGGTGAGCAGTTTTTAATTTTTAAATTTTAACTTATTGCCCCCTCCCTGCACTTATTCCCACCTCCCTGCCTCTTACCGGTGGGCAGGGAGGGGGATTCATGATTCCATGGTGGTCCAGTGGAGCTGGAGGACAGTGAAGAGGGAGCCCTGATAGTGATCTTACATCCCCAGCAGCAGCAGGTATTCTTCTCTCACGAGCCGCGGTAGCGTTACCAATGGTTTCCATGGCAACACTCCGCGTGGCACACAATGCAAGAAAAAAAAACAAGTAGCAAGAGAGGTGAGAACGGACAACAGCTCAATTAGCCTGCACTTCTGTGGTTCCCCGCTCAGATTGTTTTTCTCTCCTTAAGTTTAAGGGAAATCCAGACGTGGACCCCTTCCTCACGGTGCCTAGAGGGATATTGACTCTACCTCACTCATGATACCTTACAAGGTTGAAACGATTGTCTGGGGTTGCTGTATCTCTCATGCAGGGCTGCCATCAGAAATTTTGGGGCCCCTGACAAAGCACAAGGTCTGGCCCCCACCCCCCCGACCCCTCCCTCCCGGGCCCGCCCACGCCCTACCTAGTCCGCTGACAATGATGCGGGACTGAATGTGGTGTGTATAGTGTAACGGATCACCTGGCACCCCGACTGGGTACCTCCGTTAATGGATGCTCCTAGTGCTTCCAGAGGACTCCAAGCACTCCACCAGACACCATAAGCACCGCAGGCTGCAGCTATCTCCCTTCAGAACGAAGCAGGAACAAGCTCTTACAAGAGCTCAGTGATTATAGCAAGGGAATATGCCTAGCATAGCAATCCCTTGTAGCAGATTCCCCCAATAAGAGACAGGACTCAAGTTGAGGGTAAAAATAGAACTCCCTGGCTGCTAGCTTGCAGCCCTTTTTATTAGGTGCTCCCATGAAGGGGAGGGACACACACAGTAACGTACATTAACCAATCACACAATAGTTACATCCCACACATAGCCCTCCCCTCTAACTGTAAACTAATTATCTGTACACACAGGAAAATACAATTATCATAGGTAGGGAAAATACAGTTTTTACACAACATTCATAACTCCCAAAATATACATCACATTCGCATAAAAATACATATTCACAATCAATCCATTCAGGGGAATAACATATAAAAAAATGGCATGAATCCTTTCTGCAGGGAAAATAAACAGTTTAACCTGCAGGGCCATAGTCCAAAGGCAAGAGGCGGGCAAACAGCCCCCTCCAAGGACACGTGGCGAGGTCGGTTTCGCCACACTTCTCCCCTTTGCCCCCCAGACTAACAGGGTATCTGACCTCCTGCCGGTCAGTGCCCTGGTTAGTCCAGCAACCCACCCACGAAGCACAAACAGCAGTGCAGCCCACCCACAATAAATGTTTACTCCACCTGGATAAAGTAGCAACTTGTCCATGTCCAGGTGCCTCACCACGGCTGTGTGGGGAGCTGGTAGACTGCCTTGGTGGGTTGCTGAGTGGGCAGAGACCAGCGGTACTCTGCCCTGGTGCCAGCGCTACCACAGAAGTAGCCTGATTGGAGCCTGGTTGTGGGAGGGGGAGACCGACCGTCTCCCCTCTGGGTACACAGCTCTGGGGCTGGGGGACAGGACCGACCGTCCCTACCCCTTGGGCTGTAAGCGCAGAGACTACGGTCCCATCTGCACAGTTGCGGGGCTCAACATCTCCCCTTGGTGGGTTAGGCTGCCGCTGGAGAGAGGGTGTAACAAGCTCCTCTCTCTGGACTGTCAACTGCCGCTGGGGAGAGGGGTTAACAGGCTCCTCTCCCTGACACTCTCTCTGCTGGTGGAGAGGGGGACCAGCTGTCTCCCCTTTCATTATTTTGTCCTGCTGCTGGGGTGTGAGACTGACGGTCTCTGCTCCCTGCAGGACACACTGCCGCTGGGGAGGAAGGACGACATCTTCAGCTCCCTCGGGTTCACACTGCTACATCCCCAGCAGCAGCAGGTATTCTTCTCTCACGAGCCGCGGTAGCGTTACCAATGGTTTCCATGGCAACACTCCGCGTGGCACACAATGCAAGAAAAAAAAACAAGTAGCAAGAGAGGTGAGAACGGACAACAGCTCAATTAGCCTGCACTTCTGTGGTTCCCCGCTCAGATTGTTTTTCTCTCCTTAAGTTTAAGGGAAATCCAGACGTGGACCCCTTCCTCACGGTGCCTAGAGGGATATTGACTCTACCTCACTCATGATACCTTACAAGGTTGAAACGATTGTCTGGGGTTGCTGTATCTCTCATGCAGGGCTGCCATCAGAAATTTTGGGGCCCCTGACAAAGCACAAGGTCTGTCCCCCACCCCCCCCGACCCCTCCCTCCCGGGCCCGCCCACGCCCTACCTAGTCCGCTGACAATGATGCGGGACTGAATGTGGTGTGTATAGTGTAACGGATCACCTGGCACCCCGACTGGGTACCTCCGTTAATGGATGCTCCTAGTGCTTCCAGAGGACTCCAAGCACTCCACCAGACACCATAAGCACCGCAGGCTGCAGCTATCTCCCTTCAGAACGAAGCAGGAACAAGCTCTTACAAGAGCTCAGTGATTATAGCAAGGGAATATGCCTAGCATAGCAATCCCTTGTAGCAGATTCCCCCAATAAGAGACAGGACTCAAGTTGAGGGTAAAAATAGAACTCCCTGGCTGCTAGCTTGCAGCCCTTTTTATTAGGTGCTCCCATGAAGGGGAGGGACACACACAGTAACGTACATTAACCAATCACACAATAGTTACATCCCACACATAGCCCTCCCCTCTAACTGTAAACTAATTATCTGTACACACAGGAAAATACAATTATCATAGGTAGGGAAAATACAGTTTTTACACAACATTCATAACTCCCAAAATATACATCACAGTCGCATAAAAATACATATTCACAATCAATCCATTCAGGGGAATAACATATAAAAAAATGGCATGAATCAGACCAGGGGTTCAAAAGTTAGTACAAGTATCTTTTGTTCCCCCTGGCTCAAACAGTAAAAGTAAAACATCCCCACAATGCATCCTGGCTTCCTCCCTTCTGCCCTGGAGATAATTGGAGAAGGAATCTAATTATCTCCAAAGACAGAGCCAAACTCCATTACCCACATGGCAGACAAAAAGACAGTAAAAGACATAAAATTACATACTGATACATTTAGTACATAAAACACACATTTCTACATATCCCCAGATAGCTTTGATCTGACTGCACATTATTAGATGAATGGCACTCAGATCACACGAATAAGCCTTTCTGCAGGGAAAATAAACAGTTTAACCTGCAGGGCCATAGTCCAAAGGCAAGAGGCGGGCAAACAGCCCCCTCCAAGGACACGTGGCGAGGTCGGTTTCGCCACACTTCTCCCCTTTGCCCCCCAGACTAACAGGGTATCTGACCTCCTGCCGGTCAGTGCCCTGGTTAGTCCAGCAACCCACCCACGAAGCACAAACAGCAGTGCAGCCCACCCACAATAAATGTTTACTCCACCTGGATAAAGTAGCAACTTGTCCATGTCCAGGTGCCTCACCACGGCTGTGTGGGGAGCTGGTAGACTGCCTTGGTGGGTTGCTGAGTGGGCAGAGACCAGCGGTACTCTGCCCTGGTGCCAGCGCTACCACAGAAGTAGCCTGATTGGAGCCTTGTTGTGGGAGGGGGAGACCGACCGTCTCCCCTCTGGGTACACAGCTCTGGGGCTGGGGGACAGGACCGACCGTCCCTACCCCTTGGGCTGTAAGCGCAGAGACTACGGTCCCATCTGCACAGTTGCGGGGCTCAACATCTCCCCTTGGTGGGTTAGGCTGCCGCTGGAGAGAGGGTGTAACAAGCTCCTCTCTCTGGACTGTCAACTGCCGCTGGGGAGAGGGGTTAACAGGCTCCTCTCCCTGACACTCTCTCTGCTGGTGGAGAGGGGGACCAGCTGTCTCCCCTTTCATTATTTTGTCCTGCTGCTGGGGTGTGAGACTGACGGTCTCTGCTCCCTGCAGGACACACTGCCGCTGGGGAGGAAGGACGAAATCTTCAGCTCCCTCGGGTTCACACTGTCGCTGGGGAGGAAGGATTGCACCCTCAGCTCCCTGGGGTACACACTGCCGCTGGGGAGGAAGGACGACACCTTCGGCTCCCTGGGTTACACACTGCTGCTGGGGAGGACGGACGACACCATCAGCTCCCTGGGGTACGCACTGCCGCTGGGGAGGAAGGACGGCACCTTCCGCTCCCTGGGATACACACTGCCGCTGGGGAGGAAGGATTGCACCTTCAGCTCCCTGGGGTACACACTGCCGCTGGGGAGGAGAAATATCACTTACCTCCCCCTGGTACTCCGGCTGCTGCTGGGGGGGAGGTCGATGCTCTCCACTTTCTGTAACTCCAGCTCTAGTTGGGGATCTGGGCCGGTTGCCCAGCATCCCTGTAGGGCCGGTGGAGAGATCTCGGTCCCATCTCCACCTGCCTGCAGGGGGTCCTCCCAGGACCAGTCTATGAGGTCCTCTACCTTGGGTACCTCTGGTTGCTGTTGGGGAGGGAGACCGGTTGTCTCTTCCTCCAATAACACATTCTGCCGCTGGGGAGTGAGACCGACTGTCTCCCCTCCCTGTAAAACATACTGCCGCTGGGGATCTGGGCCGGGTGCCCAGCATCCCTGTAGGGCCGGTAGAGAGACCTCGGTCCCATCTCCACCGGCCACCTCGGTTTCTTCCTCGTCCCACTCTACCTGTGGCTGGAGTTTCTCCCAACGTGCCCACTGGCCTTCCCTCAACGCCCTGTGTTGAAGGTTCCGGGTCACCATGTCCCACACGAACCGCACGTATTTCTCCTCTGGATTGGGTCCGTAAAACTTCAGGTGTAACCCTACCATCGTGCCAAACTCTAGTACGGAGTAGCTATACGCCATGCTTGCTGTAGCCACTGCTGGTTCCATTATGTTGCTGAAGATAAGGACGCTGCACAACTCCACACGTTACCGGTGTCTCCGAGCTGCTTCTCCTCGCACTAGGACGCCATCCCACCGCTTGCCACCAATGTAACGGATCACCTGGCACCCCGACTGGGTACCTCCATTAATGGATGCTCCTAGTGCTTCCAGAGGACTCCAAGCACTCCACCAGACACCATAAGCACCGCAGGCTGCAGCTATCTCCCTTCAGAACGAAGCAGGAACAAGCTCTTACAAGAGCTCAGTGATTATAGCAAGGGAATATGCCTAGCATAGCAATATCTTGTAGCAGATTCCCCCAATAAGAGACAGGACTCAAGTTGGGGGTAAAAATAGAACTCCCTGGCTGCTAGCTTGCAGCCCTTTTTATTAGGTGCTCCCATGAAGGGGAGGGACACACACAGTAACGTACATTAACCAATCACACAATAGTTACATCCCACACATAGCCCTCCCCTCTACCTGTAAACTAATTATCTGTACACACAGGAAAATACAATTATCATAGGTAGGGAAAATACAGTTTTTACACAACATTCATAACTCCCAAAATATACATCACATTCGCATAAAAATACATATTCACAATCAATCCATTCAGGGGAATAACATATAAAAAAATGGCATGAATCAGACCAGTGGTTCAAAAGTTAGTACAAGTATATTTTGTTCCCCCTGGCTCAAACAGTAAAAGTAAAACATCCCCACAATGCATCCTGGCTTCCTCCCTTCTGCCCTGGAGATAATTGGAGAAGGAATCTAATTATCTCCAAAGACAGAGCCAAACTCCATTACCCACATGGCAGACAAAAAGACAGTAAAAGACAT
Organism: Pelobates fuscus; assembly: GCF_036172605.1. NCBI lineage: Eukaryota > Metazoa > Chordata > Amphibia > Anura > Pelobatidae > Pelobates > Pelobates fuscus. The sequence goes on along the minus strand of NC_086318.1, from coordinate 220,239,664 downwards.
AAAATTACATACTGATACATTTAGTACATAAAACACACATTTCTACATATCCCCAGATAGCTTTGATCTGACTGCACATTATTAGATGAATGGCACTCAGATCACACGAATAAGCCTTTCTGCAGGGAAAATAAACAGTTTAACCTGCAGGGCCATAGTCCAAAGGCAAGAGGCGGGCAAACAGCCCCCTCCAAGGACACGTGGCGAGGTCGGTTTCGCCACATATAGTGTAAGTGAATTAGAATGTGTGTAATGGATGTAGTGTTTGTGTGTATTAGATACTGTTTGTGCAGTGAATGCAGAGTGTGTTAGTGTAGCAGATGCAGTGTGTATAGTGAACGCAGAGTGTGTTTGAGTAGTGGATGTAGTGTGTGTACAGTGATGTAGTGTGTGTTTGTGTAGTGGATGTAGTGTTTGTATGTACTAGATGAAATGTGTTTAGTGGATGCAGTGTCTGTAGTTGATGTAGTGTGTGTATTAGACGCAGTGTCTGTGTATAGTGAATGCAGAGTGTTTCAATTTGTGGTGGATGTAGTGTGTGTACTGTGAATACAGGATGTTTGTGTAGTGGATGCTGTGTGTACAGTTAATGCAGAGTGTGTGTCGTATAGTGAATCCAGAGTGTGTGCATAGTTTAGTGAATGCAGAGTGTGTGCATAGTTTAGTGAATGCAGAGTGTGTGTTAGTGTGTAATGAATGCAGAGTGTGTGTTAGTGTGTAGTGAATGCAGAGTGTGTCAGTGTAATGAATGTAGTGTGTGTGTTAGTGCAGCGAATGCAGAGTGTGTGTTAATGTGTAGTGAATGCAGAGGGTGTGTTAGTGTGTAGCGGATGCAGAGTGTGTGTTAGTGTAGTGAATGCAGAGTGTTAATGTGTAGTGAATGCAGAGAGTGTTTGAGTAGTGGATGCAGTGTGTGTACAGTGATGTAGTGTGTGTTTGTGTAGTGGATGTAGTGTTTGTATGTACTAGATGAAATGTGTTTAGTGGATGCAGTGTCTGTAGTGGATGTAGTGTGTGTATTAGACACAGTGTCTGTGTATAGTGAATGCAGAATGTTTCAATTTGTGGTGGATGTAGTGTGTGTACTGTGAATACAGGATGTTTGTGTAGTGGATGCTGTGTGTACAGGTGATGCAGAGTGTATGTTAGTGTAGTGAATGCAGAGTGTGTGTCAGTATAGTGAATCCAGAGTGTGTGCATAGTTTAGTGAATGCAGAGTGTGTGTTAGTGTGTAATAAATGCAGAGTGTGTGTTAGGGTGTAGTGAATGCAGAGTGTGTCAGTGTAATGAATGTAGTGTGTGTGTAAATTTGTAGTGAATGCAGAGTGTGTGTGTTAATGTGTAGTGAATGCAGAGAGTGTCTTAGTGTAGTGAATGCAGAGAGTGTGTTAGTGTAGTGAATGCAGAGAGTGTGTTAGTGTAGTGAATGCAGAGAGTGTCAAAAGATAGGTATTGGATCAGCGCTGAGTGATCTAATAGGACTGTGAACAAATCGAAAGCTGCAACCTATGGGTATGAGGTTCCCTCTAATAACCTCAAAGGAAAAATGGCAAAAACACAATAATAGGTCGCGCTAAATACAAATAGATGTGAAATAACAATGTAAAATAAATAAATAAAAATATAAAATAGAACAAGATCAGAAAGACAAAAAGAATAGGAATAAAAGTATTAATATTAATATAAATCCACTCGCACACACTCTAACAGTAAGGAATGGAACAGTTATAATGAATAGTCCCAATACTTAATAGTCTGCTTGTATATTCCAATAAATAAGTGGAAGGCTTGATATGTAGGAATTTCCAATAAAGAGAATGGATCTTCTAATTCATGGGGTGTCTTGACTCCGTGGTATACATGGAAAGACAAAGCAAAGAAACTCCAATAGTGCAAACTGAGGACCAATAAGAGCAGGATGAATATAGGGGAGGTATATTACTCACCTATTATTGAGCATAAACTAGCTCAAGTATAATAAGCATTCAGTGGCGTCTGCCCCCCACTGGCGGGATAAGGTGAAGAAAATTCCTCGGTATAAAAATAGTCCCCACCTAGGATTCTTTAGCAGGTATCAGCTTCACAGTAATATATGACCAGGTAAAATAAATAAATAATTAAAGGATATATGGCAAAATAATTCTAGGTAAAACCAATATTCCTTTAATAAGATAATAAATATATAAAAACAGCCAATTTGGGCTGTTTTTATATATTTATTATCTTATTAAAGGAATATTGGTTTTACCTAGAATTATTTTGCCATATATCCTTTATTTATTTATTTATTTTACCTGGTCATATATTACTGTGAAGCTGATACCTGCTAAAGAATCCTAGGTGGGGACTATACCACCCAAACGAATAGATTGAGCAGTATATCCTGCTCATCCAAATGTGAGTACCTGCATTTCTACTGTTTATACTTATTTTTATCATATCTACAGTGAGCACTATATTTGGTTGTTTTTCTTCCCCTTTTTTTATACCGAGGAATTTTCTTCACCTTATCCCGCCAGTGGGGGGCAGACGCCACTGAATGCTTATTATACTTGAGCTAGTTTATGCTCAATAATAGGTGAGTAATATACCTCCCCTATATTCATCCTGCTCTTATTGGTCCTCAGTTTGCACTATTGGAGTTTCTTTGCTTTGTCTTTCCATGTATACCACGGAGTCAAGACACCCCATGAATTAGAAGATCCATTCTCTTTATTGGAAATTCCTACATATCAAGCCTTCCACTTATTTATTGGAATATACAAGCAGACTATTAAGTATTGGGACTATTCATTATAACTGTTCCATTCCTCACTGTTAGAGTGTGTACGAGTGGATTTATATTAATATTTATAATTTTATTCCTATTCTTTTTGTCTTTCTGATCTTGTTCTATTTTATCTTTTTATTGATTTATTTTACATTGTTATTTCACATCTATTTGTATTTAGCGCGACCTATTATTGTGTTAATGCAGAGAGTGTGTTAATGTGTAGTGAATGCAGAGAGTGTGTTAATGTGTAGTGAATGCAGAGAGTGTCTTAGTGTAGTGAATGCAGAGAGTGTGTTAGTGTAGTGAATGCAGAGAGTGTGTTAATGTGTAGTGAATGCAGAGAGTGTGTTAATGTGTAGTGAATGCAGAGAGTGTGTTAATGTGTAGTGAATGCAGAGAGTGTGTTAGTGTGTAGCGGATGCAGAGTCTGTGTTAGTGTAGTGAATGCAGAGAGTGTATTAGTGTGTAGCGGATGCACAGTGTGTGTTAGTGTAGTGAATGCAGAGTGTGTTAGTGTGTAGCGGATGCAGAGTGTGTGTTAGTGTAGTGAATGCAGAGTGTGGTAATGTGTAGCGAATGCAGAGTGTGTGTCAGTATAGTGGATGCAGTGAGTGTGTTAGTGTGTAGTGTATGCAGAGTGCATGTTGTATTAGTGAATGCAGTGTGTGTATTGTATTAGTGTATGCACTGTGTGTGTTAGTGTATGCAGTGTGTGTTGTATTAGTGTATGCAGTGTGTGTGTTTGTGTATGCAGTGTGTGTTGTGTCAGTGTATGCAGAGTGTGTTGTGTTAGTGTATGCAGTGTGTGTTGTGTTAGTGTATGCAGTGTGTTGTGTTAGTGTATGCAGTGTGTGTGTGTTGTGTTAGTGTATGCGGTGTGTGTGTTGTGTTAGTGTATGCGGTGTGTGTGTTGTGTCAGTGTATGCGGTGTGTGTGTTGTGTTAGTGTATGCGGTGTGTGTGTTGTGTCAGTGTATGCAGAGTGTGTGTTGTGTTAGTGTATGCGGTGAGTGTGTTGTGTCAATGTATGCAAAGTGTGGGTTGTGTAAGTGTATGCAGTGTGTGTTGTGTCAGTGCATGCAGAGTGTGTTGTGTCAGTGTATGCAGAGTGTGTGTTGTGTTAGTGTATGCAGTGTGTGTTGTGTTGGTATATGCAGTGTGTGTGTTGTGTCAGTGTATGCAGTGTGTGTTGTGTTGGTATATGCAGTGTGTGTGTTGTGTCAGTGTATGTAGTGTGTGTTGTGTTAGTGTATGTAGTGTGTGTGTGTTGTGTCAGTGTATGCAGTGTGTGTGTGTGTTGTGTCAGTGTATGTAGTGTGTGTGTTGTGTCAGTGTATGCAGTGTGTGTGTTTTGTCAGTGTATGTAGTGTGTGTGTGTGTGTGTTTTGTCAGTGTATGTAGTGTGTGTGTGTGTATGTGTTATGTCAGTGTATGTAGTGTGTGTGTGTGTGTGTGTGTTGTGTCAGTGTGTGTAGTGTGTGTGTGTAAATTTACAATGAGGAGGGGGAGGGGGGGTCATTTTAACATTATTAAAAAAAAAAAAAATAATAATTAATTAAATTGTTTCTCCCCCTCCCTGCTTACCTGTGTCTAGGGAGGGGGGAGATTCCATCCCCGGTGGTCCGGTGGCATGGTGGGGCCCCCCGGCTCCCTGTTACCGCAGAGGGGGCCCAGGCCTCCAGCTTCTCCTCTTCTCTCCTCCAATAACTCTCGCGAGACCCGCGGAGCGTTGCCATGGCAACCAGGTCTCGCGAGAGTTATTAGCAGGGAGGAGAAGAGAAGAGGCTGGAGGCCTGGGCCCCCTCTGCGGTAACAGGGAGCCGGGGGCCCGCGGCTGCACACATAGATCGCGATATTCGCGATCTATGTGTGCAGAGAGGGAAAGTGGGGCCCAGGACTGCCAGAGCAGTCCGGGCCCCCCAGGGCCGCCGGGCCCGTGACAACTGTCACGGTTGTCACCCCCTGATGGCGGCCCTGCTCTCATGCAGAGGTAACTTGCTGTCATTTCATATCTGGACTGCCCATATGGGTGGGACCAGTCTGATATGCTTCAGATATGTTCTCTCTGTAATGGCACAAGATGAGCTCAAACCAGCTTGAGAGCTAAACGGGGACCCACCAAAGGGCATGCTAATTGAGCTGTTGTCAGTTCTCACCTCTCTTGCTACTTGTTTTTCTCTCTTAATAAAGTAATAGTGTTGCGTGTTAAAAGCGCTATTATATAAATACCTCTATCAAACGCTGTGAATATCAAGCTGCTACCACACTGTATGTGCAAGTTCTCCATACCAGAGCTAGGTTCCTTAGTTCTGGACTATATGAGTGTTCCATTGGCAGTTTAGTTTCCTATTTTTTGTTCTTTACAGGTTTTACATTATTGCATAATTGTAAAGGTATATAGAAGTCCTATTTGAGTGATTACAGTTAAATTACTGTTAGAGCAGACTTTTCTGCTCTCTGTGAGTTTTATTTCAATTCCCTTTGAAGTTTTATTTGCATTGTTTTACAATATTAGCCTATATATTTTTTTTCTCTCTTTTATGTCCCTCCATTTGGAGTATTACCTTCACTACATCGATTCTTGTGTAAGTTGTAACTATGTTTAGGTTTTATATACAATGAATCACACTGAGTGATTTTTGCATTTGTTTAGTGCACTTTGATATATTTTGCACATTAAGGAAAAAAAAATGTCTGCACATAAAAGTCACTATAGACATTGATTATGTTGATGGATAACTTCTCTTATTTATTTATTTCAGTGTCCCTTTTAGGCACCTCAACCCTCCACAAACCAGTGCCTCAAAATAAGTGTACTATACACTTATATACACATTGTAGAAGTCTCACGTGTAGTAAGGGATTTTGTCTAGTGTAAGTTAATAATGTTTGCACATTTGTATTATGTGTTAAAATTAGTTTAAGATGAATACTGGGGTACTTAACAATGGATCAAAATATTTTTTTATATTTATTTCTCATATTTTTCACGTGAGATATTTATTTTAAAGGATCACTATAGTGTCAGGAAAACAAAGCGGTTTTCCTGACAGAATAGTTCCCTGAGGGTGCCCCCACTCTCAGGGTCCCCCTCCCGTGGCGCTGAAAGTGTTAAAACCCCTTCAGTTGCTTACTTTAATCCAGGGCCAGGCTCCCTCGGCGCTGGTAACCACTCCTCCCCGTCTGACGTCAGCTCCCTAGTGGAGCGGAATAAGCGTGCGCATTCAAAGAGTCCATAGGAAAGCATTTTTCAATGCTTTCCTATGGACGCTCTGGGCGATGGATGCGAAATTCGCATCCAGCGTCGCAGATGCGCCTCTAGTGGCTGTCCGGAAGACAGCCACTAGAGGCTGCATTAACCCCAAATGTAAACATAGCAGTTTCTCTGAAACTGCTATGTTTGCATCTGAAGGGTTAAAACCTGAGGGACCTGGCACCCAGACCACTTCATTGAGCTGAAGTGGTCTGGGTGACTATAGTGTCCCTTTAAGTATTTAAAAAAAAAAAAAAATTAAAAAACTATTTTTTTCTGTGTATGCTGTTTCTTTTAATTTGCATTTATTTTTAAAGATATAGTTTCTGTTGATCTAAAATCAATAAAAAGTATATATATTTATATATATATATATGCATCTATTATATATGTGAGAAAGAAAAGAGCAGGTAGGCATTACTTGTTACTACACATCAGTAGTCCTCAAACTCCAGCCCCCCAGATGTTGCTGAACTATAACTCCCATGATTCTCTGGCTATCTATGTAATTCAAAGAATCATGGGAGTTGTAGTTCAGCAACATCTGGGGGGCCCGAGTTTGAGGACCCCTGCTACACATGATAATTTAGCTCCAGCATACTTCTGTTCTTCTTCTGGTTTGTTAGGATACATTAAACAGTAATAACCTCCCTCTGTACCCAGGGACCCCAAGCCAAAGTACCGCCTTTACTAGAGTGAAACAGCTGGGAAAACTATGCTCTCAGTGATTCATATGTTTATACACGCTGCATTTGGTTACAGGATTTCTTATAAGTAAAACCTGTACTCTACTTTGTTTCTTTAGCAACTGAACTGAAGTAAAAATGCCAACATTAGAACATGGGGGTAACAGGGGATAACTAAGGGAGGGGATAAGGTTGTGATATAATTTATAGAGCGAGGACAATGTATGGAACACTTTATGAGGCTAAATGCTTAGTTCTGTTTTATTGTAGGCCTTCCCAGAGGTTAAATGATATTGTGTTAACAGACCACAGAAACAAAAGAAAAATTCAGTGCTATGATGCTACCCCTTCAGTCCATAAAGCGAATCTATAGTACCAGGATAACAAAGCTGTTTTCTTGGCACTATAGCTCCCTATAGTGCCCCCCTATATCAAGGTACCCCCGTGATGCAGAAGGGGTTAGAACTCCCCTGTCACTTACCTCAGATCAGCGTTGATGTCCCTCAGCGCTGGCTCAGGCTCTTCTCCTCCCGTGCAGACATCAGCCGACGAGAAAGACATAATGCGCATGTGCGGCAATTATACAATGCTTTTCTATGAGGTTTCAGGTGACGCTGGATGTCCTCATGCATAGCTTGAGGACGTCCAGCATCAGTTCGGCGACCAAGAGTTGCCTAACGACCCAGAAGTCCCTCTAGTGGCTGATGTGGTCTGGGTGCCTATAGTGTCCCTTAAACTTGCTCAGCAAGCCACAAAGACAAGCTAGGGAGAGGTATATTCCCACTGACCAAGTCCAAAACTAAACAGAAAAAAAAAACAAACCACATTTTGCAGTCAACAAAACTTATTAAGATCAAACTGTTGCTGTTGAGACCTGACTATATTTTGGAAGGAACATTTGGTTAAATGCATGTTCTATTTCTTGTCCATATATTTTTATGGTGATTATATTACAAAGTTACAATATGAATGTTTGAAAAAGGCACTCAGCTGGCACTCAGCTAGCCACTTTTTGTTTTTCCTAAAAAATGTAAATTGTTTCAGACAGGGGATTTTGGAAAGTGCAAATCAAATGGTTTGATAAAATATTTAATATTTCGGAGTGCTGTACTCAGTGTTAAAATGACTTATGGCTGTAAATCATTTGAAAGATCCATGAGATTAACCACCATGGCTCGCAAGCTGACTTTTTAGGGCGATTCACCTCAGCAAATGTAGTTATTTTCCTTGCATAAGTGCACTGGTAAAAAAAAAAACTGGTGTCAGTCTGTAACTCATGGCTGCAAACAGTGACACATTCACATGTTTACAGGTAAATATACAAAAGTAAAAAAAAAAAAATACATGTGATCACAGACACCCTGTGACATTAACTCTTTGAGTACCACAGCAGAGTGTGATGCTCTGTTTACCCTGTGGCATTAAAAGGACATTTTTAATTGATAAATAAATACATGCCGAGGGTCTGTGATATTCCCTCAGACTGACAGCAGTGATTGGTGATCTCTAACACAAACTAATTATAAGCTAAAAAAGTGGGGTCCCAAAGACCCCCCCATTAACCCCTTAATGACACATGATGGAAATATTCCATCATAATTCTCTTTAATTCCAGAAGGTGTGTCCTTAAGGGGTTAAAGTCAGTCAGGGGCCCAATGAGTGGCACCTACTCCTTTCTTTCACCCAAATGAGAGAATCCTAGAAAGGTTTAAACATTGAATTATTATTAGGTCCAGTAGACATCCAGCTTCTGAAAGAGTTTAACCAATTAGGGCCAGGGGGTACCCAGTCTCCTGACCTAGTAGTATAACGATGGCCAAGTGGAGCTTTCCAAATAATGTGTATAAGCATATGCGTATGTCCAATGATGTTACAAAATAGATTAAAGACCTGCAGTCAAGAAATTGACAGGTACGTATAAGATTAATTGCAATGTGTGTATTTATTTTAGAGGACCTCCTCTCATATTAGTTTATTGGTGGGGACATAGGATTGTCAATCACATGGCCCTTTTAACTCCTTAAGTACAGGAAACTGGGAATCCGGTGGTGCAAATAAGACTTTAAGGGGCTACCTCATTCTGGAGTTAATCCATATCAGGATGATTTAGGGGCCAAAAGACATTGTATGCCTCTAACCACACAGAGGAGTCCAGAAGACTAGACATCTCCTGAAAACATTTGCACATACCAGGCATCATCTGATTCTAATCATACATAGAGGGCTAGATGACTGGGTATATCCTGGACAGCTTATTAACTCTTTTAGTGCAGGTTTATGGTAAGAGCAAAACTCTGAATGGGAATGTTCTTTTGTTCTTCCCGAAATCACAAAGAACTAGGCTATTTTCAGAAATGAAAGACTTCAGTACAATTAAAACTTTTGGTCTGCTCAAGGATTGTTCACTGTCCCTCTCTATTTATTATATATACCACCTAATTTTTTGGGGGGGAATCCCATTAACCTTTTTAGTTAACAGTACACTATCTACTCTATTTTCTTTTTTTTCTGCCTACTTTTTTTTAATCTCCTTTTATACGTAAATTTTCATTTTTATTTTTATTGTCTACGTTAGTTCACCCTGTATCATCAGTGTCTCTGTTTTTCCTCTCTCCTATCTTTTTATTTTCCCTTCTAATGTCTGCTCATTATTGTTATGATGATAATTTTACGTTATTTACTAATGTCAGGATTGCTGGCAATTCAAAGTGAATCTCAAAATTTAGGCTAATATAGCCAATTGGAAAAAATCTCAAAATAATTATTTTTTCAGTTTAACCTTTTCACCTTGAATTCCCAGCAATTCTAACTAGTAAATAGCCCAGTTTGTTACAAATGTCTCTTGAGACATGTTGCTCTTCTCCTTATGGGGTCATTTTTGTCATGCCACTACCCCTGCTGTTATTGTTTTTCTGTTCACTTACTTTATACATACTTGTATGAGTAATTCCATTTATTAGCATACACACCACCTTTCTGTTGGTTTTTGTTGTTGTTTTTTCCACTTCTTCTTTATTGATGTCACTAAATGTTCCATTACCCTGTCTCAGCAGAATAAAAGTACATATTATATTCTATATGGCACCTATAAAGGGACCATTTAATTGTGAACCCTATTATGATACAGTTCTAGGGCAGGCAATACAAATTCAAACAACACGGAGTCACTAGACTTATCCTCGTTCCCCTTCAACTAACATTGTCTGCTGAACTTGCAAAGTGTGTTAGTCGGCTTTGGAAAAATATAATTTTAGAATAAATGTCCTTACCAGACATAATATCCAATTCTAAAACTGTATTAAATGTATGGAAAAGGTAATCTCTGCAACTGGCATTCTTCAAAATGCCTTGCATTAATCTTTGAAGTTCCTTAGTCAGTAACAAAGGAATTGCAATTACAATAATTGATTACATTCTAAGACATACTAATTATTGAAAGATGACATATGGCAGTTGCCTAGTGTTTCAGGTTCTAGGTAGATCAGTAGAGGAAATGTGTTATTAGAACCCAAAAATCTCAGTAAGGCAAATATTGAGCCAGAGTCACTCGCTACATGTATCGACCACCACTGATTCCTGAGACAGACAATAACTTCACAATAGTATTTAAATGAAGCAGATCAAAGCATAATGAACATTCAAATAAGATGTATCAGTCTCTGCATAAATTGTAATTCAAATCCTTTATTTTTTTTCAGAAAACGGACCACCTATGCCATGACTTAAAACACAGTACATTATTGGTAACCCAATATGTAGACCCTGAAGACTTTTAACTAGAAGAAACAAAGAAAAAATCCAGGGTGTTTGATGCATTTGTATAAGCGCTCACAATATTGAAATGGTTAAAGGCATCTAAGCCATACTTTGTTCATTTTGGCAGCCCTGGTGTAAGCATCTATGTCAATGTTCAGAGCACGAGCTGACTGTGTAGCATTTCTCACTGCTACTGCTAAATCACTAATAGGAAACAGATGAATAAGGAATTAGTTTTGGGCTTGGAAGCAAACAATGACTCTTTAGACTGACTTGCTTAGTTACAATGGTATTCTAAAAGTAGATACTTATCCATATCATTGCCAGAAAGGTCAATAGGGAGCTGCAAAGGCACAGTTCCCTCCCTGTGAAACTATAGAATGTTTATTGGCTGTGTGCTCCTGTTAGCATTTGCTATTCTGGTTTTATGGGTATGTATACAGTATATGGGATTATTCATCAAACCTTAAATGCCCCCACCGCTTATCATGGGTGAGGGTTTCGGAATTTAGTTTTTTGACAATATTTTTTTTGAAACACAATTTAAAGGGACACTACAGTCACCAGAACAACTACAGCTTAATGAAGTTGTAGTTGTTCTTGTGAGTATAATAGCTCCCTTCAGGCATTTTATGCAAACACTGCCTTTTCAGATAATAGGCAGTGTTTACATTGTCCATAGGGACACCTCCAAGTGGCCACTCCTTAGATGGCCACTGGAGGTGCTTCCTGGGTCAGTGCTGCCGAAAAAGCAGCCCTGTCAACCAACGTCCCCACGCTCTGCATGAAGATGCTGAGTTTTCCTTATAGAGATGCATTGATTCAATGCATCTCTATGAGGAGGTGCTGATTGGTCAAAATGTAATTTGACCATGGCCCCTTGCTGATTTTATCCAATCTGCAATTTTGATAATGTCACCAAGGGGGCGGGGCCAGCGCTGGTGGACCTGTGGGGGGCTGGAAAGAAGATGAGTTTTTTTAACCCATTCTGAGGGGGCTGAGGGGGGCAAGCCACCTAAATGGCGGGTTTTCACTATAGGGTCAGGAATACATGTTTGTGTTCTTGACCCTATAGTGATCCTTTAAATACAAGATTAACAAAGGACCACATAAACGTAATGAAATTGAAGGAAGCAGTAGGCACGTAATAATGCATATTAGACCCCACAACCTCATTTTTCATTTTAAATATATGTTTTTTTTCACCTAGTTGCAATGTAATTTTCTGTCTACAAATAGTAAAATTGTGGGAATTTTTGTGTTTTCCTATATTTCATTAGGACTTTTTGGTGGGCTATTTTTAGCAGAGATCAATATACACTGCTCAAAAAAATAAAGGGAACACAAAAATAACACATCCTAGATTAGGCAGCGAGGCTCATCTTCCTGTCCGCCCGCACCTCCCATGCCTCACCCTTCTGTCAGTCCCTACATTGGCTTCCTATAAAATATAGAGCTCAATTTAAAATTTTATCACATGACAGGAGGCTTCGTATTTTGCATAATCTCTCTTTACTAAGTCCATAGCAGCAAAGAAAAGAGTGACATAACTTTTAACCAATCATAATATAGAATAGGGTATAAGAGGTGTGACCTATGACATAATTTCCTCTTTCTTTGCTGCTCCATCACAAGCTAAGTACTATATTTTGTGTCTCTATACTTGACATATTTTATTCATGCATTTGTACTATTACTGTACCTTTTAATATTTACACTGTTACTTCTCATACCCTATCTGTATACCATGGGACCCTGACTGGCTCCCTAGGTGTCTTTCACGGCTTCACCGCCGTCTATATTTCCCGCCATGTCTCTATTTCTGCCAACGGCGTTTCTGTGCGCTTGCGCACATCATTTTCGGTAGTTTTCTACCGAACGCGTTGTTCGGTAGTTTTTTGCGCATTCGCCTGTTTTATGCGAATGCCGCGGTTCTTCTATACGATCGCTCATTGACTTTCGTTTCTTTCTACCGAACGCTTCGTTCGGTAGTTTGAAGCGTTCGCCTATTTAAGGCATTCAGATCATTTTTACAGTTCGCACGTTCGGCAGTTTAACTATACGAACGGTAAACTTTCAGTTTTGCCGCCCAAACTAGGGGAGGTACTATCCTCCCCACACTAAGGCTGTCAGTCCGGCGGCCATCTTAAAGGGATAAACTGTACCTGATTTTCTGCTCCAGCAATCCTGCAAGCAATTGAATTTCTTTTTCATTCAGTGGGACCAGGTTAGTGCCTTACTTTAGGGGTTGGTTTAGCCAGTTGGTCTACACCTTATTCTGGCCCGGGTGAGCCCCCATTTTATGCTGCTAAACGGACCTGTTTAGGCAGGATTCCTATTACCTGGGTGAGCCCCAGTAAACAGCCCTCTCTTCTTTACGACCTACCGGTCTCTAAACTCAGGTTATTTAGTCCTGATACTATACCACCCCGGTCCCCAGGCCTCTCCACCTATTGTGCCTAAGTGCCCTCACGCAATTTATCGGGTGAGCCCCGAATTCTCATTCCTTATAATGGAGGAATCACAAACCTCAGACCTCCAGGCCATGATAACAGCAGCCGTGGCTGCAGCTATGGAACAAGCTGCTTCCAAGTCGCTCCAGACAGACTCTGAAGTCCCCAAGCCCATCTCTAAACGGGTTCATTATAAAGCGGACTCCGAGGACTCCGACTCCTCCAGGGAGCGTTCACAACGGCGAAAGCGCCATTGGAAGGGCAATGTAACCCCATGCAAGGCTAAAGGGAAAGCCCCTGCTGATCGCAGGAAAGCCACGGTTCGTGCAACCCACGAGCTCACACAACTTTCCTCAGGTGAGGAAGATGTAGAACCCACTCAGGCACTAGCTGTGCTGGATGAATGGCAGGCAGCAGCCTCCGACCAAGGGGACTCAGACAGGGATTCCACGGCCAACTCTGACCCTTACTGTATAAGGGAACAAGGTCTGGGTGAGCCCCAGGACTCCATGGCAACACCCATGGATAACCCACAGGAGGGCATGGAGATTTTCCTCAATAATTCGGGACTCCAAATGTTTGACCCACGAAACATCCGGCACCCCCGTTCGGAAGAATGGTCACCACCTGAGCATCTGGCAAGGTTTATGCACTTCTTGCTCAGAAAATCGTTGGACAAGGAAGTTAGAAACCGGATGAGATCCGAATGCCCTCGGCCTAGTCTCCCAGACAAAATAACGCACACCCCTGAATTTGACCCGCTCATGACTACGTTCAAGTCCCGAGGGGGTCGGGATCCACGCAAGGGCATAGAGCGCGGTTTCAAAAGAGCGCAAGACAAACTGCTAGATGCCATTGGGCCACTAGCCAGAATAATGGATATGGCTGATGAAGCCTACGAGAGGGCTGATACTTTTACCCCAGATACGGTGCGTGAATGGGCACGAGATACCCAGGAATGGGCACAAAGGTGTTTCTGTTTCCTAGGGAACACCAGCGTAGCTTTCTTTTCGGAGAGGCACCGAGCAGCACTTTACCGTATCGACGAAAAACTGGTCGAACTGGGGGACAAGGAATTAGGACCCTTAGCACAGGGTAAATTATTTGGAGAGGCGTTCCTTAAGGAATTAAATAAAAGGGTCAACATATTCACGTCCCTTAACAAGGCACAATCTTCGATGCGGAAAGTCTTCCGCGGCTCTCATACCCGTGGGGTTTTTGGAAAGGCTGGACGGCAGAGGAGCCGTGCCGCCAGCCGTTTTTGGCCATCTGGCCCCCGTACAACAAGGACTCAGCAAATGTACTACCCGGATTCATCTACCCGACATAGATTCCACCAATTCAGGGGATTTGATCGTGGCTGAGGCAGCCGAGGACGCTCACGGGCAAGATTCTCCAACGGTAAGTCGGAATCTTACTCTGTCTCTAACCTGCTGTCATATCGCAGGTCGTGTTTCTCTTTTTTTTCCAGAACTGGAAAGAACTATCTTCAGACGCGTGGATACTCCGGACGGTGCAGGGCTATCGAATAGAGTTCAACTCGACCCCGCTCCAGCGGGCCCCTCCATGTCCGATTCAGACTACACGGGCAGATGCCCGCCTCATAGACGCGGAACTCCGAGAACTCCGCTCCAAGGGTGCCATCCAACCGGCTCCGGATGCCACCGGTTTCTACAGCAATATCTTCCTGGTCAGGAAGAAAACCGGCGAATTTCGCCCTGTTATCAATCTCAGGGAGCTCAATTCTCACGTGGTATACCATCATTTCAAAATGGAAGGTATACATCTTCTCCGGGACTTGCTTCGACGCGACGACTGGTTCACTCGTCTGGACCTCAAAGACGCGTACCTTACCATTCCGGTACACCGAAGCAGCCGTCCCTACCTCCGTTTTTTCTGGCACGGGATTCCCTGGCAGTTCACCTGTCTCCCGTTTGGCCTCAGTTTGGCCCCGTGGTGCTTTACCAAGATTATGAAGCCAGTAGTGGCGAAGCTCAGATCCCAAGGCATAAGATGCATCATCTATCTCGACGACATCCTGATCTTCGACGAGGATGCAGAGACTCTTCGGAGACACACGGAAAACACACTACACCTTTTGCACTCTCTGGGCTTTGTCGTCAACCGTCCCAAGTCCGCATTGACCCCGGCTCAATCAGTCCAATTCCTCGGATTCGTAATAGACTCCACCTCATGCACTCTCCATCTCCCGACTACCAAAATTACAGCAATCCGCAGGGAGATCCGAAAAGTTCTTAGTCGGACTACCATACCTCTACGATTACTGGCACGGATTGTGGGCCTTCTCTCCACATCCATCCAGGCCATTTTTCCCAGACCCCTGCACTACAGGGCCATGCAGCGCCTCAAGGCAAGTTTCCTTTGCAGGCAACCAACATACGACCAACCGGTTCCAATGTCGGCCGAGGTTTGGGAAGAACTACACTGGTGGCTGAACTGCATGCAGGCTTGGAATGGCAGGGCCATATTCGGGAACCAGCCAGACTTCGTGCTGGAATCGGATGCCAGTCGTTCAGGCTGGGGAGCAACAGGGACTCCAGAAGAGCTCTCGATGCACATAAATTGCCTGGAACTCTTGGCCGGGTCCTTCGCCATTCGCAGCCTGGCAAAGAATCGATCCAACTGCTGCATCCTACTCCGCATGGACAACGTCTCAGCGGTCAGATACATCAACCGCCTTGGAGGCACTCGTTCTCGAGCACTGGTGGATCTCACGAAAGAGATCTTCGATTACTGCCTTCCACGCAACATCACCTTGCTGGCAGAGCACTTACCAGGAGACTCCAATACGACGGCGGATTGGTACTCACGCCACTGGCGGGACGCCAGCGATTGGCAGCTAGACCCTCATATTTTCACGCTACTGGATGCACAGAGGGGCCCTCTCTCCATAGACCTATTTGCGTCCCGCAACAATCGACAAACAGAGGTTTTCTTCAGCTGGCTCCCAGACCCAGAGAGCCTCGCAACGGACGCATTTCTCCAACAGTGGCCAAGGGACGGTGCCTACGCATTCCCTCCTTTCGCAATGATAACGAGGGTCCTTCACCGTATCCGTCTACAGTGAGTGAGAATAATTCTCATCACGCCGCTCTGGCAGAGCCAGCCATGGTACCCGGACCTTCTGGAACTTTCAATCGAAGATCCCCTCCTCCTTCCAGATGCCCCAACCATCCTCAGGAGCCCATTGGGCCTACCTCACCCACTAGTCCTGCAGGAACGCTTGCCCCTTGTGGCCTGGACTCTTTCCGGGGCTCCTGGAGAACCGAGGAATTATCGCAGGAAACTAAGGACCTGCTATGGGATTCATGGACACCAGGAACAAGGAGGTGCTACTTATCAGCATGGCATTCCTGGACAAGTTGGTGTGTGGGACGGGACCTCAATCCCTTTACTGCACCTACTCACTCCATCATGAATTTCCTGACCTCACTCTTCACTGCCGGAAAATCATACCGTTCCATCAATGTGGTACGGTCGGCTATCTCAGCGGCTCATACTCCGACTCAGGGGACTCCTGTTGGTAAGGACCCGCTCATCTGCAGACTGCTCCGTGGCATGCGCCTACGGCGCCCCCCGGAACCCAAATACTCTAGACTTTGGGACGTTGGTGTGGTCCTCCAATTCTTACGAAATTGGCCTCCCAACGAAGAACTGTCACTCCACCAGCTTACCGCAAAATTCACCCTCCTGCTCTGTCTGGTTTCCTTTCGACGGGTATCGGACGTACGCGCATTTGACGCCAACGCGTTTACCTTCTGTCCGGCGGGTGTCACCTTTCGGATCTCACGTCGCACTAAGTCCAACTCTCACTCGGTTTTCTACCCTTTCTTCCCTTCTGACCCTCAACTCTGCGTGGTCTCAACCCTCCGTCAATACATGGAAGCCACCGCGACGTTGCGGCAGCCTTCCACTCTTCAGCTTCTCATCTCTTACGTCCGCCCTTATGGTCCGGTTTCGGTCACTACACTGGCCAGATGGGTTAGATGGCTATTATCCCTTGCCGGTATTGACCAAGCTTTCGGAGCACACTCCGTGCGTGGGGCAGCGGCCTCTTCCGCTTATGCGGCAGGCGCATCCCTTTCGGACATCTTGCGAGCAGCGGACTGGACCAGAGAATCTACCTTTAGGACATTCTACTTTCGTCCTCTGGATAACCCAGCTTTTTCTTTTCTTTCACAGCGTTGAAATTGCAAAATACGAAGCCTCCTGTCATGTGATAAAATTGAAGATTATGCTAGCTTTAGTGTACAGATAATCTTAATTTTAATAATGACAGGAGGCGAGTATTTTCCCTCCCTGTTCTCTTTCGTTCTTCCCTCCCTTTCATCTTCACCTCTACTTATGACACTTGACTCTCTCATATGGGGGTATAATGCGTGACTCGGTAACACTTGTTTCAATGTCTTATTTTCATTCACTTATGGTTATATATATATATATATATATATATATATATATACTGTTTGGGGTGGGATACTTATTTAAAACCATTAGGGGAGGACGTTTAGTTTAGTTTATTCACATTTTATTGGTCAATATTGAGTTGAATTAAGGGACAGACACTCATTGTTTTTAGACAATCATTTCTGGACTCTAACGCACCTTATACTCTCATTTCAGCTTAAACAGAGGTTACACGGAATCATCAAAGTCTCCATACAAGATGTCTTCATCATCGCATCAGGAGATTTATCATCAGGTCTAGGGAGACCATCGTTTGAAAATGGGATGCCTTCATCTGCATTCTACCTGTTCCGGTTCAATTTATTCTGATTGAGTTTCCAGTTTCTTATTTTATGGACTTTTCTAATGTTCTGTTATTTCTACATTATTACCTTGTGATGTCGCAAGTTTAAAGAGGAAATGATGTCATAGGTCACACCTCTTATACCCTATTCTATATTATGATTGGTTAAAAGTTATGTCACTCTTTTCTTTGCTGCTATGGAGTTAGTAAAGAAAGATTATGCAAAATACTCGCCTCCTGTCATTATTAAAATTAAGATTATCTGTACACTAAAGCTAGCATAATCTTCAATTCTGGTTCTTGCTTTCAAATGTCTACATAATGCTGCTCCCACCTATCTATCCTCCCTTATACACAAGTATGTCCCGTCTAGGCCCTTACGATCTGCAGAAGACTTACGTCTATCTTCTGTCCGTACTCCCACCTCTGATGCTCGCCTTCAAGACTTCTCAAGGGCTGCACCGTTCCTGTGGAACTCGCTTCCCTCCTCCGTTAGATGCTCACCCAGTCTCCACTTCTTCAAAAAATCATTAAAAACCCACTTCTTCATAAAAGCGTATCTCTTAATAGCTCCCAACTGATTCCTCTTCTGCAACTGTCACTAGTCTAATACTATCCTTACCTTTTGTGTCATTTTACCCCACTCCCTCTAGCATGTAAGCTCATTGAGCAGGGCCCTCAACCCCTCTGTTCCTGTGTGTCCAACTTGTCTGGTTACAACTATATGTCTGTTCGTCCACCCATTGTAAAGCTCTGCGTAATTTGACGGCACTCTATAAATAATATAATAATAATAATAATAATAATTAGTGATATCCCGAACTGTTTGCTGAACTGTTCGCGAACTGTCTGCCGGCGAACAATAGCGTGTTCGCGTTGGGCGAACATATGCGATTTCCGGTCCGCCCCCTATTCGTCATCATTGAGTAAACTTTGGCCCGGAACCTCACAGTCAGCAGACACATTCCAGCCAATCAGCAGCAGACCCTCCCTCCCAGAATGTGTCTGCTGACTGTGAGGTTCCGGGTCAAAGTTTACTCAATGATGACGAATAGGGGGCGAACCGGAAATCGCATATGTTCGCCCAACGCGAACACGCTATTGTTCACCGGCGGACAGTTCGCAAACAGTTCGGCGAACAGTTCGGGACATCACTATCCTAGATCTGAATGAATTAAATATTCTTCTGAAATACTTTGTTCTTTACATAGTTGAATGTGCTGACAACAAAATCACACAAAAAATTAGAAAACGGAAATCACATTTTTCAACCCATGGAGGTCTGGATTTGGAGTCACACTCAAAATTAAAGTAGAAAAACACACTACAGGCTGATCCAACTTTGATGTAATGTCCTTAAAACAAGTCAAAATGAGGCTCAGTAGTGTGTGTGGCCTCCACGTGCCTGTATGACCTCCCTACAATGCCTGTGCATTTTCCTGATGAGGTGGCAGATGGTCTCCTGAGGGATTTCCTCCCAGACCTGGACTAAAACTTCTGCCAACTCCTGGACAGTCTGTGGTGCAACCATAGGCCTGCGCACGGGGTGTGCCGGGTGTGCCTGGGCACACCCTAATCCCCGCGGCACGCCTATGCATTGAGACCGGCAGGGGAGATCTCAGGATCTCCCCTGTCGGCTCATGCAGAGCCGGCGCTATCCGAGCGCCGGCTCTGCTCTCAGCCTCCCCTCACCGGCTCACAGGCAGTGAGGGAGGCAGGAGAGGACCCGGGGAGCTATTGCCAGCAGCTCCGCCGGGTTCCTCTCGCGGGGCTAGAGTTCACTCTCCTCTGGACCACCAGGGATGGCAGCAGCAGCAGGATCCCCCCTCCCAGGCATAAGGTAAGAAGGGAGGGGGGATAACTGATCTGCCTCCACCTCCACTGGACCACCAGGGACAAGGAACAAGAATCCCCCCTCCCCACATAAAGTAAGAAGGGAGGGGGGATATTTAGTAATGTACCCCCACCTCCACCCCCCACAATCACCCACACACATGCACACACACACACACATACACAGCACACACACACACATACACAGCACACACACACACAGCACCCACACACACATACACAGCACCCACACACAGCACCCACAGACATACACAGCACCCACAGACATACACAGCACCCACACACAGCACCCACAGACATACACAGCACCCACAGACATACACAGCACCCACAGACATCCACAGCACCCACAGACATACACAGCACCCACACACAGCACCCACACACATACACATCACCCACACACATACACATACACAGCACACCCACAGACATACACAGCACACCCACAGACATACACAGCACCCACAGACATACACAGCACCCACAGACATACACAGCACCCACAGACATACACAGCACCCACACACAGCACCCACAGACATACACAGCACCCACAGACATACACAGCACCCACAGACATACACAGCACCCACACACAGCACCCACAGACATACACAGCACCCACACACATACACAGCACCCACACACATACACAGCACCCACACACATACACATACACAGCACACCCACAGACATACACAGCACACCCACAGACATACACAGTACACCCACAGACATACACAGTACACCCACAGACCTACACAGCACCCACAGACATACACAGCACCTACACACATAGCACCCACATACATACAGCACCCACACACATACAGCACCCACACACACATACAGCACCCACACACACATACAGCACCCACACACACAGCACCCTCACAAACACAAACAGGACCCTAACAAACACACACACACAAAACACTACCAGTACCCTCACACACAAACAGCACCCTGACACACAGTACATTTACAGCACCCTCACAAGTGCCCACACACACACAAACAGCACCCTGACACACAGAACATTCACAGCACCCTCACAAGCACGCACACACAAACACCCTCACCCACACAGTACACTACCAGCACACACACATCACACTAACAGCACCCTCACACAGCACACACACAGCTTTGTGTGTGTGTGTGTATATATGTGTATATATATATACATACATATATATATATATATATATATATATATATATACACGCCGCATGTGCTTGTGCTTGAGGGTGCACACCCTAATGCAATAGGCTGCGCACGCCTATGGGTGCAACGTGACGTTGGTGGATGGAGCGAGACACAGGGATGGGCTGTTTAAGGAACAGCTGTTTAATGTAATGCTTGCAGGACGGCCAGCTGCCGCAGAACCTCTTTGTTTCCATCTCTGCAAAGGGCTCCGGGCACTGCTTGTTTTGAGTGTGAGCCACTGTAAATTAGGGGCAGAGGGCAGAGGGCACTTGCACTGCGGTCAAGACGGGTCTGGGCAGGAGGAGAGTGCAGTGCAATCAGTGAACTCCCCTCCTGTGGGTCACCAGTAGACTGGTGCACTTGCCCAGGATCAGAGCCGGTGCAAGGATTTTTGCCACCCTAGACAAAATATAAATTTGCCGCCCCCCCATGTGACATCACAATGCCCCACCCATATGATCTGCCATATGAACTAACGCCAGTGCTGCACACAGTGTGTGTTTACATTAAAAAGCATGCAGGGACCAGCTATAGACACCACAACCACTTCATTAAGCTATAGTGTCCCTTTAATGTGAGGTAAATTATAGATTAGTGTCACTAATAATATACTAGATTGCCTACTTACAATTAGATGAGGATGATGATGAGCTGCAGTTTGGCTCCACTGGTCTGGTGTAGAACAGGATCTCTGGAGGCTGTTTGCAACTGTGGTCACAAAATTCAATGTTCTGGGAGAATTAGAAGCAGCTCCATTTTTTGGGGCCTCTTACACAGCTCAAGGTCTGGGCCCCAGGGCCTTACGGTGGGTATGCCCATAAGGCCCACTCATAAGTCCACTTATATGTTCCACCCACCCATGAGTTCGCTCACAGGGAGTGGAGTGTGTAGGGGATGTGTTATGAGTTATTGTAGAGGATCTAGCATGTGTGCTTATGGTATGTAGTTTATAGGGATACCAGTTTGTGCAGGTGATGCAGTGTGTTTGTGTGTAGTGGAAGCAGTGTGTATTTGTGTATAAGGGATGTATTATGTGTTTCTGGTTGTGTGTAAGGGATGCATTGTGTGAATCTGTGTTTGTATGCATAAGGGATGCAAGGTGTGTGTCTGTACAGGGAGTGCAGAATTATTAGGCAAGTTGTATTTTTGAGGATTAATTTTATTATTGAACAACAACCATGTTCTCGATGAACCCAAAAAACTCATTAATATCAAAGCTGAATATTTTTGGAAGTAGTTTTTAGTTTGTTTTTAGTTATAGCTATTTTAGGGGGATATCTGTGTGTGCAGGTGACTATTACTGTGCATAATTATTAGGCAACTTAACAAAAAACAAATATATACCCATTTCAATTATTTATTTTTACCAGTGAAACCAATATAACATCTCAACATTCACAAATATACATTTCTGACATTCAAAAACAAAACAAAAACAAATCAGTGACCAATATAGCCACCTTTCTTTGCAAGGACACTCAAAAGCCTGCCATCCATGGATTCTGTCAGTGTTTTGATCTGTTCACCATCAACATTGCGTGCAGCAGCAACCACAGCCTCCCAGACACTGTTCAGAGAGGTGTACTGTTTTCCCTCCTTGTAAATCTCACATTTGATGATGAACCACAGGTTCTCAATGGGGTTCAGATCAGGTGAACAAGGAGGCCATGTCATTAGATTTTCTTCTTTTATATCCTTTCTTGCCAGCCATGCTGTGGAGTACTTGGACGCGTGTGATGGAGCATTGTCCTGCATGAAAATCATGTTTTTCTTGAAGGATGCAGACTTCTTCCTGTACCACTGCTTGAAGAAGGTGTCTTCCAGAAACTGGCAGTAGGACTGGGAGTTGAGCTTGACTCCATCCTCAACCCGAAAAGGCCCCACAAGCTCATCTTTGATGATACCAGCCCAAACCAGTACTCCACCTCCACCTTGCTGGCGTCTGAGTCGGACTGGAGCTCTCTGCCCTTTACCAATCCAGCCACGGGCCCATCCATCTGGCCCATCAAGACTCACTCTCATTTCATCAGTCCATAAAACCTTAGAAAAATCAGTCTTGAGATATTTCTTGGCCCAGTCTTGACGTTTCAGCTTGTGTGTCTTGTTCAGTGGTGGTCGTCTTTCAGCCTTTCTTACCTTGGCCATGTCTCTGAGTATTGCACACCTTGTGCTTTTGGGCACTCCAGTGATGTTGCAGCTCTGAAATATGGCCAAACTGGTGGCAAGTGGCATCTTGGCAGCTGCACACTTGACTTTTCTCAGTTCATGGGCAGTTATTTTGCGCCTTGGTTTCTCCACACGCTTCTTGCGACCCTGTTGACTATTTTGAATGAAACGCTTGATTGTTCGATGATCCCGCTTCAAAAGCTTTGCAATTTTAAGAGTGCTGCATCCCTCTGCAAGATATCTCACTATTTTTGACTTTTCTGAGCCTGTCAAGTCCTTCTTTTGACCCATTTTGACAAAGGAAAGGAAGTTGCCTAATAATTATGCACACCTGATATAGGGTGTTGATGTCATTAGACCACACCCCTTCTCATTACAGAGATGAACATCACCTAATATGCTTAATTGGTAGTAGGCTTACGAGCCTATACAGCTTGGAGTAAGACAACATGCATAAAGAGGATGATGTGGTCAAAATACTCATTTGCCTAATAATTCTGCACTCCCTGTATGTGTGTGCATTGAGTTTAAGAGATGCATTGTGTTTCTGTGTGTATGTAAGAAAAGCAGTGTGTGTGTGTTTGCATTGTCTGTTTCTGTGTATGTGTGCAAAGGATGCATTGTCTTTGTGTGGGGGTTGCATTGTGTGTGTGTGTTACGGATGCATTGTGTGTTTCTCTGTGTGTAAGGGAAGCATGTTGTGTTTCTGTGTATGTATAGGGATGCATTGTGTGTTTCTGTGTACTATGTGTGTGCATAGTGTGAAAGAGCTCCTTGTCTTGCCCCCTGTCCTATAGAGCTGTCCCATCTGTCCTTTAGAGCTTCTTAACCCTCCTACTTCTTCTTACTCCCCCTTCTTCTTCTTCTTACACCCCCCTTCTTCTTACCCCCTTCTTCTTCTTACCCCCTTCTTCTTCTTACTCCCCCTTCTTCTTCTTACTCCCCCTTCTTCTTACTCCCCCCTCTTCTTCTTACTCCCCCCCTCTTCTTCTTACTTCCCCCTCTCCTTCTTACTCCCCACTCTTCTTACTCCCCACTCTTCTTACTCCCCCTTCTTCTTACCCCCCTCTTTTTCTTATCTCCCCTCCTTCTTACTCCCCCTCTCCCTCTTCTTACTCCCCCTCCCCTTCCCCCCTCTTTTTCTTATCTCCCCTCCTTCTTACTTCCCCCTCTTCTTTTTACTCCCCCTTCTTCTTCTTCTTACTCCCCCTTCTTCTTCTTCTTCTTCTTACTCCCCACTCTTCTTACTCCCCCCTATTTTTCTTACTCCCCCTTCTTCTTCTTACCCCCTTCTTTTTCTTATCTCCCCTCCTTCTTACTCCCCCCTCCCCCTCTTCTTATTCCCCTTCCCCCTCTTCTTCCCCCCTTTTTCTTATCTCCCCTCCTTCTTACTGCCCCCTCTTCTTACTCCCCCTCCCCTCTTCTTACTCCCCCTCCCCTCTTCTTACTCCCCCTCCCTCTCCTTACTCCCTCTCCCTCTCCCCCTCTTCTTACTCTCCCCCCTCCCCTCCTCTTACTCCCCCCTCACTCTCCCCCTCCCCTCCCCTCTTCTTACTCTCCCCCTCCCCTCTTCTTATTCCCCCACCTCCCCTCTTACTCCCCCACCTCCCCTCTTACTCCCCCCTCCCCTCTTCTTATTCCCCCCTCCCCTCTTCTTATTCCCCCACCTCCCCTCTTCTTATTCCCCCACCTCCCCTCTTCTTATTCCCCCACCTCCCCTCTTCTTATCCCACCCCTCCCCCCTCTTCTTTTTCGCCCCCCCCTCCCCTCTTCTTATTCACCCCCCTCTCCCCTCTTCTGATTCCCCCCTCTTCTTATTCCCCCCTCTCCCCTCTTTTTATTCCCCCCCCTTTCCATCTTCTTACTCCCCCCCCCCCTCCCCCTCTTTTTCTTACCCCCTCCCCTGTAGCGTGGCCGAGCTGCTTTCCGGTCCGCGGTGCCCGGCCGGAGTGATGGGAAGGTGCACGCTCAGTGTGCACTTCCTGTCAGTCCGGCCGGTTACAGGAAACAGAAACTCCACGCGGAACAGGAGTTTCTGTTTCCTGTAACCGGCCGGACTGACAGGAAGGTGCACACTGTGCACCTTCCTATCACTCCGGCCGGGCACCGCGGACCGGAGACCAGCTCGGCCACGCTACAGGGGAGGGGAGGGAGGAAAAAGCTGCTGCAGCCGTCTGAGCGCTCTTTGCAGAGCGCTCAGCGGCTGCAGCATTTAAAGGGCCGGCACGCCGCGGCCGGTCCTAAAAGAATTTCGGGCGGCCTGGGGGGCAATTGCCTCCCTGCCCCCCGGCCCAGCCCGCCCCTGGCGAGACATGATGTCCCAGATGTGCTCAATTGGATTCAGGTCTGGGGAATGGGCGGGCCAGTCCATAGCATCAATGCCTTCGTCTTGCAGGAACTGCTGACACACTCCAGCCACATGAGGTCTAGCATTGTCTTGCATTAGGAGGAACCAGGGGGCAACCGCTCCAGCATATGGTCTCACAAGGGGTCTGAGGATCTCATCTCGGTACCTAATGGCAGTTCGGCTACCTCTGGCGAGCACATGGAGGGCTGTGCGGCCCCCCAAAGAAATGCCACCCCTACACCATTACTAACCCACTGCCAAACCGGTCATGCTGGAGGATGTTGCAGGCAGCAGAACGTTCTCCACAGCGTCTCCAGACTCTGTCACACCTGTCACATGTGCTCAGTGTGAACCTGCTTTCATCTGTGAAGAGCACAGGGCGCCAGTGGCGAATTTGCCAATCTTGGTGTCCTCTGGCAAATGCCAAACGTCCTGCACGGTGTTGGGCTGTAAGCACAACCCCCACCTGTGGACGTCTGGCCCTCATACCACCCTCATGGAGTCTGTTTCTGACCGTTTGAGCAGACACATGCACATTTGTGGCCTTTGTGGCCATTTTGCAGGGCTCTGGCAGTGCTCCTCCTGTTTCTCCTTGCACAAAGGCGGAGGTTGCAGTCCTGATGCTGGGTTGTTGCCCTCCACGGCCTCCTCCATGTCTCCTGATGTACTGGCCTGCCTCCTGGTAGCGCCTCCATGCTATGGACACTACGCTGTCACTCACAGCAATCCTTCTTGCCACAGCTCGCATTGATGTGCTATCCTGGATGAGCTGCACTACCTGAGCCACTTGTGTGGGTTGTAGACTGCGTCTCATGCTACCACTAGAGTGAAAGCACCGCCAGCATTCCAAAGTGACCAAAACATCAGCCAGGAAGCATAGGAACTGAGAAGTGGTCTGTGGTCACCACCTGCAGAACCACTCCTTTATTGGGGGTGTCTTGCTAATTGCCTATAATTTCCACCTGTTGTCTATCCCATTTGCACAACAGCATGTGAAATTGATTGTCACTCAGTGTTGCTTCCTAAGTGGACAGTTTGATTTCACAATATATGCATAATATATTATTACATATATATATTCTGCAGTACACTGATACACTGCCATTTGGTTTACAGATCAAGGTGAGAAAAGTAACCAAAACAGGGAAAAAGGAGCAGTAAAACAATAATCTATATTTATATATTTAATAAACATATGATATAGAGAGATGTTTTACTACTTCTTTTTCCCCTCAACTGGTCACTTTTCTGTGACTGTCTTCTGGCCATCAATCAACTTTTTTCCCAATCAATTATCTCTGTTTTTTGCCACCATGAGTGAAATGCATGCAACCTGAAAACATGCTCGTACATTGTGCTTTTTGTTTGGTTGAGGTACATAACGATCTCTCGATCAGCCCAAAGCAGAGGAACTGCAGTCCAACACTGGTTGGAGGGAAAGTACCAGAGAAATAAAGTCCCTATAACCAATTCAATGGGTAAATTACAAAAAAAACGTATGAGGATACATTTATACATGCTACTATAAACCCTAATTGAAATGTCTAAAACATACTTTTGTATGATAAAGTATATAATTTAAGAAAAATCTATGTGATAAAAAATAAAATAAACTCAAGTAGACTAAGAATTTAAGTATTACCTAAGTAACATATAAGCGACATATAAATACAGATGTATGTTGTTTATGAATGACAAAGTAAGCATACTGACCGTGGCATACTTGGCATACAGAATGCAATTTCCTGGTAATGAGAAAATGTAAGCCACCAGGTGGTGCAATAGAGATGGCCAATTGAACAAATGTTGACTGGGAAATGGTGAGCTTACACAGATATAAAGAACATACTTCAGCAATCACAGGCAACTATTTGACATCCTTTCTGGTAAAATATGTTATAAATAAATGAAGCGTACACTTCTTTACTGTGTCTGAAATCATATCAGGAAAAATAATATTACAACAACACACCTGGAGCTTTAAACTAAACAAATAAATATCTAATCAATAAACTTGTAAATCTATGATGTATCTTGATTACCAAGCAGGTAGACATGCACCTGAATTGTTACCTCACAGCTTCTCTTTGACCATACCTAATCAAATCTATGTTTATCGTTCAAGGAAAAATTGGTCAAAGCAACAATTTGGTCCAGCACACCTCTTTTTTTTCCAGCGATCAGCACTCCAATTTATTAGGTAAAAATACACAGAGAGTGTTTTTATCCAAGACATTATAGTGCTGGTCACAGAAAAAAGAAGAGGTATCCTGGACCAAATTGTTGCTTTTGACACATGTAAAGGCTTGGCCTGCAGTTGTGGGAGGGGCATGTTACCCTATTTAAACCCCCTACTCACCTTCCTCCGTCCCGTACATAGTTTAGCGACTCGCATGTCGCTATTTCCGGTCACCATCTGCTTCCCTCGTGGTTCTCCTTACCTGGCCTGCCGTTTTCCCCTGCTGGTTTTGCTCCGTCCACGGTCATTTCTGGGCTCTGCTCCGGTTGGCTGTCTTTTCCAGTCCAACTCTTCTGTTGCTGTGAGTTTTCTTACCTCATTCGGGAGCTTTTTCTTTCCCCTCGTTGCTGTTGCCCGCCTGGTTCGCATGGTTCCGGGTTCAGGGCTATCTGGCGTGCGCCTGGTTTTCCCGAACGGCCCCTCTCTGGATGTGCGCGTGGCGTGGTGGGGATGGTTCTGCGCGTTGCTCCCGTGCTGCTTCGTCTGGCTGTGCGTTGTGGGAGCTCTGGTCCTCCGGCTCTTATCTGAGTGCGGAGCAAGGTGTTTGTAATTGCTACTTTTGGTTTTCCTAGGAATCGACTTTCATTAAGCAGTGTCGGTTATCTTTTAACGCAATAGTCAATCACGAACGATAAGGTGACAGTTATACATCGAGAGAGACACACGGACATATTTAAGAGCAAACAGGATATTTTTAGATAGAAGGTACATACAGGGGGTAGGTATACTCAAGATTACGAACCCCTATAGTATGTGGAGTATTTGTATTGTTACTGTGTAGAGAAATCACGGTGTTGAGGGAGTTTCACTGTTTTTTATTGTATATACACTTTCTGAGGTCCTATTCACTTTTGTTTGTTATAGTTTATACTCAAACTTTGCTTTAAGATAATTAAATATAACACAACTGCCTATATAAGGTTTTTAAAGAGATTTTGCATTACATAAACCATTTCTCCTAATTTTTGAACCATAAAACAGATTGTTAAAGGAGCATGCAATTTGGAAGCAAGACCCTAGTGCATGCTGGGAAATGATGGTGTAATGTGTGAGTTTCACTAACTAGCGACTTCAGCAGAGAATTAATATTTTACTATTCCTAAACACATCATAAAACAAAACATTAATCAAAAAAAAAAGTTAACACTGCACATTATTTGTAAAAACTATTTTCATACATGGGACATTGCTTTGCAGACACAAGTCTAATTTAACCCTTTGAGTACCGGAAGTGGAGTGCGGCATACAGCGTAATATACTTTATTTAACTCTCTGCACTCTACAGGATTAATGAAAGATCTAATCTGTCTGCTGGAAGCACTTTATAAAAAAAAAAAAAAATGCCCCTGCGTGTCTGTTTGGATGCGCGTGGATGTGGTGCGAGCCCTGAGCCGGTTCACTCGTTCCGTATGCGCGGCTCCGTGGCTATGTGGGTTACTCAGTTGACGTTTGCTATCAATCTAGCCCCTTTTTACGAGCCCCGTGAGCTTTTCACACGAATGCGCATTCTTTTTCTCCTTTCCTACTTGCGTTTTCTATACACCCTGACCACCTGGCCTCCGGCGGGCTCACTCTGCCCTCCAGCTACGGTCAGCCCATTGGTTTCCTCCTCGCACCCGGCCCCCTCTTTTCTTTTCACTCGCACTGTACGTCCCCTCTCTCACACGTTTTCCTTCCCTCTTAGTTAGCTGTTGCTGCCTGTCAGGGCCCTAGGTGTCCACTAGTGGTAATTTCCCCCTGGCTTCTTCGCCTTAGGTTAGTGGTCCCGCGAGGCCAACACCCATCCTCATACTCGGAGGTACTACGCCCCTCAGGCCAAATCATAGTTAGTCGCCTCGCATTGTGGCATAGAGAGGGCCTCATCTGTCACTCCCATTCTATCTTATGTTTAACTGTCACCGAGAGGTCGACACCCCGCCACAACGTCAGTGGCCACGATATCCCCTCGCGCCAACGCATAGAGCCTCTCATGCCGCTTGGCATCTAGCAGGGCCTCACCTGTCACCAAACCTAGTGTTAATTGTTTCGCCTTTTTGACTTAGCTAGCATGCCAGCACTCTCACACACTCTCACACACAGTCACTCTGGGTCTCGTGACCCTCGTGGGGTTTACACCACCACGGTTTCTGTTACCTCGCTCCATTCAGCCTGTCCGCCTGGACTCTGACGTGCTTACTCTGCTTTGGTTACGATCGGCTCCACGGTATTTCCTCGTTCACACTCACGTTTCGATACACGTTTAGCGGATACGTCCTCTCTAACACTACCTCACACTACCCTCTTCGTTAGCTGTGGCTGGCTGTCAGGGCCCTAGGTGTCCACTAGTTGTAATTCCCCCGGGCTTCCTCGCCTAAGGTTAGTGGTCCCGCGAGGCCAACACCCATCCTCATACTCGGAGGTACTACGCCCCTCGGGCCAAATTATAGTTAGTTGCCTCGCATTGTGGCATAGAGAGGGCCTCACCTGTCACTCCCATTCTATCTTATGTTTAACTGTCACCGAGAGGCCAACACCCCGCCACAACGTTCAGTGGCCACGATTTCCCCTCGCGTCAAATCATAGATAGAGCCTCTCACGCCGCTTGGCATCTAGCAGGGCCTCAACTGTCACCAATCCTAGTTTTAATTGTTTCGCCTTTTTTGGCATTAGCTAGTATGCCAGCACCAGCACGCACATGCACACACACACTTTCACACACACACGCGCACATTGGGTCGCTTATGCGATGTTTATTCGTCTCTTTTTTCTAGCAGGTCTCTGCTGCTAGGCCTAGGTGTGGTATTTTCCTACCGGGCTCTCTGGCTGGGTCGGGTTCTCATCACGCCATTGAGTTTCGGCTCCTACCTTCCTTTTTTGTGCTCTGGGCGCTTTGTTGCGGTTCTCATGATTCCGCTTATCCCCCCCCCGCAGCCTTCCAGTCAGCTGTACTCTCAGTGTTTGTCCACCTCTACAGGTAACGCTACATTCGTCTATAGGGCGGTGTCAGATGGCAGTTTAGGGTCCCTGGCATCTGCCGCTTTGGCTGGTCCCGAACCGGACTTCCATTTTCGTGCGATCGGTCCTGTGCCTCCTCTATGCATTCCATGTATCTCTGCCTACGACCTCTCCCGTAGCCGCTACCATTCCCGGAGTTTCGAGGCCTGATCGCGGGTTGCAAGCCTTGTGGCTCGTGGTCGCCATCTTTCACGCCAGAGCTCTCACTCTCACTTATAGCGTTACTGTCTCTGTTGATGTGTCGTCTGCGATTGATTTTCTTATTGTTTTTTGCCACCTCTTACTTACATCACTCTACCTATCCAGTCTACAACTTCACATCTTGTACAGGTTTCAATTCACCCAGTTTCATGTTACTCATACCAGACTTTATTTCCATACTCAAGGTGTTTTTCAGGTTCCGGGAATCTTCAATCTCCAGATTTCCCATCAACATCCAAGTATTTCGATCACTATCAGACCTAATTATGCTTGTCATCACGAACCGAGCATCACCCTTTCAATGTAGGGCGATATCCACTTGATCCAAGGATAAATCTGACTGCCATTCTGGGGTCAAGAAGGAATTTGTCCCTAGCTTGTTGCAAATTGGAAAGCGCTTCAAACTGGGTTTTTCGCCTTTTTTTGGATCAACCATTTAATCACAACTGTGAGGTAGGCCAGAATTGGGGGTCGCTGGTCTCTTTTTCAGCTAGGTATCTATGTAATCTAGTTGTCGAGCCACAATACCTGCTTTCACAGTTTCTTGTGGTCCCTCTCTTTTTCTTACAGTCACACATCATCTTGCAGCATGGTCTCAGGAAATCTCACCTATTCATGCAGCCTATTCATTACCTTCTCTACCCCACACTTAGTCTGCCCTAGATGGCCAACATGTGTAATATACCTTACTTCCCCTTGCACAATTTAGAGTACTGTTTAAAGTGCCGGGCACTTATTTGCTCGGCTAGGCAATTTAACCCCTTAAGGACCCATGACATGTGAGACATGTCATGATTCCCTTTTATTCCAGAAGTTTGGTCCTTAAGGGGTTAAGGTTTTGTTGATTGTTTTAGGTTTCTGACAGGTATCTATTTTTGCCCTCTTTTATTACAGGCCTGCCTCGACGTCAGTTCCGGCACACCTCAACCGACTTTTTTCCTATACGGCCTTATTTTCCCCTCACACAAACACTGTTTGCTATGTGTAAGTGAGTGCTGGCGGCTCATTCTTTTCTATATTAATGAATAACTAGTATCATTATAAAATACAAATATGAACGTATTCTTGATTGCATGGCAGTTGAAAAAGTATATAGCATGCTATAATGACAGTCACTTTTAAAACATCTGTTATCTTTAATCTTGTAGCCAAGCTTAGGAAATATCTACTTATACCCAACGTCATTAGATTTGGCAGCTGTTTTCCATGGCTCTGGCCAAAAGCCATCTTCTCTGGATGTATTGGTATGCTGGACTGAGCTGTAACTTGTAAGAGGACTGGGCACAGGTATGAGGTACAAAGCAGGTTTATTGGATAAGATACAATAACAATATTTCTGCATGATAAAGGCTCTTTTTTAACTATAGAGTTGTTATCATTTATCACCCAATAAACCTGCTCTAAACCTATTTCCTGTGCCCAGTCCTCTTACAAGTTACAACTTATCATGGGAGTTTTGTCACTTTTGGGCCAGAGGCACAATTGGAGTGCCTTTATATGTGCCCCTACCCTCATCTCTATTTGCATGCATGCCTGAGCCCACCTTGCATGGTGAGTTTACACAGATATAAAGGACACACTTCACAGTCAATTTTGACTAAGAAGAACAGTATTTGGGGCTCTCTGTCAATTTTTTTTGCTTGCTTTCATATACTTTTCTGCCTCTTTCAGATTCATCCATGATAAGAAAAACACTTTATTTTGCCAAAGTAACCCTACTTCAGAAGAATGTTACATAGTTACATAGCTGAAAAGAGACTTGCGTCCATCAAGTTCTGCCTTCCTCACATATGTTTTTGCAACAAACTAGGAAAAAAAATCCTTCTTGACCACAAAATAGCAGTCAGATGTCCATATCCTTATTGCTCTTACTGTAAAAAAAACTTTTCTTTGCCTTAGATGAAATCTCCTTTCTTCCAGCCTAAATGTGTGACTTTGTGTCCTATGTATAGCCCTGATTATACATAGGACACGAGGCCACACATTTAGGCTGGAAGTAATTGTACATCCGTTCTTGGTTTTATTTACTGATGGTACTACGAAATGTATGGGAAACTGCAATTCACTGGGAGTAAACATTTTTTCTTCTTATTGATATCTTCCAATCACTCATAGTTTTCAACCTAACTGGAAGGTTAGACATCAATCTTATACAGAAATTGCCATTCTATCTTATAATGATCTGCAAATGGAAGTGGTTAGACACAATGCAATTTCTCACATTATTATAGCATAACACGTCTTGGAGAGTATGTATAATATTGCGTATGTGTGTATATTATATATATATATATATATATATATATATATATATATATATAATATTGTTTATAAACTATATCCAGTAAATGATTAATACTTTTCTTTTTTTTCTATGGAATGTAGCTATAGAATATTATGATGTTTCTGAGGCATATGTTTGTGATTTTACTAGAACTCACTAAAACCTCTTTATGCAAAAAACTTTTTAAGAGTTTATTGTAATTTATGTATTTTGTTCCTCTCCATATTTTGCTGCACCTGTTCTTGATTTTGTTTACTGATCATACTTGGAAAAATGATAGAAATTCACTGGAGGCAGACCTAGCTCTTTTTGTATTGATTGAATAATTTTTCCATTATTTGTTTAAATTTTAATGTAACTCGACGGTATGGTATGAATCTGTAAGGCATAAATTGTCATTCTCTCTTTTAATGATCTCCAGATTGAAGATGTGCTGTTCATAACAGGGAGCAATATAAATACTAAACCACTGATTTATCAAATAATAATTACTGTCCACGTGTATGAAGAAAAATAATTTACGCACTGTAATTGGCCTATCTAGGGAGGAAGCCAGTCCATTTATAACTATAACTGCAATTAATTTTTTTCCAAAATATTTTCTTTCTCACTTTTTCCTTTTTCAAGTTTAACACCTCCCTATGTATGTAAGTTGTGTAAGTCACAAACTTAGCACTCATAAACTTAAGCACAGCTCCCGAGACAGACGCTTCCTTAGCCAGGCTACAAGGAAATCCACCTTTCTTTTGTTTGTTAAAAACATATCTCATAGTAAGGACATTCATTGAGCATAAATGCCATGGTTATGGTTTGTAGATGATTTATGAAGTACCTACCTTAACCCCTTAAGGACCAAACTTCTGGAATAAAAGGGAATCGTGTCATGTGTCCTTAAGGGGTTAAAAGAACATTATAAGGTTAGAAATATAAATGTGTAATCCTGACTCTATAGTGTTAAAAATGAAATTTAGGTCTCTTGCCCCCCTTAAAAATTGTTAAAACTCACCTTTATTTGTAGAAACAGCAATGTTTTGATTAAAGGGTTTAACCATATCTCCCAAGTATCCATATTTAGGAGGAACAGTCCCTATTTTGGGCGCAAACCCTTCTGTCCATCTTTTCTAGGAGATCCATATTATTGGTATGTCTGAGTGTATAACAGAGCTCCACATCAATAATACTGAGTATTTTGCCTTTAACCCCTTAAGGACCGGACTGTTTTTGCGATGTTGTACATTTGCGACCAGGCATCTTTTTACACTTTTGTGGTGTTTGTGTTTAGCTGTAATTTTCCGCTCTCTCATTTACTGTTCCCATACAAATTATATATTGTTTTTTCAGGACAAAAGGGGCTTTCTTTACATACCATTATTTATATAATCTCATGTAATTTAATTTAAAAAAAATGAAAAAATATGATGAAAAATTGAAAACAATACTTTTACTCATCTACAAAAGCGAATGAAAAAAACTGCTAAATAGATTCAAAATTTTGTCCTGAGTCTAAAAATACCCAGTGTTTACATGCTTTTTGCTATTTTTTTTGCATGTTATAGGGCTATAAGTACAAGTAGGATTTTGCGGTTTCAAAACATACATTTTTAAAATGTATCAATAGTGACATTGTAACACTATTATCTGTCATAAATCGCTGAATAACACCCCACATGTACATATTTTTTTTAAAGTAGACAACCCAGGGTATTCAATATGGGGTATGTCCAGACTTTTTTAGTAGCCACTTAGTCGCAAAACACTGGCCAAAGTTAGCGTTCATATTTGTTTGTGTGTGAAAAAAGTTAGCGTTCATATTTGTTTGTGTGTGAAAAAAGTAAAAAACTAAATTGAACGCTAATTTTGGCCAGTGTTTGTGACTAAGTGGCTACTAAAAAAGACTGGACATACCCCATTTGCAATACCTTGGGTTGTCTTCTTTTGCAAATGGTATGCCATCATGGGGGTAATTCTCATTCCTGGGCTACCATACGCTCT
Organism: Pelobates fuscus; assembly: GCF_036172605.1. Classification (NCBI taxonomy): domain Eukaryota; kingdom Metazoa; phylum Chordata; class Amphibia; order Anura; family Pelobatidae; genus Pelobates; species Pelobates fuscus. Next base: position 220,204,684 of record NC_086318.1, on the reverse strand, counting down.
CAAAGGCAACGTCACCAACCTGGCCATTTTCAATGTAAAAATATTTGACCCATATATTTGACCCTGTAACTTTCAAAAACGCTATAAAACCTGTACATGGGGGGTACTGTTATACTCGGGAGACTTTGCTGAACACAAATATTAGTGTTTCAAAACTGGAAAATGTATCACAACAATTATATCATCAGTAAAAGTGCTGTTTGTGTGTGAAAAATGCAAAAAAGTCACTTTCACTGACTATCATCGCTGTGATATGTTTTACTGTTTTGAATCACTAATATTTGTGTTCAGCAAAGTCTCCCGAGTAAAACAGTACCCCCCATGTACAGGTTTTAGGGTGTCGTAGAACGTTACAGGGTAAAATACAGTGCTAGCAAATTAAATTCTCTGGACTTTCGGCCTGGGTTGGCAGGCAGGTCCCTTAAATTGCAATCAATAAAATAACTTAATTATGTAAAAATATTACATAAATACGCACGTAGAATTTAAATATATATGCATATTTATATATTTGAAGTCTACGTGTATATTTATATAATTATTTATGTAATTTTGTATATGGACATATGAATAGTTCGTATTCTTTTTATTTATTTATATATACATAGATATATATACAATTTCATTCTAAGTGTATTTTGATATATATATATAATAGTATAGATATATAATTTAAAAAAAAAAAATTTATTACTATTTTTACATGTTTAATTTAATTTAAATTACTTATTATTTGTATTTTGTAATAATATATATATATACAATATATATAGTTATTATATATATTATATATATACGTGTGTAATTTAATTATAAGTGTATTTTTATATTAATATATGTACAGATTAATATAAAAATACACTTAGCATGACATTATATATATATGATATATAGACGTATATTATATACATATAATATACGTCTATATATCATATATATACACATATATAATAATAATTTTTTTTTATTAACATTAACTTTATTTTTATTTTTTTTTATGATTTTACATTAGCAGGGAGACTGCCTGTCAGCACAGACAGTCCCCCTGCAGGCAGACAGATGGACACCTATTGTGACCATGTGGTCGCCCTGTTGGGCGATCACATAGCCACAGGGGTCCTAATCCGCCATGGGGAGACTGTCTGGGCTGCAGGCAGTCTCCCCACAACGGGAGCACCGCCGATCGCCGCCGGGGGAATGACGGCGATCGGGTAAGTACATCTTAAATTTAGGACGGTTCAGGACCGTCGTCGGTCGGCAAGGCAAAAATGCCGATGACGGTCCTGAACCGTCCTGCGTCCTTAAGGTTTTTTTTTATGATTTTACATTAGCAGGGAGACTGCCTGTCAGCACAGACAGTCCCCCTGCAGGCAGACAGATGGACACCTATTGTGACCATGTGGTCGCCCTGTTGGGCGATCACATGGCCACAGGGGTCCTAATCCGCCATGGGGAGACTGTCTGGGCTGCAGGCAGTCTCCCCACAACGGGAGCACCGCCGATCGCCGCCGGGGGAATGACGGCGATCGGGTAAGTACATCTTAAATTTAGGACGGTTCAGGACCGTCGTCGGTCGGCAAGGCAAAAATGCCGATGACGGTCCTGAACCGTCCTGCGTCCTTAAGGTTTTTTTTTATGATTTTACATTAGCAGGGAGACTGCCTGTCAGCACAGACAGTCCCCCTGCAGGCAGACAGATGGACACCTATTGTGACCATGTGGTCGCCCTGTTGGGCGATCACATGGCCACAGGGGTCCTAATCCGCCATGGGGAGACTGTCTGGGCTGCAGGCAGTCTCCCCACAACGGGAGCACCGCCGATCGCCGCCGGGGCAATGATGGCGATCGGGTAAGTACATCTTAAATTTAGGACGGTTCAGGACCGTCGTCGGTCGGCAAGGCAAAAATGCCGATGACGGTCCTGAACCGTCCTGCGTCCTTAAGGGGTTAAACTACAATAAATGCAGTTAGAAATCAGTTTGTGTAGCTATGATACCTTGTTTTGTTCTAAATTACATTTTAGTTGCATACATTTTTATTAGTAAGTAACCTAACTATTTTAAAACAGCCCTTCATATGTATGTGGACTTCATACTCAAATGCAGATATTGTTTTTATATTATGTTTACATTTTTAGTAAGCTGTACTGCTAGTAATGCCTTCAGAGTTCTTGCAGATCCCAATAAGCAAGGTATTTGACCATTTGTATCTATATGTAAATATTTGGCACATTTACTGTATGAGAGAAAAATAGCATTTTTACTTGTATACTGACATTTAGATCCTGTCTGACATATTGCAAGATAAAGGACACTGTATACTGTCTAAAACATGGGTCGTCAACCTGGTCCCTACCGCCCACTAGTGGGCGTTTCAGGATTCCAGGTGGGCGGTAGAGATTTCCAGGTTGATCGGGTGGGCGGGTGCGAGCCGGCGGTACCCGTGCGACTGGGTACCGCTTTGACCATTTGCGGCTCCGGCCCGCGCGGTAAACCGCCGGGGCCGCCTTCCAAAGTGTCCATCGGGTGGCCCATGCTGTCAGGGCCACCCGATGGATGCGGATTGTAAGGGGGCCCGGTCAGCGCTGGGCGCTTTAACAGCGTGACCGGGCCCCCTGTGATGACATCACAGAGCTGGGAGGAAGTGATTCCCCGGTCACTCCTCCCAGCTAACACTGAGAGCCGCGCGGGAGGAAGCAGAGGGAGTCAGAGTGGGAACTCTGACTCCCATCCACCTGAGCCACCACTGGACCCCAAGGAAAAGTCACCCTCCTGCACCTTAAAGGTAGGAAACAGGAGGGTGACTTAAATATAATGTGTGTGTTTGTTTGTGTGTGTTTCTTTGTAGGTATGTCTTGTGTGTGTGTGTGTCTTTGTATATCTTGTGTGTGTGTCTGTCTGTATGTCTTGTGTATGTGTCTGTCTGTATATATGTGTGTCTTGTCTTTGTATGTATGTGTCATTGTATTTGTGTCTTATGTGTGTGTCTATGTATGTCTTATGTGTGTGTGTGTGTGCATGTCTGTATGTGTATGTTTGTATGTGTGTCTGTTTGTATGTATGTGTGTGTGTATGTGTGCCTGTCTGTGTGCCTGTCTGTGTCTTTGTGTGTGTTTGAATGTGTGTCTGTATGTGTGTATGTGTGCCTGTCTGTGTGTCTGTATGTGTCCTATGTGTGTCTTGTGTGTGTGTGTCTTGTGTGTGTGTCTTGTGTGTGTGTGTCTTGTGTGTGTGTCTTGTGTGTGTGTGTGTCTGTTTGTATGTGTGCCTGTCTTTTTGTATGTGTGTCTTGTGTGTGTGTGTGTGTGTCTTGTATGTGTGTATGTGTGTGTGTGTCTTGTATGTGTGTCTGTATGTGTGTCTTTTGTGTGTGTGTATGTATGTGTGTCTTGTGTGTGTATTTGTGTGTGTCTTGTGTGTGTGTCTTGTATGTGTGCCTGTCTGTTTTAGTGGACTATAGTAAGTGGGCTACCTAGCTTAGCCTTCCTACTGGGCATTGCTATAAGGAAGGTTAAACAATAGAAAAAAGGGGAAAAAAAGGTGGGGAGGGGAATTGAGGAGGGAGAGGAGATGAGCTGACGCACAAATGAGAAATCATATTATGCGAAAACTGAGAAGTCGTCTGAATATCACTGAAAGAGACCTTCGTTTGTTCCTTACGAAAATCGAACCAGATATCAAATATTTAGTCTCGCAGCATCAACCTCAAGGATCTCATTAATCACTAGTAGAGGTAATTTCAATTTACTTTATTGTTTTCTCATTAAACTTTATAAAGTTAAAAGCCTTATAAACCTGCATTAAGTAGAAATAAAAAGATAAATGTACGTACATTTATTTTTTTTAAAACACCCTCCTTTCTTAAAAATATTCTGCATTTGCGCGAAAACTGGTGGGCGGTAAGGAAATTTTTTTAACCAAAAAGATGCATTAGTGGGCGGTAGGTAGAAAAAGGTTGACTACCACTGGTCTAAAACAACAAAAAAAGAATGAATAAGTAAAAAATAATAATTGTGTAAATTTATATAATTTTTATTTTAAAAGTTGTCTCTAAAGCAAACTATATAAAAATGGCTGTGTTGTGACATGCTTATGGTCTAGCTATGTATATTTGCTTCAAATAAATGGTATGCTAATATTTTTTTTAAATAGGAAAGTGCTTGGTAGTGAAGAGGTTAAAGGACCACTATAGTGCCAGGAAAACACTCGTTTTCCTGGCACTATAGTGCCCTGAGGGTGCCCCCACCCTCAGGGACCCCCTCCTGCCGGGCTCTGGAGAGAGGAAGGGGTTAAACTTACCTCTTTTTCCAGTGCCGGGTGGGGAGCTTTCCTCCTCCTCTCCTTCTTCCTTGCGACGTCATCGGCTGAATGCGCATGTGATGTAGATTAATTTAAAAATAAACAAATATGTTTAAATGTCTATCTGCTCCTGTCCAAATCTGAGATGATTAAATTGCGTATACGCAGAAGTAAATTCACACTGACACACGGAGTTCAGGTTAAAATAACTTCGAGGAAATTTAATGGCATCTGATTAAAAGCGGGCTCGCAGACCCTTATAAGAGTGAAATTGCATCATCATTGAATATCAAGATAACAACAAATAAACATCGTTAATTGGATTAAGTGTTAAGTGGTTATGTCAATGTCCACCCATCAATATTATTAATTGGCTCAAGAACTAAGTGGTTAGCTAGGTGTCCTCCCACCGGGAGGTGGCGTTATTCTGGACACGGGTGTGGACAGATGGCTCAAGCGCCATTTTACCCAGCACGAGGCTTGCTCGGTGAGAAGGGGGGGCTTGGGCGTCATTTTGGGTAGTTAGTGATGTCAGACTCGTGGTCAGGTTCAGGGTCTTTTTTATGAAAGAACATTTCATACAAGCGGTTTCTCATGGCCTAGCTATAGTATACTTTGTTGCATGTTACAGGAACTTGATAATTCCGGTGTTAGTCATGTCCTTCTAGAAAATACAGTCTCTATTCATTAGACTAAATGCTGTTAGGAGATTCTGTCATGTAATGGAGTTAAAATGGAGAATCTGTCATGTAATGAGGTTAAAATGGAGTTAGTACAAAAATTCAACACAGGTTTAATAAAGGTTTTTTAATAATTCTACATCACATGCGCGGCAGGAGCCGCGCGCGCATTCAGCCGGTCGCATAGGAAAGCATTTACAATGCTTTCCTATGGACGCTTGCGTGCTCTCACTGTGATTTTCACAGTGAGAATCACGCAAGCGCCTCTAGCGGCTGTCAATGAGACAGCCACTAGAGGTTTTGGAGGCTGCATTAACCCTCAGTATAAACATAGCAGTTTCTCTGAAACTGCTATGTTTATAAAAAAAAGGGTTAATCCTAGAGGGACCTGGCACCCAGACCACCTTATTAAGCTGAAGTGGTCTGGGTGCCTTGAGTGGTCCTTTAATGGCTGTTTTTCTGGGATCCATATGAAGTGATTGCTCCTCCAGAAACAAGTCAAACTTGGTTCTTCAATCAAATGCTGCTCGTAGCAGCATTTGATTGGGAGGAGCATGGTGTCTTGCGGAACATCTCGTCCCCAATGCTTCTCTATGACAATGCAGAACACAGAAAAGTCAGCAGGCTTGCTGAGGAAGATGGAGGCAGCGTGAGCAGCTTCCGAGGAGGAGTCTCTATGCTGGAAATAAAATAAGTACACTACAGCTTATTGCATTTGTTCAGGTGAGTAGAATCATTCAATTCAGACTTTTTGCTGTAAACACTGTTTTTTCAGAGAAAATTCAGTGTTTACATTACAGCCTAGTGATAATTTCACTGGCCACTCCTTAGATGGCTGCTAGAGCTGCTTTCTATCTTAGTATTGCCGAGTGTGCATCACAGCATATCCGTTTATCCTCCCTCTGCATGCAGACACTGAACTTTCCTCATAGAGATTCATTGATTCAATTAATCTATATGAGGAGATGCTGATTGGCCAGGGCTCTGTTTGACTTGTGCTGGCTCTGCCCCTGATCTGCCTCCTTCACAGTCTCAGCCAATCCTATGGGGAAGTATTGTGATTGGCTCAGAACAACATTTCTGATGATGTCAGCAGACAGCTTGCTGGTCTGAGGCAGTCAGTGGCAGAGCCAGCAGCTTTAGTCTTGAATACAAGTAAGATGTTACTATATTTAGGGAGGCAAGAGAGGGCTTGATGCTAGTATCAAACAACCGATGGTCCAGTCCTGAAAAAAAAAACGATTGTTATTTTAAGTACTATAGATTCCCTTTACACAACAGGTGAAAGTGGATCATAGTCCCTTAAAGCCTATTAACATAGAGAAAAAAAAAAAAAAAAAACCTATATATATATAGATATATCTGTCTGTCCTTATTTGGAGTACCTTAGCAGGTTATTCACTAAAGTGAGAATTCATAGTGAATTAAAAATTAACTGTAAATTTAAGGCTAAAATAACTGAATTGGCAAAATTCTCTAACTCAGTTATGCTTTCAGTTTGGATAGTTACCTTTCCCCATTCGGTTCCTCTTCTCTCCCTCTGTTCTTCATTTCTTCCTGTCTGCTCTAGTTTTCTTTAAATCTTAAGACAAAAGTATTTGTCTTATGGAGGTTTCCTACGCCTGACCATCTCTGACCAGCAGAGGAACAAAGTGTGCACCGTTTCCTGTGGTCAGAAATTTTTTCCAACAATTCTTATCTTTCCGCCGTTATCTCGCAATGCTTCCTGTCAGTCTTTCCGAACGTCCTGTCATTTTAGGCAGAACGCCAGCGAAACGATCGTGCCGCAAATTATTCGTGCCGCAAATCTAACCAATCAGAGTGCTAGTCATTTTACACAGCGTGGGAAAATTCCAACAAACTTTCCCACAGTGTGTAAAATGACGAGCACTCTAATTAGTTGGATTCCAAGTCAATCAATCAGAATGCTTGTGATCTCGCAATGTTTTCTGTCAGTCTTTTCGAACGTCCTGTCATTTTAGGCAGAACGCCAGTGAAACGATCAAATTTAGTCGTAACAAAATGAGAACAGTTTCGCCATTTGTGTTAGGATGCAATTCGGGACTTTGTTCAGTTCAGAATAGCATTTCGAAGGAATGTAACTCCGATCCTATTCGTGCCGCAAATCCAACCAATCAGAGTGCTAGTCATTTTACACAGCATGGGGAAATTCCAACAAACTTTCCCACGCTGTGTAAAATGACTAGCACTCTCATTAGTTGGATTCCAAGCCAATCAATCAGAGTGCTCTGAGTCAAATTGCAGGGTGTGGGAATGCTTTATAAGCCTTTCCCTGCCCTGCGGAGCTCAGTCTGCGCCATGCCCTCGTCGGGTGAACATGGATTAATTTTTAGCTTTAGGTTTTGTTTTCTTTTTTGCGCTCAGGTTTTTTTTTTTATTTGATAATTTTGACGGGTATTATTTGCCCTTTTTTCAGCCACAAAAATGTTTTAGAATACTTACTAATGGTAAGTATGATTTTTTTCCCCCAGGTATTTAGTTTTATTGTCCCCCCCTCACTATTTATAGGGTGAGGGGGGTAGGTAGGGATTCATTTCATTTTATTTGGGTGGGGGGTGACTGGGGAGGGAGTATTTTTACTCTTAGCCCATGGGTGGGGGCCAGGGGGGTGGACAATAGGTCCCCCTCTTATTGTAATTTAGGGCCCCCACCCGCTGCTCATGGGTGGGGACCGGGGGAGAGGGCAATAGGTCCCCCATTGTCATTAAGGGGCCCCCACCCGCTGCACATGGGTGGGGGTAGGGGGAGGACAATAGGTCCCCCCTTTTTGTACTTTAGGGACACCACACGCCGCTCACGAGTGGGGGTGGTGGGAGGACAATAGGTCCCTCCCTGATTGTTATTGAGGGCCCCCACCAGCTGCTCATGGGTGGGGGGGGGACAGTAGGTCCCCCCCTTTTTGTAATTTAGGGCCCCCACCCGCTGCACATGGGTGGGGGTAGGGGGGAGGACAATAGGTCCCCCCTTTTTGTACTTTAGGGCCCCCACCCGCCGCTCATGAGTGGGGGCTGGCGGGAGGACAATAGGTCCCCCCCGATTGTCATTGAGGGCCCCCACCAGCTGCTCATGGGTGGGGTGGTAGGACAATAGGTCCCCTTATTGCAATTTAGGGCCCCGACCCACCACTCATGGGTGAGGGCTGGGGGGAAGACAATAGGTCCCCACCTTATTGTAATTTAGGGCCGCCACCCGCTGCTCATGGGTGTGGGCTGGGAGGGAGAACAATAGGTCCCCCCATTATCATGAAGGGGCCCCCACCCGCTGTGCATGAGTGGGGGTAGGGGGAGGACAATATGTCCCCCCCTATTGTACTTTAGGGCCTTACCCGATGCTCACGAGTGGGGGCTGGTGGGAGGACAATAGGTCCCCACCTTATTGTAATTTAGGGCCCCCACCCGCTGCTCATGGGTGGGGGCTGGGATGGGTGAGGGCCTGGGGGGGAAGAACAAAGGCCTCCCTTTTGTAATTTATGGCCCCACCTGCTGTTATGGGTGGGGGCAGTGGGTTGGACAATAGGTCCCCCCATTTAGTTGAACGGCCCCCACTCGCAGGCCACACTCTGCCCCCCCGCTAGTTAATAGGATGCTCACTGTTTAGTAGACATGCTTCTACTCGTGACATTTTAATCTCCCTTATGCTAATATGGGGGTCGTATTGACTCCTATAGAGTGAGGGAGGACATGGGGGAGCTTAGAAAGTGGCGGAGAGCACTGCTTTTTTTTTACATGTTACAAGGAGGGAGCTTTGCGCCCCTAGCTCCCTCCTTGTAATAAACTGAACGAACAAACGAACACCGATATTCGGTGTTTGTTTGTTCATCTGACATTTCTATTAATTTCTTCGTCTTTCTGACGAATGAATGAATAGATGAAATTTCCATTCGCATGTACAAGTGTTTAACTGGGCATGTGTGGGAATATCACAGCGCTATCTAGTGTGAGCAGATGACATGTCCCACAGGGACTTCATCTACCCACACGAAGATGGTGGCGCCCAGGACCTAGGGCACAAAATAAAGATAAAAAAATAGGTGGCTAGGGGCACAATTAGATGTAGTGGAGTCGGGAGGGAGGGTTAAAAAAACAAAAAAAAAAACAGCCATGACAGTGCCGCTTTAAGTCTATTAAAAAAGTAATTTAGTAACATGTTTTGCTGCTACTATTGGCCCATGATATATCCAATTGATTTGCCAAACATCTAAAGCACTATAACTTGTTTTGTGAAGAGAGACAACCAGGGTAGTGTAACAAAGACACAGTCAGACAACTGGTTATGTTACTTCCTTGTTGGGTTAGCTCAGTGGCGCTAAACTCAAGTGGAAGCATTTGCTCAGAGCACCTGACTTAAATGCATGCATGCTTTCATTTGGATATTATTTGGTTTTTGAGCAGTGAAATGCCCCTTTAAGTGACACTACCCAGGATATGGTAACTAGTATGGAAAGACATGTAAAAGAGCCCTCTATTACAATTACAGGTAAGAGACTACTACTGATATTATACAAAAGCAGATAACAGCATATTTATTCTAAATAAAGATGATTTTCTAATATAATTTTACACTTTTTCATTTGTTAAATGCTCTAGAACAGGGGTAGGCAACCTTAAGCACTCCAGGTGTTTTGGACTAAATCTCCCATAATGCTTTTAGGGGCATAATGCTGGCAAAGCATCCTGGGAGATGTGGTCCATAATATCTGGAGTGCCAAAGGTTTCCTTTCTCTGCTCTAGAATCTAGCATTCTCCAAAACATTACAATACTTTCTGAGTTTCGTGTGAAGATACTGAGTTCATTTTTTTCGTACATTTACTGCAAACATAAAATTCAACATAGACTACAACACATCAAATGCATTTTACTCATCATACACTATTTACTGTTCTGAATATCAACTTTGTGCACAGCTGGTATCATTCTTGGAACAATTTAGCTATCTTAGAATTGCTCAAGCATTTCATAATCCAGTTTCATTTTTTAGCAGTAGGATCAGAACAAAACCATCCTTTTATGAAATGATAAGTGTTAATACTTGAAGAGCAAACCATAATAAAAACGGTTTTCTTTATCTTCTATGTCTGGGCACCTAGAGTACAGAAGGAAATGTGCGTGCAGATTTGAGAAATTGAATATAGTCTCTGCCAAAGTCTGTAAGTCTGTAACTGTAACTGCCTTTTTGTGCAATGAAGAAAATATATGAAATTTCTGTTTGTAAAGTATAAATGATATATAATATATGTCGACGTACACACAAAGATACCCCATGGTACCTCTAGGTTTTGGTCCTGACTTTAGCAGCCTATTTAATAAGCAGTTCATTGTTAATTGTTTTGAAATTAACAGAGAATATGGAAACATGAGAACCATGAGTTGGGCCCTCCCGGTTTAATAAGGTTAACCCATTTTTTATGCCCTCCCACACCCGAGAGAGACAGATCCCGGAATAGAACATTTGTCTTTCAAAAGATCAAAACATTGTTCAATAATGTAATAATCAATACTGTACCATAACTGTACAATAAAGGGTCATAATGTATACATATATAGTTCTCAAAGACCACTAATAACAGTAATTCTGGAAAAAAAATAGAGTCAACAAATTTGTAAGACTGTCACCAATTTTGTATCTTGAAAAAACAGGTGGGTGTTGGACAGAGTGACTGGACAGGTTGCAACTTCTGGAAGAGGACCCCTGAGGTAGTTTAGCATGCAATCTATCAGGTACAAGAGGGACGAATGGGTGCCATTTGACAAATAAATGCTTGGTAAATGTATATTTTTGTAGGGAAGTATGGATCCTATCTAAAATAAAAGAGCATAGTAAATTTGGGCACTCCAGTAAAGGTAGGGGGTGATAACTCAATCCATTGCTTGTAATTCTTGCCCCATGATATACCTCCGTAAAAAATTGTTGTCCAGAGATTTTTATGTTTGGTATGTGTTTTTGGATCATTAGATAAGTAATTTTGCTTGAGTAGGCATTGCTGATCTGGGCCAAAGTTTTCTGGATTACATTTTTAAAAATAGCTAATGTAAAATGTCAGAACCATAAGACCTCTATACTTGATTCTGGTGTTCATTTGGGGCTCAAGTAGTCTTATAGAGACAGAAAAATAACTTCTCAGAGCAACTCTTCTGCCATTTTCCAAAACGGACGCTATAATAGAGGAAGAAGAGATATATAGAAATGAAACAAATGAGAATGGTTTGTAATCTTTTTATGTGTATGCCAAACTATATTTATAAAAAACTATGTTTATCATCATCAGTGAGATTGACCTCAAACCGTAAGTGATAGCCTCCTGTTCTTAGGATGAATTACCATGGAAACCCCAAAAATCTAAATAAATAGATGAGAATCAGATATTTTGAATAATCCAGTTCTCATATAGTTGTAACAGTAATATTATTGTTTGGTGGTAGATATACATCACACGCAGGATATATCAACTTTAAACATGTTTTGGTGTAAATTTAGATTTTTGGGGTTCCATGATAATGCATCCTAAGCAACCGGAGGCAGTCATGTCCAGCTTGAGGTCAATCTCACTTTCTATCAGGCAGCATGCTGGATTAACAGTTTGGCACTAATTGGAAAGTAATGATTTATGCTTCTTTATCTTTTATTTATATATATATATATATATATATATATATATATATATATATATGTGTGTGTGTGTGTGCTTAATTGTATATAACTTAGAAAGTTAGCTTAGCGTAACTGAAATGTTGACAATTAACTAGACGTTGCATATGAATTTAAAAGTCTTTGGAGTGCCTTTTGTTTAAAAGGTATTATATATATATATAACCGACGTACGGGTTGGCCTGTAAATAAAGAGGGCCAACCAGTTAATAGATTTCCTTTGTGGAGTGGTGGGTGGGGCAACCGGAAGTGACCAAGCGCTGTCAGCAAGGTATGGAGGTAAGTAGGGGTTTATATAGGCCGGTTGCAACCCCTCCCACAACTCCAGGCTCCGCCTTCCCATTTGTGGTCAGGGAAGAAGGCCTTTAATCATTAGTATAATATACTAAGTCGGTTGTGGTGTGCCAAAACCGACGTACGGGTTGGCCTGTAAATAAAGAGGGCAAAAGAGAATTATCAGTTCCACACTTTAATACGTATACTTATACATATGCATTATTACCAAAGGTTTCCTTATTTTGCCAATTGTTTAAAAGCTTGTCTCAACTCTTTCTCAGGTTGAGGTATGTAACGATGGTATGCCGAAGATTTCCACCGTCCTAGCTTTTTAATAATATGAACTGGTACGTTTTGGCTGGAGGCTGATGTAGCTGCTCCGATACGAAAGGAGTGGCCTGTATAGGCTGCGGGATCGTACCAGATTCTTGTGAACAGTAATCTCACATATTTGATGAATTTTGATGTAGTCAAGGGTTGACTGTGTATTGTGAGGAGAGGAGCTTGTTTGGGCTGATCAGCCATACCTGCCATGTATATGTCGAATAAGTACATGGGGCACCAATGATTGCCGGTTGGGTAGAACTGAATGTCGAGGGGCGGTCCCATTTGATTAGTTTTTGAATGTCTTAGTGATAAAGTGTAGTGATCACCTATTTTGTTTAAGTGTGACACACACAGCATATTTCCCTTATTATTGATGTTATTTAATGTGAGTTCGTTGGGACGCATAAACCCATAAAAGGCCAGGTATATGGCTGTTTTGAGTGTGTTCTTGGTTTGATTATCAAAGGGTTTGGTATCTAACATGTCAGATAAAGCCCTGAATTTTTCTGCGTCAATTGGTAGCCGTGTATTAGGTTTAGGGTTTTCTAGGCGGTGGATGCCTTTTAGCATGTTTTTTATGGGGTGTGCTGACAGGAAGTTTTTTATACCGGGATATGTGTAGCTTACATGATGCTGTATTCCGGTTAAATAGAGTTTTATGGTGTTGTGTGCCAGTTTCAAGTTGAGATGGCAAAAAGAGGTGAATGCCACCATGGTATCTAAACTATAATGATTCGTGATGCGGTATTCTGAAACAAATTTGTGAAATAACATTAATGCCCGGTTGTACGTGCGTCTGGTGTTTGGGGATAGTGAGGCTTGTATTAGTGTTTTCCCGTGCTCCATGAGTGTTTTTAGTCCAGGATGAGGTCTCTGAGCTGCGGCGCCTTGCTTGGCCAATCCTCTGCAGTTGGGTGTAGCTGTCTGAAAACCTGCAATTTTTAACGGGATAGTGCGTCAGCTGCTGTATTATGGTGACCTGGCACATGTATGCAAGTCAGGAAGAAATTTTGTGTGGCTGCCAACCATGTGAGTCTCCTGACCAGGCTCATGATGGTTATTGAAGAAGACCTGCCTTTGTTCAGAATCTCGCAAGCCGTCATATTGTCGGTGTAGCACTTGACAGCTTTTCCTCCCCATAAGTGACCCCAGACTTTAGCAGCTGCCACTATGGGGTATATTTCGAACAGTGCTGAAGTTTTTGTGAAAGCGGGTAAACCTAATGCTTCACTAGGCCAAGTGTCCCTCAACCATCTGTTTTCGAAGATGGCTGCGAACCCTGCGTGACCTGCGGCATCCGTCCATAACACAGGGGAGTCTAATGTTAACGGTGGTATGAACAAGTTCCTCCCATTCCAGTCTGACAGGAAATGGTACCACATGGTCAGATCTGCCCTAGCCTGACTGTCCAGTGTAACCCTGCTGTCATCGTTGGGTAAGTCGGGTAACAAACTGAGTAGACGTGATATGAAAGCTCGTCCCTGTGGTATTACTCTTATGGCGAAGTTCAGAAAACCCAGGAGTGACTGAAGGTTCTTCCTTGACGTCATACCGTTATTGAGGAATGACCCAACCCCGGATTCTCTGAACTTTGTCTGCTGGCAGGCTAGCTTGCATGGCTGCTGAATCTAAATCGATACCTAAGAAGGTTAGTTTGGTAGTGGGGCCCACTGTCTTGTTCTCGGCCACGGGTACCCCTAATGTCTTGAATAAGGCAACCGTCCTGTTGATGCTGTGTGGTACTGCGTCTGGTTTCTCTACTGTTAGGAAGTTGTCCAGATAGTGTATAACTACTGGACAACAGCAGATATTTAACAGTAGCCAACACAGTGTCTTGGCAAAAATATCAAACAATTTTGGGCTACTTTTTGCCCCAAACGTCAGCTGGTTCGCGAAGTAGTATAGCCCTTTCCACCTTACTCCATGCAAATGCCATAGAGAGGGGTGCAAAGGGAGCAGCTTGAATGCATTTGAAATATCAGTTTTCCTAAGCCAAGCTGCCCTTCCTGCTTCCAGTATGGTCTGTATGGCATTATCGACTGTTGCGTACTGTAACGAAAACTCGGCCGATGGTATAAGTGAGTTTAGGCTTGGTGTGGTGCTGGAATGAGGGGCTGACAAGTCGATAATTAACCGTGCTTTATTGTTGTATTTCCCACGTGCCACACCTATTGGGCTGGTTCTCCAACAAGTGAATGATGGCCTTGTGAATGGCCCTAACATGAAACCATTCCCTACTTCGGCTTGCAACAGACCGTCTACTGTTGCTGGATCAGTAGTGGCAGATTGTAGGTTCTTGCATTCAATAGTCCCTGATGGCAGTACAACCGCCTGCATTAAAATTATTACATATCTGCGCCTTCCCCATAAAAACTATTGGCCTACCTAATTTGTCTTTACATGTCCTTTGGTCAGTGCTACTGGTGCCCAGAGCTGCGTAGCTGGTAGTTGGAAGACTTGGTTTGTTTGGGCACAAATTGGTGGCGTGGGAATTGGATGAACAGATTGTGCAAGACAGTATGAGTCCGGCAAAATGACGGCAGAAAAGTTCGGTATCTAAATGCCTCCAATCTGTTCTTATATTGAATTGTACCAAAGCTGCTGCTGCTTTAGCCGAAAAAGACTTGTGATACTCAAAAAAGGTATGGCCACCGTACTTGTGTCCCAGATCCACCAATTTGTGCAAATACAAATCCAGTTCTTCTCTACGATGGGGAAAACTGGTGCATACTACTTCTCTATATATGCCAAAGTCTTGGGTCTCTAGCTTTCATCACCACTGACAGATCCCCATAGTTATAGGTCTTATTTTCTACCACGTCTTGAGACGCTATGAGAAGGGAAATAAGGCTGACATCTTTTCCCTCTAAAATATCTTTCCTAATGTTAGGAGGTACCAAGTGTGCTGGAGTGATGATGTGAGTGGTAGGATTTTGTGCAATTTGTGCCCCTGCCACATTACCCTGTGCTGCTATGTGTTCAATATCTGGTGTGAGATTGATGTCAGGTGCCACGATAATTGGTTCAGATGCTTCCAGTCTGTCCATTCTCTGGCTGATATTGCTAATGGACGCCAGGATCGATGTCATGGTGACTTGCAGCCCAGCTAAGGTTTCGTTCATATTGTCCTGTGAGCTGGTTCCTGGTTGAGGGGCCTCTGATGTTGTCATCATAATCCTATAAAGCTCAGCTTTCCTGGCCGTGGCCGGATATGGTACACCCCTACGTCTGAGTTCCGCAGCAATTTTAGTAATTGTCCATGACCTCAATGAACAAGGGCTATCTAGGTTTTCGGCTGTTGAAGGGGCCATCATAGGGGTGGGTGGCCTAACTGGCGTGCTGGGAGGGGAGACATCTTCTCCTATGTCGGAGGCGTGAGACATCCTATATAAATGACAAAGTGTTTGATGCGACTTATTAGTAAGTTGTAGTAGCTAACGAGGCGGGTGAGGCCCTGCTATTCGCCGCTGGACAGATAGGGGCTGTAATTATGCGTTTGACGTATGTCTGTGCCACCGAAGCGTTGTGGCTGGAAGGTGGGCCTTGTTTCACGTATAAAAGTAATCTGGGCGTGACTGGTGAGGCCCTCTCTGTACTTTGGGTTGAGTACTGTGGAATCTATCTATGAGTTGGATCGAAGGTGAATACCTCTGTATTGAGGAAAACATTGGAAGTTTTATTGTCGTAATTAGTGTGTTTTTTTATGCCCAACTATCGTGCTAGTGTCTTTATCGTGTTGTAGGTATGATTCTTTGACTAATACGTACCTGATGAGTTGGTCTTTAGGCTACGTTTGTACTTGTATATGCCTAGTTTGCTTGGCCTAAAATTAAAATAATCAAAGTAAAGCACCTGAAATAGGCGTACCCCTTCCCCTTACCAAATATATATGTGTATATATATATATATATATATATTTTTTTTTTTATTACCTGTACCGCAACTAAGCGTTTGATCCTATTTATTAAATCCTATTATAGACGAGATGTAAGGTGCGGTCTATGTCTCTGTCGACTTGTTATAATCAGCGTTGGTCTTGACGACTCTGTAACCTACGAGGGTAAGATGTAACGATAAGCCATTTACCGGTTTGGACCATGTATCATGATAATATGGTGTTTCTACCTCAGAGCAGCTTTACGCAAATAAGTGTCACCTGAGTTATCCATAATGAACATACCGTATTTACCAGCTCTCCCTTGTGTGTTGTAACTGAGAACAAAACCCACCTGTAAGGACATGATAATACAATTTTTTTTTGTTTACCCGTATGCTTACTTTTACCCGTATGCCGCATGTTGAAATTACGATACCCTTTACCTGCCACCCTTATCCTGCCGTTTCACCCGAGACTATACATGATTATATCTATTTAAATTACCTACAGTTGTAACCAGACTGCAATGTATCCGCACACCTATTTAATTTAACTTTATATGCTCCGCATTCATATACATCTCTTACCGATGTGCATAAGGAAATAATATTGTGGATAGCCCCTTGAAGTAATTTTTTCCTTGTGACGTATCCTTTTAACATATAACAGCGGCAGAGTTATCCGGTATATATATATTTATATATTACTCTCCTAATACATGTTTACCTTTAATTGCCAAACTAAAAAAATCACAGTTACATATATAGCATGTCATATGTCAAAAGCGTCAGTAGGTGGCAGTATTGTAAACATATATATATATTTTTTCTCTTTATGAATGATTTAACCGTACTGTGATTCGTGTGTTTTAATCCCGTGTTCATGCGTTTGACTAGTTAGATCCGAGTGGGTTAGTACCGAAAATACTGTGTTCGTGGCTTGAGACTGTCTATAAGTGCTCCCACAGCCCGCGTCATACGGTTATGTGTTTCATGTGTAATTCCCGTTCGTCTAGTTGTCCATACGTCTGAATGTAAGAACCTTGTAATCGGTATCCCCCCCCTATTCGTGTTGTGTTTGCCGTCGATTCGTGTATTTAGTTTGTGCGTATGCCCGTACTCACAATTACCGGTATGTTGACCCCGGAAGTGTGACCCGCCATTCCGGCAGCTGTGGTGCCGTCGCCACTCTGCGTTCTCGCCGCGAACGAAGGCTACCTGCTACCGCCGTCTGTGAGGCCTGTTTAGCGGCTGAAGATCCTGTTGGCGTGGAGGTTGAATAGCCTGGCTGGACTGGAGTTTGGTTTAGTGATTCCCGCCGTCTGGACCGGAACCAGAAGTGACCAAGCGCTGTCAGCAAGGTATGGAGGTAAGTAGTGGGTTTATAAAGGCTGGTTGCAACCCCTCCCACAACTCCAGGCTCCGCCTTCCCATATATATATCTCAATCTGGACTGATCACATGAGCTTTTTTTAACTTTCCACGCTGACTTTGCCCAGCATTATTCCTCATTCCTGCCGTAAACCTGAAAAAAAGAATAAAGCTAGTGCATTTCTTATCATAATCTTAAAATTACTGTTTTTTGTAATGCAACATTAAATTAATAGGATGAATTATATTGTTTTTAGCTCTTCAAAGATGATGTAGCATCCCCCAATAGCCCTTTGCACTTCACAGGAGAGATGCATCATTGTTTTTATTAAACAGTTAAATTATATTGTCATTGTAAGTTAACATTTGAAGGAACACTATAGTGTCAGGAATGCAAACATGTATTTCTGATACGATAGGTGTAAAAAACATTTTAGGCCTCTGGCCTACCTTTCCCCCATTAAAAAGAACTCACCTTTTTTCCAGTGCCGCATCCATCTTTTTGCGACTGGCTACACCCCAGCTCCGCCTGTTTGGCTGAGATCAACACAATTGACGATGTTATCCATTCCGATGCTTTCCTCTTGAGGCTATTGTGCATGCGATGCATGAGGCCTATAGGGTGGTGGCGGAGTCCCTCGGCGGATCGTGTTGGGGCTGTTGGCTCGGATTCAGAGGCTGGTGAGTGACCTGCACCATCTGTTCAACATTGTATGAGCCTGGTGAGGACGGGGGCCTGTCGCAGTCTCCCCATGCGGAGTTCGCCCCATCGCATGGCGACCAGCGGGCGAGGACGGAGTGTGCCTGCGGCTGACTCCCACGTGGACGGGAATGCGGCCAGGTCCGGCAGCATCAGTGGTGGCACCCATAGGTCCTCTGGTGAGTCCGGCCCCAGTGGCCATCATGGCAGTACAAGGGAGAGGCAGGCTGGCTTAAGGGGCAATGGGCTACTCCACAGGTAGCTGGGGGGGGGGCTCAGGCTGCGGGACGAAAGTGGGGGTGACCCAGGTTTCGGCTGGGGCCATGTCTGCTGCACGGGAGGCTGTGGTGAGGCAAGACAGTCAGGTGGCTGGTATGCAAGCAGCAGCGGCCGGGGGGAGGTCGGGCGGTACGGGACAGGCAGTGGGATCCCCTTCAGGAGATGAGGCCCAGGCGGGGTCGGGCACAGGCAATTTAGGGTGGCCACAAGGGGCAGGAGGAGAAGCCCTTCTGTCAGGCGTTACAGCATGAGGCGTTCAGAATAGGAGGAGTTGGCACAGCGTGTCTAGGTCGTTCGGGGGGGCAGAGGTTTACCCTTACAGCCATTCTCATCAGGCAGATACAAAATGTCCATGTGTCTTTCGCGGGACAGCTGGGGTGTCAAGGAGAAAATTTGGAAGGTGGAATTTCTTAAGATCTTTTTGCTCCTCTCAGTAGTGTACAGCTACACAAGTCATCAAACTAACTTTTGACAGGTGCCCCGCCCCTTTTTAGTAAACCACGCCCACTGCGCAATATAACCCCGCCCATTGCGCATTGTTGTGTGATCCGCCCCTTTTTTGACAAAACCACGCCCATGACACCTTATGGGCCCCGCCCCTAATACATTTTTATTTTGTCAGGTGCCCCACCCCTATTTATTAAACCACGCCTGTTGCGCAATATGACCCGCCCATTGCGCGACGATGTGTGTACCGCCCCTTCTTTACTAAACCATGGCACTAAACCACAACCATGGCACATTACGTCCCCAGTGCTATTTTTGACGTAGTAACGGCCATTTTTATGAGTCCACACACACGGCGTGTTATGACCACGCCCATGATCTTTATTACATATTAGCGAACATTTTAATGAAGCCACATCACGGGGTGTTATAGACACGATACAATGTTCATAGAGTGTGCCACCATATGGTTGTATGAGGTATTACATTCTTTGATTGGATTTTTTACATTTATTTTTAATTTCATTTAGAGGAAGGATATTGCTGAGTAAAGGGATTGTGTCTGGGCATGTTTTTGAAAGATGTGTCTGGGATCTTTTTTAAAGTATAGAACAAACACAGAGGACAGATTTATATAAATCGGAGAAATAAATAAATGCCAAATTAACTCATATAGCAATGTTTATTAGACAAAAAAAAAGTCAATGCAATATTCACAGGAAAAACAATAATACAATATCCGCAGGAAAAGCTATAATACAATATATGTAGGAAAAGCAATAATCATCAAATGTATTAGTCAGAAAAGCAAGGAATAAACATCACAAATTCAACCAATCAGCAGGATGCTTTAGTATACGTGGGCGCTTCTTAGGTAGCAAATAGCCGTGAGATGTAGTTAATCCCGGGGTGCTAAAAGAAATATTTGGTAACGATTGTCTCTTTTGAAAATGGGGTGTTATGTCCCGAGTCTCACTTGGAAGGCTCTGCAATTTCAATCGTTCCAAATAGTCTCTATTTGATGTGTTGCCCACAACTGTAGATGGTATGTTCAGGTCAGCCATAGCCTGAAGAAAAGTATCCCAGCCCAGAGGTAATTTACGTACCGTAACATTGTGACTCTGGGTAACACTACGTACCAAATCGAGTATGCTGGATCCCGGTACAACAGTGTTTTTATAAACAAATTCACCCTTATCATTCCAAGCGGTAATGTGCTTAAATTGAGACATTCTACTCAACAACAATTCAGCATTTTTTTTATAGCGGACATTTACATTATTAACAACTTCATGAAATACAGCGTCTGAAACATCAGAGACTCCAGCAGCATGAGGATGTGCTACAGGGGTGTTTGGTACTGAGGATTCTCCAGGAGGTAAGAAAAGTGTCAAGCCCAACTTTTCGCTTTCACTCTGTTTAGCACGTACCAAGTATTTATGCAATATAGTGGTATACCTCTTTATCTTCTCATCATCCGACACACCTCTATTTTGAAGAAGAGACATAATCTCATTATCTAGGTTCTGAGTGACAGACTCACGAGAGGCCTCAGAGCTCTGAGTGGTTCGCTGTATTAGGTCTAACTCTTGTTTAGACACTAAGTACTTTTTCTCAGCATGGGCCATTAACGGTTAGTCAAAAGACCGGTCAGCAGAGGTATAGCAAATCCCAACAGAGAGCCAATAAATCCTCCAGACTGTTTAACCAACTGCTTCTTCTTACTAAAAGACACCTTTTTGTTGCTCAGTGCTTTTATATTTTTTCGCCACTTTTTTAGCTTTTCTACTTGTTGTTGTGATAAAGGTATCTTACCTTTAAGGGTATTAAGAGCAATTTCACATATAGCCGTGACTAAATCATGAGATGCGGAGCATAAAATATCTTTTTTCTGTGATGGCGAGGCACTTATTAGACTTTGTAAAGCCAACCAATTGCGACGTATACGCATAGACATCCTTACAGGCTCTGAGATTCGGCAGGGAATGACCTGTTAATGGTATGTTATCGGCTTTTAGAGGGCTGTTTGTTATAAGTATATGCCGAGGGAAGGTCGGGTGGGAAGAGACCAGTTCTTAAGCGGTACTCTTCGAGGGTTGTAGATCTTAAATCTACAAGTAGATAACCATAAGATTTGCGTGTGGCATCTTCAAAAGCATCTAGAAAAAATTGTGATTTACCGGGGTACATTTGGCGGGCCAGAGTAGTGATTTGCAGTTTATCTCTTGGGTTCTTAAAAAGTACCATATATTTAGTGTTTAAAGCTATAGTACGACTTTTTTTACCTTGACAAAACACATTCTGCACCAGATACATAATACTCAGATTTCTGTGGTGCACATACTTGGTAAATGCTTTCTCAATTTCTGAACTCTCACTAGCAGCCTCCATTAAGTCATCAACAATAGTCAAAT
The DNA here is from genome assembly GCF_036172605.1 of Pelobates fuscus. NCBI lineage: Eukaryota > Metazoa > Chordata > Amphibia > Anura > Pelobatidae > Pelobates > Pelobates fuscus. The sequence continues at coordinate 220,183,349 of NC_086318.1, read as the reverse complement.
TTACTCTGTTAGGGGGAAACAAATTATCGTCATTAAATGTTGTGGGTAAACCCTCTATAAAACGAATATTTGGGGTTGTGAGTAATAATTCATCATAAAGCACTTGCCAGCAGGCATAAAACCAAACAATGTTATCAGGAGTGTGCGACATTAATGTGGTAGCATTCTGTAAAACCTGTTTGACAAAATAACTTTTCCCTGAATTAGAAGGGCCGGCCAATATGCATGAAAAAGGATGTTGTAAACGAGTGTCCATGGTGAATGGTTAGTAACCAAATGGGAGAGTGGTAAAGTTGTCGACCAAATATCTTTTTGTATAAACACACTTTTGTGTTTTCTGTAGTGGTCGCGTCTCTATCTGCCAAAGGAGTTTATTTCTGACAATTGAGGTCTGTCGTACCACTATTCTTTTCTGTTCATCAGGGTCTGAGTGCAAGGGGTAGTCCAACACCAGGTCTTTTAAACTGTCAAAGTTAATCAACTGGGCATTACTGGCATGAAGCGTTATGCCTTTCACCTTTAGAGATGTTTTATCCGTCGATAGTTTGTAACCATAAGTCTTGGGCCCTGCAGATACAAACTCTGTAATGTGTGTGTCACAGGGTATTTCACTAGTCAGCTCGCCTAGATAGTCCCCTAGAGGTGGATTCCAGTCACCCGCTGTACTAACAAAAATAACAGAGTCAGTGTCGTGGTAGAGACATCTCTCATTAAGACGGTCTAAAACATTATACAGTTCAAGTCGTGCATAGGCGGTGGTAAAACATGCAATAAATATATTGGTATTGCGAGACGGACTGTGACAGCCCTGGGCGTACTTCCAACTGAGCATGGCTGTGTCATCATTTATGAATGACAGAGAAGACACCTCATATTCAGGTAAAAATACATACCCAAAAAGCTTGTCAGGATCAGATACAAGACTTGTGGTTTGCAAATTAGGTTTCTGACCAAATTTGCCCCATAAAGAATTAAGAAACAATTTGGCAATCTGTCTTTTTGCAGGGTTTACTTCTATTTTCTCTGGTCTTAACAAAATACCCTCTTTAGCGTAATAAGCATCGATGTATTGGCGTCTTTTTTCATCAGTCGTACACCATTCAGGGTAACCTGAGGATTCCTGTTTATCCCTAAGGTGCACCTTTATATACTTTTCAAATAACGTATCGGAAGAGTAAGGAAAGTGCCAAATCTCAAAGATTTTTCCCAACCTGTAGCCCTTAATCAGGGCTTGTTGTATTTCAATAGTGCACCAAGTACCTGTCAAAGATCGTTCCTCCTCATTATGTTCACAATGTGTTGTTTGGTTATTGGCTGTGCATGTGCGACATAATGGGAACATAAGTTTGCCATTCATTTTAACCGGTAGAACAGGGAAAAATAAACCTCGGGGTGGGTACACTGTTACTTTAGCAAGGCCAAAATAGTGTTCAAAAGGCTGAAAATTATCATAAACGATTACCGGGTGACCCGTGGGATATAATTTTGTTTTGTTGACGTAAGGGTATAGACTGGTAAAATCATAATAGTGTATGCTCTCACCTGGGGCCGCTTTGTGGTACAATTTGATTGCGTTTGTGCGGCCCCCATAAAGGGCATCACGAGGCTCCAGCGGTTGTGGAAAATCTTTATCGATAAGAAAAGCCTGTAGATCCTTGTCAGTTTCTAACAGGTTTGACCAATCATGTTCCCACATCTCACGGACCACATAACCCAGCATTTTTAGAAAATGGGTTTTAACATTGGTTTTGTGGTGTAATTGTGCATAGGTAGTCTTTGTAACTGTGTTAAATGCCTTTTCATTAAAACAAACTGGGCAACCGTGGTAGAAACAACCCTGAAATTCAAAAGCTGTATGCTGGCCATCAATCAGAGCGTACCCATCCAAAAAATAGTTACCAACAGCCCTTTCACCACCCTGTAGAGCGTGCTGAATAGTGATCCCCTCTTTGTGTGCAACATACATTAACCACTGTATAGACTTTGTTGAGAAACGTTTCTGATTTGCATGGTAATTGTCAGAGGGTAAAATTGCTATGGTATTTTTCGGTAAAAACTTAAATCTGTACATGGCCATGCACACAGACGCTAATGTAGTGAGTTGGAAAGGGTCAATATCATTAATGACGGTTTCAGGACCGTCGGGGCCCATAATAGTTTTTACCTTCTTGGTCATCTCCATCACACTTTCTCTGTAGCAGACACAGGCCTGTTTCAAGATTTTAACATCATCTATACAGTATTTTTTAAGTTCATCTTGAAAATTGAACTGGCAATGTTGGTTCTCTTGATACCAGACCATAAACTCCTTTTTATCATCACACATCATTTGGTCATAACCATAATAGTCTACCGAAGGCATAGGGCCAATATAGGACTGATTCTGGGATGTGTTAAAAAAGTGTGGAAAATATCCTTTACAGCCGACGAACCCCAGGGCCTTTGGCAATTTACTTAGTTTCATGGGGAGAAAATTTAAAGAATCGATAAATCTGATACCTAGATCAGCGACAGTCACACAAAGTAATTTACCACCTTGCGCCAACAACTCGATAGCTATTTTCTCCTTAAGAAGTTGATTCACCACAAAGTAAGAGTCATACCTACCTGCATTATGCGCTATGAATGTGTAGCTACTAAAGGGTTTGTTTATAAATGTTATTACAAACTCCTCTAGGCACGATGTACCCTCAAACTCCCAGCACTTATCCCCTACTAACTCTGAAGCATAGATATAGTTGGGGATATGTACACCGGTCTCCTGCATACATTCAAAGTCATAAAAAATGTATTTGTTAGTAGGGTCTTCTGGGGTGTATCTTCTCATATAACAAACATGGCCATCAAGCGTGACTACAGTGTCATAGCAAACCTGACATTGGAAACCTTTACACTTATGCTCGGCCATTACAGTGTAACGGCCGCAGGAATCACAATAAGCTTTCTGACGGCACTCTATGTTTCCGGATACGGAGAGCTCTTTGTGCAACTTTAAGCACTCCTGTGAACGACAAAAAGTGCGACAACTGGAACATCTAGGGATCTCCCCTTTCACTTCTACACAGTTCTGTCTGTGACAGGCCTTACAAAAATACCGGCAGGAATGATTGTTTTTGTGAGAGAATGGTGTGTGACAGTACTTACAGAAGTATGATTCCCCAATGAACGCATTAATTTTTTTAATGCCATAATAATGTTCGCCCTCATGGTATATAAACACAACTTTATCTTTACAGGGCTTGTCTGAATGAAAATAGTGCCACGAACCATGATTGTGATACATTACTTTAATTGTAATGCCTAAATGTTGTTCAAAAGCTGGGATGTCGCTAAAACTAACCAGACGATCATCAGGGATACCTACAGCTTTATGTATTTCCCTGGCTCTCTTCAACAACACAGAGTCTGCAGGATTATCCTGAGCCACAAGGGCACAAATGCTAGCTGCTAGACACAAGTTATTATTATCATTGTTTAAATCATAAAGCCACCTCTTTTTCCTGGCAATGATACAACTATAGGGTGTTGACCGAAGACGCCTACGATGCATTACACCACCGACTCTATTCCTAACAATGATTACAACTAGCCTTAAAGACCTGCTGCCAATAATTTCAGCATTGCTCTGTACCAAGTTTGACACTGCGTTTAAAAAGGTTTCTGCATTCAATTCATCTCTACAACGTCTAATAGAGTGTAACGGTCTGCCAAGATCATCGCTATCTAGTCTTAATTGAACAAAATCGCTTGGCCCTATATCAGGCATCATTCTGTTTAAAAGCTCTTGAATAGCATCATGTACAGACTGGAGTGCGTCTGAAAACGATGTTATTCTGTCTAAATTTACAAACCGAAAATGTTCATAATATTCCACGGCATTGAAATTGTTAATATCTCTGCGGCGTTGTTCAACACGCTCCAAAAATACAGGAGCCTCTAGTTCATCATTGGGGTTCTGCACTTTGGGGTGCTCCTGCGAATCGTTAATATTCTCAGGACTAAATGGACTTTGTTGTATCTCTGGGGAAAGATCTGTAGGTGATGGGGCTATTTCAGTATCATTTGTGTGGGGTGTCACAGGGGTAACAGGAGTGTCAACGCCATCCTCAGCTGGAAGTACCACAGGGGTTAAGCATTTGTCTGTATCACAAGGGGTCTTACGGCGTTGCCTAGTCATCGCAGAACTTAATGCACCTCGCAATGTATTTATGGCACGTTTTACGGTTCTAGCTCGGCGTTTAGCTACAAGTCTCTGTCTGGTCCATTTTTTGGATTGAGATAATAAACCCCGTCCAACCATGACTAGTCACGCGGGGGTCAGTAAATTTAGACCTGAACGAAAGGCATCGGTAGCACGGTCAAGTCTTTCTAAACGGTTTAAAAAATTAGTTTGTCTAAGCTCATCATCAGTCACAATAACAATGTTACGGATCTCACTAATTACAGAGTCAATAAAGGTTTCTAAAGCGAACCAAAAACCAAATTCCCTTAAAAACCACTGTAATAAATCACCGACGTTGTCACGGGGTAATTTATGGTTTGGTATAAGACCTCTTATTCCCAATGGACTGTCACGGCCATCGTGGGATAACAATGAATGGCCAATACTAAATGGGCGCCTAGCGGCGTAAAGTTTTAGACTCAGAGGCCTGCTTTGCTTTAAAAGAGCAGCATTATGCACTATTTTGAGTATTTCATTGATTGTATGGTCTACCGCATCCTTGACTTCAAACCATAAAGGAGCAGAACGCGTGAACCACAACATACATTTTCTAACATCAAGAGGTGATGTGGTCTCTGTATAAATGTGTGTGTTTTTGCTGTCATATCTACTTTTCTTAGGTGGCGGTGGTGTTGGCACCTTTACAGAGGTATTTCTGGATGTCAATGATGTAGTTCCTCTATGTATATTGTTATCGTTGCTGGTGGCTTGTGTTATATCCTGTAAAACAGTTCTACTTTTCTTAGGGATTGGTTGTATAGGAACATTTACAGGGGTAATGGATTGTTTCACAGGTATATTTGATGCTACAGTGAAATGTCGACACCCTGATACATTGACTGGTGATGTGACAGCTGACTTACCCCAAAATGTATGTTTTGTTGTGTTTAATGACTGTATTTGTAGAGGCTCCTTTGCTACACATGTCGCACTAGATGGACGCTGCCTTAAAACCCCTGAGGTAGATGTTGACGGTTGTTCGTCATCACGTGTGACTGTAATATCTCTTGTAGAGCGGCTCCGGGTTAAAGACAACTTTGATGCTGTATAGAAAAAATAAATGAATATGTTAATATATCAATGTACATACAGAGCCTAAAAACAGACCCTCAGATATGAATACTATATTTATGTAGTAAATAAATATACAAATAAAAACCAACTCATACGTATACTTACCCTGTTTTAATTTATGCGGGTTGCAGTCCCTGCGTTCTCCGGCATTCGCGCTGTATGTCTTACGACCGTGATCCGCCGTTGGTAAGCGGCTAATGCCTGTACATGCATCAGAAACTTCTGAGGTTTTTGTACTTTTTATGGATGTTTCTAAAATAAATAGAAATATAATTATCACAGGGATAAAACCGGGTATGATACAACAGCATATAACATTATATAAACACACACCTGCTTTTAATGGTCGACGTGGATGTATGTTGGTGGGTCTGTCAGCCAATACTCCAGTATTAAAAGGACCTAAATAAATAAAATACAATAAGACTTAGTTTATTTTATGCATAAAAGACTCCAAAATAAACATTTGGAATTTTTAAACAACACTTATCAACATAGAAAATGTACAACCTTGTGAGGCGACCGTGAGCCTTCTGGGTAACCCATTTTCATTCGTTGGCGGACTGATTTTTCCCTGAAACGCGATAAAGTATTTGAACACTTATGACGGGAACACTATGACAGCATTTTACAATTAATGACACCAATCAGTTGTTTGACAAAACAGGCATAGTGAGATGTCTAACAGCCACAGTGAAATGCATATCAGCCACAGTGAAATGTATAGCAACCACAGTGATATGTATGATGCTGTAGCATCACAGCATATTTTAAAAATGTTATGCTATAACATGCAAGGATAAGCTGAGCATAACACATATGTACAATATATATAACCCCAGTATAACAAATATATTAAACAACATACACGGATAAGACCCCGCAAATGCATAGATAAGGATTTTGCCCACATTAAAATCATTACTATGTTCAGTACGTAACGTTTTAGAACACAGAGACACGGAAACAAGCAATGCAGACTCTATATAATAGCCCCTTACGTTGTTAAAAATAAAACGCAAAAAACATAAGGCACACAGTCTATACTACAGACCCTTATAGTTAGACATAAAACAATCCCATTGATGCTGTAGCATCACAGCATATTTAAAAAAATGTTATGCTATAACATGCACGGAGAAGCACAGCATAACACCCCCGCAAATGCATAGATAAGGATTTTGCATACATTAAAAACATTACTAACTATGTTCAGTACGTAACATTTTAGAACAGAAAGACGCGGAAACAAACAGTGCAGACTCTATATAATAGACCCCTACGTTGTTGAAAATAAAAACAAATACAAATGGCATACAGTCTATACTACAGTCCCCTACAGTTAGAAATAAAACAATCCCATAGACGTTCATATTTTAAAAAACATACAATTTTAAATATAAAAGAATGATGATTTAGAATTACTTACCATATCTGTGTCTTGGGTATTCATTATGTAGTTGTAACCAGGAGATGCCTTATGACCCCTAGTCTTGAGCCATGTCTTTTTATACCTTTTTTTTTTTTTTTTTTTTTTTTTTTTGTGTTTTCTTGATGGGTTCGGGCAGGTGTATGATGGTCATTGTGTAAATGTGGACAGACAGGTGCATGAGGGTCATTGTGATGTGGTCAGACAGGTGCATGAGGGTCATCAGTAATAAATATATACATACTAATTGTAACAGACAAAACTGATTTTATTGAGATCAAGAAAAATCATAACAAGATATTAATGACGATAACACGCCGTACATCTCTGTACATGAACGCTATGAACACGTCTATTTTTTAACCCACGCATATATTGCCACACAAAACGGGATACTAAACGATCATTTTGTTTTAATTCACTTGTGAAATGGCTTAAAAGCTCTTTAAAAGCAATCCCTTTACACATATGATGAATAAAAAAAATACAGAACTCCCCACACACTGTAGACAGAGTACTTTGCAACTGAACATTTTGAAAGAATATCTGTTTAACATTTCTTTTTAAAAATATCAGTATTTCTTTAGGGAATATTTCACTTGTCGGTGCTAGTCCGTAAGAATCAAAAAAATATCCCTGTCTCTTATCATCAATATAAACAGCCAGCCAGTGCTCCCCGGATAATGTATGTGGATCCGTATTTATAATGAATGCCGCTGGTACGCTGTCCAGTTTAGAGGTTGGTAGTAAATCGCACGGGAACACACCAACGAATATACCTCTGGAATATGGGTCGCTGCGTAAAATATGCGTTATTTCTAAGGTGTTCATGGTTAGGTTTTAGAGAAAATCATAAAGAACCTCCCGTCTTTGATTAATTTCAATAATGTTTTCAAACAGTCCATAGACAAGCAAATTTACAGTGCGTTCCAGGGCCCTCGAAAAACGTATTTCCGCCCTTAGGTTACCGCTACGAATGAGTGAAAAATGGCTACTGCATTCCTGATCAGGTGATAGATCAAAGGCGAATAATGTATATCCGGCCACAAATTCTTCTCTGTTAATTATAATTCCAGAATCACCACAATTCTTCTGTGCCAATAATAAAAATGACATATATTCACGCACTGCGTTAGAATGTTCAAAATCAGGTTGAAAAGGCTTTGCAGGTATTTGTTCACCATCCAGATAGAGTGCCGCAAAATTCACATTATGGTGTTTGAAACACAAGGGATTTCTGTCATAAGCGCCTGAAAAAGCTTCATTGTCGACAAATGCTAAAATGACCAGCTTTGGAATCTGTCCCAAGAATATATTTTCCTGATTGCAAACACGACTGCCTGTGGGTACGCTGAACACTTTCATACTAGCGCGCTCTATGGCATATTTAGCGTTGCCTGTTAGAAGGCCTTGCGCGTGACCTATTCGCACTGCCGGGGATATCTGGACTCTTTTAACAAACAGAGATGCATTTAGAATTTGAAGTTTATACGGTTCAGCGTCTGCGGACATTAAACAAAACGTGTCTTTATTTCTGGTAAGCTTTATTTTCAAATCCAGACCGTTCAGTATTAGTTTGTCCTGAAAAAATAGATCACTATGTAGATGTCCAAGTAACTCAACAGTTTTACTGCGTGCTGTCATATGTGCCCGCTTTGTAAATCCTGTGTTGTCACCATCCAAAACTCTGTCTTGATGTTTTCCCGCAGTATCCTTGTAAAATAATCCGGCTGTAAACTGAGTTGATAAAGCATCAGCGCTGTAATTGAGCAGTGTTTCAATGTAGGCTCGGTAAGCGTAGAGATTATTAGATTGTGATATCAGCCTATCCCCGAGTGTAACATCTAGCTGATTAAACAGTGTCGCTATCGGGTAGTTGATTAGACTCACTCGTGCTCCATCTGCAATCGGCGTATTGTCATTTTTAACAATTTTACACGTAATGTACAACAGCGTGTTATTCAAATCGAAATAATGTTCACCGCTTCCTGCTATGTAGAATTCGAGTGGTGAAGTTTCCGAAATGGCGGCCAACGGTTGTACTTCCACATACAGGCTTTTTTCTATGCTGGTCTGAGTAGGCTTTATTTCAAAAAGATCCAGTTCTGATTTGGCGCATTCTACGGATGCAGTATGGATAAACGACATGTCAGCTGTTCAAAATATGTTGTTAGCGTTCCTTCGTGATACTCTTCTCTTCTTTCTAGCAGGAGTGCAAGCCTTTTTGTTGCGGGTGTACGTTGTACTTGCAGGAAATACTCCTGATCGTTTCCGTTTCCTTTTAGGATTATTTGTACCTATGTATACTAAACCAGAGCCGTCCTGGGGTTCACCCACTATTTTATTCATCGCAGCCGTTGAAACTCTACCCACAACATCCTTTGCAATGTTCCTAGCCGCTGTTTTCACGTGTGGTTTCACCAATTCTAAACCGCGCCTGAACAATGGTACGGCTCTCCGGAATAAGCTTCTAAATATGCCCCCTAAACCACGACCGTACATATACGTACTACCATGAAATCCCGGCAGTCCCTGACCAGCCTGTGTCTTATAATAATTACTGTAAATGTGTGGTTCGCCATAGATTTTAACAGCAACCATGTTTGTTTTGCTAGTAGTAGACGCTGCGACGGGGGCGAAAGTGAAGCTTAACGATAGACTTTCCGTACTTGAATGAGACGTTTCTATTTTGGTCGTTCTTTATCTCTATTGTGATAGTATCGAAATGATGCTTACTTACTGGTAAGTAATCCGGTTTGATGTACTTCTGAGTTATAATCTCATTGTTATTACCTGTAATTTCAACGGACCGTAACAGCGGTACAAAGCTATCACCCACCCGCTGATGCTCTATTATATCTGTGTATACAAACAGGGTATAAAAACTGCTTTTTATATCTGCACAAATAGTTCCTGAAATAGTTCTATCAAAATGATTAGAGTCAATTCCAAGTATATGAGTCAATTTGTCGCTGGCTATAAATGTATCACGGCCGACAACATGTACATAGCGCTCCAAAACGTCATATTCCAGTTTAATATCCACCGGCAGATCATTATTCGCGGCAATAATCTTGTTAATATTCCGAACCAGCTTCTGAACATCATCATAATACCCTGATTTTACGTTCAGCTGTTTTAGGGGTCCGCCGGCTAAACCAACATATATGTATCCTTCAGCGGTTTCAAAAGTGTTCCATGTATGGGGATATTGTATTTCTGTTAAACCAACTTCCCATTCACCTTTTAAGATAATCGGCTTGGATAGTTTTGTCGTATAATTGGATATTTCGTTTTGAGGGTATATTTCGTGCGATGCGTTACTAGGCAGTGTTACGTAAAATGCTGTGTCCTCCATAGTCGTGTTGTTGTTTAGAGGGTGGTTAACTGCTTTTTGTCAATCCAACTATTGAATGACGCTGGGTAACCTAACCATTTAACGTAGTACAATATTTTACCTTTGTCGCTCTTCTGTCTTAAAACTTTTTCAATTCTGTAAATACGATTGTGATTTGGAGGTATTTTCTGTATTTCTTCAGCGTAGAATGATCCCTCAATTAAATCGCCGTTACAATCTTTTAACATATAGAGTGGTTTTATACCTTTGGTATTTAATGAGTCCACTACAAATATTTCATCAGTGAAGGTCTGCTCATACCCTTTACTGAAAATGTCTTTATACTTTGATATCCTGACTTGGTCTCCAATTTTCAGCGCTGGTTTAATCCTTTTATGATTGAAATACTCCCCGTAAATGTTTTTCCACACCGTGCGTGTGTTTTTCTGCGTCACCGCTGCAGGAGCGCACCGTATTGTTCTGTGTACTGTGTGGTTGTAGCTATATATCAGATCATCCAGAACATCTACATAGCGGTATGTATTGCGTGCTGTAAAATAGCGCCACATTTTAGTTTTCAATGTTCTGTTAAAACGCTCGACAATAGCGGCCTTCACCATATTATTGGTTGTAAAGTGTATAACCTCACATTTTTTTAGGACTGTTTTTACACTCTTGTTCAGGAATTCTTTGCCTTTGTCTGTTTGCAACTTTTGAGGTAAACGTCCCGACCTGAAAATATTCTGAAAAGCAGCAGCAACGTTTTTTCCTGATTTATTCTTCAAAGCCACAGCCCATGCATATTTTGACAGCACATCTATGACGGTCAGTATATATTTTATACCATCATTTTGCTTAGCAAAGTCAATCATTGAGACAAGATCAGCTTGCCATTGTTCGTCAATATTAGAGACGCAAATCTTATTGCGTTCAAATCGTCGTCTTGCTGGCCTGTGTAACGTGTAAGTGTCCTGATCTGCCAACCATTCTTTAACAACTGTTCTTTTTATGTTATGTTTTTTAATTGAGTTATAGAATTTATCAATACCGCTGTAGCTACCTGATTCTCTTGGTGTGTAATATATTGATTTTAATGCTGATATATTATTGCTGTTGGGCATCATGATTAAAGAATACTATTCAGTTGGTTATCTTGTTACAGCTGTCACCATGAGACCCCACCCCTGGGTTGTAAATGCCGGCTGTCTGTCAATAGTCATACTGTCCCATGTGTTTAAGGAAAACATTTAAGTTGTTGATTCTGTTACGGCTGTCATCCTGGGAACCCCTGTCTTGGTTGTAAATGCCATCTGTCTGTCATTGCTCATCTAAACACTTTTGCTTTTAGATCTGATTGCATTGCCACACGTGTCTAGTAATATTGTTACATAAGTTAATTTGGCATTTATTTATTTCTCCGATTTATATAAATCTGTCCTCTGTGTTTGTTCTATGCATTCAAAAAATATCCCAGACACATCTTTCAAAAACATGCCCAGACACATCCCCTTTACTCAGCAATATTTGGAACGATTGAAATTGCAGAGCCTTCCAAGTGAGACTCGGGACATAACACCCCATTTTCAAAAGAGACAATCGTTACCAAATATTTCTTTTAGCACCCCGGGATTAACTACATCTCACGGCTATTTGCTACCTAAGAAGCGCCCACGTATACTAAAGCATCCTGCTGATTGGTTGAATTTGTGATGTTTATTCCTTGCTTTTCTGACTAATACATTTGATGATTATTGCTTTTCCTACATATATTGTATTATAGCTTTTCCTGCGGATATTGTATTATTGTTTTTCCTGTGAATATTGCATTGACTTTTTTTTTGTCTAATAAACATTGCTATATGAGTTAATTTGGCATTTATTTATTTCTCCGATTTATATAAATCTGTCCTCTGTGTTTGTTCTATACTTTAAAAAAGATCCCAGACACATCTTTCAAAAACATGCCCAGACACAATCCCTTTACTCAGCAATATCCTTCCTCTAAATGAAATTAAAAATAAATGTAAAAAATCCAATCAAAGAATGTAATACCTCATACAACCATATGGTGGCACACTCTATGAACATTGTATCGTGTCTATAACACCCCGTGATGTGGCTTCATTAAAATGTTCGCTAATATGTAATAAAGATCATGGGCGTGGTCATAACACGCCGTGTGTGTGGACTCATAAAAATGGCCGTTACTACGTCAAAAATAGCACTGGGGACGTAATGTGCCATGGTTGTGGTTTAGTGCCATGGTTTAGTAAAGAAGGGGCGGTACACACATCGTCGCGCAATGGGCGGGTCATATTGCGCAACAGGCGTGGTTTAATAAATAGGGGTGGGGCACCTGACAAAATAAAAATGTATTAGGGGCGGGGCCCATAAGGTGTCATGGGCGTGGTTTTGTCAAAAAAGGGGCGGATCACACAACAATGCGCAATGGGCGGGGTTATATTGCGCCGTGGGCGTGGTTTACTAAAAAGGGGCGGGGCACCTGTCAAAAGTTAGTTTGATGACTTGTGTAGCTGTACACTACTCCTCTCCTTGGAAGAATGTATTGCTCTCAAGGAGGGGGATTAAAAAGATGCCAAGAAAGAGAAGGAAGAAAAGCACTGGAGTTATCGGAAATATACCTAAGACTTTTGGGAATTGGGTCAGGGCATTTTGTATTTTAGCTAGTGTTTTGGGGGAGAAGTTTCCTGGTAGTTGTTCTCAATTCTTTTGCTACATAGATGGAATCTGGGAGGCATATCGGACTTAGTGGGATTAGCGTGGTTGAAGTATGATGAACAATTCTGTCAACAGCTGCCAGTCAATCATGGTATGTGGTGGGACCAGATGGACCTACCGCTGTGGATGAAACTGATGATGGCACAGAAGGCTGTGCCCTTCTAAGTGGGGCTGGCATGGGATCAGGTGCCTAAGCGTCAGCCGGAAAGAAGAGGGCTTTTTCTTGACTCATCAACGAGGGCAAATGCAGATGGGGGCGTTGTATAGATTTAAGCATGAATGTTCCGGTTGCGGAGGAACACATGGAGTCAACAGATGCTTCAAGATAACACATAGATTCAAGAGATGCTTCAATAGAAATTGGCACTCTTATAAATTGCCTTGTTACATCCCCCTGGCTGTCAATCAGGCAATTCGTCCTGTTACTTTCTGATTTGAATAGTTCAGTGGAGATAAGCTCAAGCGGCAACAATTGCTCAGAGCACCTGCTGTGCAAAGACCTCTCACTGAGCTACATTGGGAAGTCTGTGGGATTTCATAGAGATCAGCAGCTTTTGCACTAAATTTTTAGATATACTCCTGATTAAAAATGTCAGTGGAGTGTCTCTTTAATAGTTACTTGCCACTGCAAAGATGGGGTCTATTGCACATTCACCGGAATTTAATTTCTACTCGCTAGGGCAAACTTTTCACTCGTCAAGTGTTATGACACATTATATTTAAAATGTAATGTATCAAATTCTAATACATCTTAATGTGGTGGTTTTGGGGCATTAACCCTATGCCTTTTAACAATGAAAAATATTGCTTCTATGAGAAACATGAAGACACAGCATGCTAATGGAGAATGATGTTAATGCTATATATAAACAACTAGATTAAACGCTTCTTCTGTTGAGAACATCCAATTAGTAGAGGGCAGCAATTGCCACATGTGCACGGTATGTCATCAGAGCAGAGATCATCAGTCAAGATGAGCTCATTGAGAAATGAGCAGCTGCTGTAAGTAGACTGTCCCAGCAGTGGGAAAACAGGTAAGTTTAACAAGGTTATTTCAAAAGTGAGTATGCAAGATGAATTTAAAAATGAAGGACAGAGTTGCTAAAATTGAAGCACGGCTAATTTGACCTTAAATTTCAAATTCAAATTCACAAACACAGGAGAAATGTAAAAACAGCCCTGATCAATAATGGTAAGAAAATTTAAAAATGTTCTGGTCTCTAAGGGGTTAACGAGCATTTGAACTTCTAACCTAGCTGGGATATGCTGAAGTATGATAGCCAAAAAAGTGCTTAGTATGTGAGAAGGTAATCTATTCATTACATAATATAGGTAACACATATTACAGCAAACCTTTTGAAAAGTGCACAAAATTAAAATACATTATTGCACGTTACAGCCATTTAAAACAATAATAACAGACTTAGCCTGTACAATAGATCAGTGTTAAGTACTCCCTTTGTAGTATCTCACAGTTACAGGTTCAATTCTTACCAAGAACAACATAACCTTTTCATCCTTCTGAAGTTGATACAATGAGTACCATTAAGTAAGAGTAATAATAACATCAAGATTAGTGATGTACCGAACTGTTCGCCGGCGAATAGTTCCCGGCGAACATAGCATGTTCGCGTCCGCCACCACGGGCGAACACATGCGGTGTTCGGTCCGCCCCCTATTCGTCATCATTGAGTAAACTTTGACCCTGTACCTCACAGTCAGCAGACACATTACAGCCAATCAGCAGCACACCCTCCCTAGCAGACCCTCCCACCTACTGGACAGCATCCATTTTAGATTAATTCGGAAGCTGCAACCATTTTTTATTTTTTTTTCAATTTATTATTTTTTTTTTTAGTGCATATAAATGTTACAAGTAGATACTCCCTCCAGACACCCTGTGTTACTGCAGATACTCCCCCCAGACACTCTGTGTTACTGCAGATACTCCCTCCAGACACCCTGTGTTACTGCAGATACTCCCCCAGACACTCTGTGTTACTGCAGATACTCCCTCCAGACACTGACACAGAGCAGAATAGGGACTGTTCCCCCTACATAGGGTCACTTGGCAGATATGGATTGACACCTATCCTAAGGATCCCTGATAAACACTGACACAGAGCCCTCCATGGGTGAAGATGGATTAATTTTTTTTTGTGCTCGGGTTTTTTATTTTATTTTTAAGTTCGACGGGTATGATGGCTTTTTATTTGGCCTTTTTTGGGGCTAAAAAAATGAAGATTTTAGAAGAAGAAGACGTTGAATAGTAAGTTGAATTTTACTTTACAGGGTAGTAATTTTATTCCCCCTTCACTATTTTTTAGGGTGAGGGGGGAAGGTAGGGGCTTTTTTATTTGGTTGTGTGACTAGGGGCTTGGGGACACACACTGCATACACACTATACACACACTGCACACACTATACACACACTACACACAATATACACACACACTGTACACACTATACACACACTGTACACACTATGCACACACACACTACACACACTGCATACACACTGCACACACTATACACACTGCACACACTATACACACTATACACACACTACACACGCACACTGTACACACTATGCACACACTGCATACACTATGCACACACTATACACACACACTACATACACACTGCACACATTATACACACACTACACACACTATACACACAATATACACACACACTGTACACACTATGCACACACTATGCACACACTATACACACACACACTACACACACTGCATACACACACTGCATACACACACTATACACACTCTATACACACACTGCACACACTATACACACAATATACACACAATATACACACTATACACACTCACTATACACACAATATACACACACTTTACACACTATACACACACTGCATAAACATACATTTAAAAAAAATTGCAGCTGTTTTTTACATTTCAAAGTTGGGGAGGGGGGTGCCAAATAAAGGATCCGCCCCGGGTGCCAAATGCTCCAGGTACGCCCCTGTATAGAGGGGAGCCATGTTACTCTGTATATAGAGAGGAGCCATGTTTACACTGTATATAGAGGGGAGCCATGTTACTCTGTATATAGAGGGAGCCATGTTACTCTGTATATAGAGGGAGCCATGTTTACACTGTATATAGAGGGGAGCCATGTTTACACTGTATATAGAGGGGAGCCATGTTACTCTGTATATAGAGGGGAGCCATGTTACACTGTATATAGAGGGAGCCATGTTACTCTGTATATAGAGAGGAGCCATGTTTACACTGTATATAGAGGGGAGCCATGTTACTCTGTATATAGAGGGGAGCCATGTTACACTGTATATAGAGGGAGCCATGTTACTCTGTATATAGAGGGAGCCATGTTTACACTGTATATAGAGGGGAGCCATGTTTACACAGTATACAGAGGGAGCCATGTTACTCTGTATATAGAGGGAGCCATGTTTACTCTGTATATAGAGGACTGTTTGCGGTGCGTTAAACGGGGAGTTTGGTCTGTCACTGTGAAGCGGGCGTAACCCTTACACTACCTGATCGATACAACATCATACCTGATGTTTTAAAGCACGTTATTCCAAACAATTTAGGAATGTTAGGTGATTTCTGCCCTTTATGGATTAAAACCAGACTCTGCATCAACTATGTAATTTTCCATGGGAGTTTTGCCATGGATCCCCCTCCGGCATGCCACAGTCCAGGTGTTAATCCCCTTGAAACAACTTTTCCATCACTATTGTGGCCAGAAAGAGTCCCTGTGTGTTTTAAAATTCGCCTGTCCATTGAAGTCTATGGCGGTTCGCACGGTTCGCCCGTTCGCGAACATTTGCGGAAGTTCGCGTTCGCCGTTCGCGAACCGAAAATTTCGGGTTCGCGACAACACTAATCAAGATCTCTAGGATATAGTTGGTAAATAATAAGTAAGTTACTTTACTTTAATTATGTTAAATAGACCAATTTTATGAAATTCTCTCTATAGTCAACCCCTGTTTTAACCCTGCAGCTGAAAACATTGCCGTTCTGTAGAAACTGCAACATTTTTGCTGCTTCTAGTGGCTGCAGGGAAGGATCCAGAACACTGGCAGATAATTTAATGGAAATCTCCAGGCACAATAACAACTAAAGCCCTCTGATGGGACAGTTACATTTTTTTTAACCCCTTAACGCCGTTATGGCTTTCTATGACGTCCCGCTTTAAATGGGCTTAAAAGCCGTTGCAGCACCATAGAACACCGTAAGGGCTTTAAGCCCAGGAGCGCACGGGATACTTACCTTCCCAGGCAGCCCTCCTACGGCAAATCAGGCCCCCGGGGGCCATGTGAATCCTCTTAAAGAGCGATCACATGGCCGCAATAGCTGCCATAGAGCTGTATGCAGAGAAACTGCCTGGGCTATCAGACAGTCCCCCTGCTGGTGAGAAAAGTAAAAGAAAAATATATTGCACAATAAATATAATTCTAAGTACATATATATGTATATGTATGTAAATATATATATATATATATATATATATATGTAATGTCATGCTTAATGTATTTTAATATTAATATAATTATGTATATTAGTATTAAAATACACTTAGAATGAAGTTACATATGTGAAATATATGAATATATATATAATACATATATTTATTTTATATATCTATATACGTATAATTACAATAATAAATAAAATGTAAAAAAATTATATATACATTTGTAATTTCATTTTAACTGTATTTTGAGATATATATATATACGTCCCAGCACTCAATGCTCCCGGTCTTTTAATGCTCCGGTGCTGTCTCCAACCAAATTGTATACGATACCAGTAGAGAGCACTCAGGAGTCTTTCAAGGTAAATTTCATCTGTTGCTTTATTGAGCAATTACAAATTCACACAACGTTCCAGTCGACATTTCAGTCTGTAAAATACATTTTTCCCTGGTCTTGAAAAAAGTATTTTACAGACTGAAACGTTGACTGGAAGTCTGGAACGTTGTGTGAATTTGTAATTGCTCAATAAAGCAACAGATGAAACTTACCTTGAAAGACTCCTGAGTGCTCTCTACTGGTATCGTGTGTGTGTGTATATGTATATGTATATATATATATATATTTTCCTGACATTATTCATGGCAGCATTTACTCATGGGTTAGCTCCTCCCCTCACAGCAGAAAGGACAGGAAATAGAACTCTGAAACTGGTATAAATAGATCCTCCCCCTTCCCATCAGGCAGTCTTTTTTCCTGTCCTTCACAGCAGTTTGGAAGGAGTCTGCTTATGCAGGCCTATAATTTTTCTTTTATGCTCACCAGGCAGTATTTTTGTAGCCATGCCAGGGTTCAGCCTCTAAGCCCTGAAGACCCAGCAGTGCACTATTGTTAATACTGCAAACCTGGGTACCCCCTTTAGTGACCGGGGGTCGGACCCAACCTCTCCCTTAAGGGATGAAAATGGTCCACTGCATGCCAGGGTTCAGCCTCTTATCCCTGAAGACCCAGCAACAGGCCAGCTTGGGTACCCCGTCAGGGGATAAATGTGATATACTGCCTACATGAAGCCAGGCCAGGGTTCAGCCTCTTATCCCTGAAGACCCAGCAAACAGCACATCTGTAAGAATTGCCAGTCTGGGTACCTACTTCAGAAACCAGGGGTCTGACCTATCTCTCTCTCTCTCTGGAGTGATGACAGCGGTCCACTGCAAACATGAGGCCCAGCTGAGTCTAAGCCTTTACCCCTGAAGACCCAGCAAACAGCACATCTATACGAGTTGCCAGCCTGGGTACCTCCTTCAGCAATCAGGAGTCTGGTCTATATCTCTCCCTGAGGGGATGACAGCTGTCCACTGCATACATGAGGCCCAGCCGAGTCTAAGCCTTTATCCTTGAAGACCCAGTAAACAGCACTTCCATAAGGTAACTACCTGGGTATTCCTTTTCTATGTGTTCCACCTTGTATGGGGTTGGTTAAACCTCCTCCCACTGGTGATGATGGACGGCATATGGGGTACAGATGGAAGCCTATAGTTTAAACAGTTTAGGCTGTCAGTTGATCAAATCCCCATTTTGCCGCTGAAACACAGGCCTGCAGCTGTTCAGGTAAGTGCATTAGCAATGTAGATTAAAACTAGTATAGGCACCTGGGTCTCTGTTCTTTCAGTCCCTCCCAGCTGCTTTCATTAGGCTTCCTTCTAACAAATAGGTCACATTTAGGAGGTTTGTGTGGTGAGCATTTAGGTAAGTTTATACATGAAAGGATGCTTGGTGCAAAAGAGTGCTGATAATGCAAGGAGGCATTGTGAAAAAAGAGTGCTGTTAATGCAATGAGGCATTGTGAAAAAGAGTGCTAATAATGGATATCCTGGCTGTATAAAGTCTGCTGGAATTTCACAGTCCTGAAGACAGAGAAATATCCAAGGTAAGAGAACTTTCCT
Source organism: Pelobates fuscus (assembly GCF_036172605.1). Taxonomy (NCBI): domain Eukaryota; kingdom Metazoa; phylum Chordata; class Amphibia; order Anura; family Pelobatidae; genus Pelobates; species Pelobates fuscus. Next base: position 220,164,119 of record NC_086318.1, on the reverse strand, counting down.
GGGTGACTGATTGCAGTACACACATGTATATGATAGGTTTTAAAAACCTAACTCTAAGTCCACACACACTTGTTTCTATCAAGATATGTGGCATTGATTGCTGTTATCTGTGCATTATTGCAAATAAGCAGGCTTTTCCAGAAAGTGGAAGAATATACTGCATATGAGACCACGGGCCTCAGTATCCATACATAATCTGGTGGTGGTACAGCATCGGTATGTTTTCACTTTATGCTCTAACGTATGAACAGTGTGTCCAGTATATGCTCCATGTATGGGTTACTATAAGGACACGGCCTCAGTATATGTATCCACTATATGCTCTATGTAGGAGTTACTAGGATACGGCCTCAGTATATGATCCGCTATATGGTCTATATAAGAGTTACTGTGAGTACCCCGCCTCAGTATAAGTATCCTCTATATGATATATATATATATATATATATATATATATATATATATAGGAGTTTCTATTGAGACACAGCCTCAGTATATGTATCCACTATATGCTCTGTGTGAGTTTCTATGGGGACAGCCTCAGTATATGTATCCATTATAGGCTCTATGCATGAGTTACAATGAGGACGCAGCCTCAGTTTATGTATACACTATATGCTCTATGTGTGTTACTGTGAGGGCACAGCCTCAGTATTGGTATCCACTATAGGATATATATATGAGTTACTATGGAGACACAGCCTCAGTTTATGTATGCACTATATGCTCTGTGTATGAATTACTATGAGGACACAGCCTCAGTATATATATCCACTATAGGCTCTGTGTGTGAGTTACGATGAGGACACAGCCTCAGTATATATATCCACTATATGCTCTATGTATGAGTTGATCGTAAGTATCTGCCTCAGTTTGTGTTCATTTGCTCTGAAAACAGAGCCTCAGTATATGTCCTCTACATGCTCTATTTGTAAGTTGGTGTGGACATTGCTTCAGTGGATCTGTTCACTATATGCTTGATATATTAGTGGAAACACAATATATGTGAATTATTTAAGACACATCCTCTGAGTCCACTCTGATAATGGTTCTATGTGTGGGTTATTAGTCACAACCTAAGTATATGTGAGTGCTATATGTGCATGAAGTTCTGTTGAAAACACAGCCTCAATTTATCTCACTCATATAATCTTAATATGGGTGCAGGCACATTGTCACTGTATATAGCAAAGGTAGGCTATGTATGATTACTGTTTAAACAGACTCAGTATATGTAACTGATATATATGTGCATAGGGTGCTGTTAAGAAACATCCACAATGTATGTGTTTCATATATTCTGATGCAGGTTGGTATTATTATATAACCCCAATTTATTCACAGCCTTGGTAGATTTAATATATACAAATGATCTAAGGTCTGTTTTGCGCTGAAATGTAATACAGCCCAATTCTAGCAAATGCACTGTTGTACTGGGTAAGTAACTAGTGCCTACTGTGGATTCTCTATTTCAGTTTTTAATGAAGTAGATAAGGAAACATGCTGCTTTTTGGCTTTGTATTAGATTCCTTCTCCCACAGGTGTTTCAGTATAAGCAATTAACATATTTTACCACTTCAGATGGATTGCAGGTGTTTCTGAACCTTTCTGAGTGCCTCTCCCAGGAGAGAAGGAGACCTGCATTTCCAAAATGGAGCATGGTACTGTTTAACAAATTTAAGGCCTTTTTGTGTGCACTCCTATGTATTTATACATGAGACCATTTCTCAAAAGTTTTTCTATTGCCAGATATCCTTTCCTCTCTTATCAAGATAGGGAATGTTTTCTTTTTTTTTTTTTCTTTCAATTTTGGTGGCAATGTGTAACCTTCAAATATATGCTGTTACTGATGCACAGCTTAGTAGTTCATGCTGGTTGCAGGAGCACAAATTGGGCTATTAATCGTTCTCATAAGTAGGTAACTCTGAAGCCATTACCTGATTTAAAAGCTGTTCATATTGGCTTGTTTCTCTCCTGGTCTTAACTTTAGTATCATTTTATTTTTACGCAAACTTCTACTCTGAAGAATTCACTGGTCTGGTTTGTGATTTTTATTCAGTTTCTTGCTCTATTCCCTGGAATTGGTTTAACATTCTTTAGAACTGAGTACATTTCCTTAAGACATAATCCTTATAATTTGGAGAATGTACTAATTTTTTTTATGCAGTATTCTCTCTTATCCCTTGGGGACCTGAGAGTTTGGCAATCCCTTTAGGATATGTCAGGGGTGGCATGCATTTGGTTCATAAGGAATTATTTGTTCAGAAATTTCTGACAAGATTCCCCTGTTGTGAAGGGGAATATTATAATTTCCTTTCTGCAATTAAAGGTATTCTTTTGGGCTCATATGATCCAGGTAAGTTTTCGATACTTGGTATTGCAAGTATTTTAATTGACACTGGGAGGTCTAGTCCAATGGGCCATTCTACCAGGTTTACTATTTCAGGTAAAATTCACCTGCTACCAGAACAAGAGAGGTAACTCCTTAACAGGTAACTCCATTACGGTCCTCTCTCCTGATATTCATGGGGATTCTTCTAGGGGTCCTTATATGTGGAATTTGCAACCAATGTATGGCTTTAAGTGGTTGATTCATCCTACATAAAATAATGTAATGCAGCTTGTTGATGACAAACATTTGACTGATATGTTTTTACATGGTCTCTGTACCTAGATCGGTATAAGTTATGGTCACTCCTAACATTGCATTGATGTAATACTTGTGGATTATATATTTGTATTGGTGTTGATATCTTACAGATAATACAAACTGCTTATTATCGCCATAGGCTCTGCCACTAGTATTTCATCACTATATGAAGATAAGGTAAGAGTAAGTAAGCGGTTGTTTATTCTCATAAGGATAACTGAATATCCTCTACTATCCTGCTTATTATGTGTCGGTTACCACAATGGATCATGTGCCTCTGGTTACCACCTTCTCATCAGTATCCTGCCAATTACATTTCTCCTACTTATGTTACACAACTGTCTCTAATAAATTTGATTATACTGTTTGGCATAATCTGTACTATTTACAATATGTTTCTTTGAATGTAGGTACTGATGTGATTGATCCTTAACTAATCTGTATATGATTCTTCTTGCCTTTGCCTAGTAATGTCATTGGTTTATACCTCTCCTGTGACTGATCATTACTGTATCAATTCATCCACGGTGTGAGGTATTGTTGTGAGCCTGATTTTTGAGATATATATATATTCGTTATTGCAGTGTTTTAATAACACTTATTTCTCTACTAGGCTCTGCCTCTTTCTGACAGGCAGGTATTGATTTGTTTCCTGTATCCACAGGTAAGTAGTTCACAAGGCAAGAGGAAGCAGTGTGAACAGTCCTTAATAATTACATCCAGGAAGTAATTGGATTCTCAGTGTAATTCTCCCCATGTTGAAAAGCATGGTGTGTCTGTTCTCATCCAACATTCTGTTATGCCTTTGTCAAGGTTCTGATCTGATGAGGTCATCAATTTGGTTTTAAATTTTATATCAAAATGGCATTATCCTTATCTAACTTAGGCTATCATGGCCTTAATTCCTTTCGGACTCTATCATTATTCAGGATATTTCAGATATTGAATGCCAGGAGATTGCTGACCTTGCAGCCTCTAGGTTAATTTACTTGTCTGAGCAGAATGTATGACAATATCCTATGGATGTCTTGTTTGGCTTTTTTAAAGTCTTCTAAAATGTATGCAGCTCAATAATGGTTTTATATCTATTAGCTGTTTTTGAACTCTGTCCCTCCCTCTATATATACTGCTTGAGTAATCCCCATGAGTAAATGCTGCCATGAATAATGTCAGTGAAAAAAGGAAAATTTGCTTCATACTTACCGTAACTTTCTTTTTCTGATCATTATTCATGGCAGCATTACGGTCCCACCCATATACTATAAGATGTGATGCTAGTTACTAAGACTGCCTGATGGGAAGGGGGAGGATCTATTTATACCAGTTTCAGAGTTCTATTTCCTGTCCTTTCTGCTGTGAGGGGAGGAGCTAACCCATGAGTAAATGCTGCCATGAATAATGATCAGAAAAAGAAAATTACGGTAAGTATGAAGCAAATTTTCATATATATATATATATATATATATATATATATATATATATATATATATATATAAAATGTTTATGTAACAAAATACACTTAGAATGACATTCTCTATTTATAATGATTATGTAAGTATACACATAGAATTTAAATACATATATATGTATATATTAAAATTCCAAGTGGATATTTATATAATCCTTTAACATAATACGTGCTTTTATTAATATAAATTTGAGGGACGTGCCTGACAACCCAGGCAGAAAGTCAGAGAATTTAATTTGCAAGCACTATATTTAACACTTTAACTTTCCAAGACACCATAAAACCTGTACATGGGGGGATATTGTTTTACTATGGAACACAAATATTAGTGTTTCAAAACAGTAAAACATATCAACGTGATGATATTGTCAGTGAAAGTGAAGTTTTTTGCATTTTTCACACACAAACGGCACTTTCACTGATGATATCATTATTGTGATACGTTTTACTGTTTTGAAACACTAATATTTGTGTTCAGCGAAGTCTCCCTAGTATAACAGTACTCCAATGTACAGGTTTTATAGTGTTTTTAAAAAGTTACAGGGTCAAATATAAGGCTTGATTTTCCTTTTTTTCACATTGAAATTTGCCAGATTGGTTATGTTGCCTTTGAAAGCGTATGGTAGCCCAGGAATGAGAATTACCCCCATGATTGCATACCATTTGTAAAAGAAGACAAGGTATTCCAAATGGGGTATGTTCAGTCTCTTTTAGTAGCCACTTAGTCACAAACACTGGCCAAAGTTAGCTTTCATATTGTTTTTTTGCAATTTTTACACAAAAACAAATCAGAACACTAACTTTGGCCAGTGTTTGTGACTACAAAAAAAGACAGGGCATATCCTATATTTAATACCCTTGGTTCTCTACTTTTGCAAATGGTATGCCATCATGGAGGTAATTCTCATGCCTGGGCTACGATACGGTCTCAAAGGCATCATTACTAATCTGGCAAATTTCAATATGTATAAACTGAAAAATGGAACATGCTTTATTTGACCCTGTAACTTTCCAAAAATCTGTTCATTGGGGGTACTGTTGTACTTGTGAGACATTGCTGAATATAAATATGTGTATTTTATTGCAGTAACATTTAACAGTTTAATAACATTCACAGATAAAAGGCCACGCATAACTAAAAAAAAAATAAAAAAAAATCTTAATTTCTCACACATTTTGTTTTAGATTTTATTCATGATAAATAGTGTGTGTATATATGTGTGTGTATATATATATATATATATATATATATATATATATATATATAGTTGATGTGAAATTAAAGCCCGTTTATAGTTGGGCTAGGGAAGAGGGTATACTGTGATACTGGTCTGATGGGTAATTAAGCTTGTCTGCATTCCCAGTGGGAAATATATCAGAGAGTTGCTGTGGTAACCCATAAGCTCTGATAGTATAAGAGGCGCGGAGACCTTGGTCTGGAAGTACAGAAAAAGGTTTCCCTCCTGCCACTTGACATCCAGGGGCTGGCTGCAGACCATGTCCATGGCTTGGCTTCTTCAGGAGGGCACTTGCTTATGATGAAATAGAAGAGTAAAACCCCACTATTTCAATCAAATGGTCTCAGAACCTGGCATGCATGCGCACTAGTCTTCCAATGCATTCCAGCCAAGGAACGCTTAAACAATTGTCCAGTGTAACGGATCGACAGGCACCCCGACTGGGTACCTCAGTTGAAGGATGCTCCTAGTGCTTCCTGAGGACTCCAAGCACTGCTGCAGACCACCGAACCGGAGAAGCATACGAATGCTCTCAAGCATATGAATGCTCTAAACAGCTGAACAGGAAAAGCATACAATCGGCTTACACTCCTGGCAATCAGCATACAATCCAATTCCCCCAATAACAAGACGACACTTCGTTTTGAGGTCAAGCAGAACTGATTGTACTGGCACATACAGCCTCTTTTATTCACAATCCACAAACATAGTACTGTCCACAGGGTTTTGAAATACAACCAATCAATCCGTACAATACACAGAGACACTCCACACAAAATCCTCCCCTCTGCCTGTGATATGATTACTGAACACAATGGGTAATATAATTATTACAGGCAGAGAAATACAGTTTTATAAAACATATCACAGGGACCCCAAAACATGCAATAACCCCATAAAAATAATAAATATATCCTCGGAACGGGGGGATCTGGGTGAACCACATATCCAAAATTCACCCAGATCCGTTTAGTAGTTTGAAAGATACAGTTTAATGCAGATTCCGCAGAACATATACAAGCTATATGAAAAATAATTACTGTATAATGTGTCCCCTGTTGTATAGTTTAAAACTACTGCACGATGTCTTTGTGCACCAAATACAGGCGAGATGGCACCGTGTAGAAAAGTCCAAACAGTGTCTGTGAGTTAAAATGGCTGCCATCCATTGTTCTCACCATGTGCTTCATCCATTGTTCTCACCATGTGCCTCTGATACATGAAATGGTGGCCACCCATTAACTCCACAGTATGTCCCCAGAGGGTTCTTAAAGGGCCAGCAGCATAATAAAATACAACATGCCCAAATCAGTTCCTATAAGGGCAATACATCCCAGGGCCATAGTGACAGGGCAAGAGGCTGGCAAGCAGTCCTCTCCAGGCACAAGTGGTGGGGCTGGTTCCGCCACATCCGGGGTTTGCCCCATGCAGAGGGAATTTGCCAGCATTTCAAGTATGAGCTGCCCTTATGGGTGGGATCAGTCTGATATGCAAATATGAGTGCCTCTGTAATGGTACAAGTTAAAAAAAATCTAGCTTGAGACCGGAGTGGGGATTTACCAAAGGGCAAGCTATTGTGTTTCTCTAAGCTTTTGTCTGCTCTCAGAGTTCTCATATTCTCTGTTTTTGTTTCCTATTGGAAAGCATTGATTTGGCATTGATGGAGATCATCGAGCCAAGAGGTGAAGCAGGATCAGACACCAGCACTGCAAGGGAGAAAAATATCACCTTTTAAACCATGGCAGCAGTGGTGTTGTCACCTAATCAGTGACTAGGGCACTAAAGTGCCAGAAATATACATTTATAACACTGTATATTTCCTTTGAGATATTGGGTTTGGCCCTGAAGGACCACATTGTTATACATCTCTAGGTCTCCTTCAATAATAATTTTTCCACTGGGCATGTAATGTCCAGATAATGGTAATGTCCCGTGTAATGTCCTTTATAACTATGATAAAGCATAGATTTAGTGCCTTTGATGCTGTTATCTGTTAAAGTGAACCTGTCATGACAGGTTCACTTTAAAGTTTTGCTCTATATCAAATAGCTTCCTGATAAACATCCTTCTATAGCCCGAAAATAATATTATTCTATATAGATGATGGTTTCACTTAGTAAAGCAGCGTATTAGTTCAATTCGAAGACATATAGGAATCCAAAATGAAAACTAAAAAAGATACGGGCTATTTCTCCTAATATACAGGTGATTAGCGATTTTATTTTTTTTAAGGTTGGAAGAGAAAACATCATGACTAACAAATAAATATTGAATGAACCCTGTTAGAGAATATCCTGAAAGTAACAGGTAGTGATCTGAAAAAAGGTCATACTTCCCCAATTATTTCCTATTTTCCCAATGCCTGCTGTGAGCCCTTACTACAGTAGACTTTCTGTTTTGGTAGTATGAATGACATTGTATCTGTAAGGTTGGATTACAGATTCTTTGGATTCATATACTTACTGTGTTTTAGTAAGACATGGAGAAAAGATGCCATAAATTCAGATTATTGCCTTTGACCTTATTCATTTACATTTCACTTTAGTGTTAGTGTTGCCTTTTGCTTCAATATTTCCTCAGTTATATTAGTTTAAAGAATTGCATTATTTGGTCTTTAACCTCTTAACCCTTTAGCCAAATGTACACGTTGTGATCAAAACACACAACTATAAACGGGCTTTAATTTCACATCAACTATTCATATATATATATATATATATATATATATATATATATATATATATATATATATATATATACACTATTTATCATGAATAAAATCTAAAACAAAATGTGTGAGAAATTAAGATTTTTTTTATTTTTTTTAGTTATGCGTGGCCTTTTATCTGTGAATGTCAAAATACTGTTTGATTTTACTGCAGTAACATACACATATTTGTATTCTGTGATGTCTCACTTGTAAAACAGTACCCCTAGGTACAGGTTTTTTGGTGTTTTGGGAAGTTACAGGGTCAAATATAGTGTGTTACATATTTCAGTTTTTTCACATTGATATTCGCCAGATTGGTTACGTTGCCTTTGAGACCATATGGTAGCCCAGGAATAAGAATTACCCCCATGATGGCATACCATTTGCAAAAGTAGACAACCCAAGGTATTGCAAATGGAGTATGTCCAGTCTTTTTTAGTAGCCACTTGGTCCCAAAGTGTGAGGCACATATACAAACTGTTCTAATTCCTACACCGCTCACCTGATTTGGATGTAAATACCCTCAAATTAAAGCTGAAAGTCTGCAGTTAAAGCACATCTTGTTCATGTCATTTCAAATCCATTGTGGTGGTGTATAGAGCCAAAAAGATTAGAATTGTGTCGATGTCCCAATATTTATGGACCTGACTGTATTACATAGTTACATAGTTACATAGCTGCAAAGAGACTTGCGTCCATCAAGCTCAGCCTTCCTCACATATGTTTTTGCTGTTGATCCAAAAGAAGGCAAAAAAACCTAGTCTGAAGCACCTCCAATTTTGCAACAAACTAGGAAAGAATTCCTTCTTGACCCCAAAATAGCAGTCGGATGTCTCTGACCAAACCACCTCTTCAGGCAGAAAATTCCATAACCTTATTGCTCTTACTGTAAAAAAAACTTTTCTTTGCCTTAGATGAAATCTCCTTTCTTCCAGCCTAAATGTGTGACCTAGTTTCCTATGTATAGCCCTGTTTATGAATAGATTTCCAGATAAAAGTTTGTACTGGCCCCGAATATATTTGTATAATGTTTTCATATCCCCTCTCAGGCGCTGTTTTTCCAAACTAAACAGATTTAAATTTTGTAACCTTTCTTTATAACTAAAAAGCTCCATTCCTTTTATCAATTTTGTAGCTCGTCTCTGCACTTTTTCTAGTGCCATGATATCTTTCTTTAGAACAGGTGCCCAAAATTGCACAGAATGTTCAAGGTGTGGTCTTACCAGCGATTTATAAAGAGGCAAAATTATATTTTCATCCTGAGAATTTATGCCCCTATTTATACATGACAAAACCTTATTGGCCTTAGCAACTGCAGATTTACATTGCATATTGCTGCTTAATTTGTTGTCCATAACAATTCCCAAATCCTTCTGGTGTGTGGTTATCCCTAGTTCACTACCATCGAGGGTATAGATTGCTTGTGCATTCTTAACCCCGAAGTGCATAACTTTGCATTTCTCTACGTTAAATTTCATCTGCCATTTTAGTGCCCAGTCCCCCAATCTATCTAAATCCCTCTGCAGCAAAGCAGTATCCTGCTCACATTTTATTACTTTACAAAGTTTTGTGTCATCTGCAAATACTGATACATGGCTTTCAATGCCTATTTCAAGATCATTTATAACTATGCTAAATAGAAGCGGTTCCAAAACAGAACCCTGAGGGACAGCACTTACCACTTTTGTCCAGCCTGAAAATTTATCATTAATGACAACGCGTTGTACTCTATCCTTAAGCCAATGTTCAACCCAAGAACAAGAATATTCATCTAGACCAATTTCTTTTAGTTTGAAGAATAACCTATTGTGAGGAACCATATCAAATGCCTTGGCAAAATCCAAGTAGATCACATCCACTGCAACACCCTGATCTATACTTCTATTTACTTCTTCGTAGAATGCAATTAGGTTAGTTTGACATGACCTATGTTTCATAAAACCATGCTGATTATTTCTAATAACAAAGTTGTTCCTAATGAATTCCTGCATTGTATCCCTTGATAGCCCTTCAAATATTTTCACAGTCACAGAAGTTAAGCTCTCAGGTCTATAATTTCCAGGCAAGGATTTTGAACCTTTTTTAAATATAGGAACAACATCTGCCTTCCTCCAATCCTCCGGTACAGTACCTGAAACAAAAGAATCTTGAAAAATTAAATACAGAGGTTCACTTATTTCCCCACTTAGCTCCTTAAGTACTCGTGGGTGAATACCCCGGAGCTTTATTTACATTAATTTTCTTTAATAGCTGTAGCACCTTGTCTCGAGTTATCCAATCACTAGTTATCTGCAACTTTTTTGCAGCAATCATTTGCAAATCTCGTGCCATAGGATCCTCATTAATATATACTGAAGAAAAATAGTTATTTAAAATGTCTGTTTTTTCCTGGTCTTCATTAGCTAACAAACCCATCTCTGTTTTCAGTGTACCTACTCTTTAATTTTTTGTTTTTTTTAGAATTGATGTACTTGAAAAACTTTTATGGGGTTGGTTTTGCATTCCTTGGCTATCAATTTCTCATTTTCTAGTTTAGCCACTTTAATTGCCTTTTTGCAAGCATAATTGGCTTATATAGGATGCCTCTGATTTTTCTTATTTAAATGCTTTAAATGCCCTTTTCTTATTTTTAATCTCTTGTTTTACTTCTCTATTAAGCCACATTGGTTTTAATTTGTTTCTTTTATATTTATTACCCAATGGTACTTACTGAGAAATGTACCTTTCTAATATTTGTTTGAAGAGTTTCCATTTATCCTCAGTGGTTTTATCACTAAGGAGTTCATCCCAGTCAATATGTTGTAGAGCTGCCCTAATCTTATTGAAATTGGCTTTTTTAAAATTATACGTTTTAGTATACCCCACGTGCTTTCGCTTTTTAGAGTTTATTTAAAAAAATACCATATTGTGTTCACTATCAATATTACATACCTCCTCTGTTCTGAGCTTCCCCTCCCACCATCTCCACCCACCTTATTCTGAGCTAAAGCCCATCATCTCCATTTTCTAGATTGCTTTGACCCCCCCCACTACTAGTTTAAAATCTCCTCCAACATTCTAGCCATCCTATCCCCAGCACAGCAGACCCTCTTCCATTTAGGTGCAATCCATCACGACTATACAGGTTGTACCCAAGCGCAAAATCGGCCCAGTGCTCTAAAAACCCCAAACCCTCTTTCCTGCACCAAGACTTCAGCCACGCATTGATCTCTCTAATCTCCCGCTGCCTTTCTGCTGTGGCACGTGGCACAGGTAATATTTCTGAAAATATTACCTTTGAGGTCCTTTTCTTTTGCTTACTTCCTTGTTCCCTGAACTCATTCTTTAGGACCTTCCATTTTCCTCTGACTTTGTCATCGGTACCAATATGGACCCTCCCAATAATACCTCCACTCTGTCGGCAACATGCCGGACCCGAGCACCCGGGAGACAGCAAACTGTCCTGTTGAGTCGATTAGAGTGGCTGATTACCCTATCTACTCTCTTAATAATAGAGTCCCCTACTTTCTTTTTTCCATCACTATATATGTCAGGCAGAGAGACAGACACACACATAGACACACACTTACAGGCAGACAGTCATACAGTCACAGGCAGATGGTCACACACAGAGTTCCAGGCAGCTAGTCACACACAGTTACCGTCACAGACATACAGTCAGGGCTCGAGTCCTGCAGGAACGCGTGGGAACGGCGTTCCTGCACTTTTTTCACAGGAGGAACGCCGTTCCCCCTGCAGACACTCAGGGGGCGGCCATAAATGCCGCCCCCAAATGCCCTGTGTTCCCCCTGTCATGGGGGGGGCACCTGATTTGCCCCCCCCCGGCGGGCTGCTCTCTCCCTGTCACACGCGGTGAGGGAGCTGTGTCCTCTCTGCTCCCTCTCGCCGCGCGCCGTTTTCTGATGCAGGGAGCCGGAATATGACGTCATATTCCGGCTCCCTGCATCAGAAGACAACCCACGCGGCGAGAGGGAGCAGAGAGGACACAGCTCCCTCGCCGCGTGTGACAGGGAGAGAGCAGCCCGCCGGGGGGGCAAATCAGGTGCCCCCCCCCATGACAGGGAGAGAGCAGCCCGCCTCACTGCAGCCCCACTGGACCCCAGGGACCCATCCATGCCAGCTTTCCTAAAAGGTAGGGAGGCTGGGTGGGTGGGCAATGTTAATTTTAATAATTTGTATATGTATGTCTGTTAGTCTGTGTATGTGTATGCATGTGTGTGCATGTCTGCTAGTGTATGTGTATGTATGTCTGTTAGTGTATGTGTGTGTCTGTTAGTGTATGTGTATGTCTGCTAGTCTATGTATGTGTGTGTGTATGTCTGTTAGTCTATGTATGTGTGTGTATGTTAGTTTATGTCTGTTAGTGTATGTGTTTGTGTCTGTGTGTGTATGAGTGTATTTACGTCTGTTAGCATATGTACGTGTGTGTGTGTGAGTGTATGTGCTTCTGTTACTGTATGCATGTTTGCATGTATGTGCTTCTGTTAGTGTATGCACATTTTTGCGTGTATCTGCTTCTGTTAGTGTATGTTTGTTAGTGTCTGTCAAATCAGTGAGAGTCTGTTTGTCATTTAGTGTGTGTGACTATTAGTGTGTGTCTGTCAGTGTGTTTGTGTGTGTCTCTCTGTCAATGAATGAGTGTCAGTGAATGTGTGTGTGTGTCAAATCAGTGACGTCTGTGTGTTTGTCACTGAGTGTGTGTGTTACTGTCATTGTGTATCTGCCAGTGTGGGTGTCTGTCAGAGAGTGTGCTTAGAGGGACACTATAGGCACCCAGACAACTTCAACTCATTGAAGTGGTCTGGGTGCAGCGTCCCAGTCCCCTTAAACATGCAAGTGTAATTATTGCAGTTTCTCAGGAACTGCAATAATTACCTTGAGGGGTAACTCCACCTCTAGTGGCTGTCCAGACAGCCACTAGAGGGACTTTCGGGTGGTTAGGTGACCAAAAGTCGCCTAACTGATGCTGGACGTCCTCACCCTGTGCATGAGGACATCCAGCATCTGCTAAATACCCATAGGATTTTAACCCCATCAGTGTCGAGTGGGGGAGGGGAGGACATGAGGGAGGGGGGGGGCACTATAGGGAATTATAGTGCCAGGAAAACAGCTTTGTTTTCCTGGCACTATAGTATTTCTTTAAAAGGAGCAGGAAAAGGTGGAGTCTAAAGAGGATGGGGTGGGTTCTTAACCAGGAAGCGGTGCGCCCTTGACAGGAAGGGGTGGTAAATTTAGATTAGGGGGTGCTCAGGTATAGTCATGCCTAGGGCAGCACAAAATTAAAATACACCACTGTGTGAGTGTCTGAGTATGTGTGTCTGTGAGTGTCTGATTGCATGTGTGTGTCTGTGAGTGTATGTGTGTGCACGCGTTTATATATGCATACGAGTGGGGTTTTTTATTTTTTGGGGGGGGGGGGGGAGTTCCCACACTTTTTTTCCCCAGGACTTGACCCCTGCATACAGTTATGTTATAGCAGGCAGTCACATACACATTTACAGGCAGAGAGTCGCACACACAATCAGAGGCATACATTCACACAGTCACAGGCAGGCAGCCACACACACACACACACAGTTACATGCAGACAGTCACACACAAAGTCACACACACCTCATATTGTAACAGGCAGACACACACACACACACATAGTTAGTGACATACACACACTTTTACAGACACACACAGTTACAGACAGTTACCACTTTCCATTATGGGCACTAGGGGAGGGGGTGGAGGCAATGCAGTCTAGTTGTTGGGGAAGCAGGGACTCATTCATGCTTCCCCCTCAGTGTGCAGCATTGACCAGGCAGCGGGTTTAAACTGCACTTGGCTCTACCCCTCCGGTCTATTTAGCTCTGCCCCACATCTTTTATTTGCACCTGGGTTTTGAAACTCTGCCACTACATTGCCGGCCCCGTTGTGTGAGAGCTATCTCATCCACCACATGGCCCCCAGTGTAGCCACACAGCTCGCACCCCTAAGACCTGCCCTTAATCAATGTACTCAAAGCCTCCTCCCCTCTGAACTCCCCAGTATTTTATTCCCAGAATGGTCAAATGAGGGCGCAATCCCACCATAGGTAGAGGAAAGTTCCGCTCTCCTCTTCGCATCGCCAGCAGGTGGCCAGCGTCGAGCAGTCTCGTGCGCGGAGGTCGGCGGGGGTGATGTACCATCTCTTTATGTAAGTTTTTTTTTGTAGTCTTGCCGACCCCGGGGTCTTTTGGACATGAGTGATGATCTTGTCCCAGTCCACGTCGGTGAGTGTTTCGTCAAGATCTTCCTTCCATCGTCTGATGCATGGTGGCGCGAGGAGGTATCGACCTGTTGCCAGCGAGGTATAGATCAGGGATATTGCTCTTGGAGGTGTCGTGTCTTGTAGGCAGAGGGACTCAAACTCTGTACAGTCCCGGGTTAGGCATGGTCGTTGGGGGATCAAGTGCGTGTAGTGTGATATTTGTTCCCTCGCGATAGTGTGTAGAAACGTGTGTCGTTGTTCCAGGAAAAGAGCGGTCGTCGGTCGGATTGCAAATGGAGTTGATAGCACATCTGCCGTTCGGAGTAACGTGTTACTCTTCGCCGGGCGTGGGAGGTGGCCCTGGTCTTCTGTCGGGAAGTCCGGGTTGCCTCTCAGGGGGAGTAAGGGGCCGGGGTCAATGGTAAGTTAGTATTTGGGGCCGTTTTGGTGCCAGATACGGAGAGTGACTTTTACAAATGGGTTTGCGTGGTTGATGCGTTTGCTTCCTTCCTTTGTGATCCACAGTAGGGCCGTGAGGTCGCAGTTGGCGCTATCCACCTCAAGTTGCACCCAGGGTTTGTCCCGTGTCGCCACTGACCAGCTGATTATCTCGTGAGGTGTGTCGCCAGGTAGAACTTTCTGAAATCTGGGAGGGCTAGGCCACCTTTGAGTTTGGGTAGTGTCAGTTGGGAATGTGCTTTTCGGGGAGATTTGCCTTTCCATATGAATTTGCGGTGTAATGTATCACCTGGCACCACGACTGGGTACCACCATTAACAGTTGCTTTCTAGCTGTCAGGCTTACCTTGCTGGGAGACCAATATGCAGAGATATGCTCACCCTTGCAATTAAACACAGGCCAAGGTGGTCAAGGAAGAACTCACCTGGCCTGTGAATCTGTGCACGGGGGCTGTGCAGGTTAATGCTTGAAGTCGCAGTACAGAAAGGGAATATCCAGGAGAATAGTCGTGGGTAAGCCAGTGGTCAGAGGATGCCAGAAATCAGGAGATACGAGTAGCGAGCCGAGGTCAGGGGATGCCAGAGGTCAGGGTACAAACGAATAGCAATCCAAGGTCAGGAGAATACTGGAACATGGAATAGCAATACTCTAACCAGAGTCAATGAACTGACACTGCCCTTAGGGAGGGGCAGTGTCTTATACCTTGTTAATTAGGTATCAGATTCAGCTGGAGAGTTACTGACAGGTCTGAGCCAGGTGTAGTCCAGCCCCCTAGTGCTGCAGGCAATTCAAGAATAAACGGGAGTTATCCAAAGTCCTGAAATGGCTCAGAGGTAAGAGAGCAGGTCCAGAATTGCAGAGTACATAGATTCAAATCCCTCTTCGGGCAATAAAGGGGCGACCCTGTCTGGCAGTCTGGAGGTCACGGTGAGAACCCTGACACTAGCTGACGCCGAGAACTATAAGCACCACACCTGACACCACAACCACCACAGACTCCACAACTGCCGTAGCTTAACTGGAATGTCGACGTCTTCCTTCCACCCTGGATCAACCTCTGACATCCAGGACTGTGTGGGAGAGAGCTCTCCTCCAGGAGAGGGTAACAGGAACAGCTCTTAAAAGAGCTAAGTGATTAGAGCCCAAGGGAGTAAAGTATAGCAATCCCCTGGGTGATTATAGCAGTTCCCCTACAATCACAAGACAAAACTACGTGTTGAAGGTCAAACAGAAACAGCAGATCTGAGGGTATATTGAACAGCTTGGTCTTTTATACAGTTTTCCCCACAAGAATACCACCCAGGGGCACAGGAACAACAAGTAAATAAAAACACAGTTTTACATTCAGTCACTCCCATACAGTGTACACAATCCCTCCCCTCTGCCTGTGATATAATTAACAAAGACAATGGACTAACTCAATTAACTCTAAGCAGAAAAAACATAAATTTTTACATACCCCAGAAAGTACCACAAAATACATATCCCCACAAAAGTATCCCCACATCCCCTGATAGCCCTGATCTGGGTGAACAACATATCCATTAATCACCCAGATTGGTTCAGGGGTTCAGGAATTTCCTGGAAGTCTAATTTTTGCCCCACCATGCACATGATCCCATACCCAAAACAGTTCCATACACTCAAAGACAAAACACTGCTGGACAATTTAAGATGGCCACCGCCACATGTTTGAATCTGTTCCAGTTAAAAGTCCAAGGGGCAGAAACAGTACTTTTGAACATGGGTTATCACAGAGCCCATAGTCCCAGGGTAGGAGGCTGGCAAACAGGCACCTCCAAAAACCAGTGGTAAAGTTGCTTTCGTCACACATCTTCCCTTTCCTTGAGAGACTAACCAGGTACCTGACCTTCTGTCTGTCAGTTCCTGAGTTAGTCGAGTAACCCACCCACAAAAAGCAACGACTGGACCTGGTGTTGTCTCCTCTCCCTGAAACTCACCCTGCCACTGGGGAGAGAGGCCGACTGCCTCCTCTCCCTGCAGTTCACACCGCCACTGGGGAGAGAGACCAGTTGTCTCCTCTCCCTGAAACTCACCCTGCCGCTGGGGAGTGAGACCGGTTGTCTCCACTCCCTGCAGGGTACACTGCCGCTGAGGAGAGAGGACGACTGCCTCCTCTCCCTGCAATTTGCACTGCTGCTGGGGAGAGAAACTGGTTGTCTCCTCTCCCTGAAACTCACTCTGCCACTGGGGAGGAAGGACGACACCTACTGCTCCCTGGGATGCACACTGCCGCTGGGGAGTGAGACCGGTTGTCTCCACTCCCTGTACGATACACTGCTGCTGGGGAGAGAGGCCGGCTGCCTCCTCTCCCTGCAATTTACACTGCTGCTGGGGAGAGAGACCAGTTGTCTCCTCTCCCTGAAACTCACTCTGCCACTGGGGAGGAAGGACGACGCCTTCTGCTCCCTGGGATGCACACTGCCGCTGGGGAGTGAGACCGGTTGTCTCCACTCCCTGTACGATACACTGCTGCTGGGGAGAGAGGCCGGCTGCCTCCTCTCCCTGCAATTTACACTGCTGCTGGGGAGAGAGACCAGTTGTCTCCTCTCCCTGAAACTCACTCTGCCACTGGGGAGGAAGGACGACGCCTTCTGCTCCCTGGGATGCACACTGCCGCTGGGGAGTGAGACCGGTTGTCTCCACTCCCTCTACAATACACTGCCGCTGGGGAGAGAGGCCGGCTGCCTCCTCTCCCTGCAATTTACACTGCCGCTGGGGAGAGAGACCGGTTGTCTCCTCTCCCTGAAACTCAAGGACGGAAGGATGAAACTCAACGCTCCTGGTGGTATACAGTCCATAAGGCCCATCATGTCAGAGACAGGTGGTGTTACACCTTGGAGCAAGCGAGCATAGTCATGTTCAAGCTCGCTCTCCAGGCCAACCATGTAGGAGAGATCAAGTTGTAATTCTGCCACCAATGTAAGCCCCAAGCTGTCTTCCTAATGGTCACGGATACACCTGTAGTGGGTACTGTCCAGGTTTTCAAACCCCAGGGAATCCTCAAAGGCCTCCAACAACAGCCCAGGCCAAACATAGTCCTTTCCTATAAATAGCTGGTAGGGGAGTAGCCCTGGGTAGAGGTCGTCTGCATGCCACCGTAAGGCCCAGTATGTTTCATCTAACCATACCTCGATTCCGACCAACCGCTCTAGTTCTCTTACCTCTAGGGGCTGCTCTCCCAGAGATGGCACCCTCCATTCGAATTGGTCCCATCTCCGTTGGTTGGAATCCGGGGAGATTTCTCCTAGGGCCTCCACCCAGAGTTTGTTTTGAAGCGCCACCCTTCATTACAATTCTTCGCTGAGAGAGGGTAATCCAAACTGCGCCGAACTTCCTGTAATTGCTGCTGAAGCTGGTGTCGATGTTGCATACTGCTCGACGGTACTTGAAGTAGTGCTGGTTTTCCACAGCTAGGAAGCCATCCCACCGCTTGCCACCAATGTAACGGATCACCTGGCACCCAGACTTGGTACCTCCGTTAATGGTTGCTTCCTAGCTGACGCCGAGCTGACGCCGAGGACTATGAGCACTGCACCAGACACCACAACCACCGCAGACTCCACAACCGCCGTAGCTTAACTGGAATCTCGTCGTCTTCCTTCCACCCTGGATCAACCTCTGACATCCAGGACCGTGTGGGAGAGACCTCTCCTCCAAGAGAGCGTAACAGAAACAGCTTTTAAAAGAGCTAAATGATTAGAGCCCAGGGGAGTATACAAAGTATAGCAATCCCCAGTGTAATTATAGCAGTTCCCCTCCAATCACGAGACAAGACTATGTGATGTGGTCTGGAAAACACCCCAAAACATAACATATCCCCATAAATCGTGCATCCCCTGAATCCCTGCTCTGATCTGGGTGATTTGTGGTTATGTTGTTCACCCAGATCAGGGCTATCAGGGGATATGGGGATATGTTATGTTTTGGGGTGTTTTCCAGACCACATCATTCTTCCACAGCAGCCAGCCTGCCTGCCACCCAGCCACAGCAGCCCACCAGTCTGCCAGCCAGCCATAGTGGTCAGCCACAGCAGCCAGACAGTAACAGTAATTAAAGTGAGAAGAGTCAACTTGAGCTGGGTATCAGATAGCTTAGTTATATTACTATATTGTTAATGGGGGGCAAATTGTTACAGTGAGCCCTCTCTAGGGCACATTAGATTCCATTGCAGTCTCCATTGTGGCCTTGAGGGGACAGTTTACACATTTTTTTTTATATTTTAAAGTTCGAGGGGGCTGTTAAAATACAGGATCCACCATGGGTGCACCCCTGAGTGTGTACATATTTCTAGCCTGTAAAGTATGTGTGCGCTTGGGGTTATTGTGCGTACAGGGGCTGTAATGTGTGTGTGTGTGTGTGTGTGTGTGTATTGATGGTCTGCAGGAAATGCATCTTCTAGGTCTTCTAGAATGTAGATGTATATCTAGAAGCTGTAGTGTGTGTAAGCATATAGGGGTTGTTGTGCATATGTGTGTATATGCCTGGTAATGTGTGTATAAGGTGTTTAGTGTGCATGTGTGTATGGGGGTTGTAGTGTGTGTTCATAGGAGGTGTAGTGTGTGTATCGTGATATAGTGTGTGCATAGGAGTTGCAGTGTGTTTATAGTGGAATAGCGCGTGCATAGTGGTGTAATGCGTGTATAGGGAGATATAGTGTGTGTATATATAGGGGATATAAAGTAGAGTGAAGTATGTATAGAGTGAGTGAGTGCAGTATTTATATTGTGTGTTTATAGAGGGTATAGAATGCAAGTAATGTGCTCGTGTGTGAGCACAGGAGTTCTAGTGTGTGTTTATGGAAGGTATAGAATGCATGTAGTGTGTTTGTGTGTGTGTGAGCACAGGGGCTGTAGGGTATGTGTTTATAGAGGGTATATCGTGTGAGTGAGTGCAGAGGGTGTAATGCATGTATACAAGGTAGTATAGTGTTTAATTAATTTAATAATTAAATTATTAAAACATAAAAACATTGTTTACTCCGTACTCCTTGGTGGTCTAGTTGTTTTATCAGTACCTCTGCAGGCTATAGGCCATGTCTCACCTCTTGCAAGCTTCATTGGTTTACAGCAGGGGTGGGGAACCTTCGGCCCTCCAGATGTTCTGCACTACATTTCCCGTCATGCTATTATAGCCATAAGTGTGGCAAAGCATCAAGGGAGATGTAGTCCACAACATCTGGGGGGTGGGGCAGAAGCTTCCCCACCCCTGGTTTACAGTACCAATGCTTTGACAATATCAGAGCTCGCAAGAAGATGGATGCTGCTCTGCCTGCTGCCTAGGTCACTTTGACTGATAATCTAATCTTCCCTCTGGCCCATGAAGGGACATACTAACTCTTAGGGCTGGTGCTGCCCTGCATGAGATGGCAGGGGACATCCTTTGCCCATTGTCCTAGCCAGTACAGGCCCCCAGCTTATGACTGTAAAAAACACAATTTAACCCCTGGTTTAATTATCAGTTAAATGTGAAGATGAAGATAGAAGGTGGAAGTATATAACCAAAAATAGTTCAAACAAAATGAAGAAGGATACTTCTACTAAAAGGTTTCCATTCCTTGGAATGAATTTAGAAGTTTGGTTGTTTTTCCACATTTTTATAAATTATTTATTTTTACTTCCTTGGTATGAAGAATGGGTGCCTGCTATACATGTTTTATTGTACTTGTGTTTTTTATTATAATTTTAATGTCATGCTTGTCATTTCATTTGTCTTTCCAATCTCCTCAAAATAATGAAAAATTTAGCTAATTGTGAAAAACAATGTGGATGTTACTGAATGATCTGTTTAGTATCTACAGACTCCACAAGAAACAACCCCAGGTACTTATATTTAACACATCACTAAACTAATTTGCAAATCATAGATCTTAATGTAGCGTGTTGTGGTTTATACTCTAAAACATTTTAAAGTATATTTGATTCAAGTTACTTTCTTTTTAGGTGTAAGGGACATTAGACATAAAGAAGCAGATTTACGCAACAATTTCATTTTCACATGTCTAGCTCTGTTTCCTGAACGACTCATTCTACAAATAATAACTTGAATTTATTATATCTTAAAATACAGTTCTTGGAATTTATGTGGACTGTATCTTATTATTCACTCATGAAAACGATTTGTATGTCTCATTGCACTTTCTGTTTTATTTCTAAAAGGTTTGCATTATAAGAGTTATGCACATTAAGGACTAATTTTGTTCTTAGAAGAGTCAAAAATGTAATTTACTAATGTGACGTGTGCAAAAGATTCAAAGAGATGGTGAGTAAGCAATACATTTGTGTTCTTTTTATAATCTAAATAAATCACAGACACTATAATAGTGCCACGTCTGTTTTTTTACTCGGACCCTAACATATCTATTTGTGACCTTCTGAACTTTCCTATAGGCCTCTTAAATAATACAGGACATGAAATGGAGTAATGTGGATGTATAATTTGATTTACAATAGGAGTTAAACATTTTTATAAAAAAATACTCTGCTTAAACTTAAATTAAATTAAGTCTGTATCACAAATGGCTTGTGTTATCCTTAACACCTGGGGTCATATTTGTAATGACTTAGAAAACATTATTATCCCTAGTTTACTAATCAGTTCAATAAATTAAATATTATTTAGATTAATTTATTAATATTTTTCTAATATTTTCTAGATATTTTAATTCTCAGGAACGGGTGCTTCGTTAATGCCTTTTGTTCTAATATAAAATGGAAAAAAACATTCTACAGCTGATTATTGGAAGCCATACAAGGCATAAGTGGAATAAATATGTTAAGAAGAAATAGGCTAGACTAGAGCATGATGTCTACTCATTCAATTATTTGTACTAAAAGATAAATTCATAGGGTTATTTGCTAATGGTAGAATTCAAAGTGAATTTCAAATTTAAGGTCAAAATAGGTGATCTGGAACAATTATCTAATTCAGCTATTTTCAGGTCCGCTAATGTGACTGTTAATTCAAAATTCACTTTGAATTCTACCATTAGTAAATACCCCTGTAAATATACAGCAATAATAGTGTAACCGCAGCCGGTTCCCTATTTACCACTATAACGTCTTGAAGCATAGAATTTAGCAGGGCTAACCATACAGTTTTCTTAGCCATAATTTGATATATTCAGTAAGAGATCCTCTATCTAAAATACTTGTAAATAATTGAGAATACAATATAAAATAAGGATTGTCTTGGAAGCAATAAAGTTTTGTCTTTTTACATATTTTATTAAATAAAAATATAAATATAGACATATAAAATCAATGACAATAATTTATAGCAGAGTTTATAAGATTAAAATATATGCTTGCTTAATTATCAAAAAAATAGTATAACATACCCTCTTGAACATGTCAACATCTCTCAGTCATTCTAAGATGGAGCAGAGTTTCTGTTTCCAAATATCTCCCCTGTGTACTAACATTAAAAAGCTGCATATTGATACCCTAGATGTTCATTTTAGGACCTACCTTAATTTGGCAAAGATACAAGGCCATAACTAAAACGTAAGGGTGCACACATCATGGGAAATTCCATTAAGCTAAGACAAAATGGCGTAAGTTAGAACTACACAGTATATTATGCACTAAAAGGAGGTAAGAGGTTATTGTAATTACATAGCATAGCCTTGAAGTTGTTTATGTATTTCTTGTCATTGTATTAAGCTAAAACAAAATGTTGTAAGCTAGAACTATGCAGCATATTATGAGGTTAGTTATTAACCCCTTAAGGACACATGACATGTGTGACATGTCATGATTCCCTTTTATTCCAGAAGTTTGGTCCTTAAGGGGTTAAGGAAACATTGTATGAAATACCCTGGGTTGTCTGCTTTAAAAAAATATGTACATGTGAGGTGTGATTCAGAGATTTATGACAGCTAACAGTGCTACGATGTCACTATTGATACATTTTAAAAATATATATTTTGAAACCGCAATGTCCTACTTGTACTTATAGCCCTATAACTTGCAATAAAAAGCTAAGAACATGTTAACATTGGTTATTTCTAAACTGATGCCAAAATTTAGAAACCATTTAGTATGGGTGTTTTTGGTGGTTGTAGAATAGATTTTGGGGGTCAAAGTTACAAAAAGTGTGTTTTTTAAAAACTTTTCATCATTTTATAATAATTTTATAGTAAATTATATGATGACAATAATGGTATCTCTAGAAATACCATTTAATGGCAAGAACTGTATATAATATATGTGGGTACAGTAAATGAGTAAGAGGAAAATTACAACTAAAAGCAAACACCGCAGAAATGCAAACACAGCCCTGGTCCTTAACGGTAAGAACATTTAAAAATGGCCCGGTCATTAAGGGGTTAATATTTGATTTGAACTCATGGTTGACATACAAATATACCCTCCCCCACAACTTTTCTATCCTTCCTAAATAATGTGTAACCAGTTAAGTTAATTGTCATGTGTCTAATTCCATCATGGTTCTTTACGCCTATTATGGCATATTGCTCAGTGTATGCTATCTAGTCTCTGGTTTCATCACTTTGTTATTTAGGCTCCTTGCTTTAGTAAGCATACATTTACTATTTTCATGAGTCACTTGTTCATGAATGTGAATTGTATTATTACATACTTCCTATGTTCTGATCATGCCCCTACCATCTTCAACACCCCCCCCCCCCCCTTCCTTATGCTGATCCAAATCCCATCAACTTTCTGTCCTGTCTTAATTTTGTAAACTTCCGTGCGATTCCCATTGTAACAACACCCCCCAGGCATAAAGGGGGTTAACAGCCGTTTAGGAGATATTCCCATTCAGATATACAGGCAGCTAATGTAGCAGTCGAACTGGAACAGCATACAATAAATCCCCCCCCAAGAACGAGACAAGGCTCTGTTTTGAGGGTCAAGCAGGAACAGACAGAGCTGTGGGTTTATTGTTCTTATATACACATTCTTACACATTAGTACCACCCACAGGGTTTTGTAAAACAACCAATAAACACGTACAAGACACTCCCACACAAAATCCACCCCTGTGCCTGTGATACAATTACCTTACACAATGAGTTAACGTAATTATCACAGGCAGAGAAATACAGTTTTTCCACATTATTCATAACTTTAAAAGTATACATCACATTCACATAAACATTACATTTTCAGCATACTGCAAATACAAACATATGTCAAAATCATCCAAATTGGTCCAGTGGTTTAAAAGATAGATCAAAGTCCTTTGTGACCAAATGAAGCATGGCTTTTCTGCCCCAAACCAGTTCCACAGAGTCTTCTATCCTGGAGATAATTGGGAAGTAATCAAATTATCTCCAAGGGCATAGGCAAAACTCCATTGAACACATGGTAGCAAAAGACAATAAAATACATAAAAATATATAACTGTGCAGCTATTGCATAAAACAGGTACATTCAACATATCCCCAGATAGCTTAGATCTGAGTGCACATTATTACTGAATGGCGCTCAGATCACATACATACAGTTCAATTGCCATGGAGCCAAAGTCTTTCACATAGTCTTTCGTTATACGAATGGGCTCCATGGCATAGCGATCTGGGGTATCACTGTTCAAATAGGGCAAGTAGCGAATGACCCGGCTTTCGTGTCTTTGCAGGGGAAAATCAAGCGTTTCAACATGGGGCCATAGTCTAAAGGCAGCAGGCAGGCAACCAGGCTCCTTCAATGCACAGTGGCGAGATTGGTCTCATCACACCCCTCTACCATTAGTTTAATATTTCCTCCAACCTTATAGCCATTTTGTCCCCCAGCTCAGCTTCTGTTTAGGTGCAATAAATCATAGCTATAAAGATTGGTTAAAGCCCCAAACCACCACAGTGCTCTAAAAATCCCCAAACCTCCATCCTACACCATGACTTTAGCCATGCATTAATACTAATCTTCCACTGCCTTTCTACTGTAGCACACGATACAGGTAATATTGCTGAAAAAAACTATTCTTTTTTTTTTATATTTTCTTTTATTTCTACATGACTTACCGTTTTCTGTTTACCCTGCTTTATTTTAAATGATCTACTGTTGTGAGGTAAAAATCTAAAATAAAGTTTGTCTGCTCAATTTTATATACTTATTAAAATTATAAACAGTTGGCATTTTAATTTGACTCTCGATGCTGATTGACTGATTTTTATAGCTATATTTTGAAAACTTTGAAAAAAGTTTGCCAAAATCAGTACTTGGTAGTCAATCATAATCATTAAGCTTTGATGGACAGTTCAAGATGGCAAATCTTGTGAAGTTCTTTTTCTTTACCCATACACAATGTATAGCTTTATGTATCAATGAAAAGTCATTTTTTAAAAGTGATTTATATGTAAAACGTGGTTTAAAGGTGTACACTCTCCTTTTATGATATTTCAATAAAAATTGAAGAAAAAGATAGATGTTGATCAGCTTGATTCTATGGATAAATTTTGTGCTTTGTTTATAGATTGACTATCAATAATCCACACACACCATACTCTGAAATTTAGAAGACTAAACAGCCAGCAACTGTTGGTGCTCTGCTTTATGTCAGTAAACCACGTGTATGTATTTTCTAACTACTGTTTTATTTAATCATTTGAAATGTCCTTCTTTATTTGTTTCAATGAATTGCACAGCATGATAGATGTGCCCAGTTCTTAAATTGGCTTTGCTAATAAATATAATTGTCCAATAGATTTAAAAAAATGCATGCAGCCAGGAAAGTGTATTTTAAGTTTGACATTGATGGATAAGATTCCAATGTGCTTCAAAAATGTATTAAGCAATGACTAAACAGGAAAATTTAGTCATCTATACCGTAGGCTTTGCTTAATATCCCGTACATATTGAAGCTAAGCTGACTCATTCTCTTACCATTCATCACTGTGTAAAAACCTGTGAATGCTATATAAGCACTAAAAGCATATTTTAGAGCATATAACTTATAGTTTTATATTAACCCCTGAAGGATAAAACTTCTGGAATAAAAGGGAGTCATGACGGAATATTTCTGTCATGTATCCTTGGGGGGTTAAAGCATTTAGTACAGTTTCATCCATCTCAGTGCACATGTTTTACTTCTCATATACGTTAGATTGATTTATTTCATGAAATATTGGTCCCCTCCAGGATGAGAATTACTGAGCCCAGTAATTACTGAGCCCAACTATAACAAGAGATCCTTAGATACATTAACACCAAATAAACATATCTTAAACAGATTCTGGTACACAAAGCTCAAGTCTTATTTGAAGGAGCTATATTTTCTTCTATTCATTTTAAAATTATGGTAGTGAGTCTGGATTAAGATACATTTATTTTTTAAGTTTAGGATTTGAGTGCTTAAACGTGGGACAAAAGGAATGCCTTTGTTTAAGTTTTGGGAGGAGTTAAATTTAAGATTAGGACAAAGGGGAGTAAAATGTGAAAGCCAGCTTTCACCCTCCCAGGTCTAGTTTTGTTATGGACATTTGCAAATATTGCAGGTTTTTTTTTTTTTTTTTATTCTTTATTTTTGTTGTGCATTCTGTGTGATACATAGGTAATTTCATTGCCACAACAGCAATAGCGCAATAACATCTAATAAGAGATTGGTACATGGCAAGCGGTAGTACTGCACATTTTTGGTATGAGAACATAACAGGTTAGTTAAACATTTCAGATCAAGAAACGGTGAAAAATATTGTAAGCTAACAATATAGGATGGGTTAGTCGGTAGAGCAAAAATGAATGCGGTAACATCCTATACCAATGAGAAGAGTGCTCAAGCGGCATTAGAAAATAAAAACATATAACAAAACATGAAACGTGCGATAATAATTGCAGCATCATCGTGTCACTATGTAAGCGTTGCCCCATACTATCTAGTGCTTTAAGGGTAGGCTTAAGTTGATCGCTTAAAGCGATGTGCGCCTTAGGATGGGCTATTGAAAGAGCCCATAGGGGTGGACTAATGCTAGGGTGCTTTGCTGAGATTGGGGTTCTATTATCTGGCCCGGAGGTGACCCATGGCAAAACGCCCTAGGGGACTGCTTACTGTCTGTCATGAGCTTAGTATCAAGTTAATTAAGCTTTTCAGATCATGTAGCCCCATGTAGCTAGAGCGCAGCTAAGCGGAAAAAGGCCTTGACAGGGGTTAGGAGGCGGGCTTAGGAGGAAGTAAGCGAGGGTTGGAATTATGGGTAAGTGGGATTGGCTATTTAAATGAGCAGCCATTTTAGGTGAGTCATTCTAACTTCCTACCTGGTCGAGTTTGTGTTCGCCTCGGGGAGCGCGGACTTTGCTTGGTCGGATTTCTTTTGTCTCCTCTGCAGGAACAATGGACGACGTGGAGCGTTTGCTGGAAGGGATCAGGTCGGCAGCACGGCATCAAGGTGTGGACTGGCTACGGGCACAGCTTGGCCCTGCCCTGGCGGAGGCGGCGGATCGGGACGGCGATGGCGGGAGACCGGTCCGGGCCCGGAGGCCCCCGAGGAGGCTAAGCCCGGGCGCGGGGCCCGGTGAAGTGGTACCCGGTAGCAGTGGAGTTCCAGTTCCGACCGGCAGCAGGCCCGGGAGCCGCGTGGTCGAGGCCTTGCCTCCCCGTGTGCGGACGGAGCCTCGGATGTGCACTAGGCGGCAAAGGGATATCGTGGACGGGGGCGCGGCTGCTAGCAGGTCGGAGGCGGCCGGGCGGCCCCCTGGTGCTTCGAGACCCACGGAGGGGAGGCCCAGGAGGGCTTCCCCCCCTTCGGACAGCGGAGACGATGAGGAGGCTGGATCCGGGAGACCGCATGGCAGGCATCAGGCAAGTGCAGAGGGCTCAGGTCGGGGCCCTCTTGGCGGGAAGGTTGTTCGGGGGAGCTCTGCCACTGGGGGGGGCGGGAGTAAGCCGGTTGGGGGTACACAGGCCTTAGTGGGAAAGGGGGAGGGCCCTGGGGCCCCGAAGAGAAAATGTGGCTCTAAAGGAGTAAGTTCTAAGGGTGGTAGGGGTTCCCGGGAGGGGGCCAGGTCAGACAGAGGGTCTCCCGTAGGGGTGGTGGGTAGTTCGGGGCCATCGGGGTCTGGCAAGCAAGGGGTCAGAGGTAAGGGGGTGGGGGAGGGGGTTTCGGAGGTAGCTAGGCAAGGGCGTAGGGTAGGCCGGGAGTCGGGTCTTTCTGTAGTGGAGGGGCGCAGGGGGGGCCCGGGTTCCAGGAGTAGTAGTGACAGTCCCTCGCCCGTTAGATCTCTGGGGTCCCGGGATGCTCGGGGGCGGTCGGGTCGGCACTGCTCCCCCTCGGATAGCTCAGCAGGGGAAGGTGCGGCAGCCCCTCGGTATGGACAGCAGGGGCGGCTTGCTGGTAGAGACGGGAGGAGTCGTAGCCCCAGGGGTTCCCGGGTGCCACGTGGTGGTAGAGGTCAGCGGGAGGCTTCGGTGCAGAGCAGGCGCTCCCGGGGTCGGGACGGGAGGGGAGTGGATGTTCGTTACCCCCTACCCAGGACTTCTTCTCCTTGTCCTAGAGTTCGGAGCCGTTCTGCTTCCTCACAGGCTGGGCACCGGGTGGGCTCCCCGGTCGGCGAGATGGCGGCGGAAGTTCCTCTTCCCGGACGTCAGGCGATCTGTACTGCAGCCCCCACCGCTCCGGTGTCGGGGGGCTTGGCCGGTGAGTCCAGTGGGTCACTACACTCTAGCGCACTAGTTACCACACTTCAGGCACTACTCCACTCATTGGGGGCGGGGGGTGACACTAGCGGCGTTGGTCAGGTGTGGGCTCCGGGTGCAGTGGCTTCAGGTTCTCGGATCCGGGATTCCGCGGGGCCTAGTTCGGGCGGGGATTTGGTGGTGCCGCAGGACGTAGGGGAGGTTGGGAGCGAAAGGGCTGAGTTGTCCGGGGGTATCCCCGACGCGGCTAGGCAGCACGCGTACGTATCTTTTGCGGGCCCACTGGGGGTCCATTT
The DNA here is from genome assembly GCF_036172605.1 of Pelobates fuscus. Taxonomy (NCBI): domain Eukaryota; kingdom Metazoa; phylum Chordata; class Amphibia; order Anura; family Pelobatidae; genus Pelobates; species Pelobates fuscus. Next base: position 220,135,446 of record NC_086318.1, on the reverse strand, counting down.
GAAACAGGACGTGAAGGATAAGATTTGGAAGGGCGAGTTCTGTGAGATTTTCTCCCTCCTCCCGTTAGAGGACTTCATTGACCTCAAGGAGGAGGATAAGAAGGATGAGAAAAAGGAGGAGGAGGAGAAGAGGAAGCGGTACCGCAAGATACCGAAGTCCTTCGGTAATTGGTTGCGGGCTTTTTGTGTGCTGGCTAGCGTGCTCGGCGAGAAATCGCCGGGGTTGTGCTCGTCTTTGTTCTGCTATTTGGATGGCATTTGGGAGGCGTACCGGACTTACGGGGGGTTGGCCTGGTGGAGGTACGACGAGCAGTTTCGGCAGCGGCTGGCGGCTAACCCGGGTATGCGGTGGGACCAAATGGACCTGCCGCTCTGGATGAAGCTAATGATGGCGCAAAAAGCGCAGCCCTTTCAGAGCTCGGCCGGCGCCAGGGGGCAGTCCGCCTCGTCGGCCACCTTACAAAAGGGCTTATGCTGGCTCTATAACGAGGGCCAATGCAAATGGGGAGCCTCCTGTCGTTTCAAGCATGAGTGCTCCGGCTGCGGGGGAGCTCATGGGCTCAACCGCTGCTTTAAGAAGGGTAAGTCCGGAGGCGCCGGCGCGGCTGTCGCGCCGGGGGGAGGGGGTGCATCCGCTTCCCCTGGGCCTAACCCCAGTGAAGCTAAGCGCGATGGAGCCGTGGCTAGGCCGCTACGGTAACAGGGCGGACGCTGCGGTGCTCCTGGCGGGGTTTGCGGTGGGGTTCTTTATTCCGTTTCAGGAGCGACGAGGGGGTCAAGGGAGGCTGCGCAACCTGAAGTCTGTGGCGGAGTTCCCGGATGTGGTTAGGGAAAAGCTGGGCAAAGAAGTTGGACTGGGCCGCATGGCAGGCCCGTTTGTAGTGCCTCCGCTGGAGGGCCTGCGGGTTTCCCCACTTGGGGTGGTCCCCAAGAAGGAGCCGGGTAAATTTAGACTCATTCACCATCTCTCATACCCGAAAGGGGAGTCGGTGAATGACGGTATTCATAAGGAATTGTGCTCGGTGTCATATGCATCTTTCGACCGGGCGGTCGATTTGGTCCGGCGGGCCGGGCATGGGGCCCTGATGGCTAAGGTGGACATCGAGGCCACGTTCCGGCTGCTACCGGTCCACCGGGACTGTCATCACCTGCTGGGGTGTTTCTTTGAAGGGGCCTACTTCGTGGACTTGTGTCTGCCTATGGGCTGTTCCATTTCGTGCTCCTATTTTGAGAAATTCAGCACTTTTCTCGAATGGGTGATACGGGTGGAAGCGGGGAGTCGTCTTATTGTACATTATCTAGATGATTTTCTGTGTGTGGGACCGGCCGGTTCCCTGGATTGCCTGCGCCTGCTGCGGACGGTTGAGTGGGTGGCGGGCCAATTCGGGGTTCCGCTGGCGGCGGATAAGACCGAGGGCCCGACCATGTGTCTGAGTTTTCTAGGTCTGGAGATTGACTCTGGGAGGGGAGAATGTCGGCTGCCCCAGGATAAGCTGGCAAGGCTTCGGGGGGCGGTGGCTGCCGTTGCTGGGGCACGCAAGGTGACTCTGGTGCAGCTACAGTCTTTGATTGGGTTGCTCAATTTTGCATGTCGGGTCATCCCGATGGGAAGGGTGTTTAGTCGCAGCTTGTCGGCCGCTACCGCGGGGGTTAGATCCCCGCACCATTTCGTACGGGTGTCGGCGGCCATGCGAGCGGACTTGGGCATCTGGGATGCCTTCTTGCGGGATTTTAATGGGACGGTGTTGTTCCGGCAGGAGGGCCAGTCGTCGGCCGAGCTGGAGCTTTTTACGGATGCTTCGGGCAGTATAGGCTTTGGGGCATATTTCGGGGGCTCCTGGTGTGCGGAGCGGTGGCCGGACTCTTGGGGTTCGAGCCCTCTTATGCGCAACCTGGCTTTCTTGGAGTTGTTCCCGTTGGTCGTTGCAGTAGCGTTATGGGGTGACAGGCTGCGTGATCGGAAAGTGGTATTTTTCTCGGATAACATGGCGGTGGTTCACGCGGTGAATCGCCAGTCGGCGGCCTCAAAGCCGGTGGTTCAGCTGCTTAGGCGACTGGTATTGCTGTGTATGTCCCGAAATGTTGTTTTTCGCGCGCGCCATGTTCCCGGCTATTTGAATGAGGTGGCTGATGCTCTATCTCGTTTTCAGTGGTCCCGTTTCTGGCTGGCGGCGCCGGGGGCATCGAAGGAAGGGCTGGCTCGCCCGGACGAGATTTGGCAGCTGGGGGCGTCCTGCTTGGAGGACTCGTGAAGGCTTCTCTGGCACCGGCCACTTGGGCCTCGTACAGTAAGGTTTGGGGCTTGTGGGAACAGTCACTGGAGGGGTTGGCCATGGACAGCGGGGAGGCCCTGCGGGACGCTTTCTTGTGGTACACCTGTCAGTTGCTGACAAAAGGGCCGTCCCCTGCCGTGGTGGACAGATCCATGGCGGCTATGGCGTTTTGGTTTCGGTGGCATGGGAAGGAGGACTTTACCAAGACCTTCGTCATCAGGCAAGCCCTGAAGGGTTATCGCAAGGGGCGCAGGGCGCCGGATACCAGGCGCCCGGTGTCGGTGCGGCTGCTGGGGGACTTGGTGGGTATATTGCATGAGGTTTGTTTTGATGGGTTTGAGGCTTTACTGTTCAAAGTAGCGTTTGTTTTGGCGTTTTTTGGGGCATTCCGAGTAGGGGAATTGGTGAGTGCTAGTAAACTGGCGCAGGGGGGCCTGCAATTGTCGGGGGTCCGTATCCTGGATAGGAAGGTGGTGGTGCACCTTGGCAGGTCCAAAACGGACGTCCGCGGTGTGGGCCGGGACGTGACACTGGGGGCCTTGCCAGGCTCGGCTTTGTGCCCGGTGGCTGCTACGGTGGAGTATCTGGCGCGGAGGCCAGCGGTGGGGGGCTCCTTATTGGTGCATGCTGACGGATCGTCCCTTTCTCGGTTCCAGTTCACGAAAGTTTTTTTCGGTTGGGCTTGGGCAGGTTGGGGCTTCAAGCTGCACGATTTGGGACGCACTCGTTCCGTATTGGGGCGGCCACGGAGGCCGCACGGTTGGGATTGGGGGACGAGGTGGTGAAGAGGATCGGGAGGTGGGAATCGATAAGATTCCGCTCCTATGTCCGGTTGGGTCTATTGGATTAATGGCAGGGGACTGTTTCGTATTTCATAAAAAAAAAAAAAAATGTGTAGAGCCATCAAATTCGAAAGGTTTTGTGTTATGATGTGAGGGGTAATGGCTATGTTGGGATGTTTCGCTGTGTTGGTTGGGGATGGGGTAGGGGTCTCTGTTGGACTTCCCTCATCATTTGTTTTCTCCCCCCAGGGCGTGTGGCATGGATCGTGGGCCATTCGTTTGTCTTCTGGGCCGAGAGGAGGGCCGCAGCTCGAGCGCAAGGCCAGCAGCTGGGTTTTCTGAGAGGCCAGTTGGCAGTTCGTTGGTTTGGGTATCGGGGTTTTTGCTGGGGGGATGTTTGTGGGAAACTGTTTGGGATGCTGGCAGCAGGGTACTCGCCAGACGTGCTGGTATTACATGTGGGGGGAAATGACCTGGGCCTTACGCCGCAGCGCCGGCTGGTGAAGTGGATGAAGCAGGACATTAATAAGTTAAGGGGCCTGCTTCCGGGGGTAATGTTGGTCTGGTCTGAGATTGTCCCGCGGCGCCGGTGGCGGCACGCTCGGGACCCGGGGGCTATGGAGAGGTGCAGGAAGAAGGTGAATAGCTTGATGGCAAGCTTTGTGCGGAAAGTAGGGGGTGTAGTGGTACGGCACCTGGAGTTGGAGGAAGGGTTGCCAGGATACTACCGCTCGGATGGTGTTCACCTCTCGGATGTGGGTTTGGACCTGCTCAACTTTGGTTGGCAGGATGGTATAAGGATGGCTCTGTTTCTTCGGGGTGGCGGAGCTCAGACAGCTTAAGGGGTCAAGGTCTGAGCTTGTGGCGGGACGGGGAGCTGAAGGAGAGGAAATAGGCTCCCCTGGATGAACGTGAGGTGGAATAAACAGATTGTGGTCATCGGTGGTTGAGAGGTTTCGAGTCCTGGAGGTGGCTCAGAACCTGGTGGGGCAGGGGTATCCGGGTATACCCCTGCCGTGGTTAATGGTGGTTGGCACTTTGATATAAAGTTGGTGTATGTTATAATTATGTATATGTGTTATTATATGGGGGTCATTGCCTTTTGTATGGTAGCCGAAGGAACAGGATGCGAGGGGGCGGAGTATGGGGGGCAATGACCCATGTTTACCTGTTAATTTATTATCGATATTATTATTATTATTATTATTATTATAATTATTGGTTAATAAAGCTGTGGACAAATTTCCCCATACTACTTAGTGTCTGTGTATTATTGGGTTAGGTTATGGGGGTGGTTTGTCCTGGATTCCGACTGCCCAAATGGCGACTATAGACCTGTCAAGAAACGATTGAAATATTGTAGGCTAACAATATAGGATGGGTTAGTCGGTAGAGCAAAAATGAATGCGGCAACATCCTATACAAATGAGAGGAGTGTACAAGTGGTATTAGAAAATAAAAACACATAACAAAACATGAAACGTGCGATAATAATAATTGCAGCATCATCGTGTCACTTTGTAAGCGTTGCCCCATACTATCTAGTGCTTTAAGGGTAGGCTTAAGTTGATCGCTTAGTGCGATGTGCGCCTTAGGATGGGCTAGTGTAAGAGCCCATTGGGGTGGACTAATGCTAGGGTGCTTTACTGAGATTGGGGTCCCATTATCTGGCCCGGAGGGCTCCCATGGCAAATCGCCCCAGAGGTCTGCTCACTGTCCGTCATGAGCTTAATAACTGTGTGAGGTTTACAGTAAGTGTATATGCCTGGGTATGTCCCCTGTGTGATGTTGTCTTGCCCTGGTGGCGTATAGTCAGGGGCAATATAGAGGCAGACCGACTTGGACTGTAAGTGGGGGATCCCCTTCATACGATAGTTGTTTGGTGGGGACGAGGGGGGGTGTATCTCAGTGTTCAGTTGTGTGGCTCGGGGGAAACTTGTCTATCATATTGTAGTGACTGCGTCTATAGTACTAAGTGTAATGTGTTCCTTTAGTTGTGTGCTCAGGAAGACATGCAATAGGTCGTGTCTTTTGGGGTTAGTCCAGCAGTTAGGTTGTGGCTAGGACGTATGAGTCCGGAGTGGATGTCCTCGGGACAAATGTGGGGGCTCCTGCCGGGTTCCATGCATGCCTTTTCCTGGGCTCTATGCCCTGTTCTCCTTGGGTCAGTGCTGCAGCTTGGATTCCTAGTTTCTGAAGGAGAGTCTCGCTGTCATGCGGATCGTTGATCGTGAGCGTCTCGTCTCCGTGTGGGACAGATAAAGCACGGGAGGGTCGCCACCTGTATTTAATATCGTGTTGTTGCAAGAGAGTGGTAAGTGGACGGAAGGTGCGTCTCCATGCTAGGGTGTGTGCCGATAGATCTGTGAAGAGTGTCAAGTCCATCCCTTCAAAATGATATGGGGTCTGTCCTTTCGCGGCGGCCAGCACCGCTGTTTTGTCTTTGCCATGTTGGAATTGGAGGATAACATCCCTGGAGGCAGTGGTTGGTGCTCTGGTTGGCCGGGGTACTCTGAACAGGTTTGTGAGTATTATTGTTTTGGCGGTTTTCGGCGACATCAGGGTTGAGAGTAAACGCCTCGCGAAGTGCGGCAATTCGGTTTCAGGTAGGTTGTCTGAAACTCCTCGTATTTTAATATTATTTCGGCGCTTGGCATCTTCTAGGGCAGCGAAGCGGTGTTCATGATTCAGGTTCTGTTGTTGCAGCACCTTGACTGTGTGCTGTAGTGATTCAATCTGCTGAGTGCCTTTGGTGGATGTGGTTTCTAATTTGCTTATCCTGCCTGTTAAGCCTTGCAGGTCTCCCCTGAGTGCTGTCATGTCTGCCGAGATCTTTCTATGCAGGTCTGCCAGCAGGTCTTTTAGGACTGCAGTGGTGACTGGGGCAGTGTCTGCAGCTGTACCTGTTTGTGAGGTCAGTGTGTGGGGCTGTGGCCGCTGGATTGGAGGAGGGAGAGTGCTCTCTACCTGTTCGTATAGCAGGTCTTCAGAGAAGTCGGAGCTCTCATCCCCAAGGGACGCCATTTTAGGTCCGCGTGTATCTTGGGCCTGCCGCCACAAATCTCCTATCGTCGCCCCGAACCGGGGCTTGTCAGGTTTGGTTTTTCTTGCTTTCTTCCCCATCGGGTCCGCGGGAGCTGGGGGGGTCCTGGGTACCGTTTTTGACGGGTTTCGAGGTGGGTAACAGGCTTAGAAGGATTTTATTATCCGGAGCTCCGGAGATATGCGACCGCTCGCTGTTGCTGCTAGGCTCCGCCCCCCCAATATTGCAGGTTTTTAAAATGAAATGTTGTATTTCTTAAACTGTGTACTTTGTCTTTAGAACATTTTGCAAACTGACAAGTTATACAAATAGAAAATATTGTGTCTCATACAATGTTCCTTTACTTACCCAGAAACGTTAAGAAGATGTTTAGATTTTAATATGCCGTTTTGTCCTAGGTTAATGTGACACCAAGTCTGGGCCTTGAATATCCAATGTTCAACCTTAAGTTTTAGTCCAAACGAAGATTAAGATGTCTACACCGTGACAACAGAACGAGTAAGATGTTTTTCTTTAAATTTCCCATGTTGAATGAACAAATCAAGGCTATGTCACTCAATGGTCATGGCCTTGCCTCCTTCCCAAGTTAAGGTGGATTATGTTTGTTTTTCTGTTTTACATAGAAACATAGATAGAAACATAGAATGTGACAGCAGATAAGAATCAATTTGGCCCATCTAGTCTGCCCAATTTCTAAATACATTCATTAGTCCCTGGCCTTATCTTATAGTTAGGATAGCCTTATGCCTATCCCACGCATGCGTAAACTCCCTCATTGTGTTGACCTCTACCACTTCAGCTGGAAGACTATTCCATGCATCCACTACCCTCTCAGTAAAGTAATACTTCCTGATATTATTTTTAAACCTTTGCCCCTCTAATTTAAGACTATGTCCTCTTGTTGTGGTAGTTTTTCTCCTTTTCAATATAGTCTCCTCCTTTACTTTGTTGATTCCCTTTATGTATTCAAATGTTTCTGTCATATCCCCCCTGTCTCGTCTTTCCTCCAAGCTATACATGTTAAGATCCTTTATTCTTTCCTTGTAAGTTTTATCCTGCAATCCATGAACCAGTTTAGTAGCCCTTCTCGGAACTCTCTCCAATATATCAATATCCTTCTGGAGATATGGTCTCTTTTCTAACATGAACTAACTGAAAATCTAGGGTATAAATATGTGTACTTGTTAATATTAAAGACAGAGGGGAGAATTTGGAAGCAGAGATGCTGCTACATTTTACAAGACTGGGAGGTTGATTTGTATGAACAAGAGGGTATGTTATTCTATTTTATTTGTATTGCAAGCATATACTTTAATCTTATCAACTCTGCTGTATATTATTTGAATGGATTATTACATAAACATATGTCTATTTATTGATAGTCAATAAAATATTTTAAAAGACAAAACGTTCGTGCTTTCAAACCAATCCCTATTTTCTAGTATATTCTCAATTATTTATATATGTTAAAAAGAGAAACTCTTGCCAGCTATATAATATGTTTGCTAAAGATAGCTGTAAAGTCAGCAATGCTAAATTATATGATTTAAGACGTATTAGTGATAAATAGAGTAACCAGCAGTTACAGTTTAGTCTAGTCACTCTCCTATGATTGACTGCTGAGCTGCATTAGCTGTTATGCAGTGTGCATCACCAAGTGCTGTTCTAAGATATATATATATATATAGTGTGCATTACTTAATGTAGTTCAGATCCTCCTGTAAGGCTGTTAGTAGGCACATGTATTTATTTATAAAATATTTTACCAGGATGGATACATTAAGATTTCTCTCGTTTTCAAGTATGTCCTGGGTCCACAAAACATTGCATTGTTTAAATAGGATACAATATTACAAAAATGCAATATACAAACTATATATAACAACATATATATATATATATATATATATTGTTTGTATATTGCATTTTTGTAATATTGTATCCTACACATATATACATTTAATACATAACAGGTAATAAATATATTCAACCATGACAGGTGCATTCTGTTCTGAGGTATATTGCCATAGATCTCTTAAAAGATTTTAGATTGAATGAAGATTTGACTGTATCCCTGGGGTTATTCCATAATTGCAGTGCTCTGTAGGAAAATGAGGATCGAGCCACTTTATTTTTGTATTGCGGTATGCTAAATATTGTGCTAGTACTGGACCGGAGGTTATAGGAGGTCGGAATAGCTGGATAGAGCATTCGACTCAGGTAGGATGGGAGCTTCCCAGAAATGCTCTTATGCACAATGCTGGAAAGATGAAGAGTGCGTTGGGATTCCAGCGATAGCCAGTTTATCTCTTTTAACATGTCACAGTGGTGGGTAAAGTAATTACATTCTAGTACAAAGCGGCAGAATGAATTAACATATTAACATATTAAGTTTATTAAGGTGGTGTTACAGTTGACTCCCGACTAGCTGTAAGGTGGACCGTAGAAAGGATGCTCCTAGCACTCACCAAAGGAACATCAGCACCGTAGACACCATAAGTACTGCAGACTCCACGAACCGCCGCTGCTGGGCTGGTATCACGCCGTCTGCTATCCACCTTGGGCCTATGACCAGGCTTCAGGTTCCAGTGGGTGAACCTCTTCCTTCTGTAGAGCGAAGCAGGATCAGGAACAAGAGCTCTTACAAGAGCTCAGTAGCTAAGGGAGTATGAAGAGCATAGCAATCCCTGTAGTGATTATATCTGTCCCCTACAAACACGACTCGAGGCTGCGAGTTAGAGGGTCAAGTAGTACTCTTTTAATCAGCACCAAAGAGCTTTCTTTTGTGCAGGTTTTACACATACAGTACCGCCCACAGGGTGTTTTGAAAAGCCAATCAAACACAGTAAAACACTCCCATTCATTCCCACAAAATCCTCCCCTCTGCCTGTGATATAATTTCTGTACACAATGGGTCAATGTAATTATCACAGGCAGGAAAAATATACTTTTTATACATTTACTGTAATTTTAAAAATATACATCCAATCTCCATAAAAAGCACATATTTATTACTCAGCATACTTCAAATACAAACATACCCAAAAATCATACAATTCCCTCCAGTGGTTAAAAAGTTAGCTGAAAGTCCTTTCTGGCCGACCGCAAGCATATTTTCCTGCCCAAAACAGTTCTATAGATTTGAGCTGTGCGGTCGGTCAATTTCCCTCAGAAAAATGACTAAGTCCCATTCGCATGCATGAATGGTTCCCCGTCTCACTGTGCGAACAGGACTTAGGCACTGCTGCTGAAAACTAAGTGGCGGAGAAGGTAAGTGTCAGCGGTTTTCGTGCCATTTTGTAACCGATTTTAGTTCCAGAGATTTGACGGCACACACAGCTGACCGCGTTCGCCTGAATAAAGATGGCCGCCGACACGTGTTCGTCTGTACGAACGACGGCCACCCAGTGGTCGGCAATTAACCTACAGCAACCTCCCAGCCTGGGAGGTAAATTAGCCACACACTTCCACTTCTGTGTGGTCCGCCTGTGTAGTACTCGATTCAGTAACCAATACTTTTAGCTAAATTCCATATGCCTGGGTATATCCTTTACATTTAATGTTCTTTAAGAACAGCAAAACCAACTTGTGTAATTTTTTTGAGTGATTATGTTGCTTTCCTTGGAGCCCTGTGGGCATCTGTTCCAAAGGATTATTCTAGCTTCCATCAATTATCCTCTTGACTCTCACATTACCTTGTTATGGAGTTCCCGTGTGCATTTATCAACTGAAGATTTCATTGGTTAAAATTATTTTGTTACCCATTGCACAACCTCTCTGGATGTTTAACTTCTTTGATGGAGAATTTTGTTTCTGTCTTTTTGCCGTGGCACTCTGTTTTCATTTATTTTTCATTCTTTATTTTTTTTGGCTGGTCTAACAAACTAAAAGGCCTCCATAGATGGGTAATAGGGATACGCTTTATGCCTTGTTTGTTAAGAACACCCAGTTAATTGATATTTGGAGGCCTCACCACATTTCAGGTAGGTAATATTCATATTTCTCCCCCTCAGCACCGTTCTTACTCGCATATCAATGCCTTTCTAGTCTCTCCAAAATGTGTTCCTGATGTAGCCTGCTCTTCCATTTGTTCTATAACCTGGTCAGATCAGGTATTACCTTTGAGCTTTGCATCTTCTCTCATTCCCATCCATAGTCTTAGTTATGCAATATTTCCATCTCTTCTCCTTGATGGTACTTGTAAATATGTAATGTGGTCTAAGCAATTTTTTTTTTTTGAGAGTCCAAACAAATTGTTAGTCCTTACCGCGCACTAGTGGGTGGTTTGGGATTTCAGGTGAGCGGTGGTGGGTTCTGCAGAAAACACCCGGTGGGCCTCGATAACCATGGGCCCGCAAGTCCCGCAGGTTCATCTCCTCTGCCGGCCCATGCAGGGCCAGCCAGGCTGTTAGCCATCTCGGGCTGGTGAGGAGATCAAATATTTACCTCATCGACCCTCTGGCACTTAGTTACAGCAGAGGGAGGGAAGGGCCTGGTAGGCTCTGTGCTCCTCCCGTGAGCAGGCTGGTCGGAGCGTTTCCGCTTGTTACCATGTCAATGCTTCGTTACAGTGCTGTGCTTGCAGGAGGACAGGAGAGTCAGCCTGCAGCCGGAGGAGGTGCAGGCTAAAGTGAACATGCCACCTCTAGACCACCAGTGCTTGCACCATTATGTCCCCCCTCCATGGTCAAAGGTAAGAAGAAAGGAGGGAGAGACATTATACAAACCATTGTGTGGAAATCTATTCACAAACCGGACTTTACATAGGACACATAGGTCATGCGTTTAGACTGGAAGAAAGAAGATTTCGTCTAAAGCAAAGGAAAGGTTTTTTACTGTAAGAACAATAAGGATGTGGAATTCTCTGCCTGAAGAAGTAGTTTTATCTAAGTCCATACAGATGTTCAAACAGCAACTAGATGCATACTTGCAAAAACAGAATATTCAAGGATATCATTTTTTAATGTAAGGTAATAGCTGCTTGATCCAAGGATAAATTTGACTGCCATTCTGGGGTCAAGAAGGAATTTTCTTCCTAGTTTGTTGCAAAATTGGAAGTGCTTCAAATTGTTTTTTTTTTGCCTTCTTTTGGATCAACAGCAAAATACAAATGTGAGGAAGGCTGAACTTGATGGACGCAAGTCTCTTTTCAGCTATGTAACTATAGTGTTTAGCATGAAACCCCAAAATAGGATATTCTGAGTAGGGACTAGTATGGATTTTTGCAGATTTACTATAAACTTCAGATCCTGTAATAAGGAAATTAGGTAATCTCTCTGCTGAACGAGAGCATCTGCCTCTGGATTCAACAACATGATGTCGTGTAAGTAATAAAGGCATAGAAATCCTCATTTGCCTGACATGCGATATACCGTATATACTCGAGTATAAGCCGACCCGAATATAAGCCGAGGCCCCTAATTTTACCAAAAAAAACTGGGAAAACTTATTGACTCGAGTATAAGACTAGGGTGGGAAATGCAGCAGCTACTGGTAAATTTCTAAATAAAATTAGATCCTAAAAAAATTATATTGAATATTTATTTACAGTGTGTGTGTATATACTGAATGCAGTGTGTGTGTATGAGTGCAGTGTGTGTATGAGTGCAGTGTGTGTATGAGTGCAGTGTGTGTGTGTATGAGTGCAGTGTGTGTGTGTATGAGTGCAGTGTGTGTGTGATGCAGTGTGTGTGTTGCAGAGCCTCGGTGGGGGGTGGGCATTCTTATTATAATTATTTTAATAATTATTTTGTTTTATTAATATTTTTATTATTATTTTTTATTTTATTATTTTTAATATTACTTTATTATTTATATTTTATTATTATTTATGATTATTTTCGTCCCTCCTCCCTGCTTGCTAGCTGGCCAGGGAGGGGGGCTCTCCTTCCCTGGTAGTTCAGTGGGGGCTGTGGGGGCTGCAGAGATGTTACTTACCTCTCCTGCAGCTCCTGTCAGCTCTCTCCTCCTCCGCGCCGTCCGTTCAGCTCTTCTGTGAGCTCACACTGTAAGTCTCGCGAGAGCCGCGGCTCTCGCAAGATTTACACAGGGAGCTGACCGAGGTGCTGAACGGATGGCGCAGAGGAGGAGGGAGCTGACAGGAGCTGCAGGAGAGGTAAGTAACATCTCTGCAGCCCCTGTCTGTATTATGGCAATGCAAATTGCCATAATACAGACTATTGACTCGAGTTACAGTCGAGTCAAACACTGTTACAGTCCAGTGTTATATCTGTTCATTCCAGTGGAATCTGTGTTTCATAGCAATTTTATGTAGAAGACATTTTTCTGCACTAGGCCTGGGAAGTCTGTTAAACCTTCTGTGGCGAAAGTAACCTCGCCACTGGTTTTTGGAGGGGCCTGTTTGCCAGCCTCCTGCCCTGCGACAATGGTCCTGGGATGTATTGCCCTTTAAGAACTGTATTTGGGCATAATGGATTTTTATATTGCTGTTCCTGGCCCTTAAACTACTTTGGAGCAGTGTTACCCTAGATAGCTATGCCATGGAGCCCATTCGTATAACGAAAGACTATGTGAAAGACTTTGGCTCCATGGCAATTGAACTGTATGTATGTGATCTGAGCGTCATTGCGTAATAATGTGCACTCAGATCTAAGCTATCTGGGGATATGTTGAATGTACCTGTTTTATGCAATAGCTGCACAGTTATATATTTGTATGTATTTTATCGTATTTTGCTACCATGTGGCTAATGGAGTTTTGCCTCTGTCCTTGGAGATAATTGGATTACTTCCCAATTATCTCCAGGATAGAAGACTCTGTGGAACTGGTTTTAGGCAGAAAAGCCATGCTTCATTTGGTCGCAAAGGACGTTGATCTAACTTTTGACCCACTGGACCAATTTGTATGAGTTTGATGTATGTTGGTATTTGGAGTATGCTGATTCTGAAAATGTAAGTTTTATGTGAATATACTTTTAGAGTTATGAATATTGTGTAAAACTATGTATTTTCCTGCCTGTGATAATTAAGTTAGACCATTGTGTTCAGTAATTATATCACAGGCAGAGGGGAGGATTTTGTGTGGGAGTGTCTGAGTGTATTGTACGTATTGATTGGTTGTTCTGCAAAACCCTGTGGGCAGTACTATGTGTGTAAAATGTGAATAAAAGAGGATGTATGTGCCAGCACAGTCAGTTCTTCTTCACCCTCAATCTAGAGTCCTGTCTCTTATTGGGGGAATTGCTATATCACTACAAGGGATTGCTATGCTCTGCATGCTCCCTTGGATAATCACTTCTAAGCTCTTGTAAGAGCTTGTTCCTGCTTCCCTCTCTTGGAAGAGAGGTTCACCCACTGGGACCTGGAGCCTTGTCGGAGGTCCAGGGTGGAAAGGAGACGGCGAGACCCCAACCAAGCTGCGGCGGTTCGTGGGGTCTGTGGTGGTTGTGGTGTCTGCGGAGTGCTTGGAGCCCTCTGTAAGCGCTAGGAGCATCCTGCAACGGAGGTACCCAGTCGGGGTGCCAGGTGATCCGTTACACCTTCCATCCTGAATCTTTTCCTCTTTAGGAAAGCATTCAAAGCCTTGACGTTTAGTACTGGTCTCCACGTGCCATCTGATTTTGGAATAGGGAACAAGGGACTGATCCAACCTGAAATTTACAAATCTGCCAATTCTATTTTCCCGTGAGATAATGCCTGGGAAAGAGAGGAATCTAGAACTGGCTGGGCATGGGCTCCTCTGCTACTGCCTGGGGGTCTTGACTGTCCCCCATGGTGACGAAAGTGGGCTTGCTGAGTAACATCCTGGGATGAGCCTGTAGCCCTGTAGGAATGACCCTTGGTCCGAAAGGGCTTCTTCTAGTTGGAAAGCTCTTCTTTAAAATAGACTTCAATAGGCAGGCGAATTTTAAAACCCACAGGGACTCTTTCTGGCCACAATAGTGATGGGAAAAGTTGTTTCAAGGGGACTAACACCTGGACTGTGGCATGACGGAGGGAGATCCATGGCAAAACTCCCATGGAAAATTACATAGTTGATGCAGAGTCTGGTTTTAATCCATAAAGGGCATAAATCACCTAACATTTCGAAATTGTTTGGAATAACGTGATTTAAAACATCAGGTATGATGTTGTATCGATCAGGTAGTGTAAGGGTTACGCCCGCTTCATAGTGACAGACCAAACTCCCCATTTAACGCACCGCAAACAACCGCAAACAGTCCATTTGCACAACCGCAAACTCCCCATTTGCACAAGGTTGGATACCAAGCTAGCCATGTCCCATTCCTTGTCCTCACTGATGTAATTGAAGGTCTCTTCCTCCACCCAGCCACGTACAACACCAAGGGTCCCCGAAAGGTGACAACAAGCCCCCTGGGACGCCTGCTGTGTTTGGTCTTCCACCTCCTCAAAGCCACCTTCCTCCTCTGACTCCTCTTCTTCAGACTCCTCTCTCTGCGTTGCCTCTCTCTGCGTTATTATAAGGTGTGTTAAGTAGTACTATTCCTATCAGTTTAATCCCTGTTACGTCCCCTATCAGGGGACGTGTATATGGCATCGATTTTAGGAATCGGGAGATGGAAAAAGATGCTTGGTCGGTCCTCCTACTTCAAATTTGGGGCACTGCGTGTGCAATCTAATGTGCCACCAGGAGTGGTGTGTTAAGTAGTACTATTCTTATCAGTTTAATCCCTGTTACGTCCCCCTCATCAGGCCTTGTTTAGTCGAATGTATCGCCCACTGTCAGTTCCTTCGGGATCCATCCCTCATTCATCTTAATAAAGGTGAGGTAATCTAGACTTTTTTGACTTAGGCGACTTCTCTTCTCGGTGACAATACCTCCTGCTGCACTGAAGGTCCTTTCTGACAGGACACTTGAAGCGGGGCAGGCCAAAAGTTCTATCGCAAATTGGGATAGCTCAGGCCACAGGTCAAGCTTGCACACCAAGTAGTCAAGGGGTTCATTGCTCCTCAGAGTGTCGATATCTGCAGTTAAGGCGAGGTAGTTTGCTACCTGTCGGTCGAGTCATTCTCTGAGGGTGGACCCCGAAGGGCTGTGGCGATGCATAGGACTTAAAAAGCTCCGCATGTCCTCCATCAACAACATGTCTTTAAAGCGTCCTGTCCTTGCCGGCGTGGTCGTGGGAGGAGGAGGATTACTTTCACCTCTTCCCCTGTTAGATTCCCGTTGTGCTGTGACATCACCCTTATACGCTGTGTAAAGCATACTTTTTAATTGATTTTGGAACTGCTGCATCCTTTCCGACTTGCGGTAATTCGGTAACATTTCAGGCACTTTCTGCTTATACCGGGGGTCTAGTAGCGTGGACACCCAGTACAGGTCGTTCTCCTTCAGTCTTTTTATACGAGGGTCCCTCAACAGGCACGACAGCATGAAAGACCCCATTTGCACAAGGTTAAATGCTGAGCTACTCATGTCCCGTTCCTCGTCCTCAGTGATCTCAATGAAGGTATGTTCTTCCCCCCCAGCCACGTACAACACCACGGGTACCAGATAGGTGACAACGAGCACCCTGGGATGCCTGTTGTGGTTGGTCTTCCTCCTCAAAGCCACATTCCTCCTCAGACTCCTCTTCCTCACAAACCTCTTCCAGCGTTGCCGCAGGTCCAGCAAGCGATGCTGATAAGGCTGTTTCTGGTGGTGATGGTGTTCACAACTCTTCCTCGTCACGCTCATCTACGGCCTGATCCAGCACTCTTCGCAGGGCACGCTCCAGGAGGAAAACAAATGGTATGATATCGCTGATGGTGCCTTCGGTGCGACTGACTAGGTTTGTCACCTCCTCAAAAGGACGCATGAGCCTACAGGCATTGCGCATGAGCGTCCAGTAACGTGACAAAAAAAATCCCAGCTCCGCAGAAGCTGTCCTAGCACCCCGGTCATACAAATAGTCGTTAACGGCTTTTTCTTGTTGGAGCAGGCGGTCGAACGCTAGGAGTGTTGAATTCCAACGTGTCGGGCTGTAGCAAATCAAGCGCCTTACTGGCATGTTGTTTCGCCACTGGATATCTGAAAAGTGCGCCATGGCCATGTAGGAACGCCTGAAATGGCCACACACCTTCCTGGCCTGCTTCAGGACGTCCTGTAAGCCTGGGTACTTATGCACAAAGTGTTGTATGATCAGATTACACACATGTGCCATGCACGGCACATGTGTCAATTGCCCAAATTCAATGCCGGCAAAAAATTTCTTCCATAGTCACAAACCACTTTGCCGATCTCCAGTTCGTGCGGGGTCAGCCACTGATCCACCTGTGCGTTCAGGGTGGACAGGAGTGCTGGTCCGGTGTGACTCTCTGCTTTCAGGCAAGTCAACCCCAAGACGGCGTGACACTGCCATATCCGGGATGTGGAATAGTACCTGGGGAGATGGGGGGGTTCCGTTGATGTGGAGCAAGACTCAGCCGAGGAGGTTATGGAAGAGGATGGAGTAGGAGGAGTAGAGGAGGTGGCAGCAGGCCTGCCTGCAAGTCGTGGCGGTGTCACCAACTCCTCTGCAGAGCCACGCATTCCATGCTTGGCAGCCATCAGCAGGTTTACCCAATGCGCAGTGTAGGTGATATACCTGCCCTGACCATGCTTTGCAGACCAGGTATCAGTGGTCAGATGGACCCTTGCCCCAACACTGTGTGCCAGACATGCCATTGCTTCCTTTTGCAGAATCGAGTACAGGTTGGGGATTGACTTTTGTGCAAAGAAATTTCGTCCGGGTACCTTCCACTGCGGTGTCCCAATAGCTACAAATTTTTGGAATGCCTCAGACTCCACCAGCTTGTATGGTAAAATCTGGCGGGCTAAGAGTTCAGACAAGCCAGCTGTCAGATGCTGGGCAAGGTGGTGACTTTGTGACATTGGCTTCTTACGCTCAAACATGTCCTTGACAGACACCTGACTGTGGGCAGATGAGCAGGAACTGCTCAAGGCGAGAGACGGAGTGGCGGATGGTTGAGAAGGGGCAAGGAGGACAGCAGTGGTTGACGTGGCTGAAGATGCTGGACCAGGAGGAGGATGGCGGCTTTGAATTTGTGTGCTGCTTGTACTCATGTGTTGATCCCATAGGTGTTTGTGATGTGCGATCGCAAAGCAGTTGTACCTAGGTGGGTGTTGGACTTCCCACGACTCAGTTTCTTTTGGCACAGGTTGCAAATGGCATCGCTGTTGTCAGAGGCAGACACACAAAAAAAATGCAACACTGCTGAGCTCTGCAATGATGGCATTCTGGTGGTGGCAACAGCATGCGTTGATTGGCGTGCTGTCTGGCTGACCCCGGGTGCCGATGCATGCTGTCTGACTGTGCCACCAGCTCCTTGCAACGACCTCCCCCTGCTTCCAACTCGTGTCCTCCTCCTCTCTGTCTCCCCATCTGAACTTTCCCCCTGTTCTTCTTCTTGTGAGGGACTGACAGCACTCAAATGAGTCTTGTCCCTTTTGTGTTAAAACTGCTTTGAAACCTCAAATGAGGGAAAAACACGTTTCGCTTTTGGAGGTACTGTCCCTTTAAAACGTCAACTACTCAAACGAGAATGAGGGGAAGAGGGACCAAAATCAAGTTCATCCTCAGAACTTGAAGAGGAAAGGCAAGCCTTCTTCTTTCTTTTACTAACTGGGACTATATCCTCCTCAGAAGATGAAGAGTATAGGTCCCTGGTAAGGAAGGCTCTCCTATGGAGCCTTCTAACGTTGATGGGGCTGTCTCTAGGAGAGACATCCACCATATCAGACACAGAAATGGAGTCCTCCATCAACCTTGCCATTTTAAAATCTGAGGTGATCAGGGCTGCCGTGAGCTGCACAGCTGCCCTGATCATCTGATTGGCTAAAACACTGTTGCTGTGCAGAAGCACAGCACAAGCGTTTTTTAGCGCAGCGTTTTCTCTGGCAGGCTGCCACATACCCACTAGCTTTGCTAGGTGGTTATGCCTCCCGGAGGGACAAATAATTTTTCAACTACTTAAATTTCTTTCAAACTGCAAAGTCTAATTCAGCTGAAAAATACATTTTAAGTGATGTTCAGGAAGTGAATATATATGAAAGCTAAAAAAAAGAGCATGGATAGTGCACATTTTCTACTTCATAAATGAAAATGTTTCAAAAATGTTATGTGATCCAATATAGCAGCCAATACCATATGACCTGTGAAGTTCATACAGGATGGCACACCATAAATATTTATTGCAACACAACAATTTTCATATTTTAGAACATAACAGAAAGTGTTGTGAGAAAGTGTTCTTGTGCAAAAGGGCACTTAAAAAATTTAATTATTTGAGAAATGTTGTATTTCATAGCAGCTACCACACCCGTGTGGGAATCTCTTAAACCACCACAAAAATGTTATGGAAGAAAAAATAAAGGGCTAGAAGCTTCAACCCTCTAACTAACCCTATGGTGGAGCGCTAGGTTATTAATAAATATGAGTAACACTTACCCCTACATAAGCATTAAGATGGAATCTTATGTATGTGCTAAAAATGGGAAAAAAAGGATAACAGTGTAGTATATCATAAAAAGGGGAACATGGGAAACATAAAATGGTCAAACTCACAAGTGAAGAGCCAAAAAGTAGACTGGCTCAGATCACAATCGCCTTGGTGTATCTTTTCTATCCTGCTTTATCCTGCCAACAAGCTTTATTACCAACCTTCTTCAAACTAGCCTAATCTACACTACTATCCTGCCATCCTGATTTACACCAACCTACATGACACCTATCTGGATATTGTTGCTAACTCCTGTTGCAAATCCTGTCTAGTGCCATTACTGATTGTAAATGACTGTGACACTGAAAAAGAGAGAAGTACAACTGCCGTAGGGTTAGAATATAAAGCCATAACAGCTTTTATCAATCTATATGGCAGACCCAATTTCTCCAGAACTTGGAACAGAAAGCCCCAATGAAGATGATCGCATGCCTTCTCTGCGTCAAGTGACACGAGAAGGCATTCGGCCCTAGAGTTCCCAGGCACCAAAATCATATTTATGATTTTACGAGTGGCATCTGAAGCTTGACGCCCTCCTATAAATCCCATCTGTGACAGACCGCCTGGCACCCTGACCGGGTGCCTCCACAAATAGCTGCTTCCTAGTAGCCTGGAGTACTATAAGCACCGCACTGGACACCATAAGCACCGTAGCCCCTTAGCTGTCGCAGCTTGGCTGGGGTCTCGCTTTCCACCCTGGACTTTCCGCCCAGGATCTAGCTTCCAGTGGGTGGACCTCTCCTACTCCACAGAGTCTAGCAAGTATAGCTCTTACAAGAGCTAGTGATTATAGCCAGTATAGCACGAGGCTGCGTGTTGAGGGTGAAGTGAACTGATTTTAATGGGACCACACTTTTATGACAGTCCCCATGCAAGGGGAACTCCCCTCTGGACCTGAGAGTAAACCACAGCAGAAATAAACACACAATTACATTGGCTCTCAGTTCCAGGACACTCCCATGCATAAACAGATAATCCCTCCTCTGTGCCTGGTAGATAATTGGATCAGGAACTGTACTGATCTAATCCAATTATCTCCTAGTACAGAAAAACATACTTTTTCCCAAACATCCCAAAAGTACCCCAAAAACACATAAAACCCCACAAAGGTTACATCCCCTGATAGCCCTGATCTGGGTGACCAACTTATCCAAAAATCTAAAAGAAGAAGGAGACCGCGCCCCAAGTAGTAACTGTAAAATTGTATACGTACAATTTTACAGTTACTACTTGGGGCGCGGTCTCCATATTTTTGACACTCTTTTATCCACAAGGCTGGGAATATTTGTATCGGTTACCGCTGCCTATAATCATCCTGTATTTAATATTGTAGTGAGCACCTATTACACTTCTTTCCATATCCAAAAATCACCTATATCAGTTCAGGGGTTCAGGAATTTCCTGGAAGTCATTTATTTGACCGACCGCAGGCATGGTCCCATGCCCAGCACAGTTCCAGAGAATCAGGGCTTGCAGTTGGTCTAGTTCGGTAGTTTGAAAACGAACAAACTACCGAACAGAGTCAATAGTCTTACCCTGGAGCTTGTTCCTCTCATCCAGATGAACAATTTCACCGAACAGTGACCTTCTAAGTTGTATAGAACCGAAAGCAGGCGATGATGGAAGTCCAGCCGTGTTCGGGAGTTTCTGTGTCCAATTTTAGTTCCATGAGATTCATGCCCAAACACTGCTGCCTGCGTTCATGCCACCACCTCATGGTTGTCCATAGGAATTGCGGCCACCCAGACGAACAATTAGAACACTGCGGTGAGAACCCTTCCAAGTTGTTAATAGGTGTTAACAAGCTCCAGGGTGGTCTCTGGTTCGTGCAGTTGTTCAGTAACCAAACCATATAATACCAATTGCACAAACAGAGTCTTTTAAAAGTATTTTAGCCAGGTCTATTGCAGGGACCATAGTCCTGGGGCAAAAGGCTTGCGAGCAGGCCCCTCCAGGGACCAGTGGCGAATGGTTTATTTAGTGCGACGGGTTGTGATGGGTTGCATTCCAAGAAATGTTTTTGCAGTTAAACATATATAAATTAATATTAATCATATAATGAATGCTATCAATTTTTTAGATGACTTTAAGTGCAAACTGTCTTATTTCTGTGGTCATTCCTATAGACATCCTAGACAATTTTTAGAATTGTTCAGCTTTAATGAGTAAAACAGAATTCTTTTCTTTTTAAGAAAAAAATCATTTGTTTTTTTCAATGTGGATTAGCTTTTGAAATGAATGCCATTTTTTTTTTTTTTAGAATCATCTTAGAAAGTTTCATCTTAGAGAGTCTAAAAAACAGTAATTGGTTTAGTAATGTGGTCAGAGGAGTACCAGGTGTAGGGTAAATTCTGCACACAGACTGCTGCACTATTACTGATTTTCTTTTTTAAAAAAATTATCCACTATTATTACTATTATTATTACTGGTATTGTTATAGCGCCAGCATATTCCATAGCACTTGTGTATCCATCAAGACATAAATAAAACACATTACCATTACTCTATTTTTTTAAATCAATTTATATAGTAACTATGGGATGATAGAAATTGCAGACTTCCAATTTTAGCTACAAACGCTCTTCTTTATTATTCAAGATCACATGCCAAACTAATTGCTTTGTGTGCAGACTATAACTGATTGCTGGCTGTTTGTTAGAACGCCCCTTCAATATGTATTACTTACTGCTTTTTCTATTAAGATATTCAAGAAACAAATCCTACAGCTCACACACAATATGTTTGTTGGCAAAATTTTCCATGATACCCAGACAGTTTTCAATAGCCTCTCTTTGACATTGTTATTCCTTGCTAAAGAGCCTGACATTATCATGTGTAGAAGTAAATTATAATCTACTGGTTGACAATGATCAACATGCTACTGGCTGCTAATGAGTCTTTAAAGGGAAACTATAGGCACCTAGACCACTTTTTCTCATTGAAGTGGTCTGGGTGCAGTGTCCCTGTCCCCTTAGCCCTGCAACGTAAACATTGTAATTTAAGAGAAACAGTAAATTTACGTTTGTGAAGTTAATTATTAATATTACCTGACAATAAATCATCCAGGCTTAAAGTAAAGTATCTCCAAATAGCTCTATTTTGAAATGTAGTGACAATAGCACAACCAGGGAAAGACCATGTTTGGGAAAACATAGGACAGTACCAGCTAGAACTTGTGAAGGTACTGGTGCAGCAGAAAACAGAAATATGATCATGAAAATCATGTCCAGAACAAGGGAGAGGCCAATCAAACAGTAGCCTATGCATACAAGTGTCGCCACCATAGAGGTGGATATGTATAAAGAGTAGTTTCATTGAGATGGGCATCACTTTTCTTTCTATAATAGAATGCTATTAGAGAGCACCTGACATTGCAAAGTCTCAAGTGGTGAACTGGTGGATGCCTAGGATTTAAGAATGGTATCTCAACATCAAGCATCCTGACAAAAAAAAGTAATGTGTGCTATCTCGCTACTCCCTTTTAACTATTTTTTTTTACACATTCTTTCAGAATAAAAGCTTGTTTTTAAAACATACTCTTTCTATTAAAGTTAAGTAATAAGCTATATCTTGAATGATTTACTTTTATTTTAATTTATTGTTTGTACAGAATTTACTTATCTGTCTCATGTTAATGATGTCATCAAGTCACATGCTGATGACGTCATCACATCATTTTACCGCACAAAAATAGAATTTTCTTGCATAGCTATAAATACTGCTATGTGTCCAGGTGTCTGTAACACTTGAAAAAGGCCTATGTTGTGGCAAAATGCTTTGTGATACTTTTACTATATTATTTTATCTTGTTAATTATCTTGTTACATTTAATAAAGATATTAATCTCTCTATAGTTTGCTTTAACTCTTTACAAACTGGAAACAACTATCACTGTACAATTAAAACTTGACATGAGACACAGAGAGACAGCATAACACTTATCTCCTTGATTATCTTTCACAGTTCAATTTAACTCTTTACAAACTGGAAACAACTATAACTGTACAATTAAACTTAAAATTTTAAATAGTTCAACAATAATTTTGTATTAAACATAGTTTAATAATTTTTTAAATGATGTACTCCTATTGGATTTTTATGCAGACCAAACATTTAAATCATCCTATCACGACTTAAGTTCCCATGGATTCTCACATTGGACAAATTAACAGTCAATCAAATTCCACTCACCTAATTGGACCAAATGAACACATTTCGGTTAGAATTTCCCGATATATACCCAACCTGTCATAATGGTCTTATTTCCCTTGAAGAGCCGTCTTACCGGCGAAACGAGCGTCTATAACTCTATAACTATTACTTTAAGATATTTTTTTTTCGTTTGCAATTAGATTATAGACATTATGTTCTTTGCAAGAGATATAGGCAGGGCATATGTATGACTTTGGTTTTCTTAAATCAGTGCTTCTGAAGTCATTGTTGAACAGACCAGACTCCATTTTGTATCTTCAAGTTAACAAAGAGACACAAAATGTCTATCCTTTCTCTAAAACTGACTGCTTTGCCCGAGCTGAATGGAATGTGCAACATAAACAAACCAAATAGATAAGACATTGAGAACGCGGGATGGATAGACTGTCTAGGTACTAATGGAATAGAATAAATTCTATTCCCAGACATGGGTGACAGAGGATTAAATAATTATTTTTTATTTTCTATACCTAACAGAGTCCCATTATAAGTTTGAGTTCATTGTTAGTTCACAATGTGTCATATTAGGAATTATTACAGAAAATGGAGACGCATAGTCTGAAGAAAACTCAAGAAAACTGTGTGATCTGACAGAAGATTTGAGTTAGGGCAAACATAGAGATAACGTAAATGACGTCAAAAATAGCCACCAGGAAAAGTTAACTCTTTCCTGGATAGGTATGCTTAGTGGGACAAGACTGCCCCCTTGAGTTCAAATAATAAATTTATGATTAGAAGATAACCACGCCTACAGTGTTTTGATTGGTCATAAACCACTGACGTACTGAGCAAAATTTCCCTTTAAAAAGTAAGACAAAGGAAAGTTTGGGAAGTCAGATTGAGAGTCAGATTGAGAGTCAGATTGAGAGTCAGATTGGGATGCAGATTCAAATTCGGAGAGATGCAGAGAGCAGGCTCAGAGAAAGAGACCCATGACACTTAGCTACCTGGGAATATCTGATGAGAAAATATCTACATAACTGGTAAATATACTAGCATTTAATTAATTAATTAAAATTAATTAAAATTAATAGCATGATATATGACTGAATAATTCACGATCAGATTTCGATTTAGAAATCTTAGCTAAATAAGAAATACATAATTAAGCTTTTTATTCTGCAGATAAAAACAATAATAATGTATTTATGTGATTAATCACATATTAGAATATCGTGATATTATCCAGCTGTGTTGATTTGCTATAAATAAGATTAAATAGCTGTTTAGACAAATTAATAAAATATCAGCTAATATAACATAGTAGATTTCTTTCATTGGATAAAATCAAGGAAATGGTTGATGACTGGTTAAATGTTATTTTAATTAAAATCACATAGGAGTAGATCTTAAATCCCTAGAAGAGGTCTAGCCAGCATTGAAAGGGTTATTTCTAAACTGCCAGCTGAAAGTTTCTTTTACTATCTCATGCTGCACGCTGAAACTTCACATTCTTTGTCTCTGTGAAAGGGTCGTAAATCAATCTTGACACCTAATGTGTAGATTTTAAACTACATCTTAGTCATTAGGAAATGTTTGTTTTAAATTACCATATTGTATTGCATATTCATGTTATACTCGAATTCCATTGATTATTATCACGCATGTTACTTATATTATTATCATTTGAATATAAAAATAAATTTATCTATTTTTATAACAATTTGTGATTTTAATTACCGGTATATGGTTTACATTTTCACTTATAACGATAACGATTAGGGATCTGAGAATTGAAAATCGTGGGCAATTTCTCATCTGTTTACTATTATTATCCCATAAATATCCCCACAAATTGGAGGCACTGCTGAGATCGTTTAAGTTGAAATTATATTCCATATACAATATATATAGAAAAGAGTTTTGTATTGAGATTAAATCACTGTATAAAATATGGCCAGCGGCAGCGAAAAATCTGTAACAGATAATTGTGAAATAATTGAAGACCTAAGAAAAAATGCTCTAATCAATATTCATAAACATATGAAAAATGATTTAAGCTATGATGTTTGGTTAAAAAGCATAGAATGGGATGCTAAATGCACGATGATAACTGATGAACACATACTAAGACATCTTAAAGTAATTGCTGAACAAAAGAACATAGAGAAAAAATGGGGTACATAATACACTCTTGGCCTTTCTTTATGACAGCACTTCTTAAGGCGTTAGATGAAAACAAGGTATTGAATACCAAACTGGACACGTACAGTGAACAATTTGGCATTCAAGATGGGAAATACCAAGATTTACTTGCTGAGCATAACACTCGTCATGTTGATCATGAAAAAGTAATGAAAGCCTTGATGGATAAATGTGCACAGGAAATAAATCAGCTTAAAACGCAATTGGATGAGTATGAAAAGGAGAGCCAGGAATCAGGCAGTGAGGTTGATAGCCATCATTCTGTGCCAAAAAGTTGCACAAAAATGAAAGAAAAGACTATCTATAAATCCCCTCCTTGTTGTGATTTTCCCACACCAAACCAGGTTTTCATAAAACAGTCTTTAAGTAAAGACGTGAGTAATTCAGGAATATCACCTGTGAAACAGAATTCTCCATCTCCTGGCATTGCCAAACAACCTTGGCAATCTTGGGCAGAACAGTTTGAAAAAGCTGTCTTGGCCAAACTTGAGAGGGAGAGTCCAGTTCAAGGTGATGGGAATGAAAACAGACATGGTTCTGTGCACTGGCAGGATTCTGATGCTGATCAGAATTGTGACAGTGAACAAGAAGCTCAGAGTGATGGGAGTGAAAGTGATTGCACTGTCCACTCTGAAGGCCATGTGACTGATATGCCATCTGCACTGTTGTACGGATCTAATTCCTCTTCAGCAGACAGATCGCATAGACGCTCAAACAGAAACAGAGGTCGTAAATCAACGACACCTGTTTATGAATCGCCAAAGGTTGTTAAGTTCCTTAGAGAGACTGTCCCACAATTTTCTAGAGGTTCAGGAAACATATCTGAACATCTGGAAAATTATGATAGAGCAATGAATTCATTGGGCATGTATGATGACATTCAAAAGAAATGGTTCATTACATGGACCTTTGATTCAATGTGCCGTGTTTATCTAGAGAGTCTTCAAGCTATGCAATTAATGTCCTGGTACAAGATGAAATATGAAATAATCATGGAATATGGTAAGTATAAAACCGTTGCTTCTGCAAAGAAGGCGCTTTATAACTTAAAGTGCTGTCCAGATCAAAGTCCCAGAGAATTTTTAGTAATTCTTAAAAATGCATACTCCGTGGCCCAAAGAAAACCCAGGTATGAAAGCACAGACTTCAAAGATCTGTATTTTCATGCCATGCCTGTAAACATACAAATGAATCTCGCAAGAGATTATGATTGTAAGCTACCATTAGAATGGCTAGTCAGTCAGTGCATGAAATTGTATACTATACACCATGCACATGAAGAAAATCAGCCAAAGGTTAAGAAACCTGGTGATAAAATGGTGTCAGAGACTAAAATTCAGTTAGGTTTAGAAACCCAACAGAAAAAGAGGACCTATTCTGAGGTTTTGAAAACACCAAAGCCTCAGAAACAGGAAAACGCCAGAAGCAATTCTGCAAACTCCTCTGACAATAACTCTGAAAAATCCAATTCCAATGGGAATCAACGCCCCATGGTTAATAAAAACCAAGGCAATTCTCAATGGAGAAGGAATCCTCAGGGAAATAGGAGGTATGGAAACAGAAATAACCAATCTGCTTCCAATAACTCCCAACAGTCTCAGCCATCCCAGCCAAATTCTAATGGGCAAAGACAAAACGGCAATGGGGGAAATAATTTGCGTCGTCAGGTTGGTCAATTGACTGACCAGATGGGCAAATTAATGGAGCAAATAACAAAGATTAACAAAGTCTTTGCTATCAATCCTTTTTTAGGGACAGCTCCAATTGCAGAGCCACCTGTGCAATTCCAACAACAACAACAAGTGCCGCAGCAAATATAGCTACAGTGACTAAACAGGCTAGGTTATCAGTAGATGTAATACCTAACCCTGTTTCCTTTCCAGGTACTAACAGTCAAATAAACAATAGTTGTGTTAGGAAACCTATTGCCAATTCCGTCAATTCACTTCCGGGTGAAGGAGGCGCAACGTGTTCCTCTGTTTTTTCATTTCAGCCAAAGGCTAAAATAGCCCCAGCAGCCACTTGTTTCCAGGATCCAGCTTTGAAAGGGTTAACTGATGAGATGCCGACCACTAGTTCCCGCTTGACAGTTCAAGATAATCCTAAAAAGGATGGGCCTGTGGGTAAGACTGAGCATTCCTCAGTACAGGTAGAAACTACTGCTGTGACCGGTAATGTATGGAAAACAAGTAATATGTTGACACATTCTAAATTCTTATGTGAATTAGAAGAACATGAAGGAAGGTACTACATGTCTGTAGAAATACAGGATTCGTTACCCCAGCCATTCAAAGGGTTAATAGATACTGGTTCACAAGCCACGATCTTATCCAATACCTACTTCCAGCAGGTAATGGACTTAGCAACGGATAAGCCGAAGCTAAGAGATTTCCCCAATGCTCTGTTGAGTGTAGGAGGAAATGCCCTTCATGTTATTGGCAATACCTGGTTAAAGTTTAAAATAGGTAACAAAACCTTTAGACACCCGGTAATAGTGGTAGATCTCCCCTATAACCGACTGATTCTGGGTATAGACATACTCAGAAGACTTAACACAATTATTGACTGTGTGAATGGAATTGTATGGTCACAAGCTAAGGTTCCTATAACCTATGAGAAATCACATGTACAATCTGATCGTAACTGCCATGTGATAGAAGAAAGACCTGACTCGATAGAGGTACATTTTAGGAATAGTCAGTCACCTGACGTGACTATCCTGCAGGTGAATGACGCAATCGCACCTGTAGATGAGCATTCCGTAAGAATTGCTCCAGAGAGGATCCAGAATGTCTCTCTGGAAGGTGATGTTTTAACCATTTCTCTCCACAGGGACTATGTTGAATCTGTAGATCTGGCAGGTCATGCTCAATTCCTTGCCAGAATTGAAAGGGTTAATAACAACTTATTCTTTCCTATTCAAATAAATGACTTAGGAAGAAGTAGGAATGCAAAGCTGGACTTAAAGAGTGAGAACAGCTATATTAGCAGAAGTCTGTTAAAGCAGATCGCTAATCCTAAAATGATCAGGTACGCTTCCCCACATGACAGGTGGATCCAGAACCTGGATGGCGAATCAGAGAGTCACAATGTGATAGCCAAATGTTTACTATCTATTTCCATCGGAAATAAGACAGTTAAACATTTATTCCTAGTGACAGACGAACCTCGCTATCAGGTTTACATCGGCAATGATGTCATACATCGCTTTGCCATACACCTTGACCTGATTAATTCCAACTTGTGGACAAGGTTAAAAGGTAATCCTTGTGGATACCTACACGAGGAAACCGCCCTGTAATCAGGACAAATACTACCATATGCGGTAAGTATCCAAGTTCCTGATGACATAACCATTCCACAAGGGACAAGTAATTTTCTTTTACCCCTACAGGTCAAGGAGGGTCAGAGATTAGAAAACTCTGATGCCCTAATCTGTTTATCCAACAGGATACAACAATTAGGGATGGTGGTAACACATACACCAATGGTAAGTATTGGTAAGAATCCCACCTGTATAATGGTTAACAATGTTACACCCAATAGTGTTACTTTACCAAAAGGAACATTATTAGGTCTAGCATTGGATGCTGAGTACTATACATTTGGTTTCCAAAACCAAATTATAGGCCTCATCCCTGAAGAATACTTAACTGAGGACGAAATTGTCGATCAAATATTCCATTCCTCCCCAGAAGGATTATTCACTATCCTATCTGTGTATCCCTTCAACGTCGAAGACGGCTCGTGTAAAATCGAAGAAGCATCAATCACCTTCGATCATCCGCTCAATGAGCAGGAATCACAAGAATATCACGACCAAAGAGAAAAGGTAAGTCAACGCCGAACTGACCTAACTTCTAGGCTTGAAGAAGCTTATGAGATAGGCCAGCCTGAAATCTTTCCAGGATTTCAGGAAAGGTTAGAAGAGCAAATATCTTTAGCTGATGGTTGCTCCAACGATGCTGAGCGGCAACAGCTAAAGGAAATCCTTTTGGAATTCCAAGATATTTTTGCCAAAGATTCCTACGACTGTGGGTTAACTAACCTCCACGTAGCCAGAATACAAACTGATCCAAATTTACCACCTGTTTTTATCAAACAATATAGACTCCCATTAGCGTCATACGATGGTCTACAAGACATCATTCAGAATTTAAAGGAAAGGGGAATTATACGTCCAGTGCACAGTTAGTATAATAATCCGATCTTGGGAATTCTGAAACCTAATGGACAATGGCGTTTATGCGCTGACTTACGACAGCTAAATAAACGCGTCTATATGTCTGGTTGGCCAGTGCCATACATAGATCAATGTTTGGTACAAATGCAGGGATCTAAAATATTCACTGCCATTGACTGTGCGCAGGGATATTGGACTGTACCAGTCCATAATGAAGACCAATACAAATTGGCCTTCACATTTGGAAAGCAGCAGTATACCTGGACCCGTATGCCTTTCGGTTACATAAACTCTGGTCATGAATTCGCTGTGTTCATGCATAAAGCTATGCCTGACGCACTCGAGAGAGGAACGTTATCATATGTCGACGATGTCTTGCTGAAAAGCACTTCCTTTGATAAGCATATCATAGAGATTAGACATGTTCTCACTCAGTTAAGAGAGGCAGGGATTAAACTGTCTTTACAAAAGGCGCAATGGTGTCGCACCCATGTCAATTTCCTCGGACATGAGGTAACCTCTGAAGGATTAAATCCCCAGAGGAAGAAGGTTGAAGCCGTACTAAAGGCTAAAACACCTTCAAACATCAGGGAATTAAGATCGTTCCTTGGTATGACTAACTACTCCCGTAAGTTTATAGATAACTATGCAGAAATAACGAAACCACTCTTACACCTGCTTAAAAAGGAAACTACCTGGAACTGGGTAGAGCCTCAGGACCTAGCGGTAAGTGAACTGAGGAGGAAGCTCACTCAGGCACCCTGTTTAGCATACCCAGAGGGGGGTAAACCCTTCTATCTGGAGACAGGATATACCGATTTAAGCATCAGTGCTGTTCTGTATCAGAAGCAGGATAGTTTAAACAAAGTTATTGCATATGCTAGCAAGACTTTGTCACCTGTTGAAGTTAAATTCAACACGTGTGAGAAGGCGTTATTGTCGACTGTCTGGGCACTACAAAATTTTCGTAGCTATATCCAAGGTGAGAAAATAATTGTAGAAACAGCTCACCAACCTCTACAGTATCTGCAGAGTGAAAGAATTAGAGATGGTAATCTCTCTAACAGTCGGATTACTGCATGGACTCTATCCTTACAGGGATGGCCGTTAGAAGTCCGTTATAAACATAATAAGAGAAGCCCAGTTGCCCAAGGTTTAGCAGAATTACATGACTGTACTGCTCCATCTCTGGATGATAATGACACCGGAGATGACTTCCTAGAAGAGCAATTGCTATCCCCTTATAAAGTTTATGACGAGGAATACTGTCGACCACTACCGTGGATATACATTGATGGTTGTTCATATCACCACGTCGCTGGTGCTGAACGGAAGTTAGTTGCAGGTATCGGAATCGCCTGGATAGGTGATTATCCCAATGTATCTATTGGATACAGTATTGGTCCCAAAAGCAGTCAGATAGCCGAACTCTGTGCAGTATATAAGACCATTCAAATGGCAATAGAATATAGTATCACAGAATTTGTTATCATAACTGATTCCAACTATGTTCGCAACAGTTTCGTTGAATATCTGCCTAGCTGGAAACGTAACCAAATGCTGAAAAGCAATAACAAACCTGTTAAACATGGGAAATTGTTTTGTAAAATTGATGAGTTGGTTAAGGAACATGGTTTAACCATATATTGGACGAAAACCAAAGGCCATTCTAAAATAGAAGGTATTGATAAGGATGGTAATGACTTAGCCGATTCACTGGCAAAACCCTAAACATTGATGATCTCATGGGTTCAATTCACGTTGAAGCCATAACTAGACGACAGGCTAGAGATAATGCCGACTTAAATGTCATGCAATGGAGTCAAGAATCTCCTAGTGAGGACCTGATTACAAGTCAGAAGAACGATCCTGTCATAGGTATATTCTATAGACATATAGAAGACCCTACTGCCAATCCAATCACAGATGAGGATTGCAAAAATAATGAAGATTTACGAATCTTGATGAGATATAAAGTCCAATTTAGTATCATGGATGGGTTGCTGGTCAGAACTTCTAAACATGGTATTCAACAATGGGTAGTCCCAACTGTATACCGAGGGTTAATGCTCCAACACGCACATGATGCACCTACATCTGGGCATCATGGTGATAAGATCACATATGAAATATTGCGTGATTATGCATATTGGCCACACATGTTAAGAGATGTTAAGACTTACTGTCAGGGATGCTTGATTTGTCCGCAATATCAACCCCATGGTCCAACCCATCGTGCACCACTTCAGAAGAGGGGGGTGTCATTACCCTGGTCTGATATCCAAATTGACTTTATAGGTCCTGTAACAAGATCTTCAAGAGGTAACAAATACATGTTAACCCTTACATGTATGTACACAAAGTGGATAGAATGTTTGCCTTGTAAAGAGAACACGAGTACCGTGTGCGCCACTTTGCTGATTAACCATGTCTTTTCCAGGTTCGGTCTGCCTCAAAGAATTGAGTCAGACAGAGGTAGTCATTTTACCAGCGAAGTAATGGCTAAGATGTGGAATATTCTAGGTGTTAAACGAAAGCTACATATTGCATACTGCGCTGCGTCTAGCGGGGGGGGGGGGGGGGGTAGAGCGATATAACCAGTCTATCGTTAATATTCTGAAGAAGTATGTTAAGGAGTCTGGTAAAGACAGGTAAACTGGTAAACTGCCCCTAGTTTTAATGGCGATTAGAGCTACACCTAGCACTGCTACCAAATTGTCACCTTTTGAATTGATGACAGGAAGAAAGATGGTTTTACCACAGCATTTACTATATCGTACTTCGGATCATAATTTGATCAATGCTGCCACTACGCATCAGTATATCGAAGATTTGCGCAAGCATTTACAACATGTGTTTGCTTTTGCCCAAAAGAATCTAGAAAAAGCAGCGACAGGGGTTAAGACCTATTACGATTTAAAAACCACGAAAAAGGAATATGAGATAACAGATCAAGTCTATCTGTATAATTTTGCGCGAAATCAAGTCAAGGTAAAGAAATGTTTACCTTCTTGGAAAGGGCCATATGTCATCATTGACAAAATTTCCCCAGTAGCGTACAAGATAAAAATTCCTAAGAATGGTGATTTTATTGAAAAGTGGGTTCACATTAACCAGTTGCGTGCTTGTCATCCTAAATCTCAATTAAGGATTGTAGGTGTGGATTCGGATGCAGAAGGGTGAACGACTAACCTGGATGAATGCTTGATTCACGTGGTATCGTATGATGTGAAATGTTGTGATGTGCCATGATCTCATGTACGTTCATGTCATTAACCATTTCCTTGTCATCCAATAACTACATTTTCTAAGCAAGTTACTAGCTTGGTTAACTGCCATAGGCATATTGCTGAGGAGTCAGTAATAAATGTAGTGAGGAATGAAGTTATAAAAATAGAATTAGAGAAAATACATATGTTGATGAATCGTAATAATGTGTTGTCCTAGGCCAAGTGATGTCATACTGTTATAAGTTTGTATACTTAACAAACCTTGAATCATTAGTAGATAAGTCTGAAACGAGTTCCTGATCCGTGACTGTCGAAAGATGTCCAAGAAGGATGTGGCGTGTTTCTGGATCGTACTGCTCCTGTGCCAAGAGCTACGGACCGACCCGATCGCAGAGATGGGACCATCCTCCGGCATCCTGATTCAAGAGACACCAGGGTTCATCGTGACAGAGAAGAGGATCCTTACCCGACGTGTGTTCGTCAGCTTGGACCCCAAGATTTCCATCGAGAAGGCGTACAACATTTCATCGATGCAGCTTCCTGAGTTACAGACTTGGTACCAGATGCACCTCCAAAGAGCACAGGACCGTGTGCGAAACATCTTGGAGCAAGCCCGGAAACCATTTGTATCCAGTTCTATTTCGATGAGCAACCGACCCAAAAGGTTCCTCACCGCTATAATTGTTGCATTAGTTTGTGCCACTGTTGGTGCAGTTGTCGCAACTGGAATGTCTGCAGCCAACTCTATTACTGTCCAAAAGCTGGATATGGAAATCTATGCGCTAAAGCAACACATTAACGACATTCATCAGGTGATAAAACAGCAAAGAACACTTCTCCAAGACGTGTTAACTATTGTGGAAGACACAGTTGTTACAACAAATTTGCATTCGGAGTTAATTGCCAAATCCACTGAGTTGCACCAAAGTCATGACTTCTTTAAGCGTGAACTTCTATTTCTGCATGACCCGATATTGTTCCACACACTTGCTTTTCTTGACGAAGTGCAAACTGGAATGATCGAATTGGCAGGGGGACGCATACCTCTGTATTTTGTATCCAAGGATATTGTTAATGCGATGCTTGCCAATGTGGATGGAGAAACAATTGAGCCTATGCAATTAAATCTGGCCTTTGAGATGGGGAGCGATATACCTCTCTTAATTGACCCGGAACGTATGGAGATTTGCTTTTTTTTTTTTTTTTATATTAATGG
Organism: Pelobates fuscus; assembly: GCF_036172605.1. Lineage (NCBI taxonomy): Eukaryota > Metazoa > Chordata > Amphibia > Anura > Pelobatidae > Pelobates > Pelobates fuscus. The sequence goes on along the minus strand of NC_086318.1, from coordinate 220,101,900 downwards.
TTTTTATTTTCTAATGAAAGGGTAACGTGGGGATACAGAAAAAAGAAAGGGGAAGGGGGGGATAATGCATGACAGAGAAATATATCGGACATTGGACAAGTTATCACATTCGATAAGTCATCACATGAATTCGGAGACAAATAGATCCCATAGTACATCCCATTACAATGTTACATCATGTTATACCAGTGCATATGCCTATTTGAGTTACAAGTCCAGGTTGAGTTTCAAGTAGTTTATGTATTTTATTCATCTACACGATCGTCTAATCTCGCCAGTCGAAGCTAAATATTTAACAAGTTAATAATTTAACAAGTTAATAAGGTTGACAGGTGTTTATGTAGTCAAGTGTAGTATGAGTACCAGATCTTTGTGAGTCAGGTTAGACAGGTTAGTCAGGTGGGTCAGGTGAGTCAGGTGGCCTATCACCATGTATTTGGTGCCTAAGCTATTGCCTTGAGGGCAGACCTTTTATATCGGTGTTCCGTATGTGTGTCGAGATTCTCAAAATCTCAAGTGGTGCGTTGAGTGTAGAGGCCAGTCCATGCCGACCATGTCTCTTCCAGCTGTTTCCTCTTCTGGTATGTTTCAGCGGATAGTAGTTCAAATCTGTAGTATTGGTGCGTCTTTTCCATTAGTTCTCTCTTTGTAGGGCAGTATGAACTTTTCCAATGTGTTGCTAAGAGATTTCTGGTTGCCAAAATAAGTATAGTAGCTATTCTTCTGGTGTCTATGCCCCAGGAATCCGGGAACAGTAGCAATAATCCTATCAATGGCGTGATGAGGTGCCTATTAAGAGTCAACTTGTTCAGTAGGGTTTGCGTATGGTCCCATAGAGGTTTGATATCTGTACAATCCCACCATATGTGTGACATAGTGCCGGTTGAGTTGTGGCATCTCCAGCATAGAGGGCTAACATTGGGGAATATAGTGTGTAACCTGTGAGGGGTGAGGTACCACCTGTATACTACTTTTTTATGTGCTTCCACATGTGATCCGCATGATGTAATACCCTTTAGGGCTAATAGAGATTTCAACCATTGTTCGTTGGAAAGTTTTGGCATCTTCTCCTTTTCCCATTGTGTAACATACTTAAAGGCTTGGGGTGGAGAGTATTCTAATAGGCTTTTATAACATAGGGACAAAGTTTTAGGTTTTGTCGGCATAAAGTGGCATCTTTTAATCAGGATTTGTGTCAGATTATTAGGCGCAGTTATGGTTCTTGGATTCGTAGCTACTTTAGTAAGGATGATGCTTTTCAATTGTAGATATGCGAAAAGGAACGAGTTTGGTAATTGGAACTTTTGTTGTAGATCTGGGAAGGGCATTATTGCTGAGTTAACGCAGAGGTCCTGGATTTGGGTCGCCCCCCTGGATGTCCAATTTTGTAGCGACAACCAGGGTGAGATCTCCTCCAGGGCTCGTAATGGTGCATGCATACTGAATTTTTTTCCGTCCATGTTGGACATCCTCCATGTATCCCAAATGCGGATTGTCAAAGCAGTAGTTGGGTATAGTGTGGATAGATGTGGTCTGAAGGTCTTTGGGGACCATAGTATGTTCGTTAACAACCTGGGTTGGATCATTTCCTGTTCCATGTCCACCCATTGAAAATTATACTTGGGTGTGTGAAGTTTGATAGCTTGTTCCAGTATGGCTGCTTTGTAATATGTGAACAGTTTCGGGAATCCCAAACCACCATCTGTTGGTGACATATGTAGGAGGGAGAGGGGGAGGCGTGGTCTTGCTTTTCCCCATAAAAACTTGTTAAACGTAGTTTGAATGGTCTTGAATAGTTGGGGTGGTACTTGCAAAGGTAACATTCTAAAGATATAAAGTAATTTCGGTAATATCATCATCTTTGTAGCATGTAGCCGTCCTAGCCATGATAGATGAACGTTTTTCCATTTCTGAAAGTGAGACGTGCAGACCTGCACTAAAGCTGTGTAGTTTAGCGACACCATGGTCTGTCTATGTAAAGCAAGTTTGACTCCCAGATAAGTGAGAGATTTATGTCTCCAGTCGAACTGGTGGTTGAGGCGTAGTTCTCGCACTTGTTGTGCTGGAATGTGAATCGGGAGTGCTTGTGTCTTTGATTTGTTTAATCTATAGTACGAAACTCTGCCGTAGTCCTCCAATAGCTGCAGGAGTTTTGGAAGAGATATCTGGGGTTCGCTTAGAGAAAGCAGAATGTCATCCGCGAACATGGCCAACTTGAAATTGTCGTTTTTGATTGAGATTCCCGATATTTGTGGGTCGTGTCTAATTTTATAGGCTAGCGGTTCCAGTGATAATATGAAGAGAAGGGGGGACAGTGGACAGCCTTGTCTTGTTCCATTGGTGAGTTTAAAAGGTGAGGAAAGAAAGCCTGAGTGTGAAACTCTAGCCGTGGGGTTGCGGTATAGCGCCATTATTCCCTGGATCAGTTCCTTAGGAAAGTTGTACTTGGCTAATACTGAGGTCATATATGGCCAGTGAAGCCGGTCAAAGGCCTTCTCAGCGTCTAAGGCTAAGAGAAGGCCCCTGGTGTTCCTACTTTCCATGTGTGAGATGATGTTGAGTATTTTCCTTGTGTTATCGGAGCCTTGTCTCCCTCTGATAAATCCTGATTGATCATTATGAACTAGGCGTGGGAGTATCTTGGATAAACGGTTTGCAATTAGTTTGGCATAGATTTTAGTATCACAATTCAATAAAGAGATAGGCCGGAAGTTTGGACATTGTGTGGGAGATTTCCCTGGTTTCGGCAAAGTAGAGATATATGCGGTAAGCATCTCTTGGGGCATGCTTCCTGATTGAAAGCACTGATTAAAGAGTGTAGTCATGAATGGAGCTAATAAATGTTTAAATGTGTGATAGTATAAATTGGTGAACCCATCTGGGCCTGGGGCTTTGTGTTTCGGTAGTTGTTGAATAGTTTGTAAGATTTCTTGGGTCGTAAATGGTTGTACCAACTCTGTACTCTCTTCGGTTGTTAGGTTCGGGAGGTGGATATCTCGTAAGAAGGCGTCTATATCTGTTTGTGTAGGGTGGTATGTTAGTTCGTCTTTGGTTAGATTATAAAGCTTGCCATAGTATTTGTTAAATTCTTCCACTATATCCTGCGGGTTGGTAATTTTATGGCCTTCTGTATTGTGTAGATACGCAATTTTAGTAGAGTGGGTCCTAGCTTTGAGTTGGGCTGCTAAGATTTTTCCCGCCCTGTTGCCCTCCTTAAAGAATTTATGTTTTACCTTCGTTAGAAGATAAGTTGTTTTAGCAAGTTCTATCTCCTGCAGGCGAGTTTGTAATTGGAGAATTCGTTTCGTGGTGTCATGGGATGGTGAGATCTTGTTGGTTCGTGTAAGTGTCGCGAGTTCAGTAATTGTGTTCATATAGTCCTGTTTTCTCTTCTTATTGTTATGGCTGGAGTGCTTAATAAATTGCCCTCTGAGGACCGCTTTATGTGCCTGCCATAATGTGTCAATGTTTATATCTTCTGTGTTATTTATAGAGAAATAGTTGTCCATCTCTGTAGTGATTTGGGGAATCAGTGTGTGATCTTGCAGTAAGGAATCATTAAGACGCCAGGTACGACCTCCTTGCGTTGGATATTGGGTCACTATCTGTAGAGACACCGGTGCGTGGTCGGACCACGTTATAATGCCAATCCGGGCTTTATCTATTTTTGCTATTTGATTTAAAGGGATAAGGAATCGATCTATCCTTGAGTAGGAATTGTGTACCTGAGAATGAAAGGTGTAATCTCTGTCTAGGGGATGTAAAGTGCGCCATACATCAAGATAATCCTGGTCTATTAGTAATGTCTCTAGAAGTTTTGTAGATCGTAGTCTGTGTGTTTTAGTGGTTTGTGTAAGTGTGGAGGAGGTAGAATCTAAAGTGGGATCTAAGATGAAATTAGCATCTCCTCCAATTATAACATCTCCAAATTTATTCGCATTGGCTAAAAGAAGGATTTTCTCTAAAAAATGGTATTGGTCTGTATGGGGGCCATAAATATTGATGAGAGTGTATTGATTGTTATTGATTAAGCATTGGAGAAGGAGAAATCTACCTTCTTTGTCCTTAATCTTTTTTACAAGTTGAAAGGATATATCTTTGTTAATTAATATCGCCACTCCTCGTTTTTTTGTTTTATATGTGCTGTGATACCCTATAGGGAATTGTTTAGAAGAGAATTTTGGCTGCTTATTTGTTTGAAAATGTGTCTCTTGGTAAAAGGCCACATGAGTCTTGTTAATTTTCGCTTCTTGGAGTGCCATCCTTCGCTTGTGCGGGGAATTCAAGCCTTTTACATTAAGTGACATAAAATTAAGCGTCATGGTTCATGTAGGGTTTGTGGCTGGTTAACTCTATGGTATGATATATTGTACCCGGTGTAATATGGCTGGCCTGGACGTACGTTAAGGTGTTGTGTTTCATAGGTATTTACCCTATATGCTCTGTTATCTTGAAATGTCTTTGGGTCAATGTCCATTTATTTCTTATAGTAGAGCTATCTGTGTGTTGGGAGATAGCCATATTTTGAATGTCTGTCATTGGGTTGTGGGGGAAGTCATAGGAGGAAGACGAGAAATAGGAAAAGGAGAAATAGAAACGAAAGAAACATAAGTCAAAAAACAAACTATATACATTCTTGAGGTCTCTCTCTTGAGACCTGATCATCATCGCTACCTGCAGGCAGTAAGCCCACGAGGGGGGGAGAGTCTCTCCTTATTTATCGTGAATATACCAGCGTTCTATAGACATACATGACATTTAAACATTTATAGAAGTTTTTTTTTTTTTTTTTTTTTCATTATTCATATTTCTAGCTATCCAAAGGCTGTATATATACATGTGGTTTAGTAATAGCTTAATGACTTTAGGGGCATAGGTAGTTTCCAACAGAGCACCCTCTCTAACAATAGGGTTAACCAGCAATCTGTGTGTACACAGATCACTATAACATAAACAATCACAATTACAGTCCGTGAGGGGTGAGAATATCACCCGAGGACATCCCTGGCTTCTAAAGCATGTTTGTAGAAAAGTCACTTAGCTGTCGCTGCGGTTTTCCAGTCGTGGGGTATTTTCATCGGAGAAGAAGAGGAGAGTTGGCGTGTAGATGTCATCCCGGCGGAGGTCTCTCCTGTCAGCACTTTCCATTCCATTAGAAGTCTTTCTCCCTCTTCTGGACTACGTATGTGATGTTCCACACCATTCCTTCTCACCAGGATCCTTGCTGGAAATCCCCATTTATACGGAATGTCCGCTGCGCGTAGAGCCTTTGTGACTGGCATAAACGTTTTCCTCGTTGCTAAGGTAGTGGCTGACAGGTCCGTGTAGAGCTGTATGTTCTTGTATTCTTCTGGGAACACTTGTAGTTTTCTGGCTGCTTGCATAAGTGCCTCTTTGGTTGTGTAGTAGTGCACTCTAGTTATTGTATCTCTTGGTAGGGTGGGAGGTAGGTTCTTAGGTCTCGGCAATCGGTGGATCCTGTCTAGCAAGAGGGCCGAGTCTGGGATATCAGGGAGCATCATTTTAAACATTGCCGTCGCGAATTTCTCCAATTCGGTCGGTTTAACATCTTCTGGGATCCCACGAATGCGGATATTATTCCGCCTATCCCTATCTTCATGATCCGCCAGTTTAAGGATTATAGAATTTAATTTAGCATCTACATTTTCGTAGGCCGCAGCCACGTTATTATGTGCGGAAATTAGTTCCTCTGTCTTCGTCTCTAAATAATCAGTGCGCTCGCCAAGCGCTTGTACATCTGACCTGATTTCTTTAGCCAATTTGGCGAAGTCAGCTTGTAGGGAAGTTTGCAGTTCCAGCAGCATTTTTTTGATAGATGAGTCTGTGGCTGGGATTAGCTTCATCGATATAGATGTTTCGTCGCTCCGGCCGGAGCTTGATGCCGGAGATGTAGGTCTCTCGGCGCCATCTTGCGCCCGCCGCTGCGGTGATTGTAAGGCCGCGACTTGCATAGATGCTGGTTTAATCTTAGCTTTTTTGGTAGATCTTTGTGCCATCGCTTTGAGGGGAGATCTGTGTGTGAATAGGTCGTTATTCACGCTTTCTGATGGATGTAATCGCTGTATTTATCCGACTCTCTCTGGGAGCTGATCGTTCACACGTCCATCTGCTTGAACGGTCAGGCCACGCCCCCGGAGATTTGCTTTTTATTGGTCATACCATATGTAACTCCCAAAAAAATTTTTCAAATGAAAACAATTTACAACGTTGGTACATGGAAGGAAAATATCCATGTAAAAGTCCAAACCCCAGATGTTTTGGCTTTTCAACCGTGGATACCAGATTGGTATTCAATACCCATTTTGAATGACTGTGAAAAATTCAAAGACAATAATTTCCAATGTGATGGAAAACCTTTTGTGTACGATTCTACCAATGCTTTGTGTGGGATCGAGTACCTTAAACATGGCTCTGAAACATGTCAAGTGACTATGTCAAAAACCGACAGTAATGCGTTAGTGCATGCTATCTTAGTAAAAGATAAATGGTTGGTAAGCACGTGTCTTAAAAACATGAGTGTTTTTCGCAGGGACCAGGTGACTAATAAAGTAATTGCCTTACCAGCACCTGTATCACTGATCAAGGTACCCCACGACTCTCGTATCACCATCGGTGACGTTACGCTATACCCAGTGTACACTGACGTCCTCGAAAGTGCTATTGAGATGGTGGATCCCTTCCAGAATATAGATATCCCCCTAGATCCTAATCTAAAATTCTTGCTGGACCATAAGCCCAACCACACTATCCAAATGTCAATCAAGAAAGATAACATTTCTGTGGACACATTTAAATACTCTGAGCTAGACACTGACCTTATTGATCGTATTGACTGGTTCATCCATGTTAAAATTGTTATTGGGTGTATTATGATAATAATGATATTATGGTTGATTGTATTAAGTGTAAAGTTCAAAACACTTACAGGTACAAATATATACAAAAATGTTCATTCCACGCATGGGCCTATGTCAGAAATGATGTGATTGCACAATATGTCTTGTGACTTCCATAGTGCCTATTCATAAGCTAAATTATTTGGCTATGATCTGCACTAAAGGGGGGTTATGTCAGGGTATTTATATCGGCAGACATTTTGTGCTATGATAGAAATACAAAGTGTATATTCTGAAGTCATTGTTGAACAGACCAGACTCCATTTTGTATCTTCAAGTTAACAAAGAGACACAAAATTTCTATCCTTTCTCTAAAACTGACTGCTTTGCCCGAGCTGAATGGAATGTGCAACATAAACAAACCAAATAGATAAGACATTGAGAACGCGGGATGGATAGACTGTCTAGGTACTAATGGAATAGAATAAATTCTATTCCCAGACATGGGTGACAGAGGATTAAATAATTATTTTTTATTTTCTATACCTAACAGAGTCCCATTATAAGTTTGAGTTCATTGTTAGTTCACAATGTGTCATATTAGGAATTATTACAGAAAATGGAGACGCATAGTCTGAAGAAAACTCAAGAAAACTGTGTGATCTGACAGAAGATTTGAGTTAGGGCAAACATAGAGATAACGTAAATGATGTCAAAAATAGCCACCAGGAAAAGTTAACTCTTTCCTGGATAGGTATGCTTAGTGGGACAAGACTGCCCCCTTGAGTTCAAATAATAAATTTATGATTAGAAGATAACCACGCCTACAGTGTTTTGATTGGTCATAAACCACTGACGTACTGAGCAAAATTTCCCTTTAAAAAGTAAGACAAAGGAAAGTTTGGGAAGTCAGATTGAGAGTCAGATTGAGAGTCAGATTGGGATGCAGATTCAAATTCGGAGAGATGCAGAGAGCAGGCTCAGAGAAAGAGACCCATGACACTTAGCTACCTGGGAATATCTGATGAGAAAATATCTACATAACTGGTAAATATACTAGCATTTAATTAATTAATTAAAATTAATAGCATGATATATGACTGAATAATTCACGATCAGATTTCGATTTAGAAATCTTAGCTAAATAAGAAATACATAATTAAGCTTTTTATTCTGCAGATAAAAACAATAATAATGTATTTATGTGATTAATCACATATTAGAATATCGTGATATTATCCAGCTGTGTTGATTTGCTATAAATAAGATTAAATAGCTGTTTAGACAAATTAATAAAATATCAGCTAATATAACATAGTAGATTTCTCTCATTGGATAAAATCAAGGAAATGGTTGATGACTGGTTAAATGTTATTTTAATTAAAATCACATAGGAGTAGATCTTAAATCCCTAGAAGAGGTCTAGCCAGCATTGAAAGGGTTATTTCTAAACTGCCAGCTGAAAGTTTCTTTTACTATCTCATGCTGCACGCTGAAACTTCACATTCTTTGTCTCTGTGAAAGGGTCGTAAATCAATCTTGACACCTAATGTGTAGATTTTAAACTACATCTTAGTCATTAGGAAATGTTTGTTTTAAATTACCATATTGTATTAATTCCATTGATTATTATCACGCATGTTACTTATATTATTATCATTTGAATATAAAAATAAATTTATCTATTTTTATAACAATTTGTGATTTTAATTACCGGTATATGGTTTACATTTTCACTTATAACGATAACGATTAGGGATCTGAGAATTGAAAATCGTGGGCAATTTCTCATCTGTTTACTATTATTATCCCATAAATATCCCCACAATGTTAACATAAACAATCATAATAATCTTAAAACATTTAGTGGAATTTAAACTAATGTCTAACTATAGCAAGACCTGTAACGGCACCCCCAGGCATAAAAGGGGTTAAATGCCATTTAGAGGATATTCCCTTCCAGATGCAGGCAGCTACTGCAGAACACCAAACTCCCGAACTGAATACAAGGGAATGCTCTAAACTCCCGAACTGCATACAAAGTAGCACTCCAAACTCCCGAACTAGAACCTCACGAATAGCTGCTAGCAGACGAACAGGAAAAGCACCTGGCAATCAGTCTCTAACAGCATACAGTAAATCCCCCCAAAGATGAGACAGAGCTCCATGTTGAAGGTCAAGCAGTGGTCTGGTTTATTGAGGGCTACCTGCCCAGTATTTATGCAGGTCTCCCACCTGGTGGACACTCCCCTAAGGGACCAGATGGAAGACTGTAACACAGACAGACATGTATCACCTTCAGACACACAGAAGTAAAACATCCCCACAATGCATCCTAATTTCCCTCCCATCTATCCTGGAGATAATTGGGAAGTAATCCAATTATCTTCCAGGACAGAGGCAAATCGCCATTACATACGTGGTTACAATAACACACTAAAATACAATAAAATGCATAATGTTACCTTTATCACATAAAATATATACATGTAACCCATCCCCAGATAGCTGGGATCTGAGCGCAGAATTGTACTGAATAGCGCTCAGATCCTATACACACAGTTCAATTGCCATGGAGCCAAAGTCTGTAATTACACAAATAGGCTCCGTGGCTGTGCTATCTGGGTAAAAGCATTCACATAAAACAAAGTTCCGAATGATCAGGTGTTCAGTTAAATAGCCACGAATAGAAGCAGGAAGGCTGGAGGCTCAGCGGTGCCTGCACGTAAAAGTGGCCGCTTTTAGTGCACTGATTCCGGGCTGAGCACCGCCGTCCGGGGAGTTCCATAACACCACCACCTAGCGGCTGCTAAGTGTAACCGGTCAATTGACTGCACACGCTCGTTAAGCCGTGGTTAACCGCGGCTTCAGGGAGGTAGATTGGCGGCACGCGCCAGCTTCTGGGTGGCCAATTAACAGCGCCTACAGGCTCACCACGGCTTTGGGGAGGCTAATAGATGGCTGTTTGTTCGGTATATAGAATCTACCGAACGGCTGTGCAGAAAGGCATGAATAAACCTTTCTGCACAGTAAAATTAACTGTTTAACTGCCGGTCCATAATCCAAAGGCAGCAGGCAGGCAACCAGGCTCCTCCAATGCAATGTGGCGAGATTGGTCTCGTCACAAGACCCATCCCTAAGAACCTTACATGACCTAGTACAATCCCAATAGTCTGGACAGATACATAAGATATATGAGTGGGTGGGATAGAATAAAGAGAATAGGGAGGGAAAATACTCGCCTCCTGTCATTACTAAAATTAAGATTATAGGTACACTACGTTAGCATAATCTACAATTTTACCACATGACAAGTGGCTTCCTATTTTGCATTTTTAATGCTAAGGAAGAAGAACTAAGGAAGCATGAGAAGAAGGACGAAAATAGAAAACACAGAAAGTATCTTCAAGTGACCAGTCAGCTGACTGCATGATATCAGCAAGCGAAGCGCCTGACGAAAACACCTGTGACGCAGCCGCACCACATACCGAATGCCCTCCGAAACAAGATTCGATGCCCGCTAAGGACAGAAGCCAGCCTACCCATCTAGCCAAAGAAGTAGCCGTTACCGATCGATGTGGTTGGACATATGATATGACTAATTGGCCCTTGGAGGAGCGACAAAGCGGCGCAATACTCATTATGTAGCATAACAATGTCTTAACCATGCAGAGTTGAAAGTCCTGAGGGAAAAACAGATAGAAAACCGTCATAGAGTCAGTCTTAGTTGCGACGTGAAACTGAGAAAAATTACCCCTTCCGGAGTGAACGAGATCGCGTCCATATCGACGGCTCGCACGTTGGAGATCCTAAGCAGAGCAAAAGCATCAGTTTCACAGAGAGTTGCCGTAAGGATAACAATGGATTGTATAGCCAGTCGCGAAGGAAACGTAGGACAAGGTCAACGTCCCAAAGGCGTGGATATTTCGGCGCCGGAGTTAAGCCGTGGTTAACCGCGGCTTCAGGGAGGTAGATTGGCAGCACGCGCCAGCTTCTGGGTGGCCAATTAACAGCGCCTACCGGCTCACCACGGCTTTGGGGAGGCTGATAGATGGCTGTTTGTTCGGTATAAAGAATCTACCGGACGGCTGTGCAGAAAGGCATGAATAAACCTTTCTGCACAGTAAAATTAACTGTTTAACTGCTGGTCCATAATCCAAAGGCAGCAGGCAGGCAACCAGGCTCCTCCAATGCAATGTGGCGAGATTGGTCTCGTCACAAGACCCATCCCTAAGAACCTTACATGACCTAGTACAATCCCAATAGTCTGGACAGATACATAAGATATATGAGTGGGTGGGATAGAATAAAAAGAATAGGGAGGGAAAATACTCACCTCCTGTCATTACTAAAATTAAGATTATAGGTACACTACGTTAACATAATCTACAATTTTACCACATGACAAGTGGCTTCCTATTTTGCATTTTTAATGCTAAGGAAGAAGAACTAAAGAAGCATGAGAAGAAGGACGAAAATAGAAAACACAGAAAGTATCTTCAAGTGACCAGTCAGCTGACTGCATGATATCAGCAAGCGAAGCGCCTGACGAAAACACCTGTGACGAAGCCGCACCACATACCGAATGCCCTCCGAAACAAGATTCGATGCCCGCTAAGGACAGAAGCCAGCCTACCCATCTAGCCAAAGAAGTAGCCGTTACCGATCGATGTGGTTGGACATATGATATGACTAATTGGCCCTTGGAGGAGCGACAAAGCGGCGCAATACTCACTATGTAGCGTAACAATGTCTTAACCATGCAGAGTTGAAGGTCCTGAGGGAAAAACGGATAGAAAACCGTCATAGAGTCAGTCTTAGTGCGACGTGAAACTGAGAAAAATTACCCCTTCCGGAGTGAACGAGATCCCGTCCATATCGAAGGCTCGAACGTCGGAGATCCTAAGCAGAGCAAAAGCATCAGTTTCACAGAGAGTTGCCGTAAGGATAACAATGGATTGTATAGCCAGTCGCGAAGGAAACGTAGGACAAGGTCAACGTCCCAAAGGCGTGGATATTTCGTCGCCGGAGGACGTGATAACTTAATCCCACGAAGCTGTCTACAAACCAGATTGGGATGTGGGTCGCTGAAATGGCCGAGCATGAAACGTTGGTGGAGCGATAGGCTAGTCCCGCTGAAAACAGATGTGACAAAACATTCAGCACTATGGAAATAGGTGCCGTAAAGGGATCTGAGTCTCTTTCCAAACACCAGCCAATCCATTTGTTACAGGCATTGATGTAACTGCGCCTAGTGCCTGGCACCCACGAGTCCCATAGTAGGTCCCTAGTGAGCCATCAATCGACCAGGATCCCCTGAAATCGTCCAAGCCACGAGTTTCAACCGGTCTTGGAGGATGAGCGGGTGAGGAGTTCCCTGAGTGTCGGGCAGGACTTGAGGGAACGAAGGGATGAGGAGAGGGTCCAATAGATCCAGGAACCATGCCAGGCTTTGCCAGAATGGTGTGATGAGAAGTAGTGAGGTTCCCTGAGCTCGAACTTGGTGGAGAACTCTCGCCAACATGGAGAATGGTGGCCATCTCTGGAGAAATGCGTCTACCGCCTTGCATTCTGGATCCGGAAGCCAGCTGAATAATCTGGGAAGTTGACAGTTGGTCCCGGAGGCGAAAAGGTCGAATTGGACTGGTCCCCTGCAATCGACTAGTTTGTGGAAGATAGTCTTGTGGAGGCACCAGTCGCTGCTGTCCCTCCAGTGTCGTGAGTACCTATCCGCCGTGCAGTTGGATATTCCTGGTAGGTATTTTCCGCCCGCAGCGTTATGTTGTGGGATAGGCAGAAACTGTAAATGAGCTTGGTCGCTTCCGATAGAGTCTGAGAGCGAGCACCGCCCAAGCGGTTGATATATTGGACAGCCGATACGTTGTCCATGTGCAGAAGAATGCAGCAATTGGACATGTTGCGAGCCAGAATGCAAATGGCAAAGGAACCTGCAATCAATTCCAAACAGTTGATATGTAGATCGGTCTCCTCTCCCAACCAAAGTCCTCCCATTGAAGATTCTGTGCAGCGTGCTCTCCAGCCCCAGAGGCTGGCATCTGACTCCACCACGATGGGCCAAATATGGCTTTCCCATTCCAAGCTTGCATGTGCCGGAGCCACCAACGAAGTTCCGTTCGTACTTCGGTGTAGAGTGGAACTTTCTGGTCGTATGAGAACCCTGAACGTAGATATTGTGCCTTCATTCTCTGCATGGCCGGATAGTGGAGGGGGCCTGGATAAATTGCCTGTATCGAGGCGACAACAATCCTGGCCAGCAATCGCAGAGGAATCTGAGTCATCCATAACAGCTTCCGAATTTCCTTCCGAATGGGCTTTATTTTCTGGAGGGGTAGTTGTAGTACACATGCATTTTAATCTATTTCGAATCCCAGAAATTGGATGATCTGGGTCGGCACCAGTGCTGATTTGTCCCTGTTGACTATGAAGCCTAAGGATTTGAGTAATTGTGCGGCAAAGTTTGTAGTCGAGACACGCAATCGCAGAAAATCAGCAAATCGTCCAGATGAATTATGCATCTTACCCCCATAGAACGGAGACGAGCCACGATCGGTTTCAGCAGTTTCGTGAAACACCATGGTGCCTAGCTGAGTCCGAATGGGAGGCAAGTGAACTGGCACAGCATGCCTCACCAGTGATGCGGAGTAACCTTCAGCAGGAGGGGTCCACCGGTACCTATAGGTAGGTGTCCTTGAGGTCCAGACAGGTGAACCAGTCGCCCTTCAGTAGGAGGTCTTGTAGCAGATGAATTCCTTCCATTTTGAAACGGGCGGTAGATCACAAAATAATTGAGATGTCTTAGGTTTATGACCGGGTGGAAATCCCTGGTCTTTTTCTGAACCAGGAAGATATTGCTGAAGAAACCGCCCTCATCCTCGGTGTATTGTACCGCATTTTGGAGAATAGTGAGCAGATTTCTTTGTCTAAAGGCATCTCGTGATCCCTGGCAACCCAAAGTGGTGGTGGTAGGTATTGCTAGTGGGGAGGGGAGTAGAATCCGAAGAAGTAGCCCCATACAGTCTGCAGGATTCATGCATCTGTGGATATCTCTTTCCAGTTCTGCAAGAAAATGGACAACCTGCCTGCAGTGATAGTATCGGTGTGACAGAATATAAAGGCACCCACCTGTGGTAAAGCGCCCTCGGCCTCTGCCCTGTGAACCTCTGGATCTGGAGGCACCTCTATAGAAGGACATGGTCCATGGTGCAGAGGGAGGGTAGAAGGAGGATGATGGTGGATTATGTCTGGAACCGGTGGGCCAGAAGCGGCTGGTGGCCCAGCACCGTTGCCGACCAACCCTTCCAAAAACACCTCTAGCTGGAGGTGGGCTGAACACCTGTCGTAGGGACAACTTGGCGCTATTGAGGGTCGTGAATAACGACGCATGTCTCTTCATTTGCGTGATGAATGAGTCGCCAAAAAATAGGCCATTAGCCATTGGGCCCAACTCCTTGGAAGCCATATTAGTCAGTTTAGTGTCAATACGTAGGAAGGCGGCTCTGCGTCTTTCAGTGCAGATTGCGGCATTGGTGTTACCAAGCATGCAGATGCCTCTTTGGGCCCATTCACGAATTGCCCCTGGGTCAAGTTGGGTGCCTTAGGCTACTGCCAGGTCCGCAAGGTATAATATCTTGCCTAGTGGACCCAGCAGTTTGTCTTGCGTTGTTTCGAACCCTCTTTCGATGCCCTTGCGAGGGTCGTGTCCCGTCTGGGACATGAACACTACCATTGATTTGTCAAACACCGGAGTCACAGCGATCTTGTCCGGGAGCGTGGGTAGGGACACTCAGCCCGTAGGCAAATTTGTTCTATCTGGTCGAGAAGCTTCCTGAGCCAATAATGTCTAAACTTAGTAAGATGAGTCTGTAGGCTCCATTCGGAGGACCGAGGGTGTCTGATTGTCCGGGATAAAACAGTGGGCCGCCCTTTTGTGTCCAAGAAGAGGCCTTCACCCTCTGAGGCACAGTCGTCCCCCTCATCATGTGGGGTCGGAGAATGGGAAGTCCTGCCATTCTTTGTCTCGGTGTGATTCAGAGTCTTCTGCCCGCCATTAGTCTACCACGTCCGGTGATGTGGGTAGGTAGTCATCCTTCTCCCCCGATGACAGTGTGGGGAGTGGATGTTCAGGCAACGCTACGTGTCTGGGGAATTTGATCGGCCCCTTACCCTTAGTCTTAGGGCCTGCTAAGCCCTTGTTGTGCCGTTTGGGTAGAGGTGGTAGGCCTTCGATAGAGGCTTCCGAGCCCACAATATCCTCTGTCTTGGGCCGCCACCCCCATTGGTTGGAACAGCTTATTATAAGCTGGGTCTGTCGGGGGGGGGCTGCAATGTCTGTATTGGGGCTTTCCACAGCGGCCGTAGGTATTAATATGTAGATATATGTATCTATAGGTTTCGGCTGCAGTGCCGGTCTAAGGAGCGGCATGGAAAGAGAAGGGGATTAACGCCCTTGTACATAAAGGGAGACGTTGAGAGTCTCCAATAGAGAGATAGAGGGCCCCTAAGCCCCCTTAACTGCGGGGAGGTACCACCAGTGGGGGCTTACCCCAATCAAAATGTCCACGTTAAGTACCGCTGTCAGGGTGAAACCCTGAATAATTTTCCCTGGATGGCACTGATGCCAGGGTAACGACAATAGAGGGTATATGGGGGCTCACCCCAACAGTAGTGCAGGGGGCTCACGCCTGTGTGCAGCTGAATCTGGCAGTTTGCAATAGTATACACAATGATAATAATACAAGGTATCAACAGTAATCCACTACAGTGGAGAGTGTAACCCTCTGTAATTACGTGGCAGCCATTTGAATGAAATATTGTTATGTGTAGTGTTAGTACACATTCAAATCCTGCAGCATATAGTATTAGACAGTACAGTGAAGCAGGCACCTGAGATAGAAGAGGTCCTGAGGCTTGCAGGATGATCTGTTTGGCAAGCAGTCTGGGTCTGACAGGAATCTGATCGGTAGGCAAGATTCCGGTGAGAAAACGAGGTCTGAAACGAGAATCCAAGAAGGCCGCAGCCAATCTCGTTATCTTGGGAGATTCAAGATGGCGGCCATCGCACGCCTGAGGACCCGCCGGGACAAACTCCCGCGGGCCTAGTGGAGAGAACGCAAACGTACCTATCACCCGGTTATAAAAAACTCTCCCCCCCCACAATAGAGGATAGACAATACAAGAGCGTCGCGATCGCGGTAAAACCGTTGATTGGATGACGCGATAGTGAGTCTGAAGGAGAGGGACCCTGAGGTAGAGTGACAGGCCCCAAGTAGGGGAGGCAGGTACCCAGGTGAGGAGAGAAGGGGCAATAAGGAATTCGCTTTGATATAAGAAAAAGCCTAAGGAAAACACACAAAAAAACAAATTAGGTAATAAACAAATAAATCAATAAATGCCGTAAAGTCTAACAGCAGGAGTGAGTACTCTGATCTGTATCCTGCTGGTGCAGCAAAGAAAGAGGAAGTGTGTGGGCGGACCTAGATTTATATGCTATGTGTTTCTTCTTTTTGATTGGCTAATACTTTGCTGCTGGAGTAAAAGTAGAGAAAGTTAATGCAAAATAGGAAGCCTCCTGTCAGGTGGTCAAATTCTATATTAGTCCTTTACCTTTAATAATTATATACCATATTTTTCGCTCCATAAGACGCACCTCACCATAAGACGCACCTAGTTTTTAGAGGAAGAAACCCAGAAAAAAAATATTCTGAACAAACTGTCCCATAGTGTTTCTTACTATGGGACAGTTTGTACAGAATATTTTTTTCTCCCCTGTCCCATAGTGTCCCCCCCTCCCATAGTCTTCATCCCCTCCCCATAGACTTCATCCCCCCACAGACTTCATCCCCCCCCTCCCCATAGACTTCATCCCCCCCCTCCCCACAGACTTCATCCCCCCTCCCCACAGACTTCATCCCCCCCCTCCCCACAGACTTCATCCCCCCCCTCCCCACAGACTTCATCCCCCCCCTCCCCACAGACTTCATCCCCCCCCCCACAGACTTCATCCCCCCCCCCACAGACTTCATCCCCCCCCTCCCCACAGACTTCATCCCCCCCCTCCCCACAGACTTCACCCCCCCCCCCTCCCCACAGACTTCACCCCCCCCCCCTCCCCACAGACTTCATCCCCCCCCCTCCCCACAGACTTCATCCCCCCCTCCCCACAGACTTCATCCCCCCCTCCCCACAGACTTCATCCCCCCCCCCTCCCCACAGACTTCATCCTCCCCACAGACTTCATCCCCCCCTCCCCACAGACTTCATCCCCCCCCCCACAGACTTCATCTCCCCCCCCCTCCCCACAGACTTCATCTCCCCCCCCCTCCCCACAGACTTCATCCCCCCCCCCCTCCCCACAGACTTCATCCCCCCCCCCACAGACTTCATCCCCCTCCCCACAGACTTCATCCCCCCCCCCATATTCTTCTCTCCCATACTGTCCCCCTCCCCTTGTCCTATAATTACTTACCTATCTTGCAGCGTTGGCCGGCAGCACAGGGCGCACCGCGGTACTGGAACTTGAATTTCATGTTCCGGTTTCCGGCGGGACTGAAAGGAAGTGCGCACTCAGCTTGTGCACACTTCCTTTCAGTCCCGCCGGAAACCGGAACATGAAATTCAAGTTCCACTACCGCGGTGCGCCCTGTGCTGCCGGCCAACACTGCAAGACAGGTAAGTAAAGCTTCATATTCGCTCCATAAGACGCACAGACATTTCCCCTCACTTTTGAGGGGAAAAAAAGTGCGTCTTATGGAGCGAAAAATACGGTATATATATATTTTGTTTTCTTTACACATTTTTTTTTTTTTGGTCTATACTACTGATAATCTTAGAATTTAGTAATTTTTGGTTTATTTGTTGATTCTCAACAGCAAGATTTTAAAACAAATATATTAAATGTTATGTTTTAAATAACTGACACGAGTTGGCAAGTACCTTTCTATTCTATTAATCTCTCTAACTACCCTGGACCATCCCATCTAATATTGAAATTTCCGTTAATTTTCCTGGACTTTGTTCTCTTGGGGAGTATATCACCAGAGCTTTATGGATTGAGCAAAACCTTATGTTCGTTTATATATATATATATATATATATATATATATATATATATATATATATATATATATATATATATATATATATATATATATATATATATATATATATATATATATTTATTCTTTATTTTGTTTGTGCATATAGGAAGGAGTACATGCAAACTTAATATGCCACAGCAGTATAAGCAAAGGTCAATAAACATGTTTAAAGCATTAAGTGACATATGAGGATAATGCACATTTTTAAAATTAAGAGATTTGTGAGAGCCAATATAAACAGTAAAAAAGGTAAACTGGGGGGACGGGGCCTGACAGCCAAGATGGCCGGACGCGCTTGCTCTTAGCTCCGGCGGCAGCAGGCATATTCTCTGACCCATCCGGGTTTACCTACGCTAGAAACGAGAAACCTGACACTGGGTATTGCCTGGCACTCGGCGAGATGCCTAACGATACCTGAATCCTCCCGATCGCCCAGCGGAAGCCGAAGCCTGGCGACGTGACCTGGTCTGCAGCATGGCAAGTGGAGTAGCCGGGGAAGGGGCGGCCGCTCTCTCTCAGCCGCAACATGCTCACACTCCGGCACGGGCCCCTGCAACTCCCCCCCCCCTTTGGACCGGTGGGGGTTTTCCCGGTCCCCACCAGCCCCCGACTCACAGCTCAGCAGGCTGATGGACCACTCCACAAATGAAGCAACAAGGTCGGAAGGCCTCACAAAATGGCGCCCGAGCGGCAGCAATCAGCATGCACACAAACCCATCTCCAGGGCACTAACCCTGTGGACCACCTTATGGCACATCTTGACAGGCTCTTCCAGAGTTTCTGGAGATACCTGGAAAACCGCAACAGGCATGAGCAGACTCAGCATGGGGCAGTGGCACAAGATGTCAGAGGGGGAAAAGAGGGGGGGTCACCACGTGGCGAACCTCACGGAACAAGCTACACAGACCGCGCGAAAAACCTTCCCAGGCCGAAGGCCACAAGGAATAAGCCTCCATTGTACTGACCGCATCGCCGGAAGCTTGACCGCCGCTGGAGGCGACATAACACCCAGGCTTCACGCAGCACCCGACGAAGGGAAGACTCGGCCTCACTGAGACACCGAGTTTGCAGACCGCAGGTACAGGCCTTCACTCTGACCTGGGGCTGGATGGCGGCCCACACAAGCCCGCACCACTCTACTCCCCAACGGACTACCCCAGCCCACACAGCAGCCTTCGCCAGCAGAGGGATTGGCTAATCGTGATCTCGCTGCCCCAAAGTCCAACTCACCACCACTACAGGCTGAGAACTGC
Organism: Pelobates fuscus; assembly: GCF_036172605.1. Taxonomy (NCBI): domain Eukaryota; kingdom Metazoa; phylum Chordata; class Amphibia; order Anura; family Pelobatidae; genus Pelobates; species Pelobates fuscus. The sequence goes on along the minus strand of NC_086318.1, from coordinate 220,082,673 downwards.
TGGGTACATGACCGGAAAGGCCCACGACAACGCTACACGAAACCCCCCTATCTGGCATAAGCGCCCCACTGGACTTACTGCATAGCTATCTGCCTGATAAGGAAACATGATACCACTGGACTCTCTGGCCCATAACCCACCTACAAGGGAAAGTCTGCCTGACTCATAGCTGCAATTCTTTAATAGACATGCCGTGTATCGTGAGTGTTTGAATAGCTAATACATGTTATGCCTGGCCTAATACATGCTATGCCTGGCAAATGCTCCAATCACTGACCCTCACATTCCTGGAGTACGCTCAGCGAGTTAAACAGTGATAAAAATATGTTCTTAGCCTAGCAATACAGTTATACTGTCACTAAAGAATGTTAGCTACATTAATGCATGATTTGCCAGTTACTTGTGTCTCGATCACGCATGTATCGCGGTTCTCACTGCACGTTAAACCCATTGTTTAGCCAACCTAAGTCTAGTCATGTCAGCCTAACGTCTCTTTAGCCTGTTAACACTTGATACGGTTGTTGCGAGCTGCCCGGACATCAGAACATAATACGGGCTGGTTGGATGACTATGTACCTCATCCATACACAGTTAATATATAGTCTAGATGAGCGGGGCTGACTAAATAACTAACATACTAATCCTACACTAACTGTGAGGTCACGAGAATAACATACACAAAACCCTGATGAACCCACGTTACAGTTAAACATGCATCACAAGTTAACCTAATAACCTCTATCTACTATGGTTCCGCTCTAGTTAAACAATAAACACTACAAAACAAGGCATCACTATACTGGAAATGTACTGCTCTAACACTATCGCTGTATTATTCCCTTGATGAACACACTATGTATGTTTCTCTCGCTTTCCTTCTGTACCCCATCATACATGCCTTAAATAAAAGAAAGATTTTCAAAACAAAAAAAAATGTAAACTGTGCTTGGTGCTCCAACCGGTCTATACTAAGCTTAGATTAACAAGTATGCATCAGTAGCTGTATTTTTACAGCATTGGTTTTATGTTTTAATGTATTCTGGTTGGTCGTATTCGTCAATAGTAACAGTAAAGTAATATGAGTGTTTAGGTGGCTGTGTGTTGTTGCTATATTATAGCTGTGCTTTAGTGGATAAGTCAGAGAGGTAGTTGGCTTGGCGCTAGTAAAGTAATAAGGAAGATAAGGAGGGCACCTTAGGCCTCTTGATAGAGTGTGTCTCCGAGTGGCTACTATATAGGTGGTCTAGTAGGAGGGGGAGCTATGATGCGCTGAAGATTGTACAGAACTGTGATTGTGTGCGTGTTTCGTGCGGTTGCCTTCTAGGTGCTGTGAGAAAAGCTCTGTGACCCCGAGCTTGGGGGGAGGGAGGCGGAACAAAGTGTCATTGTAAGCTGCTTGTTGTGTGGTGTCCAAGTCATCGTCTATATGCATGGCTTGGTGTGAGTGCGAGTGGTTGCCATATGAGGGTTTACTCCTCGGTAGTGAAGGGGTGTTACCTAAGTAGGGCTCTAGCTGGAGGTGCGGAGCCTGGTGTGTTTGGTCTCCGATGGGGCCCTCTGATCAGGGATATGGCATCACCTGATCGTTGTGCGGTCTGCCCCTTCCTGCGGCTAGGTGAGGCATTGCCTGAGTGCTGGCTACTGTACAGTTTGGAACATTGCGTAGGTATAGACTTGTATGATATTTAGAAGATCATTTTAGCGCTAAGATCTAATGACATAACAACCATAAGAATGTGTAAAACAGGTTAGATTAACGTGAAAAATACATAAAATTAAAATAAAAAATAAATAAAAAACTGGTGGTTAGTGTCAGTTTTTCTGGAACATTCTGGTTTAGGTGTTTTGCGAGTGTCCCGGTTCTTCAGGTGATCGTAGGGAGCCTGCCGGTGCTCCGTGGTCCAGAGGAGGTGGATGGGCCTGTGGCAGCCCCAGCTGGCTGGAACGGTTTTAGATTAGACACGTCCCAGGTATGTGAGGCCTTCGGGGGGTGGTGCGGTGGTCCTCGGTTCCGAGTCAAGTGGCAGCCCCAGTGCCAGGAGCACAGAGTCTATTTCCGCTGGCTCATTTACTTGGATCATTTTGCTTCTGTGGGAGATAACCAGGCTCCTGGGGAAACCCCAGCGGTATGGGATGGAGTGTTGCGCAGTATGCTGGTCAGTGGTTTGAACCGGCTTCGCCATATCAGGGTGGGCCTAGACAAGTCCTGATAGAAGGTCAAGTGGGCATTTTCAAAAGAGTAGGAGGGCTGTCCCCTCATTGCTGACATGAAGGCTATTTGTGCGGATCTTGTTTGGAGCTGGAGTATGACATCCCTTGGGGATTCCGCCGGGGCTCTGGGTGCTTTTGGGATGCGGCATATTTCGTCTGTAAAGGCCTGTTTGGCCTGCTTTGAGGTGAGTATTATGGCCAGAAGCCTCCTGACGTAGTGTGGCAGTTCTTCAGGGGTCACCGTCTCCGGGATTCCCCTGATTTTAATGTTCTGGCTCCGGCGCTGGTCCTTCATGGCATCTAGGCGGTTGGTGAGTAATGTCTGAGCTTGTTGGAGTTCTTGGGTTTGTGTTTCTATTGATAGAGATCTCGTGTTTAGGCACTGCGTGTCCTCTTCCACTTTCCTTACTCGGCCTTCCACGTGGTGTATCTCCTCCCGTGCTGTTGCGAGGTCTGCCGCAAACATTGCACGGATATTGCGGAGCAACGCCTTAATGTCTCCTTTTGTGGAGAGCAGCTTGTTGTCCTCATCTGAGGAGGGATGGTGTAGACTCCCAGTGTCTGGGAACTCGTCCAGCTCATCTAGGACTTGTTTTTCCGAGAAGGCAGAGTTTGTTTCGCCATTTTCTTTTGGCGCAGAATCTCCCGTGGCCTTTGCTGGACAGAGGAAAAGGTCCCCTATGTTGCGGGCCCCCGTTGGTTTGACGGTTCCTTGATGTTTAGATTTCTTTCCCATTATGATATAGCTTGTTCTGGTTTGTTATAAGTTACAATTAGTAGCTTGAAAGTGCTTTTTTAGGCTTAATGCGACGGAGCTCGCCTCACAAGCGTCTGCTCTGTTCGGCTGTTGGCTCTGCCCCCCCACTATTTCTATATTTTTATACATATACACCACAGAGAGGACACAACATAACCAATATCCCTAGAGTGTGGATCAAACCACTCTATGCTATCAAAAGGAGCCACATATTAGGCTCCATTAAATGTGAGTGTATTTCCTATTTTATTTATTTTGTAATGCTTGAGTATTATAAAATACTACACTATATATTGTCCATTTTTTGTATTCTGTTCCATTTCTCTGGACCACCTACTGAGATTAAGAGAGGCACTGCAATATCCTTAGGTGGAAATTATACCACTCAAGTGCCACTAGTAGGAGTTTTTCAGCTCCACCTCTTTTTCTCCTGCACTTCAAGTTGTATTACATATTATATTATATTATCCACCGCCCTTCTGTTTTCTGTTACACATACCATCGGAGGCTATATCAAGGAGCCACTCCCAACTCCTTTACTCCACTACCTTATACTCCTCCCAAATAAGAGAGACTTCGGCCTGGGTTGTCAAAGCTGCCTTGCTGAAATTACCAGTATATCTTCAGTGCTGATTCATACCCTTTGGCTATTTTTTTTGTGTACAATTCTGTTAAGTGAATTAACACAGTAGTTTTCTATGGTTGCAATAGGAAGCAAAAATGTTTCCTAGGTAAAAGCTTTGCCTTTTCACAAGGTTTCTCTACGGTGTAAATCATTTTGGCATCTCAATTTTACGAATTAATTATGCTAATCATTCAAACATGTAAATATATGTAAATATATTTATATATGACAAACAAACTGCCACATGTCCTAATGTATGCACAAAAACTATGTTTGCATCTACTTGCACATCACATAGCAACACTGTCCAAAATATATATGATCTAACATCAGCAATGATAGTAGACATTATCGGGGAAATGTACGCATCAAGGATATTAACAAAAATATCAATAACTGACAGGACAATATGTCGTTCACAGAAAATTTAAATTCAGCCAAAGAAAAGAAACAAGACCTGGGCCAAGAGAAACAGGTGTCTGTAACTAAAATAATTCAAACAATCATACACAACAAAGATGCATTGACTAAAAAAACTATGGATATGTGCTGGTAAGACAATATTAAATAGTCTCATGGCATCTTGTCAAAACTAACCTACATGACAAAGATTATGTTTAAAAATTGCTTGAGTATTCTTATATTGCAATCTTGTCTTTCTATTTGAGATTGTATCACATTGTATCTTTTAACAATATTTTAACTTATACTTAGAATAGGAAACAAAAAAGTAACTAATGTCACCTGTGAAATGGTGTTCTGCATGTGAAGGTCTGTCATAATAATAGTAACCTAGATACACTGTAAAAAAAATAATAACACAGATGTCCTTGATAGGATAACATCAACATTTGTGTTTTTATTAACACATAATTATCATTTGATTATTTTAGTATTATTAATAATTCTGCCAATTTCTTGCAAGGGAGGAGTCTATGAATTGACAATTTCAATGATTCTTTGTGTTTTTGGTTATTATACACTACTGGCCTATACTGGAATATGAAACTCTCTCCGGAGTCGTGTCTAGAAATATGTTGTTTTATTTATTACTTCCGGAGCTAGTGCTATTCACCCATTGCACAGATAAGTAGGGAATTAACAGAATATTACATCATTCCACTATTATAAATATCAAGTCTTAAATCCTTTCTAACCACAAACTGAGAGACTTTGCAGAAAAATTCCTTTGGAATGTTAACCTTATTTTCTCAGCACGTAAACTGCAAATTGTGTAATTTATGGTCAGTGAAATGTTCCAGTATGTCTTGGATTAAAGGAGCACTCCAAGCACCATAACAAATACAGGCCATTGTAGTAATTATGGTCCCAGGAGAGTACTGGTGCCCTCACAGAGTGAGCAGCAAATAACCTTGGCCCCCTGGGGGCCCACAAGGCACCTGACTTATCCTGCAGCTAAGCATTGTCCAATAAAGCAGACTGCGATGCTGAAGGAACCTGCTATTAATTCCAGACAACTGATATGTAAACCAGTCTTCTCGTTCAGCCTTGGCCCACCTGTGGAGGAATCCATTTAATGCCCTCCCTAGCCCTAAAGACTAGCATCTGATTTCACTATGATATCTGGTGAGAGACAAAATATAGCTGTTCCATTCCAGTCCTGCAAATGAAGGAGCCACCAATGGAGTTCTCTCTCTGTCCTCTTTGTTTTTTTCAGTTCAGCAATAAAGGGTTTATTTGGTGGTTTGATCTGTGAGCTTCAAAGAAGTGCAGCCTTGCACGTCTCAGCACATAATGCCACATTTTGTTCCTCAGAAGGCAGATGGAGTGCTGGACTCATTCCCTTACTGCATTCAGGTCAGGTTGGGTGCCCTGAGACTGCGCCAGGTCTGCTAAGTAGAGGATAATTGCCAGTGGGTGAAGCAGATCCAGAAGTTTATCCTGAGTATCCTTCAACCCATTTTCGGTCCCTTTACATGGGACTCATCCTATATGTGATATGAATACCACCACTGTGTTATCAAATTCCAGCATGTTGGCCATTTTGTCCGGGATAATGCCTGGGGCATTTGGCATGGAAGTGGGTTTGAACCAGAGGTTTCCGAAGCCAGAAATGTATAAACCTGGCCAGATGGTCCAGCAGCCTGAAATCTAATGACCTGGGATTGTGACAGACCGCTCGGCACTCTGACCAAGTACCTCCGCCAATCGATGCTCCTAGCGCTTGCCGAGGACTCCGAACACTCCAACTGACACCATCAGCACTGCAGACCCCACTTCCAGTCATGCAGCTGTGCCGGGGTCTCGCGTCTCTCACCCACCCTAGATCCAAGGCCAGGATCCAGCTTCCAGTGGGTGAACCTCTCCTAAATCCAGAGAGCAGGAACCAGGAACAAAACAAGCTCTTGCAAGAGCTGACTCTGGGGAGTATGTGATTATAGCAATCCCCAGAGTGTAGTTATCCCTTCCCCCAAACATGAGCCAAGGCTTCAAGAAAGGTGCAAGAAGTTCTGGTTTATTGAGGGCTACCTGTCCAGTATCTATGCAAGTGTCCACCAGGTGGACACTCCCCTAGGGGACCTGATGGAACAATGGGACACATATTGGATATTAGCCAATCACAGACAATACAAACAAAACACTCCCACAGTGACATCACAATCCCTCCTCTCTATCCTGGAGATAATTGGGAAGTAATCAAATTATCTCCCAGGACAGAGGCAAGACTCCATTAACCACACAGTTGCAAAAAGACATAAAATGACACAATGTTACAATTACTACATAAAACATATACCTGCAACATATCCCCGGATAGCTTAGATCTGAGCATACATTATTACCGAATGGCGCTCAGATCAGATACATACAGTTCAATCGCCATGGAGCCAAAGTCTTTTCCATAGTCTTTTGTTGCACGAATAGGCTCCATGGCATAGCTATCTGGGGTAGCACTACTCACATACTGAAAGTCCCGAATGCCCCGGCGAAATACATGACTAAACCTTTCTGCAGGGTAAAATACAGCTATCAGCACAGGGGCCATAGTCACATGGCAGGAGGCTGGCAATTAGTCCTCTCCAGGCCCAAGTGGCGAAAGGCACTTCGTCACAGGGATGTTTTATGGACCTTGGATCAAACACTGGAATTCTGGATTTCCAGAAACAACCCTTTTTCATCCTGCATGAAGGATTACTTGGTGTCACCCCCGAGGGACTCCCTGACATACTCGGAGTCTTTAAAAAGGTTCAGAGAGGAGCAGAAACATTGTCTCCACTTCCTTGTTTTTAAATAAAAAGACTGCATTTCAGAAGAAACCTCTTTTCTTTCATTTAGTGACTGTCTCATGTCTGCTGCTCACACCTTTACTGCTAATTTGGGTGGCTCTTTTCCTTTGAAACAGCCTGCCTACCCCATCAGACGCTACTCTAGTCTTCAATCATTTAAGAAGCCCCTCAAAACCCATCTTTTCAGAAATGCTTATGGCCTCCCAGAGTAACTTTTTTTTTTTACAAACCTGTCTCTTGCCCTCTCCTAAAGAGCCACACTCCACTCTTATCTGCAGTTCTGCTACTTTCCCACCTTGTTTGTTTACTTGCCCTTTCTATTATGTGTTTATACCCAACCTCATCTAGACTGTCAGCTCACTTGAGTAGGGTCCTCATCTACCTATTGTTCCTGTATAATTGTATAACTGTCTCATTTATTGTTAAATGTCCCCCTTTAATAATATTGTACATCGTTGTGGAATAAGTTGGCACTATATAAATACTACTACTACTACTACTAATAATAATGATTGGCCATAACTGCTGAGTATTGTGGAAATGCTCTGTACTTGTTGAAAATGCTCTCCTGTAGGTTCCAACTAAATATTTTTAGTATACCAAACGGTACTAAGTCAATCAAAAACATCTTTGGATAAGAAAAGCCTCACAATGGGCTCTGTGGTCAAATTTCACTGATGTTTCAGTGCTATGTGTATTAATAGTATTTTTTTTACCATTCATCATATTTCATGACCAATAAAGCCAATAAAATGAGCCGTAGCTAGTACTAGAATATATATATTTAGAAACTGCATAAATTATGAGACATATTATTTATGTAAGTGAAATGTCATTTAGACAGACGCATATCTTTCGTCTAGCAATAATTATTGTGGGAAGTTTTATTTGAGACTTTATGAAAAATGTAATTGTTCTTGTGTTTCCAAATATCTCTGATGACTTGCCATGGGGGCATGTTTGCAGCTTTAGACTTGCTTTCATCCCATGTATGACTCAGAACACAAAATATTTGAATTGCGAAGAGGATGAATATAAGTTTTTGATCAACATTTTTCAAATCCATCAATCTTGTTTGGATTCACTATTTGCCATTTTCATGTCACATTTTCTGAAGGGAGAAGGGTTCCCTACTGCAACTTGTTAGTGGCCTACAAATATATATTTAGCAGTTAAGAGATTTCAAGACCTGCAGATACTGGTGCCAAATGTTTTGTGCAGGGAGACCTGTCCCATTGACTCCTATGATATAGCAAATGAAAAGGTGCCATATATATTATTAAAGTAAAAGACATCTAACTTTAGAAATCCTGAAATTCACCATGCAGTTTAAATTAAACATCAGATGTCAATATCTACATATTATCAACAAAATAAAATGTAATTTCTTTATAGTTGTGTAGGCTGTTCTAATTAATCTAAAAGATTAATACAGAGGGATTGAGTACAAGTAAGGACAAGTCCTATTCTTCCACTCTCCTTGCTAATGGGTAATAATGTATTATTAAAACAGGGCATATACAGTACATTAACATGTGAATTATCTGGATCATCTAGTACAGGGCTTCCCAAACTTTTATGGGCCGAGACCCAATTTTGAAAACTGTAATTTCATGAGACCCACTTGCTTTTAATGCATATTTTAAAAATGAACACCATGGCAATCAGTTTTAGGCACATCATTGGCACATCATGGCAACTTTAGGTGCATAAAATTTGCACACCACAGCAATCAGTTTTAGAAGCATTAAAACGGCACACCATGGTAATCAGTTTTAGATGCATAAACTTGGCACATCATGGCAACTTTAGGTGCATAAAATTGGCACACCATGGCAACCAGCTTTAGATGCATACAATTGGCACACCAGAGCAATCCGCTTTAAATGCATAAACTTGGCACATCATGGCAATTACTTTTAGATGCATAAACTTGGCACATTATGGCAATCAGCTTTAGAGGTATACAATTGGCACACCATGGCAAACAGTCTTAGCTGCATAAAATTGGCACACTATGGCAAACAGTCTTAGATACATAAAACTGGGACATCATGGCAATCCATTTTAAAAGCATACATTTGGCACACCATGGAAAACAGTCTTAGATGCATAACGTTGGCACATGGCAGCTTTAAAGGCATACAATTGGCACACCATGGCAATCAGCTTTAGATGTATACAATTGGCACATGATGGCAATCAGCTTTAGAGGCACACCAATGCAACACCAGGGCAATCAGCTTTAGATGCATACAATTGGCACACCATGGCAATCAGTTTTAGATACATAAAATTGTCATATCATGGCAGTTTTAGAAGCATCATTCTGGGAAATCATGGCAGTTTTAGAGCAACCATTTTGGCACATTCCGGTAATCTGTTTTAGAGGCATACAATTGCTTATTCACAGACTTAATCAGAATCAGAAGTTCTGTGTCGTGCTCTTTCATCCAGGCACCTCATGTTGACTATCCCAGTGGTGGAAGTAATGTAGAGAGGGCCCTGGTGCAAGTATGTTTTCTGGGCCCCCCTATAGTGCAAGTGTGGCCAAAAGGTAGATCCCCATCTGTCGGAGAACTTCAACAATGCTATGCCAGCTGAAGATCTACCATTTGACCATCATTGCAGATCCCCATCTGTCGGAGAACTTCAACAATGCTATGCCAGCTGAAGATCTACCATTTGCCCATCATTGCAGAGGTATATTTGTGAGCAATATTTGAGCGTTTGTAAGCATGTTTTTGTATAAAGTATATGTGTGCATGTATGGGTGTATTTGTAAGTACTGTTGAATTGGAATGTAGTGGTGTACTTGTGTGTAATGTTTGCGTCTGAATGCAGGGGTGTTTGTATGTAGTGTTGGACTTTTTGTGTGTAGTGTTGGTGTTTGAATGAAGGGGTGTATATACTTGTAGTGTTTTAAAACAGGGGTGTGTTTGTAATGTTTGTGTTTGATTGCAGTGTGTGTAGTGGATGCAGTGTGCAGTGTAAAATATACATATACACAATGTGTGTTTGAATGTAAGCATGTTTTGTATGGAGTATGTGTGTGAATGTTGGTGTTTGAATACAGGTGTGCATTTGTGTGAAGTGTATACACTTCCACACACATTCGGAGACACACACTGACACACATGCAAATACACAGACACACAAATACACACACTGACACACTGATACACACAGACATACACACAATGGCACCTAGTTCCCCACACACAGATACAGACACTCATGTACACAGATACACACTGACAGGGAGAGAAGGGGTTACAGTCTGGGGAGGGGGGGGCAGTGAGAGCTGGGGTTACAGTGTGGAGAGGGGGCAGGAAGAGAAGGGGTTACAGTGTGGGGAGGGGGGCAGGGAAAGACAGGGTTAAAGTGTGGGGAGGGGGGCAGGGAGAGGAGGAGTTACATTGTGGGAGGGGGGTGGCCTGTGTCCTACCTTTATTAAATTCCCTGGTGGTCCAGTGCGTTAGCCCTCCAGTCTGCAGTTCCACCGGGGGCAGAGCTGCAGACCGTGTGATAGAAGTCTCACAAGCACCCAGAGTGTTGACATGGAATGCTCTGGGTGCTCGCAAAACCTCTATCACACGGTCTGCAGCTCTGCACCCGGCGGAGCTGCAGACCGCAGGTCGTGGGATCTCTCCCGGGCAGACTAATGGAGGAAGGCGGCGGCATACAGGGCAAGCCGCCAGTCCCCCTCCTGGTGTCGGGCACGTGGTCACGGACCGAGGGCCTGACTAGTCAGTCGGCCCGACGAATCAGCCTGCCTGCCTTTCTCCCGAGTCCCCGGCAGCCCCGGAGGTGTGGGTCAGCACGATCCACTGTAAATCGCCCTGCGACCCACTGGTGGGAAACCCTAATCTAGTACATGCTCATCTAGTACATGTACATCTAGTACATGCTTTTTCCTTTGATGTTACTGATGTATGCTGTTTAATGTGGTTTTTTTTTTCGTAACAAAAAGACCTAGGTGCTTCAAAGATTTAACAGCTTCACTTCTGTCGAAACTTGACACTTCTAACAAATTGTGTACTCTTGTGTGTATAATATTACCAATAATTCAACTTCTAAGGCTCACTTATCTTCTACTTGGCACAGGATTTCACAGGAAATTATACTCACTGTTTTGTCCAAAGTTAACATTCTGGATATACATTACAAATTTCAGCTGAATGTAATGCATTTTTTTATTTAAATAAAAAAAACTTGTAAGTGAAGTGGTTAATTATTTCCTTTTACAATAAAATGCCCTGGAGAATGCTCTGCCTTAGAAATATCTCATTGATGTTTTTTGGCTTCAAACTGTGTGGCCTGCTGACAAGTGAAAGACTTTAAGCAAACGATCATTGAAAGAAACTGAAGGCACAGATGTGCAATCAGAGAAACTTTTATATATTTAGTATACGTTAACAGAAATAGCTATAGTTGTTTTGGTTTCCCCAATCACATAATAAGTATACCTGCCAAGTTTATTGCATCATATTCAAAATGTCCTTCCTGTCATGTGTTCATACAGGTGTCTAAGCATATTCCAGTATAGCAGCTGCTATATATGGTTATTGTCTGAATGCTCAATCTTAAAAAAATTAAAAAGTTATATTTTCATAGCATTTTAAAAATAATCTGAAAACATATATATTTTTTCCCCTTAAAGTGAGATTTGAACATTACTATTAAGAATTGGTAAGAAGCCATATTTACTTTTCTATAGCAGTTCCACCAGAGCCTTCGTATTTCTTATTTCTCTGGAAAGGTTTGGTGAGTATATCCATAATAGCTTTCATTTCACTTATCATGAGAGCTGTAATGGTTATAAAGATAGTAAGTTATAATATTTAAAAGTTATAGTCGATATTTATCGACACTGATCTGACTTTTCAAATTATTTTTACAGTTAAATATCAAGGGGAAGGCTAGATCAAGACAGCTACGGAAAAAACAGCACATACTTCTAGAATCCATAAAGGCTCAAATATTGTAAAATAACACCATATCCTAAAGCAGGGGTGCCAAAAATGTAGATCCCCAGATATTGAAGAACTACAACTCCCATGATGCTTTGCATGTATTTAGAATGACTTAGGAATGACAAAGCATCATGGAAGTTGTAGTTTTAAAAAAAATCTGGGGATCTACCTTTTGGTCACTCCTGTTCTAAAGCATGGAAACATAGATTAAATCATCCCAAACCAAACCTTACAGCTCCTTGACAGCCAATTTGAATGGTAAACAGGGCAGGCGCGTCCTTTGAGCGACTTAGGCAGTCACTGGCCCGGGGGGCACAAGCTTTTAGTGACACGGCAGGAGGGAAGCAAATAGCGCTTCCTCCTGCCAGTCACTCAGTGTGGCGTGGTCGGGCTGCGCGGACCGCAGGAAGTGCTCACTGAGATAGCACTTCCTGTCAGTCCGGCCGGGTACAGAAAACAGAAGCTCCTGTACCGCGGTCCGCAACTCCTGGCCATGCTAAAAAGAGGTAGGAGGCACACTAGTGAGGGGAGAGGAGATGACACTAAGGTAAACTGGGGGGGGGGGAGGAAAAAAGGAGAGACCACTAAGGGAAAGATGGGGGGGGGAGAGGAGGAAAAGCACTAAGGGATGGGTGGGGCAGGGAAGAGCACTATGGGACCTGGGGCAGGGGAGAGCACTAAGGGTCAACGGGAGAGCATTAAGAATGGCCAGGGGAGAGCATTAAGGTAAAGAAGGGCAGGAGAGTGCACTAAAGGACAGGAGAGAGCACTAGGGGTAGGGGAGAGCACTAAGGGACAGGAGTAGGGGGTAGAAGAGAGCATTAAGGGATGGGGGCATGGGGCAGATCTAGGGAGCAGGGGGCAGGGGAGGCACTAAGGCACATCAGGCAGGGAAGATTACTAAGAAGCAGGAGAGATCACTAAGGGACAGGGGCAGGGGAGAGCACTAAGGGACAGGTGTGCAGGATAGAGCACTAAAGGACAGGAGGGCAGATGATAGCACTAAGGGATGGGAGAGCACAAAGGGATGGTAGAGCACTAAGGGATGGTAGAGAACTAAGGGATACGAGGGAATAAGCAAGCACAAAAGGATAGGGGGGATTAGAGAGCACTAAGGGACAGGAGTGGATGAGAGCACTAAGGGACAGGAGGGAAGGGGAGAACACTAAAGGACAGGAGGGTAGGGGAGAGTTATAAGGGACAGGAGGGGTGACCTCTAAGTGGCAGGGGGAGAAGAGGAGATGAGACCACTAAGGGACGGGGTGAGTGAAAGAGATCATTAGGGGTCTCACACACAGGCACACCGAAACATACAATGCAACCTACACTCACACAGAAACACACCATGCTTCCCTTACACACACAGAAACACACAATGCATCTATTACACACACGCACAATGCAACATTTACACATACACAATGCACACCTCACACACACACAATGCAGCCTTTGCACACATACGAAGAAGCACACAATACATCCCTTACATACAAAAACACACAATGCATCCCTTACGCACACACACACACACACACACACACACATAAACACACACTGCTTCTTTTACACACACAGAAACACAATGCATTTCTTACACACACTTAATGCACCCCTTACAGACACACACACTGCATTACATTACATATATACATACACACACACACAGAAACACACACCTTGCATCCCTCACACATACAAACACAGATTCACACAATGCATCCCTTACACACACAGACCCAGAAACACACAATGCATTTCTTACACACCAACAAACACTGCACCCCCTATACACACACTACATCCCTTACACAAACTGGTATCCTTATACACTACAGTCCATAAGAATACACACACATTAATCTTCTACAATAGCACATAACACATCCCCTACACACATACACTCCACTCCCTGTGAGCGACCTCATGGGTGGGCCTTGAAAGCATAAGGCTTATGGGCAGGCCTTGTAGGCATATTCACGGTCAGGACCGGTAAAGGGCCCAAAAAAATGGAAGTGGTTCCTGCTCGTTGATATTTGTGAGCACTGCCTCCAAGAGAGCCTGTTTTAACACCAGACCAGTGGAGCCAGACTGCAGGCTGAGCCCATCATCATCCTCTTGTCCTCATCTGGTGGTAAGTAGGCAATCCAGTATATTATTAATATACTAATCTATAATTTGCCTCACATTAAAGGGACACTATAGTCACCAGAACCACTACAGCTTAATGTAGTGGTTCTGGTGTCTACAGCCTGTCCCTGCAGGCTTTTTAATGTAAACACACTGCCATTTCAGAGAAAAGACACTGTATGCAGCACTGGCGTTGGCTCATATGGCAGATACATATGGGTGGAGCATTGTGGTGTCACATGGTGGGCAGAGCATATGGGGGGGGGGGCAATTTTTTTTTGCCTAGGGTGGGAAAAATCCTTGCACCAGCCCTGATGGTAAATGCATATTTCCCAAATTATGATACCAGTACAGTAAGGCACTACCTTCTTTTTGGCAATCTAGCAGTGCAATGTATGTGCCTATCTGATCACATTCACAATGCACCCTGGCTGAGGACAGCAAAACAATGAGCCATGGTTATTGATAAAGGAGCAGAGAGAATCTCTAATTATGCACATAATTGCCCTCTGTCATAATATTACTAGTACAGTTTCAGGTTTTGGGCTCCTCTCTTGGCAAGTATACAGTTTGTCTCACATTGTGAATATTCCCAGCTGTTCAGTGTGTGATCAATACTAAATAGAGTTGATCACAAATGAAAGCACTGGTAGATTACAACATCGAATAATCATCTAAGGGATTTTTTATTTATAAATAAGCCTATTTGAATTAGCAAATACAGTTAATAACCATAAATAACTAAATTTGAGCCTTGAAGATGGACCGTAGACTTCTACACATGGTGTTGGGCATCTTTTGTTGTGTTTTCCATTTTTTTGAAACTTCCAGGAGCGTGTTTTTTCAGTTTGGAATATCCAGAGCAACTGACTTGATATCTGTGACTTGAAAAACCTACACCACTATTTTATAAGATAGATTGTTGACGGTAGTCTGCTTAGTATACAGTATACTTTATTATACACTTGGTATAGCAGGTTGACTGCATTGTTAACCTTACCTGGTTGAATCAACTGGTGCAGTTTGAGCTTATGTTAAAATGTGGTTTTGCAATGTTAGTGAAAAGAATATTTCACATTTGCATTTAATCTTTTACAACACAGACCTCTTTAATTACTATATAACATAGACCACCTGAATCTAATTACTATCCCTACACAGTACGCACTCCATCTCACAAATAGTAATACATGCTATGATGGAAGGATCAGTGGCCTCTATTGTTCTCAATTTATGTCACAGTACTTAAACAGTTGTAATCAAAAGTATTCAACTCCCATTGAAAATCAGGTGTCAAACCTTACAGAGTTTCAGCTGTTTGCAATGAACACATTAAACAAAAGCAATTGCAACAGATCAACACAATGAATTATTTAAGTGGTTTTCCCAAATTCAACTGAACATGCAACTTAGAATGACTTTTCCAGTGTCAACAATATTCACTCCCTTCATGGCAAGCATATTTAGTTCTTAGTAGAGCATCCTTTTTCGGTTATGTCAGACACCAGATTCTGGCAGCGTTCCTGAGGAATCTTAGCACATTACAATGGTCTCTTGGATTTGAATGCTTCAACCACCTTATTCAAGTCCCACCAGAGATTTTCTATGGAGTTAAAGTCAGGTGACTGTGATGTCCACTGTAGAATTTTCCAGAACCTCTGCAACCAAACTTGGTGGAATTTGAAGTAAGCTTTTGTATCATTGTCTTGTTGGAAGGTCCAATAACACACAAGGTTCAGCTTCCTCACAGACAGCATGACGTTTTCTCCTAGGATTTCCTGATACTTCAATGAATCCATCTTGCCTTCCACACGCTGCAGGTTTTCTCTGCCAGTACATGCAAGCAGCCCCAGAACATCCTCAAGCCACAGCCATGTTTAACCGTAGGCAGAGTGTTCTTCCTCCAGACATACCGCAGAGTTATTGGGCCAAAAAGTAAAATTTGTGTTTCATGGAAACCTTCTGCGTTTAGTACGTGCCTTACTGTGCTCACTGAAATCTCAATGCCTGTTGCCATCAAGTCTTGCTGCAGGTCTTTTGCAGTCACTCAAGGGTTTTTTCACAACCTGCCTTCTCAGAAATCTGGTTGCAGCCATTAATAGCTTGCGTTTTCTGCCCTGTTCAGGTAGTGTAACCACTCCTTCAACTTTGAACTTGAGAACTGTGCTTCCAGCTGTGTCTTTAGGAACATTCAGTGCCTTTGCTATCTTTTTGTATCCTGTTCCTTGTTTGTGAAGCATGCTCTCTTCTCTTAACTTTGTGGACCATTCTTTTGACTTAGTCACATTTCTAACTTGCAGTCAAGCATGACACTCAACAAACCTCTAGCCAGTTCAGGTTTTTCAAGTGTTCCAGCTCAAGCACACCTGGCATAACTAATGAAGCCCTTAATTAGTTGCATCAGTGCTTGAGACAACACCTGTTTTGCATATTTGTTCTGCTGTGAGGGATTCTATTCAGGGTATTGAGTAATTTTGAGACTGGAGAAATCATTATAGCTTGCATTTCCAGTTTAATTTGTGGAAACCACTCAAAGCCTTCATTGTGTTGAGCTATTTCAAATGCTTTCGTTTGATTTGTTCATTTCAAACAATTGAAAGTCTGTACATGTTGGTAATAAACCTGATTTTCAATGGGGGTTGAATAATTTTGATTAAAACTGTCCTTTGGTTAAATTGGTTAATGAGGACTTGTAAGTGAACAGTGTTAGTTGATATAGGGGAAGTGTTTATGTTGTTGATTTTACTTATACACAACCAATATTTCTGTGTATTGATTAACTGATAGAAACATGTTTTCAGTATCTTCTCAAATCATTTTGGGCATTGAATCTCTAAATCTTCTTTGGAAGGACTGTGATCGCTTTTAAAAACTGTTTAACATAAAGTATTGAGCCTCTTTTCACAGATAATGGTAAAAGTGTTGTCAATTTTTTTTTTTTAATGGTGGGATTGCCAATGCTTTAACATCGATATATGTCTATTGTCAACAGTTAACACGCCAATAAGTATCAAATATTAGAGTATAATGCATACCCATATATATGTTCGTCCGTCCATCCATCCATCTATCAACATGAAATTTGTTCAACAACCACAATATACATTTTACAAAAGGAAACAGTTAACTTCCATTCAAGAATAATGCACCACTCACATGATAATCACAAACATATGTTGTGGAAGTGACTATGAATTTTGCTTTACAAACAGATGTTTTGTCATTAGACAGATTCTAATGTAATCTGGGATTTTAGAAGTTAACACGCAAAGACAAGGTTGATAAATTAAATTTGTAATAAAAACTGAAGGAATAAAAGTTAAAAAGAATTAGATAAAATTACACAAAAAAAGAATTAAAACAAAAAAAAAATTAGATAAGAGTGACAAGGTAAAATCAACTTCTGCTGGAAGGGCCAAGGAAGGATTGTCAAATCCACCTTCATCATACTGAAATGAATGGTTTATCTTAGCATCTGTAATAAATAGGTGCCCAATTGTATGTGGACTTGAGCAGGCTCATACTTCCTCAGCTCCAGCTCGCTCTTCCTTGTGAGAGCCTCTGTGTTTTTATGCTCTGTGCAATGCCATGTGCCAAGAGGCTTATAACATTGAATACGTTTTCAGTGTCTTAGTTTCTAGAAATATGACTACTTGGGCATAATAGTGTCCTGTTCACACTGACTAGCTTCCCTAAAATAAACGGAGTTAGGCCACAATCCAGATTGAAGCTTTTATTCTCCTTTTGAAGAGGGACTGGTGGCACCAAGCAATACCTGAAAGTGGACAGACCAGCCACCAGGCAAGGTGCTTTATGGCAAAAAGACAAGGGACTTCATCATAAGGGTACATTTTATGGCCGCTTCCACATATATTAAGCACCTCCTCAATGCAGTCCTATACCACACTCTAAGTCCAACCATAACCACTAATGATTTTTATAAATCAAATTGTGATCATTTTTAGATTACTTTATTATCCTATATATATAAACTACACACCTTAGGTAATCAACCTGAGCCATGGTGTATTAACACAATACCCCAGGCCTGGATTAACATACGGTCTATTGGAGCTGCAGCTTCAGTCCTATTCCCATAGAATAGCCCTATTGAGATATATGTGTGTGCGTGCGTGTGCGTGCGTGTGTGTGTGTGTGTGTGTGTGTGTGTGTGTGCTTGCATGCATGCATGTGTGTGTATAGAAAATAGACAGACAGACAGGCTGATGAGATAGCTCAGTGGGCTAATGCATCATTAGCCATTAGAAATTGCTCAACTCTTGGGGGTCACATAGTTGACTCAGCCGTTCATCCTTCAGATAGATAGATAGATAGATATTTACTACTCCATATATACTCTTGTTCTAAATTAGTGTGCAGAGGGAATGGAGAATGGAAACTTAGGAGGAATACATGGGATCTAAACTTTTTGTTACTATAAAATAATTAACAATCTGATTGTATCCCACTGTGATGATGTGGCAGTGTGGAATATCTCTTTTTCTACTACAGTCACTGCATCCATTTTTTTCTCTGCCCCAGGCTGCAAACCGGGATCATGGACAAGTGAGTACTGAGGAGAGGGTTTGTGGTTAGTGAGAGAGAGGAGATGTGAGCTGTCGGGCTTGTAAGATGGACAGGTAGACTGTTTTAACCCAACCAAATAAGATTAGAAACCCACAAAACCAATTTAACAAAAACATCTATGAAACCACACTTTACCTTCATTAACGTGAGTCATATATCAGAAGAAAGAAGATTAAAGAAAGAAAATATTTGAACAAGACAAACAGGTAAGTAACACAAGTGTAAGTGACACATTTTTATACGTATTTTTATTTTTTGAAATCTGGAGAACTATCTGTAAGAATTTTTTCAATTCCTAGGAGTAATTAGGCAAATTTTATAGAGATAGCTCATAGGATTTGGAATGCCAGTAATATCCCTGCGCATGCTCCTAGAGATATTATAGTCGGCCAACACTCATTTAGATTTATATCCGAAATTATTGCAGCAATTAGAGTAAAGTCCTTGAAAGATTTCAAATACGAAGCTGTAAACCTTTTCAATATTATCTATCCATCTATAGTGAGAAGAACTGCTCGAAGAGATTTTTCAGCTTGTACTCTTTAACTTAGAAATGGGGGAATACATTATATTTGGACTTTACCAGTTGGTCTTAAATTAATACACAATGACAAACTGGAGATGTTTAAAGACCCTCAAGTCATATAACAAGGGCTACAAGCAAAGGAGATAGCTTAAGTGTGAGTGTGTGTCTGTGAGGGGGGGGGGGTGAAGGGGTGAGGAATGAAATTAAAATTATTGTGGTAAATTCAGTGTTCTGAATGGTGTCGGGAGGAGGAGGGAAAGGAAAGATTAGTTTGTGCAGTTTTTAAGGGATTTTACAGCTGCATCCCCAATATTCTGTATATTGTAGCTATTGAAGGGATACATACACGTATATATACTTTTTTGTAGGGAGGGTGAGATTAGGTAATTAAGAGGAAAAGGAAGGATAAAATGTTTTAATTTTTTTTAAATTAATTTTCTTTGTTTTGTGCTAATGGAGAAATACAATAAATGATTTCATAAAGTAAAATCCTTAGAAACAAAAAGAAAACAATGTAAAACACTAGAGCAATGTATGATGTTTGATTTGTTAAGGGATGATGTTTATTGACACTCATCTCCTCCCTCTCTGCAAATGAGGATTGGGGGAGGGAGATGGTGGCATGGAAGGAAAAAATATATTGAAAAAATTGGTAATTGAATTGTGCATATTAAATAATATGCTAACCTTATGCTTATAGACGGATTAACTGATATAAAAAATATTAGAGTAAAGTATAATGTTTGACATGTTAAGGGGTGATTTTTATTGTCACAAGATAAAAAAGGTGCTCATTAAGATTTTGTTTAGAATAAATGTAAGTAGATTTTGTAAAATGCACTTATGATTAAAAATAAGTGGGGTGGAGCTAGTATCCAGCCAAAGCAGATGCACTCCTCAGGTACTCCATGTAATCTAGCCTAAAACTGACTGTACAATCTTAAGATCAGGGGTATACCGGAGACCCTGGGGGTAGCGGACTTGTCCCTTTTCATTCGGAGGCTCCTTATGGCCTACCTACCATCTAAACAGGCCAAAGCAATAAAGCTGGATGGGATGTTCCGCTTACCCAAACCACGGAAGGCACCACCTGCAGCTACTCTGGATCTCATCGTCCGATTCCAATCCATGCAGGACAGGACCCTATTCCAGGCAGCTGTCAGAGGCATGTCACCCATCAAGTTTGCATGTCACCCATTAGCCTTTATATGCTAATTTGCAATGTCATTTGTCACAATAGAAGGTTTAAGGTATTTTGAATATTGTAAAATTAAACATAAATTCAATTTTTTCTTTGTTTTGTTTCTCCTCCTTTCCCTCTCTCTCTTCTTTTTTCGTCCTTTCCTCGCTCCAGGTCTGGAGTGGAGTGGGGAGAGGTAGGAGGAGAGATAGAGTTCATTTATAACACAGTATAAGACAGTGGACACAAAAAAGTACATGTAAAATAATAGTCTATATAAACTAATTGTGCAAGAGAAAGTTTAAAACAATGTTATATAGAAACCAGAGTAGGTCTTGCAGGAGCATTTAATGCTAAAAATTAATCGGTACATGTAAAAACGAAAGTACTTGATGAATTAATTGTTTTTTTTCGCCTATTTTTTTTACTCAAGATTAGACTTTGGGCCTATGTTTAAAATTTGTATTTGCATTTCTTTTTTTCCTAAATTAAACCATTAATGACGGTTGAATTAAGCCCTGTGCATACCTGACTCATGGGGATGCACTTCCGCAAGGAGAAGTTTATCTCCTGTGGGGCTTTGGGAGGGGAAGAATTTATGTTACTTGTTAGTGTGCACTGTGAGGTTCTATGTGTTGTAACTTGTTTTTTTTGTATTGTGTAAGCCTTGCGGGGGAGATAAGGGAGAGGAACAGGGGGCCATAACTTGAATAGTCATGTTGAAATGTGGTTCATTAAATGTTTGGGGACTGAATTCTCCACATAAAATAATTATTCTTGCAGAATTTAAAAAAGAAAAGAAAAAATACACATCTATGGTATACAAGAAACCCATTGGATGTCAGCTGATAAAGATAGGTTTAGATCTAGTGAGTTTCCTTATATTTTTAAATCTTCCATGCTAAATAAAGGAAAGAGGCGTGGCAACTATTATTTCATCCAAAAATTGCTTTTAAGCTGTTACACGAAGAAATAGACAAAAAGGTAATGTTCCATATATTAATATGCAAAATAAATAATAAAAAATATAGTATTGCAAATATCTATGCCCCAAAACAATCACCTGTAAAATCCATACAGAAAATGATATTCAAACTAGAGAGAATCAAGCAAGGAAGAATTCTATATTTTGGAGATTCCCAGTGCATCTGGATCCCACAATGGATAGAAATAGTTTAAGCAAAAAGGAGAATTGACAGTATTTAAAAAATGATTCCAGGAGCTTTAACAAAATCATAAAAAAAAAAAAAATAGCTGATTGGATTTATGACGCACCTGGTATCCACAGGAGAAGGATTACACATGTTTTTTCCAATTCACATTAAGTATAGTCAAGAAGATGACATATTAGCTGAGTTAGATACAGCAAGGAAAATCAAAATATTTTTAATTACTAATATTCCTTGGCCAGACCATAATTATTATCGTCATCAAAGATGATTTTAACAAAACAAGATCAAACTGGAGATTAAATTAGCAACTTCTAAAGAAAACACACAATTTAGATTTAATAAAGGATGAAAGAGAGTTATACTTTAGAGAAAACTATAATATTGGTATTCCATCTCCTACAATATGGTGTGCATATAAGTGCAGAATTAGTCAAAATCAATGTATATTTCTGTATAATGAATTCTAATTTCATCGTACTTTTTTCCCCATGAAATCCCAATTTTATTAAGTGCCACATAATAAAATTAGGATTTTTAGGGAAAAAAAATATTTTTATACATTGATTTTGACTTACTAGAGAAAGAGAATAACATAAATCCTACAAAAGAAAGAAATTATAAATTAAAGATAGAGAAAAAAATCCAAAATATTTTTCAAAAAATCCAAAAAGCGAACTTTACTTTTGACTGCTTAAAAAGAACATGGTACTAACATTACTTTCTAACAGGTCAAAAGGTTTCCCAGCCTTAGGGGCATGTGATGGACCTTCTCTTCTAGCGTTTTACTACACTCATTTAATGGGCTTGCAGGGTTGATACATGTGACAAAACCAGAGATTTTGCCCAAGTATAATTATTGTTTGTTTGCCTAGCCCTATTTGTTTACTTTGTGCCCCATGTATTTCATCTGTTGGTTCATCTAAATAAAAATTACCGAACCCCCAGACCACCCTCGAGCGAAGTGTGCCGCTAATTGACCACACAGTCTTGTGGTTAACCACCGTGAAGGTGCCGAACAGATGGGTGGCCGTCGTTCGTATGCACGAACACGTGGAGGCGGACATCTTGTCTGCTGAACAAAGCTGCGGTGTCTTGTCGTCGAGTGCATGGAACTATTTTCGGACACTCGACGGCACAAACACCACTAGGACTTCCATACTCTTGAAATTTTGTATGGAAACTACCGAACGGAGCGGCATTCTCAAGAAATAAAACCACGAATGGGGGAAATACCACAAACTAAGTGACGAACCAGCAAAGTTGATATTTCGTGTGTTTTACAAGTACCGAACTTTACCGGCTACACAGATAAAAACTCTTTTGTGTAGCCGGCTAAACTTTGACTTCCACCAAAATCCCAAACCCCTGAACCGATCTGGGTGGTTTTTGGATATGTTTGTCATCCAGATCGGGCTATCCGGGAATATCACTTCTGTGGGGTTGCCTTGTTGTTTAGGGGTACTTTCAGGGTACCAGTAAAATATTGTACTTTTTGTGTGGGGAGATAATTGAGTTAGATAAGCTCAGCTTTAGATTCAATTATATCCCCAACCACAGAAGAGGGAGTTTTCAACTGTAAAAGGGTAAAAGGGGAGTGTTGTTAAACTGTAAAAACATGTTGATTGGTGTAACATCTTTGTCACCCTGTGCCCCACAAGGTCCTGGGGGTGTACCCCTTACATGTGGAATTGTCATAAAAGGCATCCAATAACCCCTTAAGGACACATGACATGAGTGACATGTCCTGATTCCCTTTTATTCCAGAAGCTTGGTCCTTAAGGGGTTAAACAGTTAATTTTATCTCTTCATGAAGTCTTGGCTCATGTTTGGGGGATTGAGAGCTATAATCGCTACTTCATCTGGGATGTCGGGAGAAGCTGCCAGGATCTCTCCTACAGGGATACAAGGATCCGTTACAATATATATAGTGCTTCTCTGATTCACTTACCTGTCAGCTTTCCCTATTTTGTGTCATATATTGCGTCATCCTGGGCTGTACCCACTATTGGCCTGCTGTGTCTGTGCCCACTATTGGCCTGCTGTGTCTGCGCTCACTATTGGCCTGCTTTGTCTGCATCCACTGATTAGCCAATTTTTGCCTGTGGCCACCGATTGGCCTGCTTTCCCTGTGCCCACTGATTGGCCTGCCTTGTCTTTGCCCTCTTGATTGACCTGCTTTGTCTGTGCCCCTTGATTTGCGCTGTCTGTGCCATTACCTCTGGACACGCAGCCTAGCTGTAACATACTCACGCTTGTGCCTAGCATGCGCTGTCCAGCTTGCCTCTGCCACTATATTGGGGTGCTGCCCCGGTTATTCTGCTAGTGACATTTGTCCTCTGTGCCCCCTAGGTGTCACATTACCTATGACTCCCGGATTATAAAGTCCCCTTACACAAGAGCAGAACTTACAAGCAATGATCAATGCAGCGGTGTCCATCTCCATCGAAAAAAGGCCCTGGCTAGGGTCCATCCACAAACACCGCAAGAGTGGAGCTCTAGAAGACCCCACACAGGGCAGACAACTCGGCTGAGTTAGACTCTCCAAGGAGAGATCAGGCAAGAGCGCACAAGCGCTGTTGGAAGGGTGAAGGCCCTGAACCACACTCCCGGAAGGGTAAGGCTCCGGAGAAGCAATAAGGTCCGGTGCTCTCGGACTCCGGTCACCATACCTCCCTCCATCCATGGCCATCCTTGACGAATGTCGGGCCCTTGAATGAGGAGGATGGTTGGGGCGAAAACGATGTGGACGATCCCATGTGGCCCCCTGTTTCTGGGGAAGCTTCCACACAAAGAGCGACAACTGCCTTACTGGATGATGATGCCTTCCTGGACGTTACGGGCGAACCCCTGTTCGACCCTCGGTACATTAGACACCCCAGATTCTCAGAATGGTCTCTACCCGACCACCTGGCACAGTTCATGCATTACTGGGTCCACAGACCTCTGGATTGGGAAGTGCGCAGGAAATTACGGGCGGAATGCCCCAGGCCCATACTCCAGGAGAAGGTCGCCATGACCCTGGAATTCGACCCCATGGTCGCCACTTACATGACGCATACCAGACGGGACCCTAAGAAAGGGGTAGAAGGGGTAGAGCGCAGCCTCCGTCTAGCACAGGACAAACTGCTGTGAACCCTGGCCAGGATTATCATGCTTGCAGACGAGGCTTTTGCAGAGGGTCCTGCCCTATACCTAGCTATAATACGGGACTGGGCTCTGTGCTCTATTTGCCTGCTGGGCAATACTAACGTTGCGCTCTGCACAGAGCGTAGAAAGGTGGTCCTCCTTCGTATTGACGCCAAACTCTCTGACTTGGGGTCGAAGGAATTGGGACCCCTGGCCAAGGGTCTCCTCTTCGGGGAACCCTTCATCAGAGAGCTTCACATACATGTAAATTTATTCACCTCCATGAGCAAAGCCCAGACCTCCATGAAGAAAGTATTTCGTTCCAGGAGTTCCTGGGTTTTTGGCATGGCTGGATGACAGTGGGGTCTTGTCGTCAGCCGTTTTTGGCCATCTGGTCACTGAGGATCCCATGGACCGTCCTTCTTCCCATCCTACCATTCACGGTCCTTCAACCCTCAAAGGTCGGACAGAGATAGAGGGAGCCGAGCCGCAGGCGAGCAAGGATGTCTACAGGTGAGAACAGATTCTACCAGTTCACCTCCCTCTCTGTTACATGCGGGCAGATTGTTTCACTGCAGGGACTGGTGGCTTGGGGTATCCTCAGATGTGTGGGTGCATCAGACTGTTCAGTGATATGTCATAGATTTTCACTCCCCACCGACACAGGTTCACCCTCCCCAGTTTCCATGTCTTTGAAGGTGCAGCAGGCCCTGATAGATGCAGAGATTTGAGCCCTGTTCGAAAAGGGCATGGTCCAGTGGGCACCAGACGATGAGTTTTCTTCAGCTACATTTTTCTGGTGAGGAAAAAGTCTGGAGGTTTCTGCCCGGTGATAAATCTGAGAAACCTGAACATCTTCGTGGTGTACCATCATTTCAAGATGGTGGGCATCCATCTCCTGCAGGACCTCCTCCGCCCAGGAGATTGGTCCACGAGACTGGATCTGAAGGACTCCTACCTTTCGACCCCGAGGACCCCGAGTGCCGACGGTTCCTCCATTTCCTCTGGAAGGGCAGACTTTGCCATTTTACATGTCTCCCATTCGGCCTCAGCTCGGCTCTGTGCTGTTTCACCAAGCTGTTGAAACCTGTAACGGCGCACCTTCGATCAGAGGGCGTCCGTTGTATCATCTATCTGCTCTTTTGATCTTTTGCGAGGAGCCCTCCAGACTGAAGTGTCAGACGCACTCTGCAGTCTTCTTATTTGAGTCCCTGGGTTTCGTGGTCAACCAGGAAAAGTCTTCCCTCTCTCTGTCACAGGTAGTCGAGTTCTTGGGCTTCAAAATAGACGCATGGGAGTGCCCCCTACACCTCCCTCTGTCCAAGATCTTGACCATTCAGAAGGAAATTAAGAGGAGGATTCAAGGTCAGAACCGGCTCCCACTGAGGATGTTGGCACATGTGGTGGGTCTCATCTCCGCATCGATCCAGGCGATCTACCCAGGTTCACTTCACTACAGGGCCATGCAGCACCTGAAGGCCCATTTCCTCTGCAAAAGACCCTCCCACGACCAAGTGATTCCACTCACTCCGGATGTCAAGACCGAACTGCGCTGATGGCTACTCCACATGTCGTCCTGGAATGGCAAGGCGGTTTTTGGACTGACCCCGGATTTCGTAATGGAGTCGGACGCGAGCCTTTGGGGTTGGGGGGCTACCTGGGGGGCTACCTGCACAACCAGCTCCACGTGGTCGGAGACGGAGTCAGAGTTCCACATAAATTGCCTGGAACTGATTTCAGGGTCATTTGCAATCCAGAGCCTGGAGAGCCACCTTTCCGATTGTTGCGTTCTTCTTAGGATGGACAATACATCAACCGCCTGGGAGGAGCCCGCTCCCGGATACTTTCGGAGGTGATGAAGGAAATCTACAGTTTCTGCTTCCAATGCAACATCGCTCTCCAGGCAGAATATCTTCCGAGAGTGTCGAACCTGATGATGGACTGTTTCTCCAGACATTGGAGGGACGTCAGCAATTGGAGGATCCTTTGTCCCATTTTCCTCAAGAACGCGGACCGGAGGGATCCGTTCATGGTGGACCTCTTCGCCTCCAGGATGAACTATCAGGTCCCAACCTACTTCAGCTTGCTTCTGGACCCAACTTGCACAGCTGTGGATGCTTTTCTTCAGGTGTGGCCAACTCGGGGAGCTTATGCGTTTCCTCCGTTTGCTATGATCTCCAGGGTCCTACTGCAGGTACGACATCAACGTGTATCTTTGTTATTGCTGACTCCTCTTTGGCAGAGTCAGGCCTGGTTTCTTGAACTTCTGGATCTATCCCATCAGGATCCACTCCTTCTAAATTCGGACGAATTTCTGCAATTCGGACATTCCAATGCTTCCGGATGCTTCCGAATGTCTGAATTGCCGAATTTCTGAAGTGCCAAATTTCGGAAGTGCCAAAATGAACCGAATTGCCGAAGTGCTGAATTGCTGAAGTGTCGAACTGAACCCAATTGCCGAAGTCCAGAATTTCGGAAGTGCAGAAGTGCTTCTGATGTCTGAAAAGTGGCAAAACAAGAGAGGGAGGGAAAATTACGGGAATGATGACAGGAATCTAACTCTAACCCCCCCAACCCATCCCCTTAACCATAACCCCACACGTACCCCTAACCCTACCCCTAACCCTTGATGTGTAAGTGGTTGTGGTGGTTAGGGATAGGGGTAGGTTAGGTTTAGTGTTTAGGGGTAGGGTTAGATTTAGGGTTAGGAATAGGGTTAGTATTTAGGGTTAAGGGTAGGGTTAGGGGTTAGAGGTAGGGTTAGGGGTAGGGGTAGGGATAGGGATTACAGTTACGGAATTGCCTAAGTCCCGAATTTCGGAAGTGTCAAACCGAACCGAAATGCCAAAGTGCCGAATTGCTGAAGTCCTGAATTGCCGAAGTCACGAATTTCGGAAGTGCCGAACTGAAGTGCCGAATTACTGAAGTCTTGAATTTCCGAAGTCCCGAATTTCAGAAGTGCCGAACAAAACCACATTTTTTGCCCATGCATATCCCTAATAATTTCCCAACAGCTAGAGTGGTGGGTAGCTGCTTCTTGTCAGACTGGTTTCAGTTAACGAATTGCACAAAGCAGGGCTGATGACAGTCAAATCGCTCCCCATTGCAATCAAAGCCAATGTTTCTATCAAAGGATTAAGAGTGTTTGGAGATGTTGTAAAACTTACAATGTATGCAGATGATGTGGTTCTTACGCTTTGTGATCCTCTGAAGTCTTTGGAAGAATTGATGATTATTATAGAGGATTTTTCTCTATATTCTGGCTATAAATTAAATTTAAATAAGACTGTGGTACTTCCAATTAATATCCCAAATAACAATACAAAATTTAATTGATATATTGTGTTTTGAGTGTGTTAGAAATTCACTCAATTGTTTAGGAATGTAGATCACTAAAGATCCAGCTAGATTGATGGAAAGCAACTTTTTTAGCATTAATTAAGTATACAAGTAAAAAAAAAAACTTAATGAATGGAAATATGGGCAGGTATCATGATGGGGGAGAATAAATATTATAAAAGTGTATAGTCTTCCTAAGTGAGTGTATCTCTTCCACGTGGTACATCTAGCATGACCAGACATTTAGCTGACTGTTACCCAGTCGATTTTTAACAAATTCATCTGGTTAGGGAAGCACCCTCGTAACAGTTCAATCGATTGGCATTGAGGATCGGCCATGTGGACTGGGCATTCGTCAGCTAAAACAACATTGTAAAGCCTGTAATATCGTGCATGCAATTATTACCCAATCTGATTATGCTAAAAGTCAAATATGGTATAAAATTTAACAATCTCTAAGAAAAGTTGATCAACAAATGCCCGAACTAAGCCTTTTATTTTAGATAACTAAGGATAACAGACCTAAGAAAAAAATGTAATCTAATAGCTTATTTCTTAACAACATCTTGACCCCATTGGAAAAAGTTTAAAAATAAATATAATTACAAGATAAAATCTTAACATCTCTTCCTATAGGACAACTAACTAATAATATAGTAGATTTAAATATACAGAAATGGATCAACTCAGGTATTACAAGAATTGATGACTAGAGATGCCGCGAACATAACATTTTCCGTTCGCGAACGGCGAACGCGAACTTCCGCAAATGTTCGCGAATGGGCGAACCTGGCGAACCGCCATAGACTTCAATGGGCAGGCGAATTTTAAAACCCACAGGGACTCTTTCTGGCCACAATAGTGATGGAAAAGTTGTTTCAAGGGGACTAACACCTGGACTGTGGCATGCCGGAGGGGGATGGCAAAACTGGAAAAACTCCCATGGAAAATTACATAGTTGATGCAGAGTCTGGATTTAATCCATAAAGGGCATAAATTACCTAACATTCCTAAATTGTTTGGAATAACGTGCTTTAATACATCAGGTATGATGTTGTATCGATCAGGTAGTGTAAGGGTTACGCCCGCTTCACAGTGACAGACCAAACTCCCCGTTTAACGCACCGCAAACAACCGCAAACAATTCATTTGCACAACCGCAAACTCCCCATTTGCACAAGGTTGCATACCAAGCTAGCCATGTCCCGTTCCTTGTCCTCACTGATGTCATTGAAGGTCTCCTCCTCCACCCAGCCACGTACAACACCAAGGGTCCCCGAAAGGTGACAACAAGCCCCCTGGGATGCCTGCTGTGTTTGGTCTTCCACCTCCTCAAAGCCACCTTCCTCCTCTGACTCCTCTTCTTCAGATTTCTCTTTCTGCGTTGCCTGTCTCTGTGTTATTATAAGGTGTGTTAATTAGTACTATTCCTATCAGTTTAATCACTGTTACGTACCCTATCAGAGGACATGTGTATGGCATCGATTTTAGGAACCGGGAGATGGAAAAAGATGCTTGGTCGTTCCTCCTACTTCAAATTTGGGGCACTGCGTGTGCAATCTAATGTGCCACCAGATAGGAGTGGTGTGTTAAGGAGTACTATTCTTATCAGTTTAATCCCTGTTACGTCTACCTCATCAGGCCTTTTTTAGTCGAATGTATCGCCCACTGTCAGTCCCTTCGGGATCCATCCCTCATTCATCTTAATAAAGGTGAGGTAATCTAGGCATTTTTGACCTAGGCAACTCAGCAAAGGAAGCAGCAGCGGGTACAACATCATCATCATCACACCGTACGTTCATGTGTGTAATGCTGCCTGACTGAGACATATCCCTGTTATCTACATCCTCTGGCAATAATGGTTGCGCATCACTCATTTCTTCCAACTGATGTGTAAATAACTCCTCTGACAGATCAAGTGAAGCGGCTGTGGTGCTAGTGTTGGTGGTGGCGGCAGGTGGGCGAGTGGTAACTTGAGAGGTGCCCGAAGCTAAGCGGGAGGAGGATGGTGCGTCAAGGTTCCGAGCGGAAGCTGTAGAAGATTGGGTGTCCTGTGTTAGCCAGTCAACTATGTCCTCAGAACTTTTCGAGTTCAGGGTACGTGGCCTCTGAACACTGGGCATTATTCTAGGGCCAAAGGGAATCACAGCACCACGACGATGATGGCCCCTGCGGGGTGGCCTGTCTCTGCCTGTCATTTTTTTCGATTAGTGGTACTATGCGTGCAAGCTACTGTGACAACAGATATGAGTGGCACTGTGCACTGGCAGAAGTTGGCAGAGTTTTTTAAATGTACACTACTGTTACACCAGATATGAGTTGCACTGGTGTGACACTGTGCCCTGGCAGGCCCTGAAACGCACACATTTGAAGGAAACTGACTGCTATTATATTACAGTCAAAAAAGGTTTGTTTTTTTTAAATGCAAGCTATTGTGACACCAGATATGAGTTGTGGCACTGGGCAAGTGGGCACAGTATACGCTGTGAGCCTGACACACACGCTGGGAGGCAGGCAACTGCAATTAGATTACACAGGAAAAAAAAGGCAGACTGATAGCCCTAAAAAGGGCTTTTTGGGGTGCTGTCCTTACAGCAGAGATCAGATGAGTCCTTCAGGACTGTAGTGGACACTGAATACACTAGCCTAGCTATCGATTTCCCTATTAAATCAGCAGCAGCTACACTGTCCCTCCTCTCACTAAGAATGCAGCTTCCGGGGGGCGGGGCTTAGCTGTCATGGAGGAAAGACGCACTTCGTGTGAGCTCCCTCAATATCTCACTTTAAGCAGCTATCAACAAGCGAATTTCACCCCAGAAGGGGATGACCCAGCAATGTTGCTCCTACCTGACCGACCCGACATGCTTAATAGCAGTCAGCAACTCGACAGAGTCTTACTTACCTCCGTGTGGCAAGTGTGGCCTGGTGCTCACTGGGCGGGAGAGGCGAACGATCTCCCGATCCTGGGATGCCCAGGAGCAGCTACTTCCCGGAAGGAGCTCTGTTACCCCCCCCCCCGGACCGGTGGGGGTTATCCCGGTCCACCCCTGAGAGGTTGTCTGGAGCTAATGGACTCACAGAGCACAGCCGCCCATGCTGTGATACTCATCTGCGACTCTCCAATATGGCGGCAGCCGCGTGTCCTCCTGGTACCAGCAAAGCATGGCAGGATATTGAGTCTAAGCTGGACAGACTCTTTAATCAATTTTGGAAGCAAATAACAAGCAGGAAGCCCCAACAAGCTCCACCACAGCCCCAACAAGCTCCACCACAGCTAAGCGAAGCAGTCCCCATTAAAATCCACCAACGCAAAAGGCGTCGAAGACGGGACCGGAGGCACAAACAGAAGGGATCGGATGAGCACAAGCAGTAAACAGCAGCCTGCCAAGCATGTCCCACTATAGCCGATCCTCCACACCATGCCTTTGATCACATGAACTGCTCTCTGCACATTAACTAATCGTAAAGTAGCAAGCGTTTAAACATGTCATTATTTCACCTCCTAAAGAGTTTATTGTCGTACTTCCTTACATGCCTTTACCTTAACCGTTCATGTATTATGTTATTCACTAGTCTCAACTCATGGGGCGACTCACACTTGTTTTATAACTAGTGGTGGAGCTGCTGATATAAATACACAGTTGATAACGTGCAAGCTACACCCTAAACATGACAGCCATCTTTCACAACAATGTACTGCTATATACTCATACCCTCAGTGCAATTAGCCATGATATACGCACGTTCAGCCTAGCATGCTCAATATAACACACTTCTGTCTAAAAAAAAATAAAAAAAAAAAAAAAAAAAAAACATGAATGCAGCTTCAGAATTAATCTAAAATGGATGCTGTCCAGGAGGTGGGAGGGTCTGGGAGGGAGGGTCTGCTGCTGATTGGCTGGAATCTGTCTGCTGACTGTGAGGTACAGGGTCAAAGTTTACTCAATGATGATGAATAGGGGGCGGACCGAACATCGCATATGTTCGCCATCCGTGGCGAACGCGAACAAGCTATGTTCACCAGGAACTATTCGCCAGCGAAATTATAAAGGACTAGGCTACCCCCTAACGATACAGATAAATGCAAACTATGATTTATATGTCAATAGGATTTATGGTCTTCTCAGATGCTCAAAATTGTCATTTAATAATTAACAGCATATATGTAGTGTATTTGTGTTTTGTCTTACTCTCCAGTATTATCCAGACAACTTGTGTAATGACTATGTCTGATATGAAAATTAATTACTGGACAGTAAAGTATATTTGTATGCCCATATATGATGTCATGTTTTTCTTTGTTTTTTAAAAAGAAAAATGAAAATGCAGATTAAATATGAAAAAAAGACTAGCAGACAGAGAAAGAAGGTATTCATTACAAGTTGGCCAAATATCATTCAAGAAGCAAATGGTAACTTTAAACGTCTGCTTGCTAATGCAAGATGTTTGTGTAGGAAAGTGGAGGAGCTTGAGATATTTGCATACAAGTATGACTTCACCAAGGACCACACGACGGAACAGGATCTGATTTTTAGGGTCCTTCAAATTGAAAAGGAGGATCCGGTATTTATTCTTATATCTGCTGTCAGTACACAGGAAAAGTTTAAATATTTCTTGTTCTACGTTCTCTGCAACTCCACGCACCGACTCATCCAATACGTGAAGATCTGGGGTTTCTCTGACTCTCCTCAGTAGTGTATCAAACAGAGTCTGTACTGTGGTAACACGGACATCTTCAGGACATAACTCAACTATTTGCAGATAGGCAGTCTGCAGCTTCTCTTTTTCACCTGTTCTCTTCTTTCTCTTATGCGTATTCTTGTCTATATGCAGGTGGTCTCTTGCCTTTCTTTTAACCAATTCGTTCCTTCCATATGGTTTCAAAAGATCTCTGGCATCATTACTTTCAACGCAAATAACGTCATCATAGTTAGTCTCCTCATTATTCACCGGGAAGAGAGTGTTTGCACTGACTACCCACAGCATGCTCTTGCCATTGCCTACTCCACCTTCAACGACAGGGTGCAAGTACCAAGGAGAAGGATCATTCACTTTATTATCTGTCTTTATTTCACAAGTAGTGCCTGGAACATCCTCATGGGTCACTAGATGTAAATCTGGACTAATGTCAACCACAGGGTCTGGAAAATCATCAATTTGAAATTTTTCGAATAATCCCAGTGGGCTGCCACATTCTTCCTCCTCTGATTGTATTAAAGTTTGCAGAGATTCACTATGGGGTGGTGTCAAGCATTTTGGAGAACAATTAAGCATCTCCATCCCAATACGTTTCAGATGTCCTATCAGCTCTTCCACCCTATGCGATACGAAGGGCAGGCTACCCGTGACGTCATTACTCACGGCCCTATTTCACGCGGACACTCTGTGTCAGTGTGTATCATGGTCTCTGTGGACAGGGAACAGTCTCTATTCTGCTCTGTGTCAGTGTGTATCAGGGGTTTTGAGGACAGGTGTCAATCCATATCTGCCAAGTGACCCTATGTAGGGGGAACAGTCCCTATTCTGCTCTGTGTCAGTGTGTATCAGGGGTTTTGAGGACAGGTGTCAATCCATATCTGCCAAGTGACCCTATGTAGGGGGAACAGTCCCTATTCTGCTCTGTGTCAGTGTGTATCAGGGGTTTTGAGGACAGGTGTCAATCCATATCTGCCAAGTGACCCTATGTAGGGGGAACAGTCTCTATTCTGCTCTGTGTCAGTGTGTATCATGGTCTCTGTGGACGGTGAACAGTCTCTATTCTGCTCTGTGTCAGTGTGTATCATGGACTCTGTGGACAGGGAACAGTCCCTATTCTGCTCTGTGTCAGTGTGTATCAGGGGTTTTGAGGACAGGTGTCAATCCATATCTGCCAAGTGACCCTATGTAGGAGGAACAGTCCCTATTCTGCTCTGTGTCAGTGTGTATCAGGGGCTTTGAGGACAGGTGTCAATCCATACCTGCCAAGTGACCCTATGTAGGGGGGACAGTCTCTATTCTGCTCTGTGTCAGTGTTATCATGGTCTCTGTGGACGGTGAACAGTCTCTATTCTGCTCTGTGTCAGTGTGTATCATGGTCTTTGTGGACAGGGAACAGTCTCTATTCTGCTCTGTGTCAGTGTGTATCAGGGGTTTTGAGGACAGGTGTCAATCCATATCTGCCAAGTGACCCTATGTAGGGGGAACAGTCCCTATTCTGCTCTGTGTCATTGTGTATCAGGGGTTTTGAGGACAGGTGTCAATCCATATCTGCCAAGTGACCCTATGTAGGGGGAACAGTCCCTATTCTGCTCTGTGTCAGTGTGTATCAGGGGTTTTGAGGACAGGTGTCAATCCATATCTGCCAAGTGACCCTATGTAGGGGGAACAGTCTCTATTCTGCTCTGTGTCAGTGTGTATCAGGGCTGGGCTTTGAGGACAGGTGTCAATGGTGATTTCTGCCCTTTATGGATTAAAAGCAGACTCTGCATCAACTGTGCAATTTTCCATGGGAGTTTTGCCATGGATCCCCCTCTGGCATGCCACAGTCCAGGTGTTAGTCCCCTTGAAACAACTTTTCCATCACTATTGTGGCCAGAAAGAGTCCCTGTTGTTTTTAAAATTCGCCTGCCCATTGAAGTCAATGGCGGTTCGCGCGGTTCGCCGGTTCGCGAACATTTGCGGAAGTTCGCGTTCGCCGTTCGCGAACCGAAAATATCGGGTTCGCGACAACACTACAGAGCACATAAGAAATATCAAAAAGGGTTTGGAAACACATAGTGTATCGAATCACTTCAAAATACATCATAATAGTGATCTAAAAAATATGTTTTTTTGCACCATTAAATTAGTGCAAAAAGATTGGAGGGGAGGACATCAGCCTGCCGGACACTCACCGACTACTTCAACACGAACTCTACAGAGGAAATGGTGTGGGAGGCACATAAGTGTGTCATTCGAGGACATTTCATAGCCCTTGGCTCACAGCGTCGGAAAAACAGGAACAGGGACATCTCTGATCTTACCAAAAAGATAGCCAGCCTAGAGGACTCACACAAACATTCCGCAGACGACAATGTATACCTACAACTCACAGAAGCCCGCAGGGCACTGGCGGATCTCCTGTCTCAGGGCCTGCTACACACCCTGCGGAAATCTGCGAGATTTTTCTATGAGCACTCCAACAAGAGCGGCAGACTTTTAGCAAAAATGCTCCGGGAGAAGAGGAGATCCCAATACATACACAAAATCCACACTCAACGGGGGCAATCCACAAGGATGCCGGGGGGAATTATGGAAGCCTTCAGGGAGTACTACAAGGACCTTTACCACCAGTCCCAGGCTCAAACAGGGGACGCTGCAAGACTACACCACCGGAGGGTCACAGACTACCTATCGCAAACCGTCACACGTAAACTCACGCCGGACCTCGCAGAGGAGTTGGATGGACCCCTGACCCTGGAACAACTCACGGCAGCCCTGAAACACTCAAAACCGCATCGAGCGCCGGGCCCAGACGGCCTCCCTCTGACATACCTGCGTACATTCCAGGAGGTTCTTCTGCCCAGGCTTCTGACGAGCCTCAATGCCATACGAGACAGCGGAGCCTTCCCCTCAGACACCTTGGCGGCGACGATCACGGTGATCCCCAAGGAAGGGAAGGACCCCTCACTTTGCTCCAGCTACAGGCCGATCTCACTGCTTATTGCCGACCTGAAGCTGTTCACAAAGGCTCTCTCCTTGAGGATGTCCCGGATTCTGCCGGACCTGATTCACCCGGATCAGGTCGGCTTCATTCCAGGGCGGGAAGCTAGAGATGATACTATCCGCGCACTAAACATTATCCACTATGCGAGATCGAAAGACCGGGACACTGTCCTTCTCTCGACGGACGCCGAAAAGGCGTTCGACCGAGTAGACTGGACATACTTAAATGAAACACTACGACATTTCGGCTTTGGGACGCATATGCGCACCTGGATCTCCGCCCTGTACTCGACTCCGACCGCCAGGATACGTGTGAACGGAGGCCTGTCACAACCGTTCCCCATACGTAACGGCACCCGCCAGGGATGTCCCCTGTCCCCCCTCCTGTTTGCCCTCTCCCTGGAGCCATTCCTGGAGGCGGTCAGACGGGATGGGGGCATAACGGGGGTTTGCATAGGTAAGGTGGAACACAGAGTGGTGGCATATGCCGACGATATGCTGTTCTTCCTGGAACAACCCTTGATCTCCGTTCCTAATCTTCTACAGGCTTTCCGCAGGTTTGGACAGGTGTCCAACCTGAAACTCAACCTGGATAAGTCGGAAGCGATGCCAATAATGCGGAACGAGGAAGACGTCCGCAGACTTAGTGCCCAATTCTCCTTCTCCTGGTGCGCTGTGAAACTGCGCTACTTAGGCACCTAGCTACCGAAAAACCTATCGCAGGTCTACCAACTGAACTTCCTTCCCCTCCTCAAGTGCATAAAACAAGACCTTCAGCGATGGACGACAAGCTATATCACTTGTTTTGGCCGTATTAACGCGGTCAAAATGAATGTGATGCCACGGCTGCTATACCTCTTCGCCACCCTGCCGATATCTATACCATATTCTTTCTTCAAGGAAGCGGACTCGACCATTCGCGGATTTGTATGGAATCACAGAGCCTCACGCATCCGTAGGGCAGTCATGGAACGTCCTAAATTGGCCGGTGGGCTGGGACTACCGTCGGCTCATACATACTACCAAGCCACACATCACACAGAATAGTGGACTGGCATGTCAGTGACAGTCCAAAGCACTGGGTGGCCATGGAACTCCAGCAAACGCAAGGCCAGTTTCCCTCTAGACTGTGGTTGGGACGAGCCTCCTTCACGGAGCTACGCACAGACAACCCCATGATTGATGCGACCCTCAAGACCTGGTGCAAAACCCGCCACACTCAGCAATTAACGACCTCACCGAACCCACTGACCCCCATCACCCACAACCCGGACTTGGCGGGGGGTTTACCCCCAGCGGCTTTCCAGGGCTTCCAGCAACCTGATTGGATTTACGTGGGTCGGTGGTGCTCAGGGAGAACACTCAGACCATTGCCCGACTTATTGGGAGAAACACGACCCACACAGCTAGACGAGTTCCGCTATCATCAGGTGCGGACGTATGTTGCTAGACTGGCGGGTCAGAACCATCTTCACAGACAACTCACAAGCTTCGAGCGGCTATGCACAAACCGAACGCACATAGACCACGGGGTATCACTCCTATACGGGACTCTTCGGGGGACCATAGACAACAGCCCCGTAGGATATAGAGGCAAATGGGAACGGGAAACCGGTATGCAACTCACTGAACAAGAATGGGACAAGATAGTACTACTCACCCATAAATGTTCCATTAGTTCGAAGTTCCAGGAGACCGGCTATAAATTGTTGTCCCATTGGTACCGCACGCCCGATATCCTGAGACACTTCGACGACAACAACACGGGCTCATGCTGGAGATGCAACTCGGCCATGGGGACGACCTTGCACATATGGTGGTCATGTCCCCGAATAGCGCCATACTGGCTGCATATCAACTCGAAAATTAGGGAAATCACTGGAAGCGACCTTCCCCTACTACCTATGACGATGCTCCTACACCACACATCAGTCCCTACACAGAAATATAAACACTCACTGACTATCCATATGCTGAATGCCGCAAAAGCGCTGATTCCCTTGCACTGGAATAGGGCATCGGTACCTACCTTCAGCCAATGGGTTGATAAAGTAGAAACAATTTATGATATGGAAATACTGACTGCTTCCCTGCAGGGACGCTCGGACAAATGCACCCTACAGTGGTACCCGTTGAGGCTTTACATTTCTACGGGAAGAGCATAAGTGCACAGGGGCATGCCGGGCTCGGGGGACTGGGTCCAGTACGAATAGACGTGTGGCCACAACTGTATGCTGTCGGAACATGAGACTAGTGCACGCCCGAGGGGACCTCACACGGGCAGCTGGCCCAAGGCCACACCGACACCTACCCTGCCCTTCCCCACAACCCCCCACCCCTCTACAACCACCCCCTACTGGACACCCCCCCACACCCCGACATTCCAGACGAGGGACGGAACAACCCTGACCGGTTGGGAACCATCCAGGGAGATGGACACGACCACAGCAGGGAACATCAAAGCTACTACCTCCCCCTGTCAGGACTGGCCCTTACATTTGACGTACGGATAGGTTCGAAAAGCCCCACGGGGGAGGGAGGTCAAGACTCGGCCCTGATAGACGTTAGGCTATCTCCCATGGACGCCGGACACGGATAAACCATGAGACAAACTACCCAGAACGAGGTGGAAACTAAACTAATAACTAAAGGGACGGAGACTGGGCAGAACACAGGATATTAATCTCAGGCGCTTGTCCTCACGTACGAACAAGCCACTACCAGAGCTAAACCAAAAGCTACTCTAGGAGAATCCTACCTTAAAACTACGCCACACACACTCACTAAAACATCTGCATGGGAACATACATACTTCTCCGTTTTTCTTTTTTTATTGAGCTCACACACAAAGCCTGACGCATGAGAAAGTGGGTTGAAACCAGGTTTCGGTGGTTACACTTCAATGTACCGTATACTTGCCTGTCAGAGCACGACCTGCGTCCAGATACGAATTTCTAAGTGAACCTTAACGTCATTAGACTTACTCCACGACTGTGTACTGTTTGCCAATCTCATGTTCAATTGTTTGCCATTCTAACCGTTGTACAGAACATGCAATGTACTTACTGTATCTCTTTTGTTACCCCGGAAAATTAAAATAAAAATTGATTGACACAAAAAAAGATTGGAGGGGAGGAGATTTTAATAGAAAAATAGGAGAAGAAGAGATGCAATGTATTTACAATTTTAGGACATTAATCCCACATGGTCTTAATCAGGACTTTGAATTATGCAATTTTTTGTAGTTCTTAAAATATTTTTTATAATGTTTCATGTAGATTTTAATACGAGATTTATTAATTTTAGAATTATTACATAATATGCCTTTTAAATCTGCTCATATTATCCACTCTCCTGGTTATAAGAGAATTTCTAAAAATAATGCTATATTATAAGATTCAATCTTATCTTACAACTAAGTCACAGTACTATATTCACTATAGAATGAAAAGAGCACTGTCACTTTAAGAAATCCTAATGAAATTTGCATTGTCACTTTTTTATATAGACTATGCACTGCCACTTTAAATAGTTTCTTGAATGAAATTTGTATTGTCATATTTTTTTTATTTTTTTTTAGTTTTATATATTATTATTCCCTGTTAACAAATATTTGGTGGTTTAAAATTGATATGAGAAATGTCTCTTCTTGTTTATACATAAGTAAAAATGTGCCAGCTGCACTAACAGAATATAGATGTTTGTGAGTTAACCCACATAGACATTACTAAAGAATAAGGGTGCTGCTCCTTCATGTGAAACGCATATTGCGTTCCACTCACAATTTAAAAACGAAAGCAGGAAGTAAACGTCGACGCCCTACATGACAGGAACAAGGAAGTAAGCGCCGACCGGGAAATGGAACGCAAGGTGCCTTCCATGAACAAAAAGACCCCGAAATCAGCATTTAAAGATGAACATGGACACAGAGACTAGCATACAGCCAACTGAGGAAAGCCACAGAGGCGAAACGCGTTTTGGCTATTATTTTATACTTATCTTTTTAAAGTTATATTCCATTTTTTATGCACCAATAAATTTATATTTTATTTTCAACCAAGCTGAATCCCTTGCAGTCTATGGTGGGAAACCAAGCCATCCTTGGATATCCAGATCATCTAAAGAGGGATTTGGATCACCTCTAAAAGATCCTGAAGCCATTGACACCAGAGCCAGGTTTAAAATTGGTTCTAATTTTGTGAGTGTTTCCTTTTATTGCTCATTTACATTTATTGAAAGCCATCTGCACTATTGTGTATACCTCTCTGTCTCCACAGAACTGTTGTATTGAGAAGAGAGGACTATTATTGCTCCATCCATTGTGTTTGTTTTGTATGTATATTCCAGTGTTGGTATAGGGATTCCACACGGGTGTTTTTGAGCAATTCACTTTTGTCACTATTAGATATACCACCTACATTTGTTTTGTCCTGCCCCCCATTAGCCTAATTTTTAATACTCGTTTGGTCCTTCCTAAGTATTGTTTGCTGCATGGACACTGCAATAAATGTACCACAAAGTCCGTGCGGCAATCAATGCTGGATTTGATCTAGAATTTCTCTCCAATAGTTGTACTCTCAAAATCTGAGGATGTGGTTGTTTTGACTGTTTTGCAAGCTTTACAATGACAGCAACATTTGAACCTTTTAGTTTTTATTATTTGTACTTTTATTAAAAATCTATTTCTCTCCTTTGAAATAACTTGGAGCAAACCTTTTTTTTAAATTTTGCACCTTTTTAAATACTACTGGAGGTTTATTGGGTAGTGATTTTCCTAAAACTGGATCTTGAAGTAAGATCAACCAACATTTATTCAGACTTTTTTCAAAACAATTTTTGATTCATGTTTTATCTTGTAATAAAGAAAACTTAACAAAAATAATTTGTAGTCTTGTGACGAGTATTTATAAAAAATTCCTTTCAATCTCTCCTCTCAATGTTTTTGATTTCTTTTTCGATACTATTTTTCTTATATCCCCTTTGAATCTATTTTTTTTTTATAAAACTTGCCTGTGTTTTGAAATCCTGAAAGTATGAACAATTATGCCTTAGTCTGGTCTGGATTTGACTTTTGGCTATTGCCTTTAACCATGGTTGATGATGACAGCTCTTGTAATGTGCATAGCTGTTTCCATCAGTTTTTTTTTTTACAAAACATTTGGTTTTAATATTTTCCCATTCGACAAAAAGCATCAAATCCAAAAAAGTAATATCTGTTTTTTATTCCATTCTGGAGTAAGTTTCAAATTGAAATCATTCCTATTTGAGTATTGGACAAAATATCCAAAGGAACCAGCTGAACCCATCCAAATATTAATAACATCCTCTATATATCTCCGCCAAAGAACCAAGTTTTCCCTTCAGCCATGCATGGACCAAACAAAAGGTCCTCCCACCATCTCATATGGATGTTGGCATAGCTGGGGGAAAACTTGGTTCCCATGGCGGTCCCCGTGATCTGTAAATAAAAATTGCCATCAAAGAAAAAATAATTGTGTTCCAAAATACATTGTATTACCCTTAAAATAAATTCTTTAAGGGGTGGTTGTATCAATGAATCCTGGTTAATATAAGTATGACCGCCAAAAAACCCAAATTGTGTTGAATGATAGTATAAAGTGAAGTGACATAGAGGGTCGCCCAACTGTAATCCTCTTTCCATTCAATATGTTTGTAGTTTGTAAAACACATTTGGTATCTTTAATATATGATCGAGCCTACTGTGCATACTTTTAGAGGTGGGACTCTATGAACGTCAACAAATTAGCTTTAATTGGATTTATGCTGCTAAGTATTGGGTGCCCTGGAGGGAAAGTTAACTTTTGTGAATTTTAGGTAAAAAGTAAAATATAGGTAGAATCAGAGTGCTGTTAAATAAAAAAAATCGTAATTCTTATTGGAGATTATGTTATGATCTTTTGCTGTCTTTAAAGGGATTTGCAGCTCTTTGTTGAAAAGGACAATAGGATCTTTTTCAAACTATCTATATCTGTCTGTTTTTCCCAGTAGATTATAAGATTCTTTTAAATAATAGTCTTTAGTCATCAGGACGATACCTCCCCTTTATCCACCTCTTTGATGGTAATATCCTCTCTATTAATAAGGTTGTTTAGAAATAGATGTCATTTGTCATTTCATGAATCACCTTTATTATGCACAGGGGAAAAAATTGATTTTGGTTTAAACTCTTTGTGCCGATTTATTTCCGTTTGTTCCTTCTACGTGATGAATCTTTCAATGGGATTCAATGGGGAAGTTTTTTTATAGTTAAAGTTCTTATATATTTTTTAAAGTCTATGAACAATTCAAACGTATCTGCTGTTTTATTTGGGGCAAATTTTAAACCTTTTTCAAGGACCCGTATTTCTAGTGTTGTTAAAAGAGAACCTGAAAATTCCCTTGTTGGTTTCATATATTGTTAACTCCCTTTCCTCTCTTGTGGATTCGATGTATCCTCTTCCATTCGTATTGTCTTCAGAGGGGATTCTGTTTATAGGGGCAGAAAGTGATTGGGGTGTTCCCATTTCCCCCCTCTGGGTGGGAAATAGTTGGTTATATTTCTTACTTTCTTTTTTTTTTTTTACTTGGGTCTCAAAAATCCTCCCTTGTTTCTCTGGTATTCCCGCCCTCATTACCTTGGTTACTTTCAATGGACACTACTTGGAGAAGGGTTATTTACTCTCCCTCATTAGTAGGTTAATTTCTATTTATTTCTGCCCTCTCCCAGTAGCTATTTCTTTTGTGGATGATATTACTTTCCCTTCTCGTTCTAAAAAGTCATTTGGGTGGATGTTTTATCTGTCCTTCTGAATTGTTTTGTATGAGTTGGGGTGGACAAGAGTTTTTTTATTTATTTTTTGAGATCTTTTAAAATTATTTTTCCTTATAATTTTATTAGAAGTTGCACAAAGATTAACATTTTTGTCCTCCTTATCTCTTTTATATTTTTTGCTCTTTGTTGCGGCTATTGTTTCATCTAAATTATTTAGCCTTTTACACATTTCTTCCTCCTTTTTTTTAAACTCCCCAGTCTCATTTGCAAAGGTGTTATTCTCCTTCAAACCCTTGATATAATTTTCTATTTGTTCTTTCACCTCTTTTGAAATTTGTATAATTTGTATAATTAATTGAAACAAGCAATTAGCCAAAATTTCAACCCACTTTTTTAGGAACAATTCATTATCAAAACCAAAAGCCGGAACATTATCTATCCTAAGTCCTCTGGGGATCACACCTTCTTTTGCATAGTTCTCTAAGAAGGCACCACCACTTTTTTTCCACCACTTTTTGGTCTCGTTGTTTAATAATTACATTTTTAGCCTAAAATATTTGTCTAGGCCTTTAATTGGTTGAGATTGTCCCAATCATCAAACAGAGACAACTTTCTCATGTCATTCCTCATGATTTTATGATCCAAAGCGTGGGAAGCTGGGTGGATTTAAACACGAGTAGACGAGTTTCGGCATGCCTAGGGCAGCACAAATCCAAAATACACCACTGGAAGTACGTCAAAACAAAAGTTAATAAACAAACATAAAACATATATAAAATAAAAAAGGAGTAAAATAAGTCCAACGTGTTTCTTCCACCTAAGTGGATTTCTTCAGTGACACAATGAAATAAAAAAGTGCAATATTGCCAGAGAAAAAAAATCAGAATATAACAAACCTTACCCTCCCCGTCCTTATATAGGGCTAATCCCTAAAGTCCATTGGTGGCCCAGTGGGCGTTTTCCATAATCTTCACTTCATTGGATTAAACTCCCCCGCTTTAGGTGTCTTCCTAGGCTCCCCCTTCCAACTTTAGCTGTTCATGATATGTAATTTGATTCCTCTTTCGGAACGCCTGTATGCTTTCCAGCATATGCT
Organism: Pelobates fuscus; assembly: GCF_036172605.1. Classification (NCBI taxonomy): domain Eukaryota; kingdom Metazoa; phylum Chordata; class Amphibia; order Anura; family Pelobatidae; genus Pelobates; species Pelobates fuscus. The sequence goes on along the minus strand of NC_086318.1, from coordinate 220,039,245 downwards.
TTCCAGACCAATTGCATTATAATTCTGTTCAGTCCAAGTACGTCCAGAACACAATGTAAACATTTCAGTTCTGTTCTCCCACTATCCTTTTTTTTAATGGCAGAAAAGGGCAACATTTCAAATGATGATGATTGACAGGAAACAAAGATAGAGGCGCTTAGTTGCAGGATAAAGGCAGATACAGCCATGTGGGTTTTCACATTTTATTTTTTTCAGATCTCACAACATATCTCCTACCAATTATAAGAGATATGTAGATATAATACTAAAAATCAATGGAAATTATAGTTCCTCTATAGTTTGATGATCACATTCATAATGTAAATCTGTATTTTGCAATATCTACTCCTAGATATGTAGGGTGAAAAAAATAACAACATTTTGTTCAAATTCCTAAATCCTCCAACATGTATTGATAATCAGAAGAACGTACACCTTTGCGATTATTTGGGTACCTTAACCCCTTAAGGATGGCGGGCTTTTTATGCCGTCCTTGAAGGGGTGGCTATAAACGCCAGTGGTCGGCATAGAATGTCCCCACCGTCCTATTCACTTACCCGATCACCTCCATTCCCCACCAGCAATTGGTGTTCCTCCCGGTCTGGGGGGACTGTCTGACAGCCCAGACAGTCCCCACCCTTGGCAAATTAGGCTCCCGCTGGCCATGTGATCACTCAGAGAGCTGGCCTAAACTGACAGGCAATCTCCCTGATTCAGAAAAATAAAATAAAAAGTTAAATCAAAATATAATTTTATATATATATATATATATATATATATATATATATATAATATATATATATATATATATATATATATATATACTGCTCAAAAACATAAAGGGAACAAAAAAATAACGCATCCTAGATCTGAATGAATTAAATATTCTTCTGAAATACTTTGTTCTTTACATAGTTAAATGTGCTGACAACAAAATCACACACAAATAAAGAAAATGGAAATCAAAACCAATGGAGGTCTGGATTTGGATTCACACTCAAAATTAAAGTGGAAAAACACACTACAGGCTGATCCAACTTTTATGTAATGTCCTTAAAACAAGTCATAATGAGGCTCAGTAGTGTGTGTGGCCTCCACGTGCCTGTATGATCTCCCTACAATGCCTGTGCATGCTCCTGAGGGATTTCCTCCCAGACCTGGACTAAAGCATCTGCCAACTCCTGGACAGTCTGTGGTGCAAAATGACGTTGGTGGATGGAGTGAGACATGATGTCCAGATGTGCTCAATTGGATTCAGGTCTGGGGAACAGCGGGCCAGTCCATAGGATCAATGTATTCGTCTTGCAGGAACTGCTGACACACTCCAGCCACAAGAGGTCTAGCATTGTCTTGCATTAGGAGGAACCCAGGGCCAACCGCACCAGCATATAGTCTCACAAGGGGACTGAGGATCTCATCTCGGTACCTGATTGCAGTCAGGCTACCACTGGGGAGCACATGGAGGGCTGTGCGGCCCCCAAAGAAATGCCACCCCACACCATTACTGACCCACTGCCAAACCGGTCATGCTGGAGGATGTTGCAGGCAGCAGAACATTCTCTAGAGCATCTCCAGACTCTGTCACGTCTGCCACATATGCTCAGTGTGAACCTGCTATCATCTGTGAAGAACACAGGGCGCCAGTGGCGAATTTGCCAATCTTGGTGTTCTCTGGCAAATGCCAAATGTCCTGCATGGTGTTGGGCTGTAAGCACAACCCCCACCTGTGGACGTCGGGCCCTCATACCACCCTCATGGAGTCTGTTTCTGACCGTTTGAGCAGACACATGCACATTTGTGGCCTGCTGGAGGTCATTTTGCAGGACTCTGGCAGTGCTCCTCCTGTTCCTCCTTGCACAAAGGCGAAGGTAGCGGTCCTGCTGCTGGGTTGTTGCCCTCCTACGGCCTCCTCCATGTCTCCTGATGTACTGGCCTGTCTCCTGGTAGCGCCTCCATGCTCTGGACACTACGCTGACCGACACCGCAAACCTTCTTGCCACAGCTCGCATTGATGTGCGATCCTGGATGAGCTGCACTACCTGAGCAACTTGTGTGGGTTGTAGACTCCGTCTCATACTACCACTAGAGTGAAAGCACCGCCAGCATTCAAAAGTGACCAAAACATCAGCCAGGAAGCATAGGAACTGAGAAGTGGTCTGTGGTCACCACCTGCAGAACCACTCCTTTATTGGGGGTGTCTTGCTAATTGCCTATAATTTCCACCTGTTGCCTATCCCATTTGCACAACAGCATGTAAAATTGATTGTCACTCAGTGTTGCTTCCTAAGTGGACAGTTTGATTTCACAGAAGTGTGATTGACTTGGAGTTACATTGTGTTGTTTAAGTGTTCCCTTTATTTTTTTGAGCAGTGTATATATACACATATATTATATCTATATAATAGATATGTATATATCTTATATGTATAAAGTCATACTAAGTGTATTTTTATATTAAATAAATACATCTATTAATAAAAAAATACGCTTACAGTTAAATTACACACTAATATATAATTTTATATATATATATATATATATATATATATATATATACTGTCTATATATCATTATAAAATCTAAATAATAAGTAAATGATAAATAAAAAGAAAATGTAAATAATAAAAAAACAAAAAAAAGTTATTGTGACACTGATAATCGTTGCGGCGGCATTCCCTCACGCTAAGGGGAATGCCGCCGAATACTTACCTTTCCAGCAGACCAGGGCACTCCTCGGTCTGGCGGCAATGGTAGTGCCGCCAATCACTCACCTGAACTTGGTGGTGGCTCCTCCTCCTCTCACAGTGGCAGGGTCTGTAAATATTAGACGTCGGCCGCTGCAACTTTGAATGTTTTACGTTTTTTTTTGTTTAACCCTTAAAGGGCCAGATCATTAATTATCATGTAGGTGTATCACACACCCATGATCACATGCTTCCCTGCAGCCAATCAGGAAGCACCTTAGACTATATAAGCCTGTTTTGTCCATTTCTCTGTGCCCTGTCGTGGTTTCCATTGTGGTTATCCGAGAGCGCGTTCCTTGTATTGATTCTTGTGTATTTAACCTTGGCTTCCCTTTTGACTATACAATCTCTGTATTCCTTGACCTTTGGCTTGGCTCCTGACTATTCTGATATCTCCTTTTCTTGACCCGTGGCTTGTTCATCGTTTACGCTGTTTTTTCTTCTTGTCTTTACCCTGTCTTGTGGTTTTTTGCTTTTATACGTTAAATCCCGCCATTTTAAGGCCCGTTAATACATCTTAGGTATTTTCTTATTATCTACCTAAGTTCTGCATGTTGGGCATTTACAGTAATCCTGACAGTTACCGTATATGCTCGAGTATAAGCCGAGTTTTTCAGCACATTATTTGTGCTGAAAAACCCCAACTCGGCTTATACTCGAGTCAGAGTATGTATTATGGCAATTTGCATTGCCATAATACAGACTGGGGGGAGAGGGGTGCTGGCAGAGCTGTACTTACCTTTCCTGCAGCTCCTGTCAGCTCTCTCCTCCTCCGCGCCGTCCGTTCAGCACCTTGGTCAGCTCCCAGTGTAAGTCTCGCGAGAGCCGCGGCTCTCGCGAGACTTACACTGGGAGCTGACAGAGGGAGCTGCACAGACCGCGCGGAGGAGGAGGGAGCTGACAGGAGCTGCAGGAAAGGTAAGTACAGCTCTGCCAGCCCCCCTCTTCCCCCCACTGAACTACCAATGACACTGGACCACCAGGGAAGGAGCCCCCCTCCCTGCTATGTATCAAGCAGGGAGGGGGGACGAAAAAAAAATAGAATAAAAAAAAAATTATTAATAATTAAATAATAAATAATAATGCAAAAAAAATAATAATAATTAATAATATATTAAATGCCCACCCCCACCAACACATACACAAACACACACTGCATCACACACACTCACACTTCATTCATACACACACTGCACTCACACACACTGCACTCACACACACTGCACTCACACTTCATTCATATACACACACACTGCACTCACACACACTGCACTCACACACACTGCACTCACACACACTGCACTCATACACACACTGCACTCATACACACTGCACTCATACGCACTGCACTCATACACACACACACACACACTGCATTCATTATATACACACACTGGAAATAAATATTCAATTAATATATACGCACACACACTGCACTAATACACACACACACTGCACTCATACACGCACTGCACTCATACACTGCACTCATACACGCACTGCACTTATACACACACTGCACTCATACACACACTGCATTCATACACACACTGCACTCATACACACTGCACTCATACACACTGCACTCATACACACACACACACACTGCATTCATTATATACACACACTGGAAATAAATATTCAATTAATATATACACACACACACACTGCACTCATACACGCACTGCACTCATACACGCACTGCACTCATACGCACACTCTGCATTCATTATATACACACACTGTAAATAAATATTCAATTAATATAATTTTTTTAGGATCTAATTTTATTTAGAAATTTACCAGTAGCTGCTGCATTTCCCACCCTAGTCTTATACTCGAGTCAATAAGTTTTCCCAGTTTTTTGGGGTAAAATTAGGGGCCTCGGCTTATATTCGAGTCGGCTTATACTCGAGTATATACGGTATATATATATATATATATATATATAATTTTATATGTAATTTTTACACACACATATATATATACACCATGTTCCAAATTAATGTGCAAATTCTATTTAAGTGTCACAAAGATAAAATATTTTATTTTTCAGTTTAACTCATGGGTAGCATTGTGTCTCAGGGCTCTTTTGATCACAGAGAACAATCTCGGACACCTGTGATAATTAGATTGCCAGGTGAGCCCAGTTTACGGAAAAACTACTAAAGGAGGGTGTTCCACATTATTAAGCAGAGCACCATTTTCATGCAATATGGGGAAGAAAAAGGATCTCTCTGCTGCCGAAAAGAGTGAAATAGTTCAATGCCTTGGATTAGATATTTCACGAAAACTTAAGCGTGATCATTGCACTATTAAGAGATTTGTGGTTGATTTAGAGCACAGGCGGGTTAATGCAGATAAATGCACACTGAGGAAGATTTCTGCCAGATCCATGCATCAGATCAAGAGAGCAGCTGCTAAAATACCATTACATAGCAGCAAACAGATATTTGAAGCTGCTGGTGCATCTGGAGTCCCACGGACATCAAGGTGTAGAGTCCTCCAGAGTCTTGCAACTGTGCATAAACCTTCTATTCGGCCACCACTGACCAATTCTCACAAGCAGAAATGGCTACATTGGGCAGAAAAATACATGAAGACTACTTTTCAAACAGTCCTGTTCACTGATGACTGCCGTGCAACCCTGGATGGTCCAGATGGATGGAGTAGTGGATGGTTGGTGGACGGCCACCCTGTTCCAACAAGGCCAAAACGTCAGCAAGACGGTAGTGGAGTCATGTTTTGGGCCAGAATCATGAGAAGAGAGCTGGTCGGCCCCTTTAGGGTCCCCGAAGGTGTAAAGATGACCTCTGCAAAGTATGTGGAGTTTCTGACTGACCACTTTCTTCCCTGGTACAGAAGGAAGAACGATGCTTTCCGTAATAAAATCATCTTCATGCATGACAATGCACCATCTCATGCTGCAAAGAATACCTCTGCATCAATGGCTGCTATGGGGATAAAAGGAGAGAAAGTCATGGTGTGGCCTCCATCCTCCCCTGACCTCAATCCTATTGAGAACCTTTGAAACATCATCAAGCAAATGATCTATGAGGGTGGGAGGCAGTTTACATCCAAACAGCAGCTCTGGGAGGCTATTCTGACATCTTGCAAACAAATTCAAGCAGAAACTGTCCAAAAACTCACAAGTTCAATGGATGCAAGACTTGTGAAGCTGCTCTCAAATAAGGGATCCTATGTTAAAATGCAACGTGACCTGTTAAAATGTTTAAAAAGTTCAAATGTTGTTATAAGTTTGATTGAAATAGCTTTTGATTTCAGTAGATTTTCAGTTCTTTACAACCTATAAAGTGTTTTGAAACTTACTGTGCGTAATAATTTGGAACAGAGCATTGTCTTTTATGTTTTAAAAAAAATACTGTTATCATTAGGAGGTTTGTTCAATAAAATTTGAATTGTACTTTTAATAGTTGATAACATGAGAATTATGCTAACTGTTATTTACATGAATTATTTAGCTAAATGAGAAAAATATCATCTGCATAACAATTTGGAACAGGATGTGTATATATATATGTATATGGAACATGGGGGGGTGGTTGCACTCACCTGAACATGCTTAAATGGGGTGCTGCTGGGGGCCATATTATACAATAAACAATACACAAGATCCAGCGCACTCTCCTATCTACTAAACAGCAACTTCAATGTTGACAGATTTTATTAAAAACTAATTGAAGTTGCTGTTTAGTAGATAGGAGAGTGCGCTGGATCTTGTGTATTGTTTATTATATATATATATATATATATATATATATTTTAAATGTATTTTTATTCTAACTGTTTTTTGATTATATATATATATATATATATATATATATATATATATATATATATATATATATATATATATATATATATATATATATATATACTTTTTCCTTTGTTTCCCTGCACACACACTTTCAGATATTTAGCAAAATGCTGGGTGCATTACAGCCATAGCCCAAAATCATAAAACATACTGAAAAAAAGGCTTGCACTCACGGTCTGTTTCTTTTATAAAAGCCACAAGAGATGGCTGAAACGTTGATGACTAAGATTATGTTTTAACAAGCTTTGGAATAAAGAAGAAAACTTTGATAAAAGAAACAGACCGTGAGTGCAAACCTTTTTTTCAGTATGTTTTATATATATATATATATATATATATATATATATTTATATCAAAATACACTTAGAAGGAAATTATATATATCTACATATCTATGTAAATATAAGTAAATAAAAATAATATGAAATGTATGTATATATGTGTGTGTGTATATATATATATATATATATATATATATATATATATATATATATATATATAAAACAAAAATAGTAATGCACTCCACCTTCCTTGATGTACTTGACCGGTGCTTATCAGCAAACAGATACAGCCAAAAGTACAAGATAGCACTCCAGGGACTTCCAAGTCGAATGAATAAAACTTAGCTTTTATTAGCTCAAAATAAAAATCAATGTTTCAGTCTGTATCACAGACTTTCATCAGACTGAAACGTTGATTTTTATTTTGAGCTTTATTTTGAGAAAGGTCTTTTTCAAGCTTGAAAAAGACCTTTCCGGTCGAAACGTTGCGTTGCATTCTGTCATAATAAATCTGCCTGCGGCTTGAAGTTGGAGTGCCTGTGAGTTTTTTCTTCTTGGATTATTGTACTGGGATTGCTGGTCCTGCTCTGGAGCACCCTTGGCCGTTGGGACTGAGTGCGGTTCTCATCACTTACTCTGCTCAAAGTTAACCACAGGGCCATAGTCACAGGGCAGGAGGCTGGCAAACAGGCCCCTCCAAAAACCAGTGGCAAGGTCATTTTTGCCACAACCCCCATGATGGCATACCATTTGGTATTGCAAATGGGTTATGTTCAGTCTTTTTTAGTAGCTACTTAGTCACAAACACTGGCCTAAAAAAAGACTAGACATACCCCATATTAAATTCCCTGGGTTGTCAACTTTTGCAAATGGTATGCCATCATGTGGGTAATTCTCATTCCTGGGCTACGATAAAGTCTCAAAGGCAACATAACCAGTCTGGCAAATTTCAATGTGTATAAACTGAAAAATAAAAAATGCTATATTTGACCTTGTAACTTTCCAAAACACCATAAAACCTGCCGATGAGGGATAGTGTTGTACTCATGAGTCTTTGCTGAATACAAATATGTGCATTTTATTGCAGTAAAAGCTAACCGTATTATGACATTCACAGTTAAACTGCCACGCTGAACCAAAATTTTCAAAAATCTTAATTCCTCATACTTTTTTAGATTTTATTCATAATGCATTATGTTTCATATATAAAAAGTTCATGTCTTATGAAAGCCCTGTTTCACCTGAACAAAATGATATATAATAAGTGTCGGTGCACTTGATATGAAAAAGGTTAATTACGGTTGAACAGACATATAGCACAAATAATTTTGTTGTTTACATTTTGTTTTGATTACAACGTGTACAACTGGCTCAGTCCTTAACCCCTTAAGGACCAAACTTCTGAAATAAAAGGGAATCATGACATGTCACACATGTCATGTGTCCTTAAGGGGTTAAGAGGTTAATTTACCTTCCACTAATAGCTCCACACATTAAGATGATCTAAACATTGCAACCTCACCAATTTTAATAAGCTGATAAAATAAATTTGCTTTATCTTGGCCTATTTTGATCATATTAGAACAAACATTGTACCCACTACTGTTTCCATAGCCAAAGGAAAGCAAGACTTATTAATGAGCACTTGAAAGCATGCCATTTATATGTTATACATTTATGAACACTTCAGGCTGATAATTACAAAGTCAGCAAGATGATTAAATTATATGGTAATTATTTGATTCCATGGAACTATTAAATGAATGACTGCCTCAGCCATAAAGCTCTACTGCCAAAACTGTGTAAGACAGCCAATGATGCAGAGTTAATCCTTTAAAGAATGAATGTCATATCTTGCTGTTATCACAATCAGTTCCTTAAGTTCTTACAGTAGCATGTAATGTTGTTATATATAGTTTTATTAGCACAGCAGCATGTAGACATCAGAGCATGGCATACATGTGAACTAAGTTTTTAACGATCCTTAGTAAGTGATTTGCTTTAACAGGAACAAACTGGTTTAATAACACAATAAATAACTTTGTTAAAGGACCATGTCACACCCCAAAGTCACTTCAGCTTGCTGAAGTGCTTTATGGATGAGGAGTATTCTCATTTAACCCCAGTTTATAAAACAGTCAGGGAGGATTCCTTCCTACTTCCGTTAGCTCCACTGAGCTAACGGAAGTGGCGGGCATGCTCTACTTGAGTCAGTGTGCCTGCCTCCCCCACCTTCCTTCACAGACCTCAGACCAGCTCGACAGCTTCATCCCTGCTCATGCGACCGGGTGCGTGCATAAACAGCCGCGTGTGCACAGGTCCGGTACAGCAAAATGGCTGCATAGCCAGAGAGAGAGTGGAAGTGAAGGAGGGAGATAAGACAACATACTTCTTCTCCAACACCATAGAGATTATAGAGGACAGACAATCAAATGTTACCAATAACATCAAGTCCTCCAACATATTCAGGTTAGGTACTAGCAGTTATTACTAACATTCCCGTTCTTGATGGTGTCTAATTCAAGCCTACTAAATTTAGCTTCACGCATAGTTTCTCAAAAATGTCTCTTGGCAAGGATTTTGTCAAAATGTCAGCTGCCATTTTTGATGTAGGCCAGTACTGTATCTCAATACATCCAGTCTGGAACAAGTCTCTTATTGCATGTCATCTAATGTCAATGTGTTTGGTGTATGTATTTACATTCTCTGCACCTTCTTTATACAGCTCTAGGTGTCTACCATCAGTTAGATGGGCTTTAGCTCTGACATTTCCAAATCTTGTAGGATAAGAATTTTTTCTTCCCTGCATGCATCGGCTGCAGAGATATACTCTGTTTATGTGGAAGAATGTGCCACTAATCCTTGCTTACAAGTAGTCCAGCTGATAGGACTATTTCCATGTAAGAACACGTGGCCACTTACAAATTTACAATCTGATTTGCCTCTGTATTTGTATATCCTACAAATATGGGATCTGACAGCTGATAAATAGAAGGCGTATGCCTGAAGTTGTGGGAGGGATTTTATGGCTATTTAAACCCAGCAAATCCCCTTACTCACCTGTCTGCGACGATTTCGGAAATTCCTCTTCCGGGTGTCGCAGACCTCTGACGTCATTTCCGCCTCGACACGAGTACGCGTTCGTCAGCGTTCAGCAAGTTTCCAATCGTGAGTACTTTTCAAACGCAGTTCGGATTTCGCATTTACTTTCACGCTTCGGAAAATAATTATTTAGAAGAGTTCCTCTTCCAAACTGCCCGGCACCCTATTATAAATCGACTTCTTAACAATCTAACGCCCTTTATCCCACTTTTTGACATCCTCGGCAGTCTATCTCTTAGTGTTTCTGAAACACATATTTTTTATGTATTAACTCGTATTTATTGCGTGCCAGCACATCCTACAGTACTGTGCAGGTTGAAGGTGTTCTTTCACTATACAATTATATTTGCATAATTGTGTTACTGTACTGTACTGTACAGAGTACACCGTCGTGAATTGGAATGTTATCGTGCACTCATACCACACCTTTACCACACTGTGATTTTTAATACTGCACACAACTCAACTGTCTTGGATTTTGTAAGACATATATATGGGGACAGGGCACAAATAGGATGATAATCCCGTACACAAGTATTATATATCCATCATACACAGAGTGATAGAATGATATGTATTATATATCCATCATACACAGAGTGATAGAATGATATGTATTATATATCCATCAATACAGGATAAATGATAGCCCTCTGAGGGCACTTATTCCAATCACATGGAGAACGTCCCTGAAATTAAGGGCCTTATTCACTAAATAATGACCAAAATAACCACGTTACAAAAGTGCAGCATTTGATTTTGTGTTTGCGTATGGATGTAAATCAGCTGTCAGTTCGCACTAATTTACCATTTTACTAACCCCTTAGTGTTTGTGCAGCATGTAATGAATTCTGGGAGAGGAAAAGGGGACATCATTAAAATATTCATTTGAAGCCAATTGTCTCAGCTGTGAAATTACAACTTCAAATGTATCGCAGAACCTCCGTGAGTCCTTTTAATTGGAATTTACCAAACATTAAAAACAATATAAAAACAGAGCTAGAGTCTGTTTTCAGCAATATTTCGCTTTTCCATCCATTGACGTATTAACGACATGGAGTACAGTCCCTCCTATTCAGCTTAGTCCTAACAGTTTTTATACTGCCATCCTTGGTTTGAGCAAAACCCTTCTAAAATGCCGCCAGCATGGGAGAGGTATTACCCCGTCAGGGCCCCACACACAACCCCGACTGTCTTAGAGCGGAACTAAACTAACACAGGTCTACCGCGACCAACTCCTATGCACTACGACCACGCACACATGTACGGCACTGAATCACATCATCCAGCCTCAGCATTCACGATGGCACTGAACCCCTACCCCATGGCAATCAACTGAACCACTAGTCCTCACCTTCATTTAATTAAACCATGCTATATTTAAATCGTTGTTTGCATTTTATAACATAAATTGTCCTATCAACCTTTATGCCATACCGAATTTTATATTCCTGGAATGGTCAGTCTTACACTGGCATTGTATGTTACCACATTCTTCGCATGAAAAAAAAAAAAAAAAAAAAAAAATGAATACATTTTGCTAATTTAATAATTGTCATTATATTAATATTATATCCCTGATGTTCACGTACGCACACATACGCAGATATAAACACTGATGTACTGATATACAGTGACGCGTATTGACGGTTACGGTAATTTGCCAGCTCGCTTGGTTATGGCTGAATTTTTGGATAATTGGCTATTCTGACTTTCTTTAACCTGCTCATCGTTGTGAGGGTCTTTTGAAGCGATGTATGTACACAGCAAACGAAGCATTGTCTGTTCCAGCCCTAATTCACCCTCAGTCAGCGCGGCAATTTGCGTTACGTGTAAAACCCGGCGTACTCCTACGCAGACAAGCACTTGCGTTATTGGACAAATGCGTCTACTTTCATATTGCAGTTCTGGGGAACGAGCCTCGGCTACGGCAGTACGCGTTTAACAATACTACGAACAAGATCTGCATATATATACATATAAATAAACGAATGATATACACGTCTATTCGTATTGCATTTCGAATCGTGGCCACGGTCAGGCACCACGGGCCCCGAGGGCCATTCATACGTTCATACACGCATCCTAGTTCACACGTCCCGACCATCCGGACCCCACATGCTCACTGGGCACTCCGGTTTCGGTCAAACCATACGATCCTAACTCTTTGCTACCCACGTTTCGTTCTGTAGTATGTCCTCTCTGACTAACTACCCTTCCATCTTAGTTAGCAACTGCTGGCTGTTAGGTTCCTAGGTGTCCACTAGTTGTTATTCTCCCCGGCTTCTTCGCCATAGGTTAGTGGTCCCGCGAGGCCAACTCCCATCCTCATACTCGGAGGTACTACGCCCCTCGGGCCAAATCATAGCTAGTCGCCTCGCATTGTGGCATAGAGAGGGCCTCATCCGTCACTCCCATTCTATCTTATGTTTAACTGTCACCGAGAGGCCGACACCCCGCCACCTCATTCAGTGGCCTCGCTACCCCCTCACGCCAACGCATAGATAGAGCCTCTCAAGCCGCTTGGCAACTAGCAGGGCCTCACCTGTCACCAACCTAGTGTAATTGTTTCGCCGCTTTGCGGCACTAGCTAGTCAGCCAGCACACACGCACTCACACTCGCGCTCCTAGTCAGCTGGGGGGGGGGGCGGCACACCCCAGACCCGTCGAGCATAATCACTATGTTTTAGATCCCATAACCGCTCTGGGTATCCTAGCGCTTTATTTCCCGCCTTAGTTTCGATCGTGCGTTACTTACTCCTACATTGATGCAAAACAGTATTTCAGAACTATCGTACTCGGCTACTCCGGTGCTTTCAATACGTTATCTCTTACGGGCTATGGCTCTGCTAGATGCTCAGTGCTAGCAGTTCAAGGATTCCTGTATATTTATATATATATATATATATATATATACATATGTTACCCCAACCTGTCGTTCACTGGCGATCCTTAGGTTCCACGTACACTACGTGCCCAGACCAAGCTAGTAGACTCCAAGACCGGCGGTTCCTCCATCAACTTGTTTCAGGCATTTCTTACTTATATTCGGTCGGATTGGTATGTTGGGCCTCACGTTGCCCTCCACATTGCACGTTGTACAGGTTTGGCCTCGTATTGGACCATCGTCGGGTCCTCCAGGCGCTGTCGTGACGTACAGTGACTGCTGCCGGACTCATGTATTACGAATATACTATTCGTTACTTCTCAACATTTCGGGGGCTCTTTGGTACATTGAGTTCTAAATTACCGTTTATCGACTCATACTATCACTCAATTTCACGTCGGCGTCACTTATACAAGCAATGCAGGATAAGCTTTAGCGATCCGATTGGACCGGGTGAACAGATTTCCCACTTGTTTCATATCGAACATCGAGGCATCACTCCGCCTCCATTTTGGCCAAACAAATACCATTCGAATCCTTAATCTACTAATTAGGGACTTGTCGGCACGCCTGACATTCACAGGGTCCTCCATGCGCAGTCAATTTCATTCGTCACGCATTTGTCGTTGTTCACGCTTCTCTTTATGTAAGCTTAAGTAGTCCATCGGGAGTTACTTTCGGTCATGCTGGATGTTTTAATTTAAGGCGTATCACCTTATGCATCCTGTAGTACAATCTTTTACGATCTCATGCCTACCAAGTAACTGCTATAGGGTACTTGCTATACGAACACATATCGTCTTCAAGTTATGTCAAAGCTCCTTTTCAGGTTCCTCTCTCGTGCAAACTTTTCCCTACGGTGGGTCACGGCTTTGCATTCTATTCTTCGATTCACATCACGGCAGTTTCATCAGGCGCCTGTTACAGTCCTTTTCGCTATGGTTAATGCAGGTAATCGCACGTGTACGGTCAGGTTAACGCTTTTCCACAAGAGGTTAATACCCTGCCGCGCATAGTTGGCACAAGTCCACATGGCCCAAATCGTAGGTAGGGCTTCTCTCAAACACAGGGCTACTGGCACGGCCTCAACTCTTACGGGATAGTCCTTATCTTCACCTATTGGTACCCATTAGCTCGCAGCTCTACTACACGAGAAAGCCCAATGAGCTTCTGAGTTTTGCATAATTTAAACTTATTACGTTTCCTTCCTCCTCACAGCATGCTACAAGAACTAGCTCCAGGTATCGTATTATCTTTAATAAACGCTAACCCTGATGTCTCAAGTCCCCTGCAGTATCCTCCGCTTTAGCCACTTCCGAAGTCCTGAAGTCGGACCTTGCTTAAACGTAACGGTTGAGATAAAAGAACACGCTGTCCAGATTTCCTCTGCAGGTCAAAAAGGTATCAATCATGCCTGAAGTTAGAGTTTATGCAGGTAAGATTTGTCTACTAATACTAAGCAAACGTACTCTTCGGCTTACGACAGGTGTAAGTATTGTATGTGGTTCAAGATACTAAATGCATTCCGATTATAATGGTTACTCGTACAATTTTTGCCACATCTCTCAAACAGTTCGTGCTATACATTCGCTCCTTGTTTGTTAGTCTTGGCCTCAATCCGAATTCCTTCTAGGGACATTCATTCCGTGTTAGGGCCGCCACAGCAGCCTCAAATCGTCCAGTTCCAACTCATCTTGTAGAGAAGATGGGTCGCTGGAAGTCCTCGGCATACAACCGGTACATTCCAAATCCAGAAAGAAATCAGGCTCGCTTTCTACAATATGTCTAAATGATTTGATATGTTTAATAAATGTCACACACTTTTTGGCCCTCTTTTGCAGGCCTAACCTCACGTCGGTTTCGGCACACCTTAACCGACTCTCACATATTAAAATTACACACAGTTTAATGTGCGCCCCTTCCATAATCCCGTACACAAATAGAAGGCGTATGCCTGAAGTTGTGGGAGGGATTTTATGGCTATTTAAACCCAGCAAATCCCCTTACTCACCTGTCTGCGACGATTTCGGAAATTCCCTCCCACCACACCCTCTTCATATATCATTATACCTGAGTGGGCCCTCTTTTGCAGGCCTAACCTCACGTCGGTTTCGGCACACCTCAACCGACTCTCACATATTAAAATTACACACAGTTTAATGTGCGCCCCTTCCATAATCCCGTACACAATTATAGTTTAAGATGACCAAATCCTCTGAGATGCCTTGCTACTCTATTGTACAGTGTCCATTTTAGGACATGATCCGATATCATAGTCACATAGAAGACATACTATACATATTCATCTGACTCTGACTTTTCTGATCTCCTAAAAGGCCTTTAAGTCTGACTATGATTTTGATATATGACAGTCAGAGTCACTTGGATTTTCTGATTTCCTAAAATGTTGTGTGAGTCTGAGACAGGCAATGGCAGCAAGTCCATTGGTTTCACCTATTTATTGCTCCCCGCACCATAAAACAAAGAAGCTGTAACACTCGAACTAGCTTTATCAGAAGAAGCTGCATTACTAGTGGAAATTGTAATAGAAATTATTGCAGCATCAAAAGACTGAGAAACAGTGCTAGTGGTAGTGGTGACAATGTGACAATGGTGACAATGGTGACAATGGTGATGGTGGACGTAGTGGTGGAGGAGATGTTAGAAATCATTATGGGCAGGGCCAGTACTACCGCTGGGCAAACTATACAGCTGCCTAGGGTGCACTGGACTGGGGAGAAATGTCTGAGTGACTGGCTGGAGGGGAGCACACTGCTCCCCTTCCTGATGGTCACTGCATGTAGTGTTCCTGAGTGGCCAGGGTCTGTGTTAGATAATCTTCTTTATCCTCTACTTGATCTGAAAGGAAGCAGCTAACAAAGAGCATTTAGGGGGGTTCCTGGAAGACTGGGTAGAAGAACAGAAGATCTTCTACCGCGGTCCACTTGACCAAGCTACATGAAGGTAAACAAGCAGGAGGAAGTGACCACAAAGAGACAGGGGGAGACAGATGGACAAAGAGACACACAGAAGACTTGGGAAATGTAAGAGACAAACAGAGGGGCTATGGGGGAGGAAGAGACAAACAGAGGGGCTGTGGGGGAGGAAGAGACACACAGAGGGGCTGCAGGGAAGAGGCACACAGAGGAACTATGGAAAGAGACACACAGAGAGGCACAAAGAGGGAAGAGACACAAAGAGGCGCCGGGGGGAGAGATGCACAGAGGTGTTGGTGCGAGAAAGAGACAAACAAAGTTGACATTTTTTGTTTGGGGAGGTGCAAGCAGCTTGTCTTGCTTAGGGTGCAAAATAGTCTAGCATCAGCCATGTTCATGGGGAGGGAAGATGTGTTCAGACTCTTAGAACACATCTCAGTGAAGATACATACCCTTGCGCTATGTCTCTCATCTGGTACACTTGCCTTCCTAAGTGAGCACCACATCAGTTATATACCCTCAGACACCATTGGCAGGATTTCTAAAGGCAGCATGAATTTGTGCACTAGCCCTGGAAACACTGCACATTGCTTCACTGCTCACACACTTGCACAGCACACTGGACTTTACACAGTCACAAAAAAAAAGTTAAAATGCTTTGATTTTTTTTCTCGAACAGTGAAGAAAAAATAAGGAAAATTGTTTTATACTTACTGTAAGTTTATTTTCCTGATCATTATAAATGGCAGCATTTGACATGGGTTTGCTCCTCCCCTCACAGTAGAATCGACAGGAAATAGATCCCTGAAATTGTTATCAATAGATCCTCCCCTTTCCCATCAGGCAGTCTTTGTAACTAGCCTCACAATCCTGGGTGGAAACAAAATGCTGCCATGTGTAATGATCATGTAAAGAAAATTACATTAAGTATAACGCTTTTTACTTATTCCTGATCAAACATGGCAGCATTTACTAATGGTAATACTCAAACAGTATATATAGTGGGAGGGACAGAGACCAACTACAGCTCATAGTACTTCCACCTCTGATGCTGGCCCTCAAGACTTCTCCAGGGCTGTGCCATCCCTTCTCCCTTAGACTTTCACATAGTCTTTATTACTTCAAAAAATCATTGAAAACTCACTTCTTCAGGATAGAAACTGTTAACAGCTTTCCCTTGCCGCACCCTGTTCCTATCTTGAAACTGTCAAAAATAACCTACTAAGCTCTCCCTGAATACTTTTCTAGCAACCTACTTTTTTAGCCATACCTTTACCCTTTGTATCACTATAGCCTACTCCCTCTAGCATGTAAGATCGCTAAGCATGGCATTTAACCACTCTGTTCCTGTGCGCCCAACTTGTCTGGATACAATTACGTGTCTTTTAGTTCATCCATTGTACAGTGCTACGGAACTTGTTGGCACTTAATAAATAATAAAGTTATAATAATAAATAAAAACCAATTTTGAGCTGCAGAAAGCTAACAAGCTTTATTAAAAGCCAAGCAAGTATTCAATAGGATATTGTCATAACGTCAACTCCGACAAGTTATTGTACACCGGGGGCTGCTGGTCAGCAACTCCCTGGTATTCAAATACTGTATAGGGAAAACTCTGGAGATTTATAGTGCCATGCAGGAATTAAAGTCATGATAACCAACCTATATAAGGTACAAGTCTAGACTAACACAAGACAAATCCCTGTAATAAATGAGACATCACTTATGCATCTGTCTAGGTATGGAGAATAATAAAATAGATTAGAGGAGAACATCCTTAAAACATAGACACAGTCTGGAAATTATAAACATATTTTGGCAAAACATAACTTAATGTCCTTCTCTAATATAGAGGAACTATTTAACGGATGGTATTTTCAAATCAGAACCTTGTCAAAAGAATAAACTGGGACTGTGGGAATTATATTTCCTTTCTGACTTCCCTGCCCAGCAACTTAGGTAACTCTCATAGCTGAGAGTATATGTTTTTTTTATGACTGTATTTAAAAAAAAATAAATAATTATCTAAAGTGGTGCTTTGACACCTTTTTGTGTTTTTGGGATACAGTCTAATCAGCCTATCTATGTATATAAATGTACAATAATTCTAACACCTTTGTGTGCTTTTGGGACAAAGGTCAACAAGCCTATCTGCATAAATAAATGTATAATTTTGTATTTTAAGAACAAATGGGATTGTTGGGTTGTTTGTTTAATGTGGGGAGCTGGGTAAATAATTGGCATCAGTTTTTCTTTTTCCATTTTCTGATGATTTTTTTCAGTTTTTTCCCTTAACATAAAATGTCCTAATAGCCCACACAAGAGAAGACTAGCTATTCAGGAAATGCTCTTGTGTGGGCTATTAAGACCATTTATGTTGAACTTTGTCCCAAAAGCACACAAAGGCGTTAGAATAGGAGAAGCCATGGTATGCCTTCAGGAAACACACTTTTGTGTACAGACACACGATAAGAATAAGCCAGGGTCAGGAGCCGACTGGAGAACACTGGATCACAAACACAAACACAGGAACCATAGTCAATGGACTGACACTGCCCTCAGGGAGAGGCAGTGTCTTATACCTGGTTAATTGGGCATCAGCTTCATGTGGGCTGAGATTGATAGGAGCAGCCCCAGGTAAAATGCAGCCCCCAGTGTTGGAGACAAGGCAAGGATAAACATGATATAGAAATAAGAACTGAAGTAAAACAGCAGGACTACGGCACTCAAATCCAGAGATTTAGACAGATTTGTGAACAGTATTTAAGAGAAATAAGCTTTTTGTGTAGATAGAAAAAAGTCTTAGATCTTTGAGTTCAGCTCATGAAAAAATGGGGGCAAAAACAAAAGTGTTGCGTTTATAAGTTTATTTGAAACTGAACTCACATTAGTCAGTAAAAGCTCTGTTTCTAATATATATTTATGTTTTTTAATGGAGATCAAGTGTACCGTGTGATCTGGTGTTGACAAACATGTCACTTTAACCATTATTAAAATTTACAGTTGTAAAGCAACTACATAATAGCATCCAAGTTATTCTAGCCGATCAAATGCTTCAAGGCCCTAGAAATATATAAAGAAAACTCATTGTTCTTGGAATTCACATTTCTTCTAAGAATAAACAGTAATGCAGTAATGTACACAAGAGACTTAAGGTACCTTTAAATATTTATTGAATTTAAAATAAAATTAGCAAGAACTATTTATCCACATTGCAAAGTTTAACAATGTCACTGCATAGGCCAAATACTAAGCAATATATCAATATATCAAGGAGAATTCTCTAGAGCAAAACAAATATCAGGAGCATAATAAGAACAAGGATAGTGGTGAGAGCACTCAATAAAAATAAATAAAAGTTGTAACCATATTGTCACAGTCATATACCTAAAATGTGAAGCATAAAAGACCATAGGGTAATATAGTTAAAACATATATTAAAACCACTAAATTACTGGTCAGACTCACATGCTTCTGAGTCACTTAAAAAAGCTGACTCAGACTATAGATGTAAAATAGAAGTAGATTCCAATGTTAATGGACTTCTACAAAGGTCAGGATAAATCCTTATCGTCTCCCAGACTGCCAGCTCCAATAATCCAGGATGCAGGATCAAAGTAAAAGACTTCTTTATTGAGACATAAAAAAAACAACAAATAAATAAAATAGTCCATTAGCATCAACCACTGACGCGTTTCGGCGAGAGAGCCTATTTCAAAGTAGTATTGTCTGTCTATCTCTATTATTCCAATTTATAAACACAAATCTTGGTGCCCTTTTCGGTGACTTCCGGGTTTCAACTTCCGCCTTCATAATTTCCTCGCGTCCAACGTCATCACTGCGCATCCTGTGTCATGACGTCATCACGGTGACGTCCACCGGAAGTGTCTCGGACGCGATTTCTAAAAGTCCGATTTATAGTGCAAGTGCCAGTCTCTTAAATAATTTTCACATAATTAAAATTACAGTGTAAAAAATAAACATATATTATGCCTCCGTTCCTATTACAGATACCAATCTCCTAGATTGTTTACATATAGTCAATATTACAGTACAACATTAGACTTATAGATAAATAGCCATACCTATCTTCAAAGGAAAAAGAGGGAGGGGGGGGGAGGAATAGAAGGGAATAAAAAGCATATTTCAATAAAAGCCTGGGAATATCAGAAAATAAACATAATAAAAATAAAAAAAATAACATTTTTTAAATATAAAAATATTGTTAATAATCAATATAAGTCAAGAACATAAATAATAATACTTATATACATAAATTGATTTCAAAGTCTTCATTCATACCATTGGGAAGCAAAGTATCCATATTAAAAATCCACCTCATTTCACTTTTACTGAGGAGGCTCTCCATATCACCTCCTCTCCAATGGGTTTTAACCCCTTCTATACTCATAAACTCTAAGCGATTAGCATTCCCACCATGTACTTCTAGGAAATGCTTGGATACACTATGGAGATTAAATTTCCGATTAATATTGTATACATGCTCCCTGATCTGAATTTTTAACGCCCTTGAGGTCTTCCCAATATATTGTTTAACAAATGTACAAATTGGACTTTTAGAAATGGTGTCGAAACACTTCTGGTGGACGTCGGACGCGAGGAAATGATGAAGGCGGAAGTTGAAACCCGGAAGTCACCGAAAAGGGCGCCAAGGTTTGTGTTTATAAATTGGAATAATGGAGATAGACAGACAATACCACTTTGAAAAAGGCTCTCTCGCCGAAACGCGTCAGTGGTTAATGCTAATGGACTATTTTATTTATTATTTGTTTTATTTAATGTCTCAATAAATAAGTCTTTTACTTTGATCCTGCATCCTAGATTAATGGAGCTGACAGTCTGGGAGCGATAAGGATTTATCCTGACCTTTGTAGAAGTCCATTACCATTGGAATCTATCTCCATTTTACATCTATAGTCTGAGTCAGCTTTTTTAAGTGACTCAGAAGCATGTGAGTCTGACCAGTAATTTTGTGGTTTTAATATATGTTTTAACTATATTAGCCTCTGGTCTTTTATGCTTCACATTTTAGGTATATGTCTGTGACAATACTGGTAAAAACCTTTATTTATTTTTATTGAGTGCTCTCACAACTATCCTTGTTCTTATTTTGTTGCACTGTTTTTGTGTGTTTGAGTTCTACGCACAAGGTGATAGTAGCATCGAGCCTTTCACTAGTTCCAATGATTTCTTTAATTTAATAAAATATCAGGAGCATGGTTATTTATTAAAAATGCCTTGTTTATTAAATTGGAAACTCTTTCTTTGCATTGTTCTAATTTTTCTGAGACTGACCAAAAACATTCTGATGACTATTAAAAAAACAACTTGACAGTTTGGCCTAGCTAACTGACCATTACTATCACGCCAATTAGACACATCTGCAAGAAATACTAAATGATATATCAAACCTAATTGGAATTGGCATAAAGATTAAACGAGACCATGTCTGATATAAATATTTTCACAATTTAGCAAAAATACATTAATAATTGTGATGTATTATACATACTCGCTTAATTGCACACATATAATAATAATTCATGCACCAACAGTGAGTTTTTGTTTTTTGTTTTTTCAAATTTAATGATACCAAGATTGAGCCAATTAAATTCAACTGGAGGAAAAACTACATAAAGATATTCACTCAATTAACTGAAGTTGCAAAACCAGCTGAATTTGAGCCTACCTGAATGCACTTCTAAAACTCTAAAAAGATCTAAAACATTGCAAAATAATTCAAATATTACTAAGGAATGAATATATATATATATATATATATATATATATATATATATATATATATATATATATATATATATATATATATATATAATAAAAAATAATTCCTATTAATTCCCCTCCCTCCCCCAACCATGTGGCTCCCAAGATGGCGCTGCCTTTCTAAAGGCAGTTCATCATGGGGCTTCTGGGGGTGTCCCTAGCCTGCCTCATCATAGGGGGAGCCTAGGGTTATCCAATCACAGCTTGCCCCAATAACAATTTTATTTTAACTATGATCCCCATTTTTCTGATCCGGTCAATATTTGTAAATATTGACTCTGATCAGTGTGGATCTCCCTCCCTCTCTTCACTTGTGTTTTAGTGAGAGAGGGAGAGAGATCTGTGTTTTAGCTAGAGAGATTTAGAGAAATTTAGGTAGTTTTTAGGTAGGGATTTGTACAATTTTGAGACCCAAAGACTCTTTTCAGAGCCATTAACCCCTATCTTGCCAGTGATCACTATAATCACTGACTCTTGCACAGCAGCACTTGTTTTGCTGTCTGTGCATTTTTTTAGTGGTTCATTTTTTGTGATTTTTTTTTGTGAGACTCAAAAGCTCTTTTCAGAGCTATTAACCCTATCCTGCCAGTGATCACTGTATAGATCACAGGCTCTTGCACAGCAGTACTTATTTTGCAGTCTGTGCATTTTTTAGGGGTTAATTTTTTTGTGTTTTTTTGTGACAGGTCACTAAGTAAAGTGATTGTGATCATGTCACACGGGTCACAGAGGTCTTATAGTGCTGAGCAGGCGTATGCCATATTTGCGCTAGAGTCTGATGCGTCTATGTCAGACTCCGACCCTGATTTTGACCCTGCCAGGTGTTTAGATACATCATCACTAGATACAGTGTCTGCTGCTAGTGATGTATCTAGTTATGATGTATCTGTGTCTGCTAGTCCCCCTGCCAAAAGGCAACGTGCTGCTCAGGCTGGCAGTACTGCTGAGGAGTGGGTAGTGCCTCATCGCCACAGGCCAGATATCCCACCCTTCACTGCACTGGCATCAATTTGGATGTCGTAGGATTTAGCCCTCAGCAGTTTATGAAGGTGTTTCTGGGCGATGATGTATTGGGGAACATTGTTGCCCAAACTAATGTATATGCCCATCAGTTCCGTGCTGCAAAGCCTGACTCTTTTTTGGCAAAGCAGCAATGGGCCCCCATCAATGTGCCAGAATTTAAAAGATTCTGGGCATTGACTATGCTGATGGGCATCATAAAGAAGCCCTCCATCCGCTCCTACTGGAGCAGTAGCCCCATCTGCTCTACCTCATTTACTCCCAATGTATGTCGAGGAAGAGGTATGAAATGATTCTACATTTCATGCACTTCAGCGACTACAGCCTGTGCCCCCCTAGAGAGCATCCCCAGTTTGACAGGCTGTATAAAATCCTCCCCTGATTACCCACTTCGCTGCCAGGTTTGCAGAGGCTTATACACCTGGAAGGAATATGGATGAATCCCTGATGAAGTATAAGGGAAGGCTGGGATTCAAGCAGTATATTCATTCCAAGTGCTCTAGGTATGGTGTAAAGGTGTATAAGCTCTGTGATAGCGAGACTGGGTATACTCAGGCCTTCCGGGTGTAAGTGGGAAAGGATAGCCACCTTGACCCCAGGTTGCCTAGAACATATGGGAACCAGTGGCAAGATTGTCTGGGACCTGATATTCCCCCTGATGAACAAAGGGTACCACTTGTATACAGACAATTTTTATACAAGTGTCCCTTTGTTCAAGCTACTGTACTGTTTTGATACAGTAGCTTGAGGTACAATCAAAAAGAACCGCACAGGTTTCCCAGGACAACCTCCACGCACCCGGCTATGAAGGGGGGAGACCTCAGCTCTGTGCCAAGAGGAGCTGTTGGCAGTTAAATACAGAGACAAGAAGGATGTGTACCTTCTTACCACCATCCAAACTGAGAGGACTATGGAGGTCTCTGTACGTGGCAGAGCTGAGAGCACAAGGAAGCCAGTGTGCATTAAGTCCTATAACTGGCATGTGGGTGGGGTTGATCTGGCAGATCCACTGCTGTAGCCCTACCTAATTATACGCAAGACAAGGGCCTGGTGCAAACCACAAAGCTTTTTTGTTGTTCAAAAAAGCAAACCATGGGATGCAACTGAGTTTTTTACAGTTTCAGCTCCAGATCATTTCAGGGATTTTGTACCGTGATGCACCTACTCCCCGGGCAGTGATGGGAGAGAGCAGAGTTGGGGCTACACATTTTATTTTTAAATTCCCCCTACTGCGGCAAAGCAGAATCCCAAAAAAATATGCAGAGTCTGTTTTAAGAGGGGGCAGAGAAAAGATACTGCATATCACTGTCCTGATTGCATTTGGGACTACTTCAAACGATACCACACACTGCTCCATTTTTTATTTATTTTTTACATTTGCCGTTCACACTTTCTCCAATTTTTTTGGCTAAAACAGTTGCATCAAAGGCATCAAGGCACTCCCTTGGGGTGTCTATGTTTCAAATATATACATTTTCATGGCAATAAATAAAACTGGGGTACATGATAAGCTCCGAGCTAAAGATAGGCCTATTAGAAGAAATACTCTAAATTTCAACTCAAATTACAAGTCATACAATTGTAACTGGACCTTAAACCTATGCATGGGGGGCATGGGTGTTCTAAGGAGGCCTTGCATAAAAAAAACCTGGAGTATTTTCTTGCAATAACCAACAACAGGCTCCTAAATCACAGTCAAAAAGCAATGTGTGTGTAAAAATTAAAATTGAACAATTACCACCACACACTTTCTCCAGTTTTTTGGGCTTAAACAGTTGCATCAAAGGCATCAAAACACTCCATATACAATACCTCGGAGTGTCTACGTTTCAAATTTATACACTTTCATGGCAATCAATAAAACTGGGGTACGTGATAAGCCCTAAGCTAAAGATAGGCTTATCAGAAGAAATACTCTCAATTTCAACTCAAATTACAAGTCATACAATTGTAACTGGACCTTAAACCTATGCATGGGGGCATAAGTGTACTAAGGAGGCCCTGCAGAAAACAACCTGGAGTGTTTTCTTGCAATTACCAACAACAGGCTCTCCTAAATCACAGTCAAAACGCAATGTGTTTATGTAAAAATGAAAATTTAACAATTACAACCACACATTTTATCCAATTTTTTGACTAAAATGATTGCATCAAAGGCATCAAAAAATTCCATATACAATACCGTGAAGTGTCAACTTTTCAAATATATGCATTCTCATTTCAAGAAAATAAATTGGGATATCTGAAAAGGCCCTCAAAAAGAAGATAGGCAAAGAAGATATGTAAAATTTGAAAAACACATGTCAGATGTTTGGCTTTGCAACCCCCAAATAACCCAACAAACCTATGCATAGGTGGTATCACCGTACTTAGTTGCTGAACACATATTGGCATTTTCTTGGCAGTAACACCTAACAGGAGCTGAGAATCCATGCCTAAAGTAGAATGTGTGTGAAAAATAACACAAAGAAATTACTACCCAAATGTTTGACAGAGACTGGTGGTAGAATTAGTGCATGGAAAGTGTTAAAATACCACCATTTGAAATACCCTAGGGTGTCTACTTTTCAAAAATATATGGTTCGATGAGGGTAAATTACATTGGCTGGCTTCAAAAATGTCCCAAATGGGACATGGGTGTATGATGGCCAGCTGTGAAAATTCCAAGTTGGAAAACTGGAATCCGCACCCTCCAAATAAGGTCTGTAAACCCCCAAAGAACCCGACACCCCTATACATGGGTGGTATCGCTGTACTCAGGAGATGTTGCTGAACACATATTGGGGTGTTCTTTGGCAGTAACCCCTTAAAGTTCTCTGTACATGTATTCTTAAATTGCTATGTGTGTCAAAAAAATCACCAATTACTATTATTATTTTATTTAAATTTGGCATAGATTGGTGGTAAAATGGTTGCATGGAATGATTAAAAATACCCCAAGTTTAATACCTTAGGTTGTCTTCTTTTAAAAAATATATAATTGTGAAGGGTTATTCAGGGATTCCTGAGAGATATCAGTGTTACAATGTAACTTGCGTTAATTTTGAAAAAAAAAATGTTTGCAAATAGCAAGTGCTACTTGTACTTATAGCCCTATAACTTTTCCAAAAAAACTAAGAACATGTTAACTAGACATGTGCAATTTGTAGAGATGTCGCGAACATAAAATTTTCCGTTCGTGAACGGCGAACGCGAATTTCCGCAAATGTTCGCGAACGGGCGAACTGGGCGAACCGCCATAGACTTCAATAGGCAGGCAAATTTTAAAACCCACAGGGACTCTTTCTGGCCACAATAGTGATGGAAAAGTTGTTTCAAGGGGACTAACACCTGGACTGTGGCATGCCGGAGGGGGATCCATGGCAAAACTCCCATGGAAAATTACATAGTTGATGCAGAGTCTGGTTTTAATCCATAAAGGGCATAAATCACCTAACATTCCTAAATTGTTTGGAATAACGTCCTTTAAAACATCAGGTATGATGTTGTATCGATCAGGTAGTGTAAGGGTTATGCCCGCTTCACAGTGACAGACCAAACTCCCCGTTTAACGCACCGCAAACAACCGCAAACAGTCCATTTGCACAACCGCAAACTCCCCATTTGCACAAGGATGGATACCAAGCTAGCCATGTCCTGTTCCTTGTCCTCACTGATGTCATTGAAGGTCTCTTCCTCCACCCAGCCACGTACAACACCAAGGGTCCCCGAAAGGTGACAACAAGCCCCCTGGGACGCCTGCTGTGTTTGGTCCTCCACCTCCTCAAAGCCACCTTCCTCCTCTGACTCCTCTTCTTCAGACTCCTCTCTCTGCGTTGCCTCTCTCTGTGTTATTATAAGGTGTGTTAAGTAGTACTATTCCTATCAGTTTAATATTTGTTACGTCCCCTATCAGGACGTGTATATGGCATCGATTTTAGGAACCGGGAGATGGAAAAAGATGCTTGGTTGGTCCTCCTACTTCAAATTTGGGGCACTGCGCGTGTAATCTAATGTGCCACCAGATAGGAGTGGTGTGTTAAGTAGTACTATTCTTATCAGTTTAATCCCTGTTACGTCCCCTATCAGGGGACGTGTATATGGCATCGATTTTAGGAACCGGGAGATTGAAAAAGATGCTTGGTCGGTCCTCCTACTTCAAATTTGGGGCACTGCGCGTGCAATCTAATGTGCCACCAGATAGGAGTGGTGTGTTAAGTAGTACTATTCTTATCAGTTTAAGCCCTGTTACGTCCCCCTCATCAGGCCTTTTTTAGTCGAATGTATCGCCCACTGTCAGTCCCTTCGGGATCCATCCCTCATTCATCTTAATAAAGGTGAGGTAATCTAGACTTTTTTGACCTAGACGACTTCTCTTCTCAGTGACAATACCTCCTGCTGCACTGAAGGTCCTTTCTGACAGGACACTTGAAGCGGGGCAGGCCATAAGTTCTATCGCAAATTGGGATAGCTCAGGCCACAGGTCAAGACTGTACACCCAGTAGTCAAGGGGTTCATCGCTCCTCAGAGTGTCGATATCTGCAGTTAAGGCGAGGTAGTCTGCTACCTGTCGGTCGAGTCATTCTCTGAGGGTGGACACCGAAGGACTGTGGCGATGCGTAGGACTTAAAAAGCTCCGCATGTCCTCCATCAACAACACGTCTGTAAAGCGTCCTGTCCTTGCCGGTGTGGTCGTGTGAGGAGGAGGATTACTTTCACCTCTTCCCCTGTTAGATTCCCATTGTGCTGTGACATCACCCGTATACGCTGTGTAAAACATACTTTTTAATTTATTTTGGAACTGCTGCATCCTTTCCGACTTGCGGTAATTCAGTAACATTTCAGGCACTTTCTGCTTATACCGGGGGTCTAGTAGCGTGGACACCCAGTACAGGTCGTTCTCCTTCAGCCTTTTTATACGAGGGTCTCTCAACAGGCACGACAGCATGAAAGACCCCATTTGCACAAGGTTGGATGCCGAGCTACTCATGTCCCATTCCTCGTCCTCAGTAATCTCACTGAAGGTATGTTCTTCCCCCCAGCCACGTACAACACCACGGGTACCAGATAGGTGACAACGAGCACCCTGGGATGCCTGTTTTGGTTGGTCTTCCTCCTCCTAGTCAAAGCCACATTCCTCCTCTGACGTCTCTTCCTCACAATCCTCTTCCAGTGTTGCCGCAGGTCCAGCAAGCGATGCTGATAAGGCTGTTTCTGGTGGTGATGGTGACCACAACTCTTCCTCTTCACGCTCATCTATGGCCTGATCCAGCACTCTTCCCAGGGTATGCTCCAGGAAGAAAACAAATGGCATGATGTCGCTGATGGTGCCTTCGGTGCGACTGACTAGGTTTGTCACCCCCTCAAAAGAACGCATGAGCCTACAGGCATTGCGCATGAGTGTCCAGTAATGTGGCAAAAAAATTCCCAGCTCCGCAGAGGCTGTCCTAGCACCCCGGTCATACAAATAGTCGTTAACGGCTTTTTCTTGTTGTAGCAGGTGGTCGTACATTAGGAGTGTTGAATTCCAACGTGTCGGGCTGTCGCAAATCAAGCGCCTCACCGGCATGTTGTTTCGCCGCTGGATATCTGAAAAGTGCGTCATGGCCGTGTAGGAACGCCTGAAATGGCCACACACCTTCCTGGCCTGCTTCAGGACGTCCTGTAAGTCTGGGTACTTATGCACAAAGCGTTGTACGATCAGATTACACACATGTGCCATGCACGGCACATGTGTCAACTTGCCCAAATTCAATGCCGGCAACAAATTTCTTCCGTTATCACAAACCACTTTGCCGATCTCCAGTTGGTGCTGAGTCAGCCACTGATCCACCTGTGCGTTCAGGGCGGACAGGAGTGCTGGTCCGGTGTGACTCTCTGCTTTCAGGCAAGTCAACCCCAAGACGGCGTGACACTGCCGTATCCGGGATGTGTAATAGTACCTGGGGAGCTGGGGGGGTGCCGTTGATGTGCAGCAAGATGCAGCAGCAGAAGAGGACTCAGTCGAAGTGTTATGGAAGAGGATGGAGTAGGAGGAGTAGAGGAGGTGGCAGCAGGCCTTCCTGCAAGTCGTGGTGGTGTCACCAACTCCTCTGCAGAGCCACGCATTCCATGCTTGGCAGCCATCAGTGTAGGTGATATACCAGGTATCAGTGGTCAGATGGACCCTTGCCCCAACACTGTGTGCCAGACATGCCATTACTTCCTTTTGCACAATCGAGTACAGGTTGGGGATTGCCTTTTGTGCAAAGAAATTTCGGCCGGGTACCTTCCACTGCGGTGTCCCAATAGCTACAAATTTTTGGAACGCCTCCGACTCCACCAGCTTGTATGGTAAAAGCTGGTGGGCTAAGAGTTCAGACAAGCCAGTTGTCAGATGCCGGGCAAAGGGGTGACTTTGTGACATTGGCTTCTTATGCTCAAACATGTCCTTGACAGACACCTGACTGTGGGCAGCTGAGCAGGAATGGCTCAAGGCGAGAGACAGAGTGGCGGATGGTTGAGAGGGGGCAAGGAGGACAGCAGTGGTTGACATGGCTGAAGATGCTGGACCAGGAGGAGGATGGCGGCTTTGAGTTTGTGTGCTGCTTGTACTCATGTGTTGATTCCATAGGCGTTTGTGATGTGCCATCATGTGCCTTCGCAAAGCAGTTGTACCTAGGTGGGTGTTGGACTTCCCACGACTCAGTTTCTTTTGGCACAGGTTGCAAATGGCATCGCTGTTGTCAGAGGCAGACACACAAAAAAAATGCCACACTGCTGAGCTCTGCAATGACGGCATTCTGGTGGTGGCAACAGCATGCGTTGATTGGCGTGCTGTCTGGCTGACCCCGGGTGCCGATGCATGCTGTCTGACTGTGCCACTAGCTCCTTGCGACGACCTCCCCCTGCTTCCAACTCGTCTCCTCCTCCTCTCTGTCTCCCCATCTGAACTTTCCCCTGTTCTTCTTCTCTTCTAGCAGGCACCCACGTGACATCCAAAGGTAAAATGCACAATGTCTTACAGGCCTTCAAAGCACTTATACACATGGAGGAATTTAGGTAGGTTACAAAAAAACTTAACTCTTGACAGATATCTATCAGCCAAATATTATAAAACCTTTGCCTTCGTACTTTTACCGAACTGTTTCTTAAATCCTTTACTTCCTTAATTCCTTATGCACACATAACTCAATCAGCTCTATATCACACTGATCTCTAAACCTGGGAAGGACCCAACTAACTGTGGAGCTATTGCCCTTTTTCATTGATAAATCTTAACTTAAAATTATTCACCAAACTGATGGCCAATCACCTAAGCCCACTTCTACAGGGACTAGATTTGTACCGGGCTATAAGGTTAATTTATCTCTCAAAAACCTCCTATGTCTAGAGCCTACTGCTTTGTCATTGGCACAGAAAAGGCATTTGCCACTTTACAATTTATGGACTTTGGCCCCAATTGGCTTAAGTGGATGAGCGCTATTTATTCTACACCAAATGTACGCTTTACTTATTCTGTCATTACTGATGATATTTAACTACTGATGATATTTTGTAAATGGCATATTACCTTAATAAACTTAAGCTTAGCCCATCTAATCACTCTTTTTCAAGACTTTTTGGCATGACTATATTTGTTATATGATGAAATCAACCCCTCTGATTTAAATGGTTTGAATGCCCTTTTCCAACCTTTTATCATTTGACTGACCCTTGTACTAAGCCACATTGGTTTTAATTTGCTTCTTTCATATTTGTTTCCCGATGGTATGTACTGAGCACTTTTGTACTTTTGTAGAATATGTTTAAATACCTTCCATTTATCCTCTGTGCTGTTCCCAGCGATTATTTCCTGCCATTCAATTACCGTATATACTCGAGTATAAGCCGAGTTTTTCAGCACATTTTTTGTGCTGAAAAACCCCAACTCGGCTTATACTCGAGTCAATAGTCTGTATTATGGCAATTTGCATTGCCATAATACAGACTGGGGCTGTGGGGGCTGCAGAGATCTTACTTACCTCTCCTGCAGCTCCTGTCAGCTCCCTCCTCCTCCGCGCCGTCCGTTCAGCACCTCGGTCAGCTCCCAGTGTAAATCTCGCGAGAGCCGCGGCTCTCGCGAGACTTACAGTGTGAGCTGACAGAAGAGCTGATTGGACGGCGCGGATGAGGAGAGAGCTGACAGGAGCTGCAGGAGAGGTAAGTAAGATCTCTGCAGCCCCCACAGCCCCCCCCACTGAACTGCCAATGCCACTGGACCACCAGGGAAGGAGCCCCCCTCCCTGGCACGCTAGCAAGCAGGCAGGGGGGACAAAAAACATGTATCATAGTAATAAAATAAATTAATTAATAATTTAACAAAAAAATTTAAAATAATAATAATAATACAATAATAAAAATAGTAATAAAAAAAATATATAACAAAAAAATTAAAATAATAATAATACAATAATAAAAATAGTAATAAAAAATTATATAACAAAAAAAAATAAAATAATAGTAATATAATAATAAAAATAGTAATAAAAAAATTATATAACAAAAAAAATTAAAATAATAATAATAAAAAATATATTAAAATGCCCACCCCCCCACCAAGGCTCTGCATCACACTCTGCATCACACACACACACACACACTGCACTCACACTGCATTCATATACACACTGCATTCATATACATTCACTGCATTCATACACACACTGCACTCATATACACACTGCATTCACACACACACACTGCACTCATATACGCACTGCATTCACACACACTGCACTCATACACACACACTGCACTCATACACACACACTGCACTCATACACACACTCTGCACTCATACACACACTCTGCACTCATACACACACACTGCACTCATACACACACACTGCACCCATACACACTGCACTCATACGCACACACTGCATTCTCATACGCACACACTGCATTCATACACACACACACTGCATTCATTATATACACACACTGTAAATAAAAATTAAATTAATATTTTTTTTTTAGGATCTAATTTTATTTAGAAATTTACCAGTAGCTGCTGCATTTCCCACCCTAGTCTTATACTCGAGTCAATAAGTTTTCCCGGTTTTTGGGGGTAAAATTAGGGGCCTCGGCTTATATTCGGGTCGGCTTATACTCGAGTATATACGGTATATGTACAGATCCCCTTATCCTATTGAATTTAGCCTTTTTAACCCCTTAAGGACTGAGCCAAATGTACACATTGTGATCAAAACAAAACGTAAACAAAAACTTTGAGCTATATGTCTGTTCAGGCGTAATTCGCCTCTTTCATATTATGTGCACCCACACTTATTATACATCATTTTATTCAGGGGAAACAGGGCTTTCATTTAACATCAAATATTTAAGTATGAAACTATTTAATATAAATAAAATCTTTTAAAAATGGGAAAAAATAAGAATTTTAAAACCTTTTTTAGTTATACGTGACATTCTAACTGTGAGTGTCATAATACTGTTTGCTTTTACTGCAATAAAATACACATATTTGTATTCAGCAATGTCTCATGTGTAAAACAGTAACCTCTATGTACAGGTTTTATGATGTTTTGGGAAGTTACAGGGTCAAATATAGCATGTTACATTTTTCAGTTTTCTCACATTGAAATTTGCCAGATTGGTTACGTTGCCTTTGAGACTGTATGTTAGCCCAGGAATGAGAATTACCCACATGATGGCATACCATTTGCAAAAGTAGACAACCCAAGGTATTGCATATGGGGTATGTCCAGTCTTTTTTTAGTAACCACTTGGTCACAAACACTGGCCAAAGCTAGTGTTAATATTTGAAAATGCAAAAAAATAATTTGAACACCAAATTTGGCCAGTGTTTGTGGTTGTCTACTATTGCAAATGGTATGCCATCATGGGGGTAATTTTCATTCCTGGGCTACCATACGGTCTCAAAGGCAACGTAACCAATCTGGCGAATTTCAATGTGAAAAAACTGAAATGCAAGCCTTATATTTGACTCTGTAACTTTTGAAAACACCATAAAACCTGTAAATGAGGGGTACTGTTATACTTGGGAGACTTTGCTGAACACAAATATTAGTGTTTCAAAACAGTAAAACGTATCACAACAATTATATCATCCGTGTAAGTACCATTTGTGTGTGAAAAATGCAAAAAAAAGTCACTGTCACTGACAATATCGTCGATGTAATACATTTTACTGTTTTGAAACACTAATATTTATGTTCAGCAACGTCTTCTGAGTAAAACAGTAACCCCCATGTACAGGTTTTATGGGGTCTTGAAAAGTTACAGGGTTAAATATAGTGCTAGCAAATTAAATTCCCTGGACTTTTGGCCTGGGTTGCCAGGCAGGTCCCGCTATTTGTAATTAATAAAATGACCTAATTGTGAAATATTATTACATAAATATAAACGTAGAATTATTTTATATATATATATTTATATATGTATATAATTTTTACAAATTATTTGTATTTATATATAGGTATATATACTGTATAGTGATATATGCGTATATACTTATGTACCGTATATACTCGAGTATAAGCCGACCCGAATATAAGCCGAGGCCCCTAATTTTACCCCAAAAAACTGGGAAAACTTATTGACTCGAGTATAAGACTAGAGTGGGAAATGCAGCAGCTACTGGTAAATTTCTAAATAAAAGTAGATCCTAAAAAAATTATATTAATTGAATATTTATTTACAGTGTGTGTATATAATGGATGCAGTGTGTGTGTGTATGAATGCAGTGTGTGTGTATGAGTGCAGTGTGTGTGTATGAGTGCAGTGTGCCTTGGTGGGGGGTGGGCATTTTTATTATTATTATTTTTTTAATTATTTTAATAATTATTTTTTTTTAAATTATTTATTTTAATTTAATTATTATTTATATATATATTTTTTTTCATTCCCCCTCACTGCTTGATACATGGCAGGGAGGGGGCTCTCACTCCCTGGTGGTCCATTGGCATTGGCAGTTCAGTGGAGGGGGCTGGCAGAGAGCGCTTACCTCTCCTGCAGCTCCTGTCAGCTCCCTCCTCCTCTGCGCCGGTCCGGTCAGCTCTCTCTGCAAGTCCCACTGTAAGTCTCGCAAGAGCCGCGCTATGACCCCACGGCTCTCGCAAGATTTACACTGGGACTTGCAGAGGGAGCTGACCGGACCGGTGCGGAGGAGAAGGGAGCTGACAGGAGCTGCAGGAGAAGTAGGTAAACGCTCTCTGCAGCCCCCACAGCCCCTTGTCTGTATAATGGCAATGTAAGTTGCCATAATACAGACAGTGACTCGAGTATAAGTCGAGTTGGGGTTTTTCAGCACAAAAAATGTGCTGAAAAACTCGACTTATACAGCGAGTATAAACGGTATATAGAAATATATATTATTTCGTTCTACATGTATTTTGATATCAATATATATATATAAATTTTAAAATACAGTTAGAACAAATTTACACCCATATATATATATTTTATTTATTTATTTTTATTATCTTTTTAATTTTATTTTTTAACGTATTTACATATTTATTTTAATTAAATTGTAATTTTATTATATTGAAAATATATATAATCAATATCATTGTATGTGTATTTTGATATTAATATATATAATTATGTACATATTAATATTAAAATACACTTAGACAGTGTATGTGTATGTGAGTATATGTGTATATATATACTTAGATCATCTATATATAATAAATATATAGATGATCTAAGTATATATTATTTATTTTTACACTGTTTTAACTTTATTTTTTTTATTTTTTTCATTTTATTTCCAGGCAGCAGGGGGAGTACCTGTCATTACAGGCACTCCCCCCTGCTGGCACTTCCTTGGACAGCTATGCCGTCCATGCAATCGTGAGGTCCTCGCAAGGACCTCGCGATCACATGGCCCAGGGAGGCCGAAGAGGATGGAGGGGGACTCCCTGGGCTCCCAGGTAAGTCCTAATACCACGATCGCCGGCGTGGGATCGCCGGCGACCAGATAAGTAGAAAGGACAGTTAGTGCGTTCCATGCCGCCCTCCGGCGTTTAGAGACGGTTCCTTAAGGATGGCACAGAACGCCTGCGGTCCTTAAGGGGTTAACATAAAGTTTTTTTGTTCCATATAATTATTTATTTTTTTGTTAATCTCAAATTATACCATATTATGGTCACTATTTCCAAAAGTTCTCCCTAACTTAAATGTTTAAAAATAAATCAACATTATTAGTTATGACAAGATCCATACAAGCATCTCTTCTAGTTGGTGCTTCTGCTAATTGAGATATGAAATAATTGTTTCTAAGTTTCAAAAATCTGTTTTCCTTAACTGTGCTACTTGTCCCTCTCGCCCAATCAATGTCTAGATTATTTAAATCTCCCACGATTACCAAATTACCCAGTTGGGCAGCTTTTTTATTTTTTATGTGAGATAGCAGTTGCTCTTTCCAATCCGTATTAATGTTTGATGGCTTGTAACATATTCCTACTTTTAATGGATATCTCCTGTTTCCTCCTATACATATTTCTATCCATAAGGTTTCCACGTCCTCACCTGTATCATCACATACAATTTATTTAACACTTTGTTGTTTTGTGTTAATGTATATCCATTTATGAATAGCCCAAATCATGTGTTCACCAAGTTTTAGTAATTCCACTTATGTCACCCCACAGTGTTTGGTTCTAATGAGTGCAACGTAAATGGCTGCACAGGAGCTGGCCAACTGGAGAATTCAACAGAGAAAACATGCACTGGAACTAATTGAGAAAGAGGAAAGACAGCCATACCAGATTCAGATGACAAAGCTGACACACAAGGGGTTAATTGAAATTGATACCGTGCCCGATCAGAACTTGACCCTAGAGGATCTGTCTGATTCTGTGTGGCAGCCTCAGGATTCTCAGCAGGATTGCATCTCAGAGAAAAGGGACACAACATCCCAACACAAGAGCCACCTTTTAGATCAGGACTGCCTTATATGCAAAGGGCTGATAAACCCCCCAGGTGATGCTGACTTAAGCCAATGGGTAATTACCAAGAAACCAGAGAAAATATGGAAACACCATATAACTAATGGCAATCAACATTCTTCATGCAGGCGTTCCTAGTGCCTCTACCTGCCGGCCAACCCATCCCTCAAAGATTGCATCCTTTGGGAGGTCCAGGTTTGGAAGACAACCATCCTATTCTGCTTCTGATCTTGCTTCTTCCAAGCCATCCTTCCTGGACAGCTTATCCCAAAAAATCTTCCAAGAAACATAAAGAAGGTTTGGATATCCCAGATTGTATTTTCTCTGACATATTAGCAGATGTTGAACGAGAGGAGAGACAAATGGCCGAGCAAGGGCTCCCTCCTCCAGGTTTCCCAAATTTTGAGCAGTGGAATCAGAATTCTGAGGATACAGGAGAGGAAGTTGGCATGCCTGAGATCATGAATATGCTCCAAAATTTGAGCAATGGCCTTCAGTTCCCAGGAGAATTCTCTGTAATTATAGGAGAGAGTCAGGGTGCTAATATTATGCCACCTCTCCATGTGCCAAATACTGTTCCAGCAGGTCTCCCATATCCATCTTTTCCATTGTATCCAGAAGCAGCCTACCCTGGCTGGCATGGTATGTTGCCCCCTACTCATGCAGTAAATCCATTGTCCATTGACCCAGCCAATCTCTTCTCTTACCCGCTTTCACAAATAATACCACCTAACTTCTTATCTGATCAACATTTTACTGCAGGACCTCAACCTTTTGCATAAATGTTGTAGTTTTGTTATATTTACGTTTTTTGTTTTTTTTTAACTGTTATGTTTCAGCGAAATATTGAAAAAAATACATGTAATGTGCTGAACATCAAAGCTGAAATTTTAATTTGTCTCAGTAAGTTGAAAGCCATACTTTCTATGGGAGTTTCAAATGTTCAATAATTGTTTTCTGAAGAAAGCATAACTGTCTGTTTTTAGCAAGCAACAACCCCATATTAAGCTGTTTATTCACTGAACATCTATTTGTACTGAATTGAAAACTGAATGACAAAATGTAGGCAGAAAACGAATGATTTGAATATATTCTTCAAATACCAGAAATTTTTAATTTGTTTTTTAGTTCACTACTATTCTGTGTTTAGTAATGTATAAGTGTGCCAGATGTGACAAGTTTACATAGGTTAATTATAGCCACTGTTATATCTGGGCTACAAATACATGCATTTTGGCAAACACCTCAAAGCCCATGTAAGCTTTGTGTTGTTGAATTTCAGTGATTTATTTTATGTTGCATGTGTACAGTTGTACTGTAAAATGGGTAAAGCATGGGATATGTTTATACATTTGTATACTAAAAATTTTAATATACGTTGAAAAAAAAAAAAAGGACGCATGAGCCTACAGGCATTGCGCATGAGCGTCCAGTAACGTGGCAAAAAAATTCCCAGCTCCCCAGAGGCTCTCCTAGCAGCTGTCAGGATCGGGACAGGGATCCAACACGCAGAGTACAAACAGTAGCCAGATACGTATACCGGACCTTAGAATGGCCGGACTAACGTAAATAGTACAGTATAGAATGGTCAAAGACAAGCCGAGGTCGAGGGTAACAGAAGACAGGTAAGCGAGAGACAAGCCGAATCAAGGGTAACAGAGATAAGCAGAGTAAGGTAAACAAGCCGGGTCAAAACCAAAAGGGATAATAGAATACACAAGCATTGAGTGACTAGAACAAGCTAGAACCACGACAGGGCAATGAGCTAATGAAAGAAGCTCTGTTAAATACCATGTTCAGAGCAGTAACCACGCCTCTGAGGTGTCCTGATTGGTCCTGCAGCAATTGAGTGACAGGTCGTTCCGGAGGAGTGTCCTGATGACAACTTCCTGCCTAGATGCTGTAAAAGGCAGTCACTCCCTCGCGGCCGGCCTTGCATGATCGGATAGACCGTGGGGAAGGGAGCCATCAGGCCGTCTGGATGGAGGAACAGCTAAGTCTCTACCTCTTTCGGAGGTAGAGACCACAGGTACCCTGACAGTACCCCCCCTCTCAGATACGCCCACCGGGCGGAATACACCAGGGCGAGAAGGGAATCGAGAGTGAAACGCCCTGCGGAGACGGGGAGCATGCACCTCCTCCTGAGGTACCCAACTTCTCTCCTCAGGACCATAACCCTTCCAATCGACCAGATATTGCAGTTTCCCCCGGGAGATTCGAGAATCAACGATGGAATTGACCTCATACTCCTCCTGACCCTCCACCTGAACTGAGCGGGGAGGGGCGATCGTGGAGGAGAACCTGTTACATATTAATGGTTTTAGCAAGGAAACATGAAATGAATTAGGAATGCGTAAGGCATTAGGCAACGCTAAACGATACGCAACTGGGTTAATTTGAGACAGTACCCTGTAAGGTCCAATATATCGAGGAGCAAACTTCATAGACGGCACTTTTAACCGAATGTTTCTAGTACTTAACCATACTCTATCGCCTGGAACAAACACCGGTGCTGCCCTTCTACGTTTGTCAGCGTGTCTTTTAAC
This sequence comes from Pelobates fuscus, assembly GCF_036172605.1. Lineage (NCBI taxonomy): Eukaryota > Metazoa > Chordata > Amphibia > Anura > Pelobatidae > Pelobates > Pelobates fuscus. Next base: position 220,001,145 of record NC_086318.1, on the reverse strand, counting down.
CAGCGTAGAATTGTGCAGAAGGATTTGTCGAGTTTGATCCCACAACTTTCTTAAATTGGCAACATGAACATCCACCGACGGTATCCCTTGAGAAGAAGACTCCGAAGGAAGGATGGAAGGATGAAAGCCATAATTCAAGAAAAAAGGGCTAGAATGCGTAGAATCACAAATGAGATTGTTATGTGCAAACTCCGCCCAAGGAATCAAACCGACCCAATCGTCCTGGTGTTCTGAAACGAAACAACGTAAATATTGTTCAACTTTTTGGTTAGTGCGTTCAGCAGCTCCATTGGACTGAGGATGATAGGCAGAGGAGAAATTCAATTTGATGCCTAGTTGGGAGCAGAATGATCTCCAAAAACGGGAAACAAATTGGGAGCCTCTGTCAGAGACAATTTGGGAAGGTATCCCATGCAAACGGAAAATCTCCCTGGCGAATATCTCCGCTAATTCGGGCGAAGATGGGAGTTTAGGTAAGGGAATGAAGTGAGCCATTTTAGTAAATCTGTCTACCACAGTGAGGATGACAGTCTGCTTTTTAGAAATAGGCAAATCAACAATGAAGTCCATTGCCAGGCAGGACCAAGGCTTTTCAGGAACCTCTAAAGGGTGCAGAAATCCGCATGGAAGCGAATGGGGTAGCTTGGTCTTGGTACAAACTTCACATGCCCCGATGAATTCTTTAATATCCTTGCGTAAGTCAGGCCACCAAAAATCTTTAGAGACCAGCGCATAAGTCTTGCGGATGCCAGGATGCCCAGCCACCTTGCTGTTATGGAGACAGCGTAGCACCTCCAGTTGGAGAGCGGCAGGAACGAAGTGTCGATCCCCAGAATCTGTTTGGGTGCCAAATGCTGAAACTTCATGATCTCAGAAAGCAATGGAGAGTAAATCCTGAGATTCGTGTTCGTGATGATATTCCCCTTAGGAACTATGGAGGACAGAAGTGGTTCAGTTATAGTGGATGGTTCATATTGACGAGACAAAGCATCGGCTTTAGAGTTCTTAGAACCAGGTCTATACGTAAGTACATAATTAAAGTGAGTGAGGAACAAGGCCCAGCGAGCCTGCCTGGCGGACAAGCGCTTAGCCTCCCCAATATAAGACAAGTTCTTATGATCCGTTAGAATAGTAACAGGGTGTAGTGTCCCTTCCAGTAAATGTCTCCACTCCTTTAAAGCCTTAATGACCGCAAACAGTTCCCTCTCCCCGATGTCATATCTGCTCTCAGGCCCAGAAAATTTTTTAGAGAAGAAACCACAAGGGTGTAACGGTTTATCCACCCCTAACCTTTGAGACAGAACAGCCCCAACTCCTGTCTCAGAAGCATCGACCTCGAGCAAGAAAGGCAGAGTCGTATCAGGATGAACTAGAATGGGAGCTGAGGCAAAAAGTTCCTTGAGAGTCTTAAAAGCAACAAGAGCTTCCTCAGACCAGAACTTAGTATCAGCCCCTTGTTTGGTCATATTGGTAATAGGCGCAATGATAGAGGAGTAACCCTTAATGAAGCGCCTATAGTAGTTGGAAAAACCAATAAACCTTTGGATAGCCTTGAGTCCTTTGGGCAAAGGCCAGTCTAAAATAGATTGGAGTTTACCAGGATCCATTTTAAAACCTTCCCCAGAAATCACGTACCCAAGAAAGTCTACCTGAGACTGATCAAAACTGCACTTCTCCAATTTGCAGTATAGACCATGTTGCAGAAGTTTGTGTAACACCTTTCTGACCTGTCTATGGTGAGTCTCAATCTCCTTAGAGTGTATTAGTATGTCGTCCAGGTAAACAATAACACAATCATGCTGAAACTCCCTAAGTACCTCATTAATCAAATCTTGAAATACTGCAGGAGCATTGCATAGTCCAAATGGCATAACAGTGTATTCGTAATGGCCATACCGGGTATTGAATGCCGTCATCCACTCGTGACCTTGCTGGATTCTCACCAAATTGTAAGCCCCTCTGAGATCTAACTTGGTGAAGATTTTGGAGCCCTTAAGACGATCAAATAACTCGGTAATCAGTGGGATAGGATAGGCATTTCTGACAGTTATTTTATTCAAGCCTCGGTAATCGATACACGGTCTCAGCGTGCCATCCTTCTTCTTAATGAAAAAGAACCCCGCCCCGGCCGGAGAAGAAGACCTCCTGATGAATCCCTTTTCTAAATTCTCCTGAATATACTCCTCTAGAACCGAGTTTTCCTGAACAGACAAAGGATATACATGGCCCCTCGGAGGCATAGTCCCGGGTAGAAGCTTAATTTTACAGTCAAATGACCTGTGTGGCGGCAAAGAATCGGCATTCTTCTTGTCAAACACTGCCCTTAAGTCTAGGTAAAGGTCTGGTATTTGTCTTTCTGTGGCCTGAGTAGGGTTCTCCTGTATGTTAATATTAGCTAATGGAGAAACCTTGCACAAACACCGATCCTGGCAGCCCTGGCCCCACGAGAGTATCTCCCCTAACTCCCAATCGATAATAGGGTTATGTTCTTTCAACCATGGGTACCCCAGAACTATGGGAACGGAAGGAGACGAAATGAGCAGAAGAGATAAATTCTCCACGTGTAGGATACCAACATTTAAATCAATGGGTATGGTCTCACGAAAGATAACAGGGTCTAGTAGTGGTCTACCATCTATGGCCTCAACGGCCAAGGGTGTCTCCCTTAGCTGGGATGGGAAATTGTTTTTACTAGCAAAGGCTTGGTCGATAAAATTCTCAGCAGCACCGGAATCTATCAAAGCCATAGCCCTTACTACTTCCCTCCCGCAAGTTAAGGAAACTGGTAGCAGAAGCCTGTGATCTTTATAATTAGGAGTAGAGGACAAAATAGAAACACCCAAGGCCTGTCCTCTAGAGAGACTTAGGTGCGAGCGTTTCCCGGGCGGTTAGAACAGTTCGAGAGTAAATGACCCTTAGCTCCACAATACATACACAAACCCTCTCTTCTCCTGTACTGTTTTTCCTCCTCAGAGAGGCGGGTATACCCTATCTGCATAGGTTCAGGAAGCAAAGATACCGTGGAGTCAGGACTTGGAAAAGCGGGGGCTAACCTAAAAGAAGGTCTCCGGTTCCTCTCTCGAGTGTTCTGTCTCTCTCTTAAACGTTCATCTATACGAGAGATGAACGAAATTAAATCCTCTAAATTCTCAGGGAGTTCTCTGGTAGCAACCTCATCAAGGATTACTTCAGATAAGCCATTCAAAAATACATCCATATACGCCTGCTCATTCCACTTGACCTCTGACGCCAGAGACCTGAACTCTAGTGCATAATCCACCAGTGTTTGGTTCTCCTGTCTCAGACGCAACACTAATCTGGCTGCATTAACCTTTCTACCTGGAGGGTCAAATGTTCTTCTAAAAGCAGCTACAAAGGCGTTATAGTTATAAACTAATGGGTTATCGTTCTCCCATAATGGGTTGGCCCATCTCAGAGCTTTCTCAATAAGTAGGGTGATAATAAATCCTACCTTTGCCCTATCTGTAGGATAAGAGCGAGGTTGCAATTCAAAGTGGATACTAATTTGGTTTAAGAAACCACGACACTTCTCAGGAGACCCACCATAGCGTACTGGGGGGGTAATGCGAGAAGAAGCACCCACTGTGGCTACCTCTAGACCTGAACCGACAGGAGAAACAGGGGTATTACGTATCTCCTCTGGTGGGTTATTGGCACGAGATAATAGAGCCTGTAGCGCAAGCGCCATCTGATCCATTCTGTGATCCATGGCTTCAAACCTAGGATCAGGAGAAGCCAGCTGACTGTTTGTACTTGCATGATCCATTGGCCCTGTCGTAATGTCAGGATCGGGACAGGGATCCAACACGCAGAGTACAAACAGTAGCCAGATACGTATACCGGACCTTAGAATGGCCGGACTAACGTAAATAGTACAGTATAGAATGGTCAAAGACAAGCCGAGGTCGAGGGTAACAGAAGACAGGTAAGCGAGAGACAAGCCGAATCAAGGGTAACAGAGATAAGCAGAGTAAGGTAAACAAGCCGGGTCAAAACCAAAAGGGATAATAGAATACACAAGCACTGAGTGACTAGAACAAGCTAGAACCACGACAGGGCAATGAGCTAATGAAAGAAGCTCTGTTAAATACCCTGTTCAGAGCAGTAACCACGCCTCCGAGGCGTCCTGATTGGTCCTGCAGCAATTGAGTGACAGGTCGTTCCGGAGGAGTGTCCTGATGACAACTTCCTGCCTAGATGCTGTAAAAGGCAGTCACTCCCTCGCGGCCGGCCTTGCATGACCGGATAGACCGTGGGGAAGGGAGCCATCAGGCCGTCTGGATGGAGGAACAGCTAAGTCTCTACCTCTTTCGGAGGTAGAGACCACAGGTACCCTGACAGCAGCCCGGTCATACAAATATTCATTAACAGCTTTTTCTTGTTGGAGCAGGCGGTCGAACATTAGGAGTGTTGAATTCCAACGTGTAGGGCTGTCGCAAATCAAGCGCCTCACTGGCATGTTGTTTCGCCGCTGGATATCGGCAAAGTGAGCCATGGCCGTGTAGGAACGCCTGAAATGGCCACACACCTTCCTGGCCTGCTTCAGGACGTCCTGTAAGCCTGTGTACTTATGCACAAAGCGTTGTACGATCAGATTACACACATGTGCCATGCACGGCACATGTGTCAACTTGCCCAACTTCAAAGCCGCTATCAAATTTTTTCCGTTGTCACACACCACTTTGCCGATATCCAGTTGCTGCGGAGTCAGCCACTTTTCCACCTGTGCGTTCAGGGCGGACAGGAGTGCTTGTCCGGTGTGACTCTCTGCTTTCAAGCAAGTCAAACCCAAGACGGCGTGACACTGCCGTATCCGGGATGTGGAATAGTACCTGGGGAGCTGGGGGGGTGCCGTTGATGAGCAAGAAGCAGCAGCACAAGAGGACTCAGCCGAGGAGGTTATGGAAGAGGATGGAGTAGGAGGAGTAGAGGAGGTGGCAGCAGGACTGCCTGCAATTCGTGGCGGTGTCACCAACTCCTCTGCAATGCCACGCATTCCTTGCTTGTCAGCCGTCAGCAGGTTTACCCAATGCGCAGGGTAGGTGATATAACTGCCCTGACCATGCTTTGCAGACCAGGTATCAGTGGTCAGATGGACCCTTGCCCCAACACTGTGTGCCAGACATGCCATGACTTCCTTTTGCACAATCGAGTACAAGTTGGGGATTGCCTTTTGTGAAAAGAAATTCCGGCCGGGTACCTTCCACTGCGGTGTCCCAATAGCTACAAATTTTTTGAACGCCTCAGACTCAACCAGATTGTATGGTAAAAGCTGGCGGGCTAATAGTTCGGACAAGCCAGCTGTCAGACGCTGGGCAAGGGGGTGACTTGGTGACATTGGCTTCTTACGCTCAAACATGTCCCTGACAGACACATGACTGTGGGCAGATGAGCGGGAACTGCTCAAGGCGGGAGACAGAGTGGCGGATGGTTGATAGGGGGCAAGAAGGACAGCAGTGGTTGACGTGGCTGAAGATGCTGGACCAGGAGGAGGATGGCGGCTTAGAGTAGGCGTGCTGCTTGTACTCATGTGTTGATCCCATAGGCGTTTGTGATGTGAGATCATGTGCCTACGCAAAGCAGTTGTACCTAGGTGGGTGTTGGACCTCCCACGACTCGGTTTCCTTTGGCACAGGTTGCAAATGGCATCGCTGTTGTCAGAGGCAGACACACAAAAAAATGCCACACTGCTGAGCTCTGCAATGACGGCATTCTGGTGGTGGACACAGCATGCGTTGATTGGCGTGCTGTCGGGCTGACCCCGGGTGCCGATGCATGCTGTCTGACTGTGCCACTAGCTCCTTGCGACGACCCCCCCCTGCTTCCAACTCGTCTCCTCCTCCTCTCTGTCTCCCCATCTGAACTTTCGCCCTGTTCTTCTTCTTGCCGAGCGGGCACCCACGTGACATCCATGGACGCATCGTCATCATCAACCGCTTCGCTTGTATCTGACAACTCAGAAAAGGAAGCAGCAGCGGGTACAACATCATCATCATCACACCATACCTCCATGTGTTTAATGCTGCCTGCCTGAGACATATCCCTGTTATCTACATCCTCTAGCAATAATAGTTGCGCATCACTCATTTCTTCAAACGGGTGTGTGAATAACTCCTCTGACATACCAAGTAAAGCGGCTGTGGTGCTAGTTTTGGAGGTGGCGGCAGGCGGGTGAGTGCTATCTTGAGAGGTGCCTGAAGCTAAGCTGGAGGAGGATGGTGCGTCAAGGTTCCGAGCGGAGGCTGTACAAGATTGGGTGTCCTGTGTTAGCCAGTCAACTAAGTCCTCAGAACTTTTCAAGTTCAGGGTACGTGGCTTCTGAAAACTGGGCATTATTCTAGGGCAAAAGGGAATCACAGCACCACGACCACGACGGCCCCTGCGGGGTGGCCTGCCTCTGCCTGTCATTTTTTTTGGGATTAGTGGTACTATGCGTGCAAGCTACTGTGAGACCAGATATGATTGGCAATGTGAACTGTAACAGTTCTGCAGAGCACACACTGTAGGCCTGAGACACCCGCTTGAAGACAAGTAACTGCTATTCAATCTATAACAGTGAAAAATAAATTTTGGTTTTAAAAGCACGCTATAGAGACACCAGATATGATTGGCAATGTGCACTGGAACAGTTCTGCAGAGCACACACTGTAGGCCTGAGACACCCGCTTGAAGACAAGTAACTGCTATTCAATCTATAACAGTGAAAAACAAATTTTGGTTTTAAAAGCACGCTATAGAGACACCAAATATGATTGGCAACTGTCAAAGCACGCTGGAACAGGTCTACAGAGCACACGCTGAAGTAGGCCTGACACCCAGACGCTTGCAGACAACTAACTGATCTTCTATTACAGTGAAAAAAAATGATTTCTTTAAAATCTAAAGCTTAAGCTATTGTTAAAACAGATATGAGTGGTGGCACTGACTGTGCAAATGGGCAAGGCATCCAACCTGACAAAGAAGCTGGCAGGCAGGCAGGCAACTGCTCTTCTATTACAGTGGAAACAAAATTTTGGTTGTAAAAGCACGCTATAGAGACACCAGATATGAGTGGCAACTGTCAAAGCACGCTGGCACAGGTCTGCAGAGCACACGCTGAAGTAGGCCTGACACCCAGATGCTTGCAGACAACTAACTACTCTTCTATTCCAGTGAAAAAAAAATATTTATTTTAAATGTAAAGCTTAACCAATTGTTAAAACAGATATGAGTGTTGGCACTGGGCAAGTAGGCACAGTATCCAATGTGAACCTCACACAGAAGCTGGCAGGCAGGCAACTGCTCTTCTATTACAGTGAAAAAAAAATATTTATTTTAAATGTAAAGCTTAACCAATTGTTAAAACAGATATGAGTGGTGGCACTGGGCAAGTAGGCACAGTATCCAATGTGAACCTCACACAGAAGCTGGCAGGCAGGCAACTGCTCTTCTATTACAGTGGAAACAAAATTTTGGTTGTAAAAGCACGCTATAGAGACACCAGATATGAGTGGCAACTGTCAAAGCACGCTGGCACAGGTCTGCAGAGCACACGCTGAAGTAGGCCTGACACCCAGACGCTTGCAGACAACTAACTGCTCTTCTATTACAGTGAAAAAAAAATATTTATTTTAAATGTAAAGCTTAACCAATTGTTAAAACAGATATGAGTGGTGGCACTGGGCAAGTAGGCACAGTATCCAATGTGAACCTCACACAGAAGCTGGCAGGCAGGCAACTGCTCTTCTAATACAGTGGAAACAAAATTTTGGTTGTAAAAGCACGCTATAGAGACACCAGATATGAGTGGCAACTGTCAAAGTACGCTGGCAGGGTTGTGCAGGGCACACGCTGAAGGAAGGCCTGACAGAGCCGCTTGAAGGACACTGACTGTCTGCTATTAGCTTTCACTGGAAACCTTTTTTCTTTGTAAAAGCACGCTAAAGAGACACCAGATATGATTGGCAACTGTCAAAGCACGCTGGCACAGGTCTGCAGAGCACACGCTGAAGTAGGCCTGACACCCAGACGCTTGCAGACAACTAGCTGATCTTCTATTACAGTGAAAAAAAATGATTTCTTTAAAATCTAAAGCTTAAGCTATTGTTAAAACAGATATGAGTGGTGGCACTGACTGTGCAAATGGGCAAGGCATCCAACCTGACACAGAAGCTGGCAGGCAGGCAACTGCTCTTCTATTACAGTGAAAAAAAAATATTTATTTTAAATCTAAAGCTTAACCAATTGTTAAAACAGATATGAGTGGTGGCACTGGGCAAGTGGGCACAGTATCCAATGTGAACCTCACACAGAAGCTGGCAGGCAGGCAACTGCTCTTCTATTACAGTGAAAAAAATTATTTATTTAAAATCTAAAGCTTAACCAATTGTTAAAACAGATATGAGTGGTGGCACTGACTGTGCAAATGGGCAAGGCATCCAACCTGACACAGAAGCTGGCAGGCAGGCAACTGCTCTTCTATTACAGAGAAATTTTTTTATTTATTTTAAATCTAAAGCTTAACCAATTGTTAAAACAGATATGAGTGGTGGCACTGGGCAAGTGGGCACAGTATCCAATGTGAACCTCACACAGAAGCTGGCAGGCAGGCAACTGCTCTTCTATTACAGTGAAAAAAAATATTTATTTTAAATGTAAAGCTTAACCTATTGTTAAAACAGATATGAGTGGTGGCACTGGGCAAGTAGGCACAGTATCCAATGTGAACCTCACACAGAAGCTGGCAGGCAGGCACCTGCAATTACATTACACAGGGAAAAAAAAGAAAAAGCAGCCTGATGTCATAGCACTAAAAAGGGCTTTTTGGGGTGCTGTCCTTACAGCAGAGATCAGATGAGTCCTTCAGGATTGTAGTGGACACTGAATACCCTAGCCTAGCTATCAATTTCCCTATCTAATCAGCAGCAGCTAAACTTTCCCTCCTCTCACTAAGCATGCATCTTCCGAATGAATCGAAAATGGATGCTGGGAGGGAGGTTGGAGGGTGTGGAATGTGCTGCTGATTGGCTGGAATGTGTCTGCTGACCGAGAGGCACAGGGTCAAAGTTTGCCCAATGATGACAAATAGGGGGCGGATCGAACTGCGCATGTGTCCGCCCGCCGTGGCGAACGCGAACACGCTAATTTCGCCGGGAACTGTTCGCCAGCGGACAGTTCGGTACATCACTAGTGCTCTGCAATTCTAACATGTAGGCATCTGATTGTTCTGCCTACATATATAAAGCCACAAGGGCATCTAAGAATATAAATTACGTTTTTGGAAAAACATGTTAATTGATTTTTGATGGTAAATATTTTATCTTTTTGGTAATGGAAGGAAGTGATTTGTCTCTTACTCTGGTTAGTCCCTCTACAGGCTAAACAGGATCCGCAGCCATAAAAACCTTTGCTTTTATTTAAAAAATGTTTTTTTGTCCTTAAAACTGCTCTTAACTACCATTTGTTTTAAACTCTTACATCCCCTATACACTATAATTGGCTTGGGAGGTAAGATCTGTTTTAGAATGGGGTCTTCTTGTAAAATCGGCCAATATTTTTTAATAATTTTTCTTATTTTGGCATTGTTTCCGCTATGGTTACATATAAAAGGAATCTTTATTTTACTTCCATTTTCTGAATGTTTTTTTCTTTTTTATATTTCCCTTAGGTTTAATAAGTTCCTGTCTTCTAATTTTTCTTACTTCTTTCATACTTGTTGTTAATTCTATTTCACTGTAACCTTTTTCTATGAACTGATGTTTAATTTTTTCTGCTTGTAATATATAATCTCTCTCTTGTGTACAATTTCTTCTTATTCTTAAGAATTGACTTTTTGGGGCATTGGCCAACCACGGAGTGTAATGACAACTATTTTTTTCAATATAGCAATTAGCATCAACATCCTTGAAGTGATTCCTTGTATGTATTGTTGAATCTGAGATGAAAATCTCCAAATCTAAGAAATGTATCTGGTTGTTACTGTATGTTGATGTTAAAATAATCCCCCACTCGTTATTATTTAAAATATTTAAAAAATTGTTCAGTTGTGTTTCGCCATCTTTCCATATAAAAAAGATGTCATCGATGTATCGGCGATAGGACACCAAGCTCGCAACTTGAGTGGCACAACAGCAGGGTCTGAGATCGGGAGTTTTGGGGCCCCACGGGCCATACAATGCTTTGGAGCTTGCGACCTTCATGTAACAGGGGCGGGATGGACGGCCAGCACCCTGCCTACCTGCTTATCTGGCTGCCAAGCGGCGGCTCTGTGACACACCTCACAGGCCCCTTCCCCCCCTCTGGACCGGGGGAAAATCCCGGTCACCACTGGAGGGCACTGAAGCCATCTACACTGAAGCCTGCGGGGCGCACTCCGATGTCGCGGATTTTGAATGGCCACCGCACAGCCTCTCTGCCATGCGGCCATCTGAATGCCTCCTCCCCAACTCAAAGGGACTGGGGTCCCAGCAAACACGTAACCATCAATTGGGTATACCTGCTTAACCCTTAAGCAAGGCGACTTGGCACCCCACATGGTATCACCACCCAGTCCCCAGCCACTTACTCACTACACCACACCGAGACCGGGAGAGGTAAAGGAGGCCGCCGGCTATGAGGCGAAACAGAAGGGCACGACACAACCAGCATGGGGTTTAACGAATTGCTCAGCAACACACTACACTCTCACACAGAGCCACTCGACTACCAACCCTGCATGGCAACGTGAGCCCAGCAGACACACTCACTAACCTGGGAGGAGGCAGGGCAGCCACAAGCTCAGGAGATCAGGCTTGCCTGACAGCTCACTGCCTCCAGCAGCCCTATGGAGCAGGACTAGGAGAATAGAGCGACCCGCACGTGAGGACCCAGTGGACTTTAACAGTTGGCTTCTTTCTGACTCACATGTTTATCATTATAAGCTATAATTGCTCTAAGATTTAATTATTTAAAGTACACAGTCTGATAAGCACCCTATCGTTATGCAGCCCGTTATTCCAGCCCATCACCTAACATGTCTTATAGCTAAGTCTGAGTTAAATCATTGCTACACACTCTAGCTCATATTTCATATGCATAACTTGCTATTGTTCACGCTAATAATTACCAAGCAAGGTATTAGACTGTCTGAAATCCTCTATCTAGCAATTTAGTTTATGCAATAACATACTCGTCATATATAACATGTTAATTTCACATGAAAAGTAACAAAAATTGTGCTGTTTAACTGCATGCCATAACCATTCGATGTTCAAGTTAAGCATGCAGTCGCTGTCGTTGCACTGCAAGATCAAATGTTATATGTCTTCACATGCACAAAGAAAAAGAAAGAATTAAAAAAAAATTAGGCTAATGGAGCATATCAACAACATCAAGAAGGGGATAACTAACCACCCCACTCGGTTCCGGTGCATTGCTGCCAATGCCCCCACTTCAGTTGGAAAGAGTTCAAGTGCATTGGTATAGAACAAGTACATTCCAGCTGGAGAGGGGGGAGACAGAGTTTGTCAGCTGTCTCAGAAAGAGACTTTTTTGGATTCATAGATTGGGCACATTGGAGCCGGGGGGTTTAAATATTGATGTAGATTTTTTGTGTTTCCTGTAAATGGCTTGGGATGTGTTTTTTGATGATGCTGCTGTATATGACCACATATAGATGTTAAGCAGATAAATATGATTTGTTGTTTTGGGAGATCCTTACAATCCACTTTTGGAGTATATTATTATTATTTTTTATATATTAGTCTATATTTACTTTTATTCATTATTATTTGTATTTTTCATTGTTTATTTTTTCCTATTTTTATTTTTATTTAATTTTTCATTTTCCATTTTCCATTTTTAATTTATTTTTAAGATTGTTTTACATGTATTATTTTTATATTTATCTTTTATTTTTATTTGTAATTTTATATTTTATATTTAATCTTTATTATTTATTTTTTTACTATTATTACTTCATTTTTTTACACTCAATATGTTTTTGTAAATAAAGTCTTTTTAATATTTTGGTTAACAATGCAACAAGCCAAAATTTTGCGATCATGTGATCATTTAGTAAATGTTCAATTCTGGACTGGGAAAGTTTATATCATAATTTAGAGACTAACAATGAGAAAGCCTTATTGTCTTCTGAATAAAAAAAATCTGTTGTAACCTTTTCAACATCAAGGTTGTGTTTTCCACTGTACAAGTACATAAATTTTACATTTAATATCATTGAAATCATTGCAGCAAGGGACCTAGATGGGACAAAATTTATTTTCCAAATTTAAATTGTACAATTCTTTTTCCAACTCTTTCAGATTTTTGGATCTAGTTTTCTTCAAGTAGGAAGCTCTTTAAATAAAGTGATCCCATAAAACAGCCTTGTGAGCGTTCCATAATGAAGTTTCTGATACATTTGGAGTTGAATTATCAATAAAATAATCAGTAAGAACTTTCTCAGCTAGTAATTTGTTTGCTACAAATTGTCACTAAGTGTCCATGTTCTATTTTTACTTGACTGGACTGACTGTTCTAAGGACAACACTATGGGGACATGGTCTGATCAATTTATAACCAGAATATCTGAACGCAAAACATAAGGTATGGTTTGATCACCCGCCAAGAACATGTAAATTCTGGAATACATATTGTAAGTGGTCGAGTGGTAGGTGTAGTCCCTTTCTCCTTCATGTTGGATACACCAACAACCATTTAGTCCCTGAGAAAAAAAAAATTTAGAGCACAGGTTAGCCAATTGTTCACTTGTATAAATATTAGCAACACTATCTTGTTCTCTAACTATATCCTCCTTATAATCTAAAACAAAATTAGTATCCCCACCAAATATCAATCTGCCCCTGACATTCCCAGAAACATAATTAATCAATTTTTAACTAATTGATATTGCCCAAAGTTAGGAAAATATGCATTTATCAAAGTGTACCCAACACTATTGAGTGAATGTCTCCAAATCAGATATCTGCTGTCCTTTTCTGCCACCTCATCAGTGCTGCAAGTCACACTCTTATGGATAAAAACAGAGATGCCCCTGGATTTTTTTTACAAAAGGTATAGTGAAACTAGGTATTATAATCTTTTAGCAAAGTACTAGGGATATTGTGTGTTTTGAAATGGGTTTCCTGTATAAATAAGACATCCGGTTTATAGAGTTTTGTTTCCCTGAAAAAAGCCTTCTTTTGTGTGCCGTGTTCAGGCCCCTCACATTAAAATAAAAGAGTTTCAATACCATCTATATGTCAAAAAAAGGAATAAACTACACATTTTTTTAAAAAGGGAAAAAAAAGATGTGAGAAACACACCAAAAAAATTGAGAAAAAAAAGCATAATCTCAGTGATTCCCACCCAACTGGTTCACTATTGGTATCAAACAGCAAAACTGTAATAAGAAAAATAATGGCAAATATAAACTGCAGACATACATATTGGATGGTAAAAATCAAAGATTTATGACAAGCAAGATAACAAAAAAAAATGGTTGGAAAAACTTGGGAGAAAAATCCCATTAAGAAAGAGAAGAAATAATTAAAAAAAATCAAAAAAGTATATATACACCAAAAAAGGCATTGAGAGGAGGAGTAAAAAGTTTCCTCCCCTTCTAAAATATACAGGCCCATATTTTAGAAGGAGAGCAGGGACACTAGGATCCAAATATATACATATAGAAAAAATGTAAAAATTTAAAATAAAAGTTAAACAGAAACTAAAATGAAAAATAAAAATAATACATAACAAGTGAGCCAGTAAAAAAAATGGAAAAATATGTCTGTAAATAAAGTCCATGTACCATTTAGGAAAAAAGAAAAAAAATCAATGAAAATATGCTGAAGAAACAAAGAAAGCAAAGTCTATTAAAATAGCATAATGCAAATAGCATAATGCAAAAACACTTAAATTAAGATCTTTTGATGAGTTTTCTCATTGTGACATCACATCTCTGCATCTCACTTTCCTTGGTGGTTGTGGTGTATGCACATTTTGCTAGAAAAAAATATAATAACATTTATTTAACCCCTTAAGGCTGCAGGGTGTTCTATGCTGTCCCTATTTTGATGGCTCTAAACGCGGCAGTGCAGCATAGAGCGCCCTGCGAACTTATGTACTTACCCAATTGCCGGCGATCCCACACCGGCGATCGCGGTATGGGGACTCACCTGAGAGCCTGAGAGCCCAGGGAGTCCTCCTCCATTCTCTTCGGCCCCCCTGGGCCATGTGATTGCGAGGTCTTTGCGAGGACCTCACGATCACATGGACGGCATAGCCGTCCAAGGCATTGCCCTAGTGTCTGGAAATAAAATAAAAACAGTTTAAAACAGTGTAAAATGTAATAATATAATAAATATATATATATATATGATCTAAGTATATATACACACATACACTGTCTAAATGTATTTTAATATTAATATATACATAATTATATATATATATTAATATGAAAATACATGTACAATGATATTGATTAAATATATATATATATATATATATATATATATATATATATATAATTTTCATTATATATATTTATATATAATAAAAAATAAATAAATATGTAAATATGTTAAAAAATAAAATTAAAAAAATAATAAATTAAAAATATATATACATGTGTAATTTAGTTCTAACTGTATTTTAAAATTAATATATATATATATATTGATATCAAAATACATGTAGAACAAAATAATATATATATCTATATACATAAGTATATACATATATAACACTATATATATACCTATATATAACTAAAAATACATTTTAAAAATGATATACATATATATATATATACATATATAAATATATATATATATATATATATACACACACACGTATATATATATATATATATATATATATATATAATTCTACGTATATATTAATGTAATAATTTTACATAATTAGTTAATTTTATTAATTACAATTTGCAGTACCTGCCTGACAACCCAGGCCAATAGTTATGGGAATTTAATTTGCTAGCACAATATTTAACCCTGTAACTTTCCAAGACACCATAAAACCTGTACATGGGGGGTACTGTTTTACTCGGAAGACCTCACTGAACACAAATATTAGTGTTTCAAAACAGTAAAATGTATTACAACCACGATATCGTCAGTGACAGTGAAATCTTTTGCATTTTTCACACACAAATGGCACTTACACTGACGATATAATTGTTGTGATATATTTTACTGTTTTGAAATACTAATATTTGTGTTCAGAGAAGTCTCCTGGGTATAACAGTACCCCTCGTGTACAGGTTTTATGGTGTTTTCAAAAGTTACAGAGTCAAATATAAGGCTTGCGTTTCAGTTTTTTCACATTGAAATTCACCAGATTGGTTATGCTGCCTTTGAGACCGTATGGTAGCCCAGGAATGAAAATTACCCCCATGATGGCATACCATTTGCAATAGTAGACAACCCAGGGTATTGCAAATGGGGTATGTTAGTCTTTTTTAGTAGCCACTTAGTCACAAACACTGGCCAAAATTGGCGTTCAAATATTTTTTTTGCATTTTCAAATATTAACACTAACTTTGGCCAGTGTTTGTGACCAAGTGGCTACTAAAAAAGACTGGACATACCCCATTTGCAATACCTTGGGTTCTCTACTTTTGCAAATGGTATGCCATCATGGGGGTAATTCTTATTCCTGGGCTACCATATGGTCTCAAAGGCAACGTAACCAATCTGGCGAATTTCAATGTGAAAAAACTGAAAAATGTAACACGCCATATTTGACCCTGTAACTTCCTAAAACACCATAAAACCTGTACATAGGGGGTACTGTTTTACACGTGAGACATTGATGAATACAAATATGTGTATTTTATTGCAGTAAAAGCAAACAGTATTTTGACATTCACAGTTAAAATGTCATATAGAACTAAGAAAATTTAAAAAAATCTTATTTTCTCAATTTTTTTTTAATATTTTATTCATATTAAATTATGTTCCATACCTAAATATTTGATGTTAAATGAAAGCCCTGTTTCTCCTGAATAAAATGATATATAAAAAGTGTGGGTGCATTTAATATGAAAGAGGTGAATTACGGTTGGACAGACATATAGCGCAAATGCCAGGTTTTGTTTACGTTTTGTTTTGATCACAACTTGTACATTTGGCTGTGGTCTTAAGGGGTTAAACTATGGGATGCATAGCTATATGTTATAAATATATAATAAGACAGCAGTTTTATGCATAGGTTGCTTTTCAAACAAAGATAAGACTACCTTTATATTTAAGTGTTCTTGCATAGCAAGACCACTTAATGTTATCTCACATATATATTATTATTATTCTTATTATAGCCAAATTTACCACCCTAACTTCTCCCACAGTTTTTACACTACATAGACCATAATATACCGAAACGTGCAGATTGTTCCCGATTGGATTGCTATTACTTTGTGGAACGTTTTGCCGAATGGTTCATGGAATATCGTCGTTCTTGTGGCGAAATTGGTCCCATAGGAATGAATGGTGAAATGTTCAAAACTAGAGTGGGAGCTGGCAAAAGCTGAAAAATCAGGAGAGGATTTCTAAACTGCCACCACTCCCTCATTTTCAGGCCCACCTACACAAATCTTATATCAAAACGTTCAGCTATCCCTGCTGCCACTAAAAATGTCCACGGCTTAGCCATAGTCCTGATAGTTTTCACAATATAACTATTTGTTTGCAACTCACGCCGTCCATTGACATTCATTGAAACTCCACTCTAGACAGCTCAAACTTGAAGGGCAATTTCTAAACTGCAACTGTGCCTTCATTGTTAATATTGCAGAGACATACTATGCATCAAAATGTAGGTCTGGGTCTTGTGATTCTCACAATATAAAGCTCTTCGATGTAGGATGTATACGGTGGAGGCAAGAACACTTCACACAATTTCTCCAGAAATTATAGCTTTTCTAGTTTTTATTTGTGCATCCTTTATTGACTGAAAAGTTTTAAAAGTATACAATGTCCTTTATCTTGAAACATTGCACATACGGTCTGATATGTTAGTATGTAAGCAGAAATACAAATTTAATCACATGCAGTTTAATGAAAGTGGTCAAAGTAAGGACCCTGAAGTTATTACTTACAGTACAGATTACTGAAAATGGCAACATTATGCAAATAGAATGTCTGTATTTGAGCATAACGCACGCATGCAGGAAATACAGACAAATGTTATTTTTTTATGTAAAATTATTTAAATTAATGTTACTGTTTTATTATTCTTAAAGTGCTATTGCAATCAGTCTGGGATACTAATGTAATGTTAACTGTGAAATTGTAGAACTCTTTCACTCACCCATTTTTCCTGACTGTAGAAATGGTTTGATACATTGAAATTTCCTTTATTGTTTGGAAGGAGGCGGAGGTACTATTTCCAGGACATTTCGAGGCATTAAATGAGTGTGATGAGCTTCTGGCAGATAATTAATGTTCCTCTATAGGCTGGTAATCGTTCCTGGAGTATAACATAGTTCACCATTTTGCATATAATAATTTAAACGTGTTTTAAAAAGAAAGGTACTTTTAGCTTTTTGCAGCTTTCCAAGTATTTCCAACATTTCCAAGTCTCAGCGTGGAAATGTTCAATCAGGGTCTGGTGCAGTGTAACCACACGCCCCCTGGTGTTGAGCACCAGAGTTTGTGTGGGCATATACCAGAGCCAGCTTAGCGGATGCCAGGAGCTTATATTAAGCAGATACGTATCCAGTAATAGAAAATAAGGCATGACTAGAATAGGCACCAAAGAAGATAAGACAAGACTAGGAGAACCCAGAACTGGAGCAGGACAGAAAGCAGAACCCAGAACATGTACACAATACATGAGGGAAACATGAACAGGACATGGACAGGGCATGACAGGACAGGACTGTACATGAACTGGGAATACAAGACAAAATAAATCAAGACAAGAGATACAAGGCAAAACAAGAGGAGACATAACTAAATATTATATATGTAATAAACATTAGAGATTTAGACATGCATAAATGGCCAAGATATATGCAGCCCACCACTGCTCCAAAGTACTCCAATTACGGTGGGTCCTAACTGCCTAGATATGCATGACTAAATAAACAACAATAAAACACACACAGTACTTACCTGCAAAGAAAGGAGCAGAGGAAATTAGACCACTGCTTGCAGGAACAGACTGAAACAAAAAGGATTAATGGCAAAGGAATGGGTGTGGCAACAAAAAAACAAACATTTAAAGGAATCCAGGAGACTGGGAATTCCTGGAATGGAATAAAGGAATGAACCCAGAAAACCCAACATTAAAAAAAAACAGACATAGAATAAAAAAAACAGAAAAAAACAAGAAAAACTAAACAAGAATTGTAAAAAAAAAAAAAAAAAAAGGAGTACTGGATACCAGAAGCTAAGGCCAGACATCTGCACAGAACGGAACAGGACGTGACAGCTATACCATCATCTCTTAAATTGAAAAAGGCAGATTAAGTTTCATTGGAAAACGTAACAGTAGGGTTGGGGTAGGGTTAGGGGTAGGGTTGGGGTTAGGTTAGGCATAGGGTTAGGGTTAGGGTTAGGGAATTGCAGAAGTCTTGGATTTCGGATTGCCGAAGCCCTGAATTTCTGAATTCCCAAAGTCCCGAATTTCGGAAGTGCCAAACCGAACCAAATTTTCTGCCCATACACATCCCTATTAAACAACTTAATTCAAAGGCCCTGTAAAAAGGCATTATCACAAACAAAAAAATTGATTTTGTGGATACCAAGTTTCTTATATTTCCAGTTCTATACCCGTTACTTAAAATCCATAAGAATCGTCATAAACACTTTAATAAAAATGGTCAAATTGAAAAAAAAATTCCATAAGAATCAAACACAGCCATGTGATAGACCTATTGGGGCAGATACTGATTCTTTATTTCAGCCTGAGGCCTAGTTTCTACTTTAAGAATTGTCACTTAGTGACACTTGATGAACAGAGCCTTTATATGTCTATCCCCCATGATGGTGGGATTGCTTCAATCATGTGGACCCTTGATAGCAACACAAATAAAAGTTGGTTTTGAGAGCATAAAGACTATATCTTGGAATTATTAACTTTTATTCTGCTTTATTCTTTTTTTTAAATTCTTTATTTGTAAAAATGTTGGTTTTTAGGGGGGGATACAGAATGAGAAAAGGGAAAGGGGTTAGAGGGTCCATACATTACGGCATTGTATATCGGAGTAACAGATATAGGTTTAGTTTCGATGCTGGTTTAGTGTTATTCCGAGTTGTGATGGCCGTGTAAGGCCCCCTCTGTCGCTGTGTCAGTTAGGTCCTCGGGGGTGGGTGGGGGTTGTCTTGTGAGGGGAGTCTCTCATCAGTATCGGCGTGTTGTGTCGCATCGCAGTTTCCGTCTGTAGTTGCAGGATTGATTTGAATGGTTCTTTGTTGTCGGTTGATGAGGGATGGTCCTGTCTTGAGGTAAGTCCGTGTAGTCAAGGTAGGCGGGTGAGGGTAAGAGTTGTCTTGGGGTTATTCTGTTTTATTCTAATTATTATTCTGTTTCAAAATGAGGTTTGCATTTAATGTGAGGGTAATGCCATGGGTTCTAATGTTGCTCAAACATATGCAAACATCTATATGCACTGTTTTGATTAAAAACTTTTTTTGACTTGGAGAAGATATATCGACAATGTTTTCATGTGTTGGGATGGCGCACGAGAAATAGGGCTATACAGTTTACTGCCACTAATAGAACCCATTAAGAAACATTTTTGGATACCTTTATACCAAGGTCATGGACAGAAACAATATACTACTTTTCAGTATTTTCCACCCAGAACATCTTAAAAGAGGTTTTCCTCTTTTTGAGAACAAAAAGTATTGTTTCCAATCATCACAACATGATTTATTTATTTATTTTTGCAATACAATGTAAATTATTCTTTTCTGTGCACAACATTTTTACTTTTTTCTTTTGGTATTAAGAAAATTAGGAATCATAACTGTACAAGACTTTAACCCTGTAAGGACCACACTTCTGGAATAAAAGGGAATCATGACATGTCACACATGTCATGTGTCCTTAAGGGGTTAAAATGTTTTGGTTGGAAATAACTCTTTTCTATGTTATAATTCCTAGATGGCATATCTTTTTTTTTCTATGTTCTATCGATATTGTTGTTTAAGAATTGTTCTAGAGACTGGGATTATATATAGTATTATAGGATATTCTGTATATAGCTGATTATATGCAGTATTCAAGCTACCCTGTAGGTAGTCTCACGACAGTGGTTTACAAAATTATTGCTAATAATTACATTAATTCTATTACAAATACTTTCTGTTTAGTTTTTATACTGTTTCATTCAGATATAATTGAGCTCATGGTTAGTTCTATATATGGTTCTAACTTTATCTTTATTTTTTGCCTTGTTTGGATGTATTCACCAACATTATGTACTCATGTGATATTCTTTTTTCTGATATCATTAAAAGCAAAAAATGTATATTAAAAAATAGTTTTATAACAAACCTACAGTTTAAAAATCTCAGAGATTTATCTACAATAAACCTGATTTTGAACTAAAAATTATTTGTGTGCAGATTCTTTTTGTATTCTTTGTTGATTTACAAAAAATCTCAGTGTTTTATTTGATTATCTGACCCATAATGGAGAGGGAGGAGTACTCAATGGATGCTTTCAGCCAATGGCCCTGCACTACCATTCCCATACACAGAATCAGAATGCATTTCTGCAGCCTCAGATTCCTGATAAGTTGTTAAACTGTTCTAAAATTTTTGATAAATTACTCAATGAAGCAACCAGGGCGCTCCTGGCACCATAAGCACTACAGTGGGCAATGGCAGTAATGGTACTTGGAATTTTCCTTTAAAGATTTTAAATGAGTTATTGATTCACTGTATGACTTTTACTCTTGCATGGTATTTGAAGGCTGTTTAACTTGGACTTAGAGAGCGATTTCATTGTGAACTGCAATTTGTCCAAATTTGAGCTGTTAAGGTGATTCCACAAATTTACAAACTCAGAGTTAAAATGCAGGCGAATCCCAAACCATACGAATTGCTCAATGAGCGAACATGTTTGTTTAGATTCATGATTCAGAATTCCATCTGTGGCACAAAATAAAGAGATAATTAGAAGGAAAAAAAGATGATTGATGTCTAGGGAGAGCCACTTAATGTTGATTTTATTCACAGATCAAATGACCAAGATCGAGAGGGTGTGGGAAGAGGAGCAGTAAACAAAATCCATACCTATTTATATATCCTATATTTAATAAATATGTAATATATAAAAATGATATCTTTACTGCTCCACCTCTTTTTTCATTTTTGTGAACCAAATGGTAGGAAAAAGTACATTTTAGTGTACTGTAAAATATATACATATTATTTATATAATGTTTACATTTTACAGTACACTGACTGCCCATTTTCACACCCTACTAGATTTGTCTGATTTGTTTTCCCTTTTTTGGTTAATGAAATTTGGATGGGCCAAATCACCTTATGGCTAAATTTCAACCATCCTGAAACCTTTTTTTGGACCAAGTGGTTCACCTGAAACAATTAATTTTTTCATCAATTTGAACAAGTGCAGTAGCAATGAAATATTCAGCTAATGCTTCTTTGGGGGGGGTTAAATATTTCTATCCTGTTTTCTCACTAATAGGATATTGATTAGGAGGTTTGCAATGAGTTGATTATGAAGTTTGCAATGAGTTGAAGCAATAGAAAAACATATTCTTAAAAATTTACACTATGTAAAAATTTTTTTAGCAATAATGATTTTCCTTTCCTTTCCATTCCTTCTTTCTTGATTTAGCTTTAACCAAAATAAAATAAAAATTAATATAGAATAGACTTGAATTATTACAGGCCAGTGTTAAAAAATGTTAGTGCCTGGTATAAGTTACATGAGAAAAGCATTTACATATGTCTGTATCTAAATAGTTATGCCAGCGTAGAAAACTCTTTATGCAAGCTGAAAAACGTACAACGCTGTTTTCTATGTACTAAATAGAATAGACCCCATGTAAATAGGCTAAATAGGAAACCCACATATTGTGCCTAAAATTCGACTTTATTGCTCACCTTTTTGGCTAAATCGTGTCTCATACCCTGGGGAATGTTCTGCTGATCCATTGGCACCATCCTGCTAGCACAGCCTGTGCCGGACCCATCTGCAGCCTGTAGCTCCACTTGAAGACTTGGAGGTGGCCGATCCCCAATCCTGACCTGAAGCTTGCTAGCTTTGAGCCCTATCTCCCCCTCCACCCCTTTTGGACAGGTTGGGGTTAACCCACTGGTGTCTTTAGCCAGCAACCTAGCCAAGTGATACGACTTACCTATGCTTGTGGAGCCAATAATTGAAGCATCTGTGCTTTGTTCTGGGTGAAGCTCTATGGAAAAGGTCTGTCTACCGTGCCTTGCAAAAGTATTCACCCCCTTGACTTTTTTTTTTACCTATTTTGTTACATTACAGCCTTAAGTTCAATGTTTTATTAATCTGAATTTTATGTGATGGATCAGAACACAATAGTCTAAGTTGGTGTAGTGAAATGAGAAAAATATATACGTAAAACAATTTTTTAGAAATAGAAAACAGAAAATTGGCATGTGTGTATGTACAGAAAACTGAAGCTCCTGTAGGGGATCGGCTCCGCTCGGCAACATAACAAGAGAGGTAGGAGGCACACCAGGAAGGGGAGTGTGACCACTAAGGGGTGGGGGATACACCAAGGGACAGGGAAGGGAGGGGAGGGGAGACGAACACTAAGGGACAGGGAAGGGAGAGGACCACTAATGGATGGGGAGGGGAGAGGGGCTGGTTAAGAGGCACATAGTTGAAGATGTTTTTATGGGGGGGGGGGCTGGGAGGCGAAAAAATTCAACTTCGCATATGTACCCCAAAATCCTTGCACCGGCCCTGCCTGTCACTACTAAAAATAAACTGAAATACTACA
This sequence comes from Pelobates fuscus, assembly GCF_036172605.1. Taxonomy (NCBI): domain Eukaryota; kingdom Metazoa; phylum Chordata; class Amphibia; order Anura; family Pelobatidae; genus Pelobates; species Pelobates fuscus. Next base: position 219,978,182 of record NC_086318.1, on the reverse strand, counting down.
CTTATCCTGTATTCTGTAAATCAGTACACACATTATTATTGCCAAATCAGTGGGGGAAAAAACATATATTTTATTGCATTTATGTGTATTGTTTCTATTTTAAATGAGAAGTTTTATATACATCACATCAAATGAAAGCCCTTTCTGTCCTTTAACAAACAATATATAATACGTATGTGGCACTTGAAGAGAAACACTTAAAAGGACAGGTTAGCCACTGGACAGGGTAGAACATGTTGTTTGCTTGAAAGTCAGGGGGAGTAACCAGCTTAATTTATAAAAGTGTAAATTACTACTGAAAACTGCACATTTTGCAAAATTAAAAAATAGGACACACTCTTCATACAAGATTTTCAGCAAGCTAAAGTGCTTTAGGAGACTGGAGTGTCCCTTTCAATAATTAAAGTCAGCATCAGACAACCCTCACAACAACAATGTTTGCACATCCCTTGATAATCCTCATAGGGAATGGGGGTCTGCTCAGCAGGACTACATTTTCACTTACCCATGGTTAGTAGATGAATAGAACTTTTAAACTCTGCTTAAAGGGACACTCCAGAGCCAGGAATACAATCCGTTTTCCTGGCACTGCAGGTCCCCTCTCCCTCCTACCCCCATCCCCGGGTGCTGAAGTGGTGAAAACCCCTTCAGTCACTTACCTGAGACCCCCGCCGATGTCCCTCGGCACTGGTTTCTGCTCGCTGCCACTCCTCCTCTTCCTTACATCAGCCGGTGATGCACGTGCATTAGAGCTCTCCATAGGAAAGCATTGCAAATGCTTTCAATGCTTTCCTATGGGGAATTGAGCAACACTGGAGGTCCTCACACAGCGTGAGGACGTCCAGGGACGCTCTAGCACAGAAAACCTGTGCTATAGACCAGGAAGTGCCCTCTAGTGGCTGTCTAGTTGTCTACTAGACAGCCACTAGGGCAGGACTTAGCCCTGGAAGGTAATTATCGCAGTTTATAAAAAAAACTGCAATAATTACACTTGCAGGGCTAAGGGTAGTTGGAGTTGGCACCCAGACCACTCCAATGGGCAGAAGTGGTCTGGGTGCCTACAGTGTTCCTTTAAGCTAGATCTGCATCCTATGTTTCAAATAAATGCTCTGCTATTTGTGTAAGCTAAGATAATTTGATATGGAAATAGTTAAATACTTTGAAAGATCACTTTTATGTCCATATGTAATAACACATGAAATGTCCTTAAATATATGTGAAAAGCTACAGAACTATATTCTCCTTGACATTTTACTGACTCACAAAATTCAAAGTTAGCCACGTTGATATTAAATATTTAGTTCATATCAGCATTTTTCCAGATATCAAATATTAGACCTTGTTTTTTCAGGATTAAGTTTAAACAGATTATGTTCCCACTTTTTAGCTCCTGTATTCAACAATGATCGATAAACCATCATGGAATAAATATCATGATTTTATTAGGTTAACAAACTATACCCTTAGAATAAAATGCTATTCTGACCCACACAGATTCACTCCTTAATCATTTGGATTACTGCTTTAGTTGTGTGAGAAATTAATGCACATTTTGATTGAAGGAATAGCAGTATACTTATCTATAATTTGCATAGTACAAGTTTTAAAGTACATGAAGTGCCTACAAGTTCAGTTTGTAGGCTCTCACAAAAATAACATATTTCTAGGATATCTTCTCTGTTCATTTCTAAGAAATGCAAAACTCATTGCTGTAGAAGAAGCAATTGAAGTAAAAACACGTCTGTCTCTGTTTGATTTAATATCATTATTGTCAGCTGAATTTATGTATTTCCTTATCCATGCCTTCAAAGAACACACTGTTTGCTCCACATACTTGCTATGGCCGGCAAGAAAAGAAACATGATATGATAAGCATAAAAAACAACCCACATAAAATTGATATCAGAGGTCACGCTCTTGAATGCTACGAAATTATTCCCTGATGGTTGCAAAATTACAAAACTTAAAAAAGACAGGGAGATAAGATATTATATATAGAGATGTCCCGAATAAGGATACAGATGGTGAGAGCACTCAATTAAAATAAAATAAAAAATAAATCAATAAAAAGCGCAATAGTAATATTACCCAAACTCGATCACAATCTGGAAATAAACACAGATGGAAAAAACATAGGGTAATAACGTAAGATTAAATCTTAAGACTCTAATACTGGTCTCACTCACATAAAAAGAGCCACTTAAATAGCTGGCTCAAACTGCATGCCTTGAATCACTCTTTTATTGGACTTCAGCTGGTTCCTTTCTGTAGTTGTATCCCATGTGCCACCAAGATACGCAGGTTCAAGGGATAACAATAAACTTTATTCTTCCAAAACAATGGAGATTATAAAATAATACATCTATAAAAGAAAGTCCCTTTGCATTAACAAGTCCAAAAAGCACCTGACGCGTTTCGGCGGTCTGCCTTCGTCGGAGGTGATGCTTGTGATCCCTGGCATGCTGTCTTTTAAACCTGTTCCTCATGCCCTTTTTCGCCGCGTTCGCGGCACTTTACTTCCGGGTTTGACGTCGGGACGTGTCCTGCGTCATCACGTCCCGACGTCTATCTTCACTTCCGGTTTAACCTCATGTTAGGACGTGTCAGGAACGTCACAGAAAGATAAAATAGAGCGTCCATACAATAAAATATTCTTATCATAGAATAGTCAAATCTAGGTATACTTAAAATCCTTTTAGAGGAAAAAGAAAATATATAACCTTGCATTTAAAATAAAATACATTATCAAATAGTATACAACGTAAAATTATAACAGTATACAATTAATTACTAGAAGAAGGGAGATACATATGAAATAATAGATAAAACCTTAAAAACCTAAATAACGAGAAACTTAGATTGATAATAAGAGGAACATTAAATGGAACAATAAATAATATCTAAAAATTAAAAAATAATTAAATATACAATATAATTTAAAAGGTAAAATGATTAGAAAAATCTAAAAGGCAAAAAAGGGGGAAAAAGTTATTTTGAAAATAAAAACATCATACATATTTATTAAGAATTTATTAGAATAAAGATTATATTTTAGGATTAGCAGAGATGAAGTGGATGTTTGAACTTGACACTATGGTACCACGTGGACTTAATGTTGACTTTGAAATTAATAAATATGTATATGTATCATCTGATCTCTGCTGTAAGGACAGCACCCCAAAAAGCCCTTTTTAGGGCTAGAACGTCAGTCTGCTTTTTTTTTTTCCTGTGTAATCTAACTGCAGTTGCCTGACTGCCAGCGTGTGTGTCAGGCTCACAGCGTATACTGTGCCCACTTGCCCAGTGCCACCACTCATATCTGGTGTCACAATAGCTTGCATTTAAAAAAACCAAAACTTTTTTGACTGTAATATAATAGCAGTCAGTTTCCTTCACACGTGTGCGTTTCAGGGCCTGCCAGGGCACAGTGTCACACCAGTGCAACTCATATCTGGTGTAACAGTAGTGTACATTTAAAAAAACAAAACACTTTTTTGACTGTGAAATAATAGCAGTCACTTTCCTTCACGTATGTGCGTTTCAGGGCCTGCCAGGGCACAGTGTCACACCAGTGCAACTCATATCTGGTGTAACAGTAGTCTACATTTAAAAAAAACTAGAAATTTGACTGTGAAATAATAGCAGTCAGTTTCCTTCACACGTGTGCGTTTTGAGGGCCTGCCAGGGCACAGTGTCACACCAGTGCAACGCATGTCTGGTGTAACAGTAGTGTACATTAAAAAAAAAAACTAGAAATTTGACTGTGAAATAATAGCAGTCAGTTTCCTTCACACGTGTGCGTTTCAGGGCCTGCCAGGGCACAGTGTCACACCAGTGCAACTCATATCTGGTGTAACAGTAGTGTACATTTAAAAAAAACAACACTTTTTTGACTGTGAAATAATAGCAGTCAGTTTCCTTCACGCGTGTGCGTTTCAGGGCCTGCCAGGGCACAGTGTCACACCAGTGCAACTCATATCTGGTGTAACAGTAGTGTACATTAAAAAAAAAACTAGAAATTTGACTGTGAAATAATAGCAGTCAGTTTCCTTCACACGTGTGCGTTTCAGGGCCTGCCAGGGCACAGTGTCACACCAGTGCAACTCATATCTGGTGTAAAAGTAGTGTACATTTAAAAAAACTCTGCCAACTTCTGCCAGTGCACAGTGCCACTCATATCTGTTGTCACAGTAGCTTGCACGCATAGTACCACTAATAGAAAAAAAATGACAGGCAGAGGCAGGCCACCCCGCAGGGGCTGTCGTGGTCGTGGTGCTGTGATTCTGTGATGCTGTGCTGTGATTGGCCATAGAATAATGCCCAGTGTTCAGAAGCCACGTACCCTGAACTCGAAAAGTTCTGAGGATATAGTTGACTGGCTAACACAGGACACCCAATCTTCTACAGCTTCCGCTCGGAACCTTGACGCACCATCCTCGTCCAGCTTAGCTTCGGGCACCTCTTAAGTTACCACTCGCCCGCCTGCCATCACCACCTACACTAGCACCACAGCCGCTTCACTTGATCTGTCAGAGGAGTTATTTACACATCAGTTGGAAGAAATGAGTGATGCGCAACCATTATTGCCAGAGGATGTAGATAAAAGGGATATGTCTCAGTCAGGCAGCATTACACACATGGACGTACGGTGTGATGATGATGATGTTGTACCCACTGCTGCTTCCTTTGCTGAGTTGTCAGATACAAGTGAAGCGGTTGATGATGACGATGCGTCCGTGGATGTCACCTGGGTGCCCGCTAGAAGAGAAGAAGAACAGGGGGAAAGTTCAGATGGGGAGACAGAGAGGAAGAGGAGATGAGTTGGAAGCAGGAGGAGGTCGTCGCAAGGTGCTAGTGGCACAGTCAGACAGCATGCATCGGCACCCGGAGTCAGCCAGACAGCACACCCAGCAACGCATGCTGTTGCCACCACTAGAATGCCGTCATTGCAGAGCTCAGCAGTGTGGCATTTTTTTTGTGTGTCTACCTCTGACAACAGTGATGCCATTTGCAACCTGTGCCAAAAGAAACTGAGCCGGTGGAAGTCCAACACCCACCTAGGTACAACTGCTTTGCGAAGGCACATGATCGCACATCACAAACACCTATGGAATCAACACATGAGTACAAGCAGCACACAAACTCAAATCCGCCATCCTCCTCCTGGTCCAGCATCTTTAGCCACGTCAACCACTGCTGTCCTCCTTGCCCCCTCTCAACCATACGCCACTCCGTCTCTCGCCTTGAGCAGTTCCTGCTCATCTGCCCAGTCAGGTGTCTGTCAAGGACATGTTTGAGCGTAAGAAGCCAATGCCACAAAGTCACCCCCTTGCCCGGCATCTGACAGCTGGCTTGTCTGAACTCTTATCCCGCCAGCTTTTACCATACAAGCTGGTGGAGTCTGAGGCGTTCAAAAATTTTTTAGCTATTGGGACACCGCAGTGGAAGGTACCCGGCCGAAATTTCTTTGCACAAAAGGCAATCCCCAACCTGTACTCGATTGTGCAAAAGGAAGTAATGGCATGTCTGGCACACAGTGTTGGGGCAAGAGTCCATCTGACCACTGATACCTGGTCTGCAAAGCATGGTCAGGGCAGGTATATCACCTACACTGCGCACTGGGTAAACCTGCTGACGGCTGCCAAGCATGGAATGCGTGGCTCTGCAGAGGAGTTGGTGACACCGCCACAACATGCAGGCAGGCCTGCTGCCACCTCCTCTACTCCTCCTACTCCATCCTCTTCCATAACCTCCTCGGCTGAGTCCTCTTCTGCTGCTGCGTCTTGCTCCACATCAACAGAACCCCTCCCAGCTCCCCAGGTACTATTCCAAATCCCTGATACGGCAGTGTCACGCCGTCTTGGGGTTGACTTGCCTGAAAGCAGAGAGTCACACCGGACCAGCACTCCTGTCCGCCCTGAATGCACAGGTGGATCAGTGGCTGACTCCGCACCAACTGGAGATTGGCAAAGTGGTTTGTGACAACGGAAGAAATTTGTTGGCAGCATTGAACTTGGGCAAGTTGACACATGTGCCGTGCATGGCACATGTGTGTAATCTGATCGTACAACGCTTTGTGCATAAGTACCCAGGCTTACTGAACGTCCTGAAGCAGGCCAGGAAGGTGTGTGGCCATTTCAGGCGTTCCTACACGGCCATGGCGCACTTTTCAGATATCCAGCGGCGAAACAACATGCCAGTGAGGCGCTTGATTTGCGACAGCCCGACATGTTGGAATTCAACACTCCTAATGTTCGACCGCCTGCTCCAACAAGAAAAAGCCATTAACGAGTATTTGTATGACCGGGTTGCTAGGACAGCCTCTGCGGAGCTGGGAATTTTTTTTCCATGTTACTGGACGCTCATGCGCAATGCCTGTAGGCTCATGCATCCTTTTGAGGTGGTGACAAACCTAGTCAGTCGCACCGAAGGCACCATCAGCGACATCATACCATTTGTTTTCTTCCTGGAGCGTGCCCTGCAAAGAGTGCTGGATCAGGTCGTACTTAGCGTGAAGAGGAAGAGGAAGAGTTGTGGTCACCATCACCACCAGAAACAGCCTTATCAGCATCGCTTGCTGGACCTGCGGCAACGCTGGAAGAGGATTGTGAGGAAGAGGAGTCAGAGGAGGAATGTGGCTTTGAGGAGGAGGAGGAAGACGAACCACAACAGGCATCTCAGGGTGCTTGTTGTCACCTATCTAGTACCCGTGGTGTTGTACATGGCTGGGGGGAAGAACATACCTTCAGTGAGATCACTGAGGATGAGAAACAGGACATGAGTAGCTCGGCATCCAACCTTGTGCAAATGGGGTCTTTCATGCTGTCGTGCCTGTTGAGGGACCCTCGTATAAAAAGGCTGAAGGAGAACGACCTGTACTGGGTGACCATGCTACTAGACTCCCGGTATAAGCAGAAAGTGCCTGAAATGTTACTGAATTACCGCAAGTCGGAAAGGATGCAGCAGTTCCAAAATAAATTAAAAAGTATGCTTTACACAGTGTATAAGGTTGATGTCACAGCACAATGGGAATCTAACAGGGGAAGAGGTGAAAGTAATCCTCCTCCCACGACCACGCCGGCAAGGACAGGACGCTTTACAGACATGTTGTTGATGGAGGACATGCGGAGCTTTTTAAGTTCTACGCATCGCCACAGCCCTTCGGGGTTCACCCTCAGAGAACGACTCGACCGACAGGTAGCAGATTTTCTCGCCTTAACTGCAGATATCGACACTCTGAGGAGCGATGAACCCCTTGACTACTGGGTGTGAAGGCTTGACGTGTGGCCTGAGCTATCCCAATTTGCGATAGAACTTCTGGCATGCCCCGCTTCAAGTGTCCTGTCAGAAAGGACCTTCAGTGCAGCAGGAGGTATTGTCACTGAGAAGAGAAGTTGCCTAGGTCAAAAAAGTTTAGATTACCTCACCTTCATTAAGATGAATAAGGGATGGATCCCGAAGGGACTGACAGTGGGCGATACATTCGACTAAAAAAGGCCTGATGAGGGGGACATAACAGGGATTAAACTGATAAGAATAGTACTACTTAACACACCACTCCTATCTGGTGGCACATTAGATTGCACGCGCAGTGCCCCAAATTTGAAGTAGGAGGACCGACCAAGCATCTTTTTCCATCTCCCGGTTCCTAAAATCGATGCCATATACACGTCCCCTGATAGGGGACCTAACAGGGATTAAACTGATAAGAATAGTACTACTTAACACACCACTCCTATCTGGTGGCACATTCGATTACACGCGCAGTGCCCCAAATTTGAAGTAGGAGGACCAACCAAGCATCTTTTTCCATCTCTCGGTTCCTAAAATCGATGCCAGATACACGTCCTCTGATAGGGGACGTAACAGGGATTAAACTGATGAGAATAGTACTACATAACACACCACTCCTATCTGGTGGCACATTAGATTACACGCGCAGTGCCCCAAATTTGAAGTTGGAGGACCAACCAAGCATCTTTTTCCATCTCCCGGTTCCTAAAATTGATGCCATATACATGTCCCCTGATAGGGGACGTAACAGGGATTACACTGATAGGAATAGTACTACTTAACACACCTTATAATAACGCAGAGAAAGGCAATGCAGAGAGAGGAGTCTGAAGAAGAGGAGTCAGAGGAGGAAGGTGGCTTCGAGGAGGTGGAAGTGGACACAGCAGGCGTCCCAGGGGGCTTGTTGTCACCTTTCGGGGACCCTTGGTGTTGTACGTGGCTGGGTGGAGGAAGAGACCTTCAATGACATCAGTGAGGACAAGAAACGGGACATGGCTAGCTTGGTATCCAACCTTGTGCAAATGGGGAGTTTGCGGTTGTGCAAATGGACTGTTTGCGGTTGTTTGCGGTGCGTTAAACGGGGAGTTTGGTCTGTCACTGTGAAGCGGGCGCAACCCTTACACTACCTGATCGATACAACATCATACCTGATGTTTTAAAGCACGTTATTCCAAACAATTTAGGAATGTTAGGTAATTTATGCCCTTTATGGATTAAAACCAGACTCTGCATCAACTATGTAATTTTCCATGGGAGTTTTGCCATGGATCCCCCTCCGGCATGCCACAGTCCAGGTGTTAGTCCCCTTGAAACAACTTTTCCATCACTATTGTGGCCAGAAAGAGTCCCTGTGGGTTTTAAAATTCGCCTGCCTATTGAAGTCTATGGCGGTTCGCCCGGTTCGCCCGTTCGCGATCATTTGCGGAAATTCGCGTTCGCCATTCGCGAACGGAAAATTTTATGTTCACGACATCTCTAATTTATATAGCTTTTCCTGGTCAGTAGTTTACTAGCATGTCAGAACTTGATTAACGTGCTTGGTTTTCATTATTGTTCTACAAAGGCCAGTTCATTGATATTACTACAATCAGACTAAAATGAAAAGAGCAAGTTGAGACTATAAAGGCACTTTCTAACTTTCCAAACCATCAAAAGTCTTAGTCTGATATTTACTGAAAAGTAAAAGCAAAAACAGTATTATAAACTAATTAAAATGCATGAAGCAGTATAAAAAGTATAACAATGGGATTATAAGAGGGCCATCATAACATAGTGAACAACCATTGGTTACTGGCTGTGGTTACTGTCTACTGTATTTAAATTGAAAAAAAAAGGTTTGTAATAGGGGTTTAATGTAAAAAGGCAATTTTTTCTCTTTCAGTGAATGGCCTCCAAATACAAATGAAAACTATTGTACTATAACAAATATACTAACAAAAACAATTTGGCATGCTGAGATTTTTCTAACGAAAGGGGATCTATTTTGGGCTACTCTAGTTCTTTAATTCATTTTACATCACTCTGTGAATTGAATGTGTATCATACTTGTCAAAGAACACATTGTTTGAAGTTTAGCGTAACAGAACACATAAACGAATTTGAAAATAATGACTGTAAATTTCCACATATTTTTCTATTCACTATTCAGATGCATCTAATTTTCAAGTTATTAAAAGTATTTACATTTCTGGACAACCCTCTTTCAAGGGCTTATTCCCAAAACTCAGGTTTAGTCACTTGGCCTCAATCGCAAACTATTGCTTCATTATAATGTGCATATTACATAGTTACATATTTACATAGGCTGAAAAGAGACATGCGTCCATCAAGTTTAGCCTGTCTTACATCTGTTTTTGCTGTTGGTAAAAAAAAAAAGACAAAAAATCCAGTTTGAAGTGCTTTCCAATTTTGCAATAAACAAAGAAAGAAATAATTATTGCCAGAATGGCAGTCAGATCTCTCCTTGGATCAAGAAGCTGTTACCCCACATATTAAAAATGATATCTCTGAATATTATGTTTTTGCAAGTTGCCATTTAAACAACTATACAGACTCTGATTAAGCTACCTTTTCACAACCTTATTGATCCTACTTAAAAAAACAACAACTTTAATGTGCCATACACTAAATCTCCTTTCTTCCAGTCTAAATGGGTGACTGTGTGTCCTATGTATAGTCCTGTTTATGAATAGAATTCCAGATAATGGTTTGTGTTGGCTCCGAATATATATGTATAATGCTATCATATCCCCTCTGAGGTGCCATTTTTCCAAACTAAAGAAATTTTAAGTTGTTAAAGAGATACCATAGGCACCCAGACCACTTCAGCTCATTGAAGTGGTCTGGGTACAATGTCCCTTAACCCTGCAAAGGTAATTACTGCAGTTTTTAAGAAACTGCAATAATTATCTTTGTGGCTTAACTCCACCTCTAGTGGCTCTCTACCAAACAGACATTAGAGGGACTTATGGGTCGTTAGGCGACTTTTGGCTGCCTAACTGATGCTGAACGTCCTCATGCTATGCATCCAGCGTCACCCAAAACCCCATAGGAAAGCATTATATATATATTATATAATGTTTTCCTATTTGGGAAGAACTAATGTTAGCAATTGGCAATTGGCAATTGCCGCGGAGCGCATTAGGTCTCCTACGCCGACGTCAGCCTGTATTATCCTTTTTTAGACTAGGTACCCAAAATTGCAAAGCATATTCAAGGTGTGGTTTTACCATAGATTTATAAAGAGGTCACATTATGTTTTCATCACAATAATTAAAGACCCTTTTTATACATGACCATACCTTACCGGCCTTAGCAACTGCTGATTGACATTGCACATTGTTACCAAGTTTGTTATCTATAACAATTCCCAAATCCTTCTTGTTCCATTTATGGTGTAAGTTTCTTGTGCATTCTTTGTGTATTTATCTTTATTAAAATTAATCTGCCATTTGAGTGCCCAGACCACAATCTATCTGGATCTGTATGCAGCAAAGTACTGTCCTGCTCACTTTATTCTACTTTACAGAGTTTGGTGTCATCTAAAACCACTAAAACATGACTTTTGATGCCCTTTTCAATTAATGTATAAATATGTTGAACAGAATCAGTCCCAGAGTAGAACCCCAAATGGACACCCCCACTAATGCCAACTCTCTGTACTCTATCTTAAAGCCAATGTTATACCCAAGAACAAGAATTCTCATCTATATTAATTTCTTTTAGTTTTAGTTTGAAAACTAATATGTTGTGTGGAACCATATGGAATGCCTTTGTAAAATCCAAGTACATCACATCCACTACAACACCATGATCTATACTTCTGCTTACTTCTTCGTAGAATGCAGTTAGGTTTGTTTGTTGTGACCTACTTTTCACAAAACCATAAATTCAGTACATTGAGAAATATTTGATTTCGATGAGCCCAGGAAATATTTATTTTAATAATTAAATGTACCTTAGAAATTAAATATAGAGTTGCTTCACGTTCAATATAGTATAAAATAAGTGTGTAATAGTCTAACCCAGTGAAGGTTTAGATGATAGAGAGTGCAAAACTGTGTATTTGACAACATGTGAAAAGACGTATGTTAAAAGTAGGGAATTTCTGTTGCATATGACCACAGGCTGATTTGCAATATGATTTGCAATATGCTAAAGGAAGGGCCTGTTTGTTGCCAAATATGAAAAAGAAGATTTATTTTGCCATTTTGACATTGATTGTGAACCAAAAAGGAAATCATTAAAGAATGGACTGACTGAATATTCAGTTGAGATCTGGCATAACTCCAGGCTCTAATTAGAGCACTAAGCAGGGCATTATGTTACATAGGCTGAAAATAGACATGTGTCCATCAAGTTCAGCTTTCCTCACATTTGTTTTTTGCTGTTGATCCAAAAGAAGGCAAAAAACTCAGTTTGAAGCAGAATGGCAGCAGATTTATCCTTGGATCAAGAAGCTACCTACGACCCTACAGTTAAAAAAATTATATAATTGAATATTATGTTTTTGCAAGTATGCATCTAGTTGCTGTTTAAACATCTGTGCGGACTCTGATAAAACCACTTCTTCAGGCAGAGAATTCCACATCCTTATTGTTCTTTAATGTTTCGTTGAGTCAAGAAGGATATGTTTCCGGTGTGTGGGGCTGCAGTGCGAAAGAAAAAGAAGTGGCTAAATAGGCATCACTTGTACTATCAGAGTATCGCCAGGAATGGCTAGACATGGATATTTGATTTTGGCAGAATTGTGATTCATCAATCAGCTGTTACGTCAAAAGACTGAATTCCAAGCCAGCACGAGCACTTATATCAAGGCAACCGAAATGGCCAATGGTGTTTTTTTTACAATCCAGTTTTTCTCTTTTATTTTAATAGTAGCCTCAGCACAATTTGATCATGGACATTGATGGCAAGTATAACTTTTTAATAGGTATTATATTGGGTCCACCCTGGGGTATACTATTTCTAGGTATGAGATTTAATAATGATATCTAATGATATTCAGTGACTATATCAAATTGTCAGAAAGTTCCCAGAGCACTGGTTGACTATTATATCATACTTATTTTGATTGCTTCCAGAAACCTCAATTTTAACAACATTTTAATAGTTACAGCTTGTTTCTATTAATGGCCTATTAAAACCAGTGCGTTGGTAATCCATCGCTACATTATTGAGTCTCACCCTGGTCTATTTGCATGTGTAAAATGCCATTGTCGTTCAGCCTCGGTTCTTGCTTGTCCCTGAGCCACCTGATCCTTTTTATTGCACATACCCAGGATTCTGACCTTAGCTTGACTCACCTTTTTTAATTTAACCTACCCCCCAGACTCCTTACCTTTGGGAATGCTGGGGGGGGGTCTCTTTCTCCCTGGTGGTCCAGTGGCTGCCGGGCAGGCGTGCAGGCTGCTGTGCGCTGGCGGGTAGGCGGCTGGCGAGGGAGCTCTTGCTCTGAGCTGTCTGCTCAGCTCCCTCGCGCGCCGCAGAGTGAGGCTGGGAGCCGGAAGATGACGTCATATTCCAGCTCCCAGTCTCACTCTGCGGCGCGTGAGGGAGCTTAGCAGAGCGCTCAGAGGAAGAGCTCCCTCGCCAGCCGCCCGCCCAGCCCATCAGCCCGACCGGCAGCCTTGTTAGCTGCAAGGCTAACAAGGCATTTGCCCTGGGCATTTGGGGGCGGCGTTTTTTGCCGCCCCCTGGAAAATGCCGCCCAAGGCAAATGCCTTGTTTGCCTTGCGGCTAAAACGCCCCTGACCTTCGCCAATAATATGCTGAATAACAATTTAAAGGGACTCTCCAGTGCCAGGAAAAAAAAAACAGTTTTCCTGGCACTACAGGCCCCTGCAGTGCCCCCTTCCACCTGCTATCCCATGTTGCTGAAGGGGTTAAAACCCCTTCAGTGACTTACCTGAATCCAGCGCCGATGTCCCTTGGCGCTGGGTCAGGCTCCGTCCACTCTCCTCCACCACCGACAATGGCCGCGCGTGTCCGCATTTGACCTCCCCATAGGAAAGCATTATTAAAAGCTTTCCTATGGGGATTCCGGCTTCGTTTAAAACACTTTTCGTGTTCTAAGAACACGGAATTCCCTCTAGTTGCTGTCTGATATACATTATTGCAGTTTTTAAAAACTGCAATAATTACCTTGCAGGGTTAAGGGTGGTGGGAGTTGGCACCCAGACCACTCCAATGGGCAGAAGTGGTCTTGGTGCCTGTAGTGTCCCTTTAAGTGATGGAAAAACTGTATATAACTTTAAGCCTAAAATATGATATAGATCTCAAATATGTATATTTTTGCCAGGTTATTGTTAAGTTATTGTCTGTATTCTCTTGCCAAACAGAACATTGAAATCTGTTTTATGAAAAACAGATATTGAAACTGGTTAGATGTGAGATCCTATATTTGTTTGCATTCCTTGAACAACAACGCTATTTGTTATTTTTGGATTCATGGATAACACAGGGGTGGGGGTTTATAAAACATTTACTGACTATGGTAAACCTTTTATAACAATACTTCATAGGTAGAAACTTTTCATTTATTTTATTTGTCTTTTTTTACTAATCATAAATGTTTTCAGTGCCATATAGATAAACATTGCCAAAAACAGTTAAAGGGACACTCCAGACACCAACAAAACTTGAATGTTTTTGATACTTTTTTCCTTGTCGATATGCTTTTTTTTTTTTTTTTTTTTTTTTTTTATTCTTGTACATGTTTAAAGGACCACTATAAGGTCAGGAACACAAACCTGTATTCCTGAACCTATAGTGTTAAAAACACAATCTAGCCCCCCTGCCTCTCTAGAAAATAGTAAAAATGTTGCTTTTGTGGAAGACTGCTGCTGCTGGCTCTGCCCTCTCATAGGATATTATTGGATTGGCTGAGACTGTCAAAGAGTTTGACCAGGGGCAGAGGCGGCACAAGCCAAACACAGCCCAGCCCAATCAGGATATCCTTATGGAGATGCATTGAATCAATGCATCTCTTTGAGGAAAGTTTAGTGTCTCCATGCAGAGCGTGCAGGAAGCACCTCTACTAGTCATATGAGGAGTGGCTAGTGGAGGTGTCCCTAGGCTGTAGTGTAAACACTGCCCTTTCTCTGAAGTGTTTATAGCAAAAGGCCTGCACAGAAGGATTATACGCACCAGAACAAATACAATAAGCTGTAGTTGTTCTGGTGACTATAGTGTCACTTAAACGTTCCTTATAGACAGGGCCGGATTGGCCCACCGGGATACCGGGAAATTTCCCGGTGGGCCGCTGGCGGCCGCTGGGGAAGGTCTGCTGGCGGCCGCTGGGGAAGGTCTGCTGGCGGCCGCATGTGAAGCTGTGCTGTGCTGGCTCTGCTCCCCAGCGTGCAGCTTAATGAGACCGCGGCCGGAATATGACGTCATATTCCGGCCGCGGTCTCATTCAGCAGCGCGCGAAGGCGGGAGAGCAGAGCCAGCACAGCACAGCTTCACATGCGGCCGCCAGCAGACCTTCCCCAGCGGCCGACAGCACAGTCAGCAGTCTGCACTGCACGGCCCCCAGGCAGCCAGGTAGGAGTAATGTGAGTTATGGTCTGTCTGTCTGTCATGGTGTCTGTATGGTGTGCGTGTCTGTCTGTATGGTGTGTGTGTGTGTCTGTCTGTCCGTCATGGTGTGTGTGTGTCTGTCTGTATGGTGTGTGTGTGTGTGTCTGTCTGTGTCATGGTGTGTGTGTGTGTGTCTGTCTGTCCGTCATGGTGTGTGTGTGTGTGTGTGTCTGTCCGTCATGGTGTGTGTGTGTGTCTGTCTGTCTGTCCGTCATGGTGTGTGTGTGTCTGTCTGTGTCATGGTGTGTGTGTGTGTCTGTCTGTCCGTCATGGTGTGTGTGTCTGTCTGTCCGTCATGGTGTGTGTGTGTGTCTGTCTGTCCATCATGGTGTGTGTGTCTGTCCATCATGGTGTGTGTCTGTCTGTCATGGTGTGTGTGTCTGTCCGTCATGGTGTGTGTGTGTGTGTCTGTCCGTCATGGTGTGTGTGTGTCTGTCTGTATGGTGTGTGTGTCTGTCTGTGTCATGATGTGTGTGTGTGTGTCTGTCTGTCCGTCATGGTGTGTGTGTCTGTCTGTCCATCATGGTGTGTGTGTGTCTGTCTGTCCGTCATGGTGTGTGTGTCTGTCCATCATGGTGTGTGTGTCTGTCCGTCATGGTGTGTGTGTCTGTCCGTCATGGTGTGTGTGTGTCTGTATGGTGTGTGTGTGTCTGTCTGTGTCATGGTGTGTGTGTGTCTGTCTGTCTGTCCGTCATGGTGTGTGTGTCTGTCTGTCCGTCATGGTGTGTGTGTGTCTGTCTGTCCGTCATGGTGTGTGTGTGTGTCTGTCTGTCCATCATGGTGTGTGTGTCTGTCCGTCATGGTGTGTGTGTCTGTCCGTCATGGTGTGTGTGTGTGTGTGTGTGTGTGTCTGTCCGTCATGGTGTGTGTGTGTCTGTCTGTATGGTGTGTGTGTGTCTGTCTGTGTCATGGTGTGTGTGTGTGTGTGTCTGTCTGTCCGTCATGGTGTGTGTGTGTCTGTCTGTCCGTCATGGTGTGTGTGTGTCTGTCTGTCCATCATGGTGTGTGTGTCTGTCCGTCATGGTGTGTGTGTCTGTCCGTCATGGTGTGTGTGTCTGTCTGTCATGGTGTGTGTGTCTGTCCGTCATGGTGTGTGTGTGTGTGTGTCTGTCCGTCATGGTGTGTGTGTGTCTGTCTGTATGGTGTGTGTGTGTCTGTCTGTGTCATGGTGTGTGTGTGTGTGTGTCTGTCTGTCCGTCATGGTGTGTGTCTGTCTGTCCGTCATGGTGTGTGTGTGTGTCTGTCTGTCCGTCATGGTGTGTGTGTCTGTCTGTCCATCATGGTGTGTGTGTCTGTCCGTCATGGTGTGTGTGTCTGTCCGTCATGGTGTGTGTGTGTGTTTCTGTCTGGCCATCATGGTGTGTGTGTGTGTGTGTGTGTGTGTGTCTGTCTGTCCGTCATGGTGTGTGTATGGTGTGTGTGTGTCTGCCTGTGTCATGGTGTGTGTGTGTCATGGTATATGTGTGTTTCTGTGTCTGTCATGGTGTATATGTGTGTTTTAAAAATAATGTTTTTGCTCACCTTTTTTTCCCCCACGTAGCGTGCTGGTCTCCCCTCGACTGGCCCTGCCTCTATGGCTAAGATCATCAAGCTTGATGATCTCAGCCAATCCAATGCTTTGCCATAGGATGGGCTGCAAAACACTACACCAATCAGCATCTCCTCATAGAGATGCATTGAATCAATGTATCTCTATGGGGAACGTTCAGCGCCTCCAGAGTGTGGAGGCCCTGAATGTAGGTGCAATGACACAGGAAGCACCTCTAGTGACCGTCTGAGTGACTGTCACTAGCGGTGTCACTTTGAAGCAATGTAAACACTGCCTTTTCTCTGAAAAGTCAGTGTTTACGTTGAAAACCTGTAGAGACATGCTATAGACACCAGTACCACTAGATTAAGCTGTGTGTGTGTGTGCGCGTCTGCTAGTGAGTGAGCTTGCTTGCATGTGTGTGCCTGCGAGTGAGTGAGCTTGTGTTATTATGTCAATGAGCTGATGTATATCAGTGAGATTGTTTGTCTATGAGGCTGTGTATCAATGAGCTTGCGTGTGTCAGTGAGATTGTCTGTGTCTGCATGTGAGTATGCTTACTGTATAATTAAATGTTTTTCTCTGAAAGGACCAATATTTTATATTAGAAAAAAAAATATATATATATATATATATATAATTACTCAATCATCTGTCATCTGGGGTGGTAAGATATAGCCTTACATATTACATACGGCAATATATGTCGCAATGACATGGGGCTGGCATAACATTTTTTTTCCAGGGCTGCTTTGTATCCCCAGTCCGGCCCTGCTTATAGAGATGCATTGATTCAATGCATCTCTAAGAGGAGATGCTGATTGGCCAGTGTGGCGGTTGCTCTGCCCAATGCCCCACCTCCTTGCCAATTTCAGCCACTCCAATACTTTACTATGGGAACGCATTGTGATTGGCTCAGATCATCACTTTTGATGATGTCAGCCAAGGAGGCAGATCAGTGGCAGAGCCAGTACCAACAGACTGAAATAAAGGTAAGCTTTTACTACAGTGAGGGAAAAAAGTATTTGGTCCCCTGCTGATTTTGAACATTTGCCAGCTGACAAAGAAATGATCAGTCTGTCAGGATTCCCCCATATCTTCCTTCCAATCGACATTACCCGTATGACTTCCTGGTTTCGCCGATCCAACTCTGCCCATGCGTCCTATGTCACGCACTTCCCTTTCAAATCAATTTGTGCCTCACGCATACCTAGCTACTTTGTTGCTGATTGCCAACGGAGCTCTTCTATTTGATTACTTGTATACTGAACCTCTCTTGCTTGATCCTGACTACGCTGACTTACCCACTCCAAGACTAGGAACAGACATCACCACAAATTCCTCCACATTCTACAAGGAACCATAATCCACACTATTCTGGAAAGGACTTCCATGCTCATCATCCAAAGAAAGCAAGATAAGTTCTCCCGTTAGAGGGATTAATAATTGGTTCAATCCTTATGTTTATTTGGAAGGAAATAAAGGGAATACACTTGTCTGCCCTCTGGGTTCCAGTTACTCCTAAATTGCACTATTGGAAGTAACCCTTCAGCTGATAGCTCTTTTCTAATTTAATTAATTTATAGCCAGACTTTAAAGGACTGTGATATAATTTCCCAAAGCAGGCTCTATTTTATTTTGTGTTACTATTGAAATCTAATGGACATTGTTACTCAATCAAAATCAGGATTCACTTTATTGTATTTCTTGCTATTAAAGCCTAATGGACATTGCTATTTAATACAAATCAGGATCTACTTTATTTTTCTATTATTATGTTAGTATTATATATTATTGAAGTCTAATTATCTCTGTGAAGCAATCTCTGCTGCAGAGGATTATTAAAGTGGAAATACCCAAATTCAATAAATTATAATTTCTTAAAGTGACGGTATCAAATTTATTGTTTCATTTGCAGTTGTGTTCCAAATTACGTTTTTCTAAAAGTATCACACAGTCAATAATTTTAATGGTAGATGTAGTTTAACAGTGAGAGACAGAATACCAAAATAAATCCAGAAAAATGCATGTCAAAAAAGTTATAAATTGATTTTCATGTCAATAAGTGAAATAAGTATTTGACCCCTTCGACATAGTACTTGGTGGCCAAACCCTTGTTGGCAATCACAGGCGTTTCTTGTAGTTGGCCACCTGGTTTGCACACATCTCAGGAGGGAATTTGTCCCACTCCTCTTTGCAGATCCTCTCCAAGTCATTGAGGTTTTGAGGCTGACGTTTGGCCAGAAATCTTGCTGATTGATAAGGGATCAAATTCCTTTTTTACTCATTGACATATAAATCAATTAACAACTTTTTTGACATGCGTTTTTCTCGATTTAGTTTTTTTGTCATTCTGTCTCTCACTGTTAAATTACATCTACCATTAAAATTATAGACTGATCACTTCTTTGTAAGTGGACACATGTTTAAAATCAGCAGGGGTCAAATACTTTTTCCATCACTGTATATTTAGGAGGGCAAGGGGAGGTTAGGTGGGGAAAGGAAACTAGTTTCCACGTGGGAGCTAGTAATGTGTGTATAGGGACCACTAAGGGGATAACCCTTAAATAGTATGAAAACAAAGAACGAGTATCCTCAAGGGAAAAACCCAGAGGACAAAGAGGAAGTCCCTATGACATCTGTATGTATTAAAATATACCTTTTATTGGGATGACTTAAAAATATATATATACTAGGTAACAAAAATAATAGATGAACTAAGGCAAAAAGAAATAGAAATAAAGATTAAAAAACTGAACCATATAATATAGAAGGATGTAGCCCTTGTAAATAGTGAATGACTCACTGGAGACATTGCTCCACTAAAATATTAGGGCACAACAACCACTTCTAACCGCTAATGCTATATTGTTACTGAGAAACATATAGCTAGCTTGCTCAATGTGATCTCGTTGTAGTACCACAGTTGCAGTACCAATGAACCTATATAGAATTGGATGTGACGAATTCTCCCGTGCCTATCTGACAGGGATCGCTCATATAACATAAATAGCGTGGTACTATTTGACTGCTGATTGAGTGGTTGTTCCTACCACACGGTTACCAGTACATACTCTATAAAAGTGCTGCATAAACAGAAACAAAGTGATTTAACTCCTACATGGCAGTGAATTGAGCAGTGAAACCTGACAAGCATGATCTATACACTAAAACTGCTTCATCAAGCTAAAGTTGTTTAGGTAACTATAGTGTTCCTTTAAACAAACACGCATATCAACATTTCTCAATGCAAATTTATTGAAAAGCATAAAATTATTAAAGCAGCTCTGTCACATTATGGCTCTCTTAGCTGTCATAAAAATCATAGTTACATAGCTGAAAAGAGACTTGCGTCCATCAAGTTCAGCCTTCCTCACATTTGTTTTATGCTGTTGATCCAAACGAAGGCAAACAAAAAGACAGTTTGAAGCACTTCCAATTTTGCAACAAGCCAGGAAAAAAATTCCTTCTTGACCCCAGAATGGCAGTCAGATTTATCCTTGGATCAAGCAGTTATTACCCTACATTGAAAGATTATATCCTTGAATATTCCATTTTTGCAAGTATGCATCTAGTAGCTGTTTAAAAATCTGTATGGACTCTGATAAAACTGTTGATCCAAACGAAGGCAAACAAAAAGACAGTTTGAAGCACTTCCAATTTTGCAACAAGCCAGGAAAAAAATTCCTTCTTGACCCCAGAATGGCAGTCAGATTTATCCTTGGATCAAGCAGTTATTACCCTACATTGAAAGATTATATCCTTGAATATTCCATTTTTGCAAGTATGCATCTAGTAGCTGTTTAAAAATCTGTATGGACTCTGATAAAACCACTTCTTCAGGCAGAGAATTCCACATCCTGATTGTTCTTACAGTAAAAAAACATTTCCTTTGTCTTAGACGAAATCTTCTTTCGTCCACTCTAAACGCATGACCTCGTGTCCTATGTAAAGTCCGGTTTGTGAATAGATTTCCACACAATGGTTTGTATTGGCCCCGAATATATTTGTATAATGTTATCATATCCCCAGTCAGGCTACGTTTTTCTAAACTAAAGAGGTTTCAATTTGTTAACCTTTCTTCATAGCTGATATGTTCCATTCCTTTTATTAATTTTGCAGCCTGCCTCTGCCCTTTTTCTAGTGCCATATTATCCTTCTTTAGAACAGGTGCCCAAAATTGCACAGCATATTCAATATGTGGTCGTCCGAGTGATTTATAAAGAGACAAAATTATATTCTCATCCCGAGAATGAAAGCCCTTTTTCATGCATGACGATACCTTACTGGCCTTAGCCACTGCTGATTGACATTGCACATTGTTGCATAATATGTTGTCTATAACAATTCCCAGGTCCTTTTAGTGTGTTGTTATCCCTAATTCACTTCCATTAAGGGCATACGTTGCTTGTGCATTCTTTACGCCAAAGTGCGTAACTTTGCATTTTTCAACGTTAAATTTCATCTGCCATTTGAGTGCCCAGTCCCCCAGTCTATCTAAATCCCTCTGCAGCAAAGTAATATCTTGCTTAAATTGTATTTTACAGAGTTTTGTGTCATCTGCAAACATTGAAACATGACTTTCAATGTTTTTTTCAAGATACATATAAATATAAACATGTTAAATAGAAGGGGTCCCAGAACAGAACCCTAAGGGACACCACATGCCACCTCTGTCCAGCTTGAAAATGAACCATTAATGACAACTCTTTGTACTTTATTTTTAGGCCAATGTTTTACCCAAGAACAAGCCTTTTCATCTAGACCGATTTCCTTGAGTTTGAACACTAATCTATTGTGTGGAACTGTATCAAATGCCTCGGCAAAATCCAAATAGATCACATCCACTGCAACATCCTGATCTATACTTCTACTTACTTCTTCGTAGAACACAGTCAAGTTAGTTTGACATGATCTGTGCTTCATAAAACCATGCAGATTTTTGCTGATAACCATGTTCTTCTCAAGGAATTCTTGAATATTATCCCTTAATAACCTTTCAAATATTTTCCCAGCCACAGAAGTTAAGCTCACAAGTCTATAATTTCCAGGAAAGGATTTTGAACCCTTTTTGAATATAGGAACCACATCTGCCTTCATACAATCCTCTGGAACACTTCCTGAAAGAAAAGAATCTTGAAAGATTAAAAACAGAGGTTTACTTATTTCTACACTTAGTTCCTTAAGTACTCGTGGATGGATACCGTCAGGCCCTGGAGCTTTGTTGATATTAACTATCTTTAGTTGCTGCAGCACCTTGTCTTGAGTTAACCAATTATGATTATTCTGCAAGTTTTTAGTAGCAATCATTTGCACATCTATTGCCATGGGTTCTCCCTTAATACATACGGAGGAGAAATAGTTATTTAAAATTCCTGCTTTTTCCTAGTCTTCATTAACTAACACCCCCCCTCCCCCCCCCCATTCCAGTTTTTAGTGTACCTACACTTTCATTTTTTGTTTTTTTTAGAATTTATGTATTCAAAGAATGCTTTGGGGTTGGTTTTGCTCTCTTTGGCTATAATTTTTTTCATTTTGAAGTTTAGCGAATCTAATCTCCTTTTTGCACGCATCATTGGCTTCCTTATATCTTTTATAGGATGCATCTGATTTGTCCAATTTAAATGCTTTAAATGCCCTTTTCTTATTTTTAACTTCTTGTTTTACTTCTTTACTAAGCCACATTTGTTTATTTTTTTATTTTATATTTATTACCCAATGGTACATACTGAGAAATGTACCTTTCTAATATTTGTTGGAAGATGTTCCGTGTATCCTCAGTGTTCTTTTCACTAAAGAGTTTATGCCAGTCAATATATTGTAAAGCTGCCCTTAACTTATAGAAATCACTTTGGAAAGATGGATCAGCTTACAGAAATGATGGGACACAGGTTTTAAATAAGGGGGGCGGAGCTTGACCATCAACCTGAACGGATGCCATTCCTTGAAGCTCCTCAACAAAACTCTAAAATCCATCGAATATCTCGCTACAGACAGCCCATCCAGCCCTCCAATGTTGCCAGCAGGACTCCTCTAGACTCACAGAGGATGACATTCTTTCTGGCACCCAACCAGCCTAAATGGAGGCGAAAAACCGGGGCCTACACCATGCTGACACTCCCAGGCATGGAGGCACTTTTTTGCGGCTCCGTGGCTAAGAGACCGGGAGATAAATCTATCCCCACAACGACCTTCTCATCAGCTCACATGCCAGCTATAGGCCGCTGTTCACAGAAACCACATACTATGGAAGACGGCAGGGACATCGTGGCTATGCTACTGAGGCCCATACCGCCTAAACCAGCTCCTGTGGAAACCCTGCGCTTCACTAATTTTACTCACCCACTCAAGCAAGCAGCGCCTGAGGCCCCACTTGACACTCGAGCAGCTCAATCACTGCAGCCTGAAGCCTTCACCGACTTGACACCAACCACCAGGCACGACCTGAAAGTCTTACTTTTAGACTTCCACAAAATAATGGCAGCTGAACTAGCACCCATAAAAACAGACGTGAAAGCAATCACAGAATGTGTGCAGGTTTCTGAAAAGGACATAACTGATATACAGACTAACCTGTCCACGCTCCAAGACTTAGTGCAACAAGTCTGGTCCCACCAGACTGCCTCATGCCACAGCAAAGAAACTGGCTATTGATTGGGACATATCGCCTACCTGGCTCCAACAAGGCACCACCAAAAGTGACCCGAGATGTCATACTTTACAGATACAGAAGCCTAACCGTCCATGATAAAATCCAGATAATGTCAGCACTTAAAAATAAGACACCTCTAGCTTTTGAGGATGCATCCATTACATTCTACCAAGACCTGGTCAAAGCCACTCCCCTCTGTCGTAAATCCTTTGGCCCTATAACAAGCAGCCTACGAACAGCAGGCATTACCTACATCTGGAAGATGAACGGATGCCTGGTAGCGAACCTCAACGGAACCTCACACACGCTCACATCACTGGAGGAAACACCCACGTTCCTGGAAGCATTGTGACTGACACCCCCGACCACCAACCCACCTGCAAGACCCATTATTGAATCTTGGGATCCCGAATGCGCTGTTCCCTTCGTTCTGAGGATCAGGAAATCCCAGGCTACGGAACCACGACAGCAAATCGGAACTGAGTTGATATATGGCACCTGAATTCCTGTCGACAACTTCTCCTCTACTCAGGCCTTGGAGAGTCTAATGACTACAAAAAGTTACTTTTTCTTTTTGTTTTACCTTAAGTTCATTAGCTTTTTCCTGATATTATCTTCTCCCGCTAATGTATGACACACTCTTTACAACACAGCTCCAAATCATAATATCACAGTTCTGAGACATCCGCACAGCATACTCTTAGCCAAACGAATCGAATGGCACCTTTCACACGCCGCCCCCCCCCAGCTGTCCACTGCTCCCTCGGTTAGGAGCAATTACACCCAAAGCACAGAGCAACACCACAAGCTTGAGTAGCCGCACTGATCAGCTTCATTCAAACTCCTGAGTACAGCATGCTTCACGCATATAGGACCACACACTGCTCTGCATATACTACACTTCTTACTCACACTATCACATACGCATATATGCCGAGACCTAAACTGCAATACCCTCCACTACTCCTTTTCAGCATATTAAGGCATCAGCCCCTAGGCTCCCTGTGGACACACTACCCACCCAAACAACCACCACAAGCTAAGTCACCAAGAGATGCACCTAGGCCTATGTTTACAAGGTATATACATATATAAAAATGGTGCAGATTACCAATGTTCCACACCCTATGCCTTGTTATCCCTCTACCTAACTACTATTGATTGAAGTATGGTTCATGCATTGCACTGAAAAATAAAGAATTATAAAAAAGAAAGAAATGATGGAACAACATAACAATACTATCTGAGAGGGAAATGCTCAACAGTTATAGGAGATCAATTTCCTGATCCAATATATACAATGGCCCTGCATAAAGTTGTAAATTTTATGTCAGCATAGAGAAAAACTAAAGGAATACATTATGTATGTATTTATTTATTTTTAATCTGTATTTTTATTGTGGCATGAGAGTAATACAGACCAATTTTAGTATTGCAAATAGAAGGACAGTCCCCATTTGGAATAATATAACATGACTTATCTTGGCATACAGGGTGTACATGACAATTACAATACCATAGAGACAAACCAGATTTAAACTTTAAAGCGTTGTTAAAGAGATTTTAAGGAAACTCCAACTGTGATATAGATTGAGCAGCTAGTGAGTAAATTAACTATCTGACCAAAGGAAGGCTCAGACCATTACCACAATGCGCAGCTCTGGGTCATTAGCTAAATCTAGAAAACACTGACTATTAGTTATGTAAGGGTACTCAAAGGCATATTACAACACTATTAAGGAGCAAACAGATAGGCAGATAATTAAAGATAAGTGTAGAGACTGTCCCAGGAAATTCCGTGTCCAAAGAAAAATTTGCATCATGACTTATGAAGGCTAACCATAGCCCTTTGCCATTTTGCCAACGGACCCCAACCCTCGCAGATGACCAGTATTCGCCGACCAGCCGCCAGGTGTGTATGCCATGAACCTTCCCAAATCCAATGCTATGTGTAGGCCATCTTCTGTCCATGTAGAATATTGCATATTCTTTGTTTCTATTGATTATGTATGGATGTCTGTATTGACATAAGTAACAGGCGGTATCACAGTCACAAGGCTTTCTTTGTATGAGAAGTCTGGAATGTGGATTGGGGGTCTTGTCCTTATATGGCTAGGTTTATATTCTGATGTCTTTATGGTCATATATCTATATACAACGGTGGATAAAGCACCACAAGGTCTTGCTGTTGCTTGCTGCTTGCTGCATGGTGTTCTTCTTCTTCTCTAACTATGTAGACTAATTCTCCCTTCAGCATTTACCACCTGCTGTTGAACATCCATAATCCTGTAACATCCTTTGTTGTTTTATTATGTATCAGTAACTGTAAGAATAAACCTGACAAAAACAAAAGTCAGAAAGGGTATTAGTATTTTTGGTTAATGTAAACGTATATCAACCTGGTGAGCTTGTTTCCCAAGAAGAAATATACATAAAATACTTATTTCAATCAACCTGAAAAAGACACAGAAAAGTGATTTTATTACATTTGGCCGGCCATCCAGCCAGCCAGTCTTCTATTCAAGTTTTGTTTCCACTTCCTGGGGGTAGAGGGAAGAATCAAGTTACAAACCTGAGTTTTGAAACTTAATCCACCAATCAGAGTGTTATGATTCTTTGGAATTTTCCCACGCTGTGTAATTTGACTCATAACACTCTGATTGTAAGTAACCAATCAGAGTGTTATGAGTCAAATTACACAGCGTGGGGAAATTCCAAGTAACTTTCCCACGCTGCGAAAAATGACATAGAGCAGTCTGATTGGTGGATTTCAAGCCAACCAATCAGAGTGCTGTGACAGGTAAATGTAGAGACTTACCTGTCAGTCTCTTCATTTACCTGTCAGAGCACTCTGATTGGATAACTTAAAACTACCAATCAGAGTGCTCTGAGCCTAATTGCAGGGTGGGGCAAGGCTTTATAAGCCTTCCCCCGCCCTGCAGAGCTCAGTCTGCGCGGAGCCCTCCATGGGTGAAGATTGATTCTTTTTTTAGCGCTCGTTTTTTTTTTTTTTAAGTGCGTCGGTTATTGGCCTTTTTGGGGGCTAAAAAAAAAAGAAGATTTTAGAAGAAAGAAAACATCAAATGGTAAGTTTTATTTTATTTTTACAGGTACTTAGTTAAAGGTCCTCCCCCCTAATTATTTTTAGGGTGAGGGGGCTAGGTAGGGGTTAATTTTTGGGGGGAGGGGGTGACTAGGGGTTTGGGGACCCCCCCCCATTATTTTACTTTAGGGCCCCCACCCGCCGCTCGGGGGTGAGGGCTGGGGGGTAGGACAATAGGTCCCCCCCCTTATTCTAATATAGGGCCCCTACCCACCGCTCAGAGGTGGGGGTCAGGGGGAGGACAATAGGTTCTCCCCTTATTGGTATTTAGGACCAATTTAGGTCTTTCAGCCGTTTAGTAGATAGCTCTCTAATACCGTGGGAATTAGGGAGTTATCTACTTATTCATTCCTGTCATTACATTGACTGGCCAAGTAACTTACATTTTAAATGAATGCGTGTTACTTGATTGTTGTAAGTGTTGCAAATGCTTACAGCTGAATCTTGGCTATGTTTGTATACTTCTTATTTAAAATTGTATACAGTGTAACATTCCTCTTCTTCCACTGGGTAAGTATATTAGTACTTATGCAATACATTTTACAACCTTTTGCAGCCCCCTAGCCCTTTCCAGGACTTTTTTAGAGCCATTTTAGTGCCCAAAAGTTCAAGTCCCCATTGACTTCAATGGGGTTCAGGTTCGGGGTCAAGTTTGAGTACCGAACTCGAACTTTTACCCGAACATCCAGGTGTCCGCTCATCTCTACTCATGATAAGAAATGATAATGTTTTGGAGTCCATGTAATTCAATTTTAAACTGTATAATAATAACATTGAGCTGTAAATGACGTAAACCATTGTATTGATGCTGCACATGTTTTTTCTTTTAATGTAGGTAAAGCGTGACAGATCCATGTTACAATAAATTAGAAAAGCATTCCTTTAGACAACTGGACATCAACTGTTGTAATTAAACTTTTCATCTGACCTGCAAACTGTGATGAAAGATTCTAAATACCGTATATATTCGAGTATAAGCCGACCCGAATATAAGCCGAGGCCCCTAATTTTACCCCCCAAAAAGGGAAAACTTATTGACTCGAGTATAAGACTAGGGTGGGAAATGCAGCAGCTACTGGTAAATTTCTAAATAAAATTAGATCCTAAAAATTTTTTATTAATTGAATATTTATTTACAGTGTGTGTATAATGAATGCAGTGTGTGTGTATGAATGCAGTGTGTGTGTATGAATGCAGCGTGTGCGTATGAGTGCAGCATGTGTGTATGAATGCAGTGTGTGTATGAATGCAGTGTGTGTGTATGAGTGCAGTGTGTGTGTATGAGTGCAGTGTGTGTATGAGTGCAGTGTGTGTGTGTATGAATGCAGTGTGTGTATGAGTGCAGCGTGTGTATGAATGCAGTGTGTGTATGAATGCAGTGTGTGTATGAGTGCAGTGTGTGTATGAATGAAGTGTGTGTATGAGTGCAGTGTGTGTGTATGAGTGCAGTGTGTGTATGAATGCAGTGTGTGTGTATGAGTGCAGTGTGTGTATGAGTGCAGTGTGTGTATGTGCATGAGTGCAGTGTGTGTATGTGTATGAGTGCAGTGTGTGTATGTGTGTGTGTGTGTTGCAGAGCCTTGGTGGGGGGTGGGCAATTTTATTATTTTTTTAATTATTTTAATTTTTTTATATTATTATTTCTTATTATTATTTTTAATTTAATTTAATTATTATTATTTTATTATTATTATAGATTTTTTTCATCCCCCCTCCCTGCTTGATATATGGCAGGGAGGGGGACTCTCCTTCCCTGGTGGTCCAGTGGCATTGCCATAATACAGACAGGGGCTGTGGGGGCTGTCAGAGCTGTAACTTACCTCTCCTGCAGCTCCTGTCAGCTCTCTCCTCCTCCGCGCCGTCCGGTCAGCTCTTCTGTCAACTCCCACTGTAAGTCTCGCGAGACTATTGACTCGAGTATAAGCCGAGTTGGGGTTTTTCAGCACAAAAAATGTACTGAAAAACTCGGCTTATACTCGAGTATATACGGTAGTTAATTTCATACAGAAGATTAACAGACTTTAAAATAAATAAATGCTCAACACTAACATACATGTCAATTCATAAATATTCACAAAAAAGAAAACAGACAATGAAAAGTTATTTATCAGTTAGGAGTGTATTAACCCCTTAAGGACACAGCTTCAAAAGCTTTTCTTGCACTTAAGGACACAAGCAATGTTTGCATTTTTTGCTGTTTGCGTTCAACTGCAATTTGCATTTTACTAATTTATTACACCAACACATATTATATATCATTTTTTAATGGACAAAAAAGACTTTGATTTGATGTAACATATACATATATAAATGCTTATTTATTATTAAAAAAAAATTGCAAATAAATGCAAAAAAGGGGAAAAACTTGTTTGTTTGTTTGTTTGTTTTACAGTTTTTGCAATAATAATGTGTGCATAATAAGTGCAGGTTAAGGAAAGTAATTCAAAATAAATTAATTTAGTTCTGATTTATAGAATATATAATGTGTCAAGGATAGAGATGTCCCGAACAGTTCACCGGGAACTTTTCGCCAGCGAAAATAGCTTGTTCACGGTCGCCGCGGCGGGCGAACATATGCAATGTTTGGTCCGCCCCCTATTCGTCATCATTGAGTAAACTTTGACCCTGTACCTCACAGTCAGCAGACATATTCCAGCCAATCAGCAGCAGACCCTCCCTCCCAGACCCTCCCACCTCCATGACGAATAGGGGGCGGACCGAACATCGCATATGTTCGCCCGCCGCGGCGACCGCGAACAAGCTGTGTTCGCCGGCGAACAGTTCCTGGCGAACTGTTCGGGACATCTCTAGTCAAGGATTTTAAGTTTTTTTTCTCATAGTTACAGGCCACAAAGCACAAGGAGTAAAATAAACTTTTAATGTGGAGCGATTTTTGAATTTGGTATGTTTGTCTTGTAAGCTTAATAGCCATCAAAGAAAATAAAATTGCCACATAAAAGTTTCTCAAGCTGCCTCAGTTATAACTTTGTGCAAAATAAGAAACTTGGCTTCTCACTATGCACAGTTACTCTGTATAGCCTAAGAAACAATAAAACAACAAAACAGATTATTATGAGCTAAGAAAAAATGCAGCAGTTCGATTTCAGTCCAGCAAATACTGCAATACATTTAAGAGGATCTGTGTTTACATTTTAAATGACTTTTGTTACAATTAAAGGGACTCTGTGCAATATAAGAAATATTGGCTTCTAACCAGAGGCGTAACTAGAAACCATGGGGCCCCGGTGCGAAAATTGTCCTGGGGCACCCCCTATACATCCCACCCCCCCACACACACACGCATTCAGATAAACAGATACACATGCAGACACACACAAAGATACACACATACAGACACGCATACATGTAAACACACACATAAATACAGACACACACACACACATACAAACATACACACACACACATACAGACAAACACACACATACAGACACGCATACACACACACATACACACAGAGACCCATACATACATACACACACACATACATACACACATAAATGTAGACACACACACATACAGACACATACATACAAACACACAGACACATACATACATACATACATACGCACACAATACAGACACACGCACAGACACATACACACAAACAGGCATACACAGATACACACAGAGACACATACATACAGACACACATACATACAGACATACACATATACATATAGACACACACACACATACACACAGACACATACATACTGACAGACACACACACATAAGGATAAATACATACAGACACACCTACACTAACACACACACATACATACAAACACACACATATACAGACACATACAAAATGTTTAAGTCACCCTCCTGTTTCCTACCTTTTAGATGCAGGAGGGTGACTTTCCCTGGGGTACAGTGGTGGCTCAGCCTGATGGGAGTCGGAGTTCCCACTCTGATTCCCTCCTCTCCTTCCTCCCCTGAGGCTCTCTCTGGTTGCTGGGAGGAAGTGACCAGGGCTGTCACTTCTTCCCAGCATCTGATGTCATCACGGGGGGCCCGGTCACACAGTTAAAGCACCGCAGCACTGATCAGGGCCCCTGGAAATTAATTTCCATCGGGTGGCCCTAACAGCATGGGCCACCCTATGGGTTCCTGAACATGCGGCCCCGGCAGTTCTACCGTGTGGGCGGGGTCCGCAACACATGGAGGTGGGCACCTGGGGCAGGGGTCCGCAGGGCGGCCGGGCCCCCGGGAGTGGAGTGCCCAGTCGCAGCTGCAACCCCTACGACTGTGGTAGTTCCATCACTGCTTCTAACTATATACAGATTTTTTCTATAATCTAACAAACAGCAAAATAGATTAGGAACAAAGAGCTACCAATAACAATCTGCAGCACAGCAGTCTTCAAATACAAGAACTAAAAAAGCAGTTTTAAAGTCATTACTTCCAAATCCTTTTCTTCAGGGACACTGGAAATACATTACAATTCAAGAAATAAAAAACAACAGAATAGATTAAGAACAATGAGCTATTAATACCAATACCAATTAGAGCAGTAGTATTAAAGTTAAGAGCAGTTCTCTCCCTCACTCTCTCTCCTACAGTCTCAATATGGCTACAAGAAAAGATTCTAAATGAGATAATACATCTCAAAAAAACAGATGGAAAAATTTTAAGACAGAGAGAAGAAAATGGCCTAAATTTTTTTACCTGCTTGAAAACCCGTATAACAGATACGTAATTAAATCTCACGGACTCTTCAATAATTGTCGAAGAAAGGGAGGCTGAAAAATCAATTCTAGGAAAGAACACAGACTTAGATCCACAGACAACCAGTATGGATTCCCTGAAAATATACTTAGAACAAAAATTTGGTCAAAAAATCTCCAAATCTCCAAATGAGATGGAGAAGAATACCAGGGAAATAAATACAGGATTTAAACGATTAGAACAAAAAAATAATAGAAAAAAACGAAACTTAATTGACACAACCTTGTATTAAGCTGGATGCAGCAGAGAAAACAATAGATATATTGAATTCCAAACTTAAGAGATTGGAAACCAACTTGCAAGATCTGGAAGACAGGCAAAGAAAGATAAATCTTCTGATAAGAGGTATCACTGAAGATATCCCACTGCAAGAATTGGAAGTTTGCATCATTGAACTCTGTGCAGCATTAAAAACCAGAGGTCAAGGACCTCGAGAACCACTAGGTTTTTTCTTTTCCCTTATCGCATGCCATCAAACTGAAAAACTGTGTGGGGGCACCTAGAACTGCAGCAATTTGAAATTATATCGGTGGCAGTTTGACCTTCTTCAGCCCTGAATGAGTAGAGGGGCAGGCAGCTCTTTAGCCACGCTGGATTCCTGGACTCCCGTGTCTCAGCTCCTAATGAACAGCCACGCTGAAAATTGATATGTGACAGTCGGATTTCCAGCGACGCTTCAGTGTGGTAATACATATTAGCCGCTGTGCTGTCTCAATCTGCTGTGTGGTGTGTGAAGACTCATATTTGCAGCTGATCTTGCCTCGGCAGGGTAAAATAGCCTGAAGCCCTTAATAATGTCTTTTTATGTCACAGTATGCTACAGTCTGAACAATTAGAAGGATAAAGAAAAAAAAGAGGCTATAACTTTCTGCTAAATGTCTTCCCAAGTTTGGGGGGTATAATCTGTCTTGAATGCACAATATGTTTAAATCCTGATATATACAGTACAGAGCATTATAATTGCACCTTGGGAACACTATAGTGGATGTAGATATTTTCTTTATTGATCTGCTGCATCCTCAGGACGCTTAAATATATCAAGTGGCAATATATCTGTTAAATTCAACCCACCCAATATCTGAGCAACTGTATTTCATTCTGTACTCTATGTGACTCTTGATCATGGCTGCTAAAAAGACACACGATTCAAAATCCTCCCTGAGGAAGGAGAAAAAAGATACAACTCAGGACAAATCTTTATCAGCCTATTTCTCTCCCCAACATAAAAACTCTAAACAGAAGATGAACGACACGGATGCCAGCTTAGAATGCTTTGACTCAGAGGCCAATAAGGAGCCTTTAACAATTACTTTCTTTTGTTCTACCTTAAAGGACAATCTGCAACAGATCAAAATGGAGCTTGCTACAACAGCCACAGAAATAAAATCAGAAATTAAACAAGAAATAAATGTACTTGCAGCAAAAATAGACAAATTCGAGGATCAAATTAAAGAGCTGGAATTCACTGTAAAAAATCTAGCAGAAGACTGCCAAATGGCCAATCATAAGATTTCAGACCTGGAGTCTAAATTGAACGGTATCGAAGACCGGTCTAGACGTAAAAATCTGCGTTTTAGAAATATAGCAGAAAAGGGAAGACCAGAAGATGTAAGACAAACCCTGATGGAATATTTTTCTGCGCTTGGGGTGGAGTGTAATTTATATAATTACTTAATAGAACGGTGCCATAGACTTTTCAAACCTCAATCCATTCAGAACGACGCTCCGCGAGATATCATTGCATGTTTCAATACAGACGACTATAAAGAAAAAGTTTGGAAAGCCGTAAGAGAGAATCAGCTAACCTCGGGCTGTTTTCAAAATGTAAAAGTATTCCAGGACTTATCCTTCGAGACGAGAACAAAAAGGAAAATGTTTAATCCAGCAATCCAAGTTCTTAGACGCCATGATATAAAATACAGGTGGCTTTACCCGCCCAAAATAAGCTTGTCATTTGAAGGGAAAAGAGAGATATTTGAGTCAAATACTAAATTGCTGGACTGGCTGAAAGGGAACAAATTGACTTTGTAAACAGCTGAGTCAGGGGCCAGGGCTAGATTCTGATACTATAAGGAAAGAAAGGGAAAGAAAGAATCTTTTTTTTTTTTTTTTTTTTTTTTTGCGTTTATGGTGTAAAGGATATGTCGGTGGTTTCTGGGTGGGATAATGGTAATATATCAGAAATAACCCCTATATTTGGTAGGTGAGCAACCAATTTTGACCTTACAAGTGTTAACAGCAAAGGTTTTTTTTTTCATTTTGTGAGGAGTTTATGGAAAGGGCTCCTATTGAAAGGGCTATTGTAAATAATAGCCTGCACTATGGGTTTTTAACACTAAGGCGATGGTAAATAATTTGATAATAATTAGACAAAAACGTGTGTGTAAGTAAATAATTGTTGCATCATATTTTTATTTAATTTAGAACGATACTATTTCACAGTAAGGTTTGATTTAAAATTGGGAGTAACACAAATATATTGATATACACGGATATAATGATACAACTTAATATAACACAGAGATATAGTACTGAGAAATAAGAAAGACCTCATTGAGGTATATTGATAAAATACAACTCCACACGGGGATATAATACTCTGTAATTGGGATAGGATACATACACTAATTGATAATTTTTGAAATAGTTGCTTGTATAGTTTTATATTACATAAGTGGTTACTACATATACATACACTATGTAGGTAAATTTTTTGTAGACCAATATGGAGGGGTATATTTAGATACACACTGAAATAACGATATAACACAAAAAAACACAGTGCATATATATTTCGATAGATGATATGATGTGTCAGACTCGTGAGGCCAACCGACATTTTCTGTTTATTATCAACAAAATAGATGCTATACAATAGTCTCATTAATAGAATAACTGGAGAAAGTGGATCGGGTTTAAATTTTGTACATATGACGATATAAGTCCTTAAGAGGAGAAAGAGAAAAAAAAGGGCAAGGATTTATGTTTTTCCTTTTTTTTTTTTTTTTTTTTTTTTTTTCTCTCTTTTCGTCGATCAGGTACAGTGGTTTCCTCCAAGGCGTTTTTTCTGGGCCCTTTGGTAGGCTCGCCCCTCTTGGTGTAGTGATACTACATTGCTGCCGTTGATTTCTAATACTATCGGAAATCTACGGTTAAAATAGAGTAGAAAGAACCATCTTCTCTCTAATCTAGCTGTATGCTGGATGACCATGTTGGATCTTTTCCGATCCAATTTTAATGTGATAGAGTTCCTTGTAGTTTGTTTTTTGGTTGGTTTTTCTTCTTTTTATGTTTATGTGTGTTTTTCCGCGCTCAGAGCATATGAATTCACTGACAAATGTATGGCAAAAAATGATAATAGTACTCCTATCTGGGGTTACTGGGGGTTTAATTATAAATATACCCGACTAATTTTCTGATAGTCACAGATGTTAAAATTATTATCTTTAAATGTTCAAGGATTAAACACGAACAAAAAAAGGAGTAGATTATATGATACCCTTAGTGAACATAACATTCAAGTGGCATTCCTACAGGAAACTCATTGGTTGCAAGATCTTAAACAACGATGGGGTGGGGATAAATTTACCAAGATTGTCCATGCTTCTTTAAAAGACAAGAAAAAAAGAGGAGTTGCAGTCGTCTTCAATAGTAATATTGAATTGGTAATCGAATATATTGAATTAGACCCAGAAGCTAGATATATAATTATTGTATGCGTAATGGATAAAAAGACCTATACCTTAGTAAATGTTTATTTACCGAATGTCGACCCTATGACAAAATTCTCATCAATAATGGACAGAGTGGACAAAGTATCTAAGGGGTATTTAATTATAGCGGGCGATTTTAATTGTGTGGGAGACCCCAAAATGGATAAGACTTATATCTCTACTACTACAAATGATAAAAGAACTGTCAAACAATCTAAGAAACTAAATAATATCTGTAAACAATATAACCTTCATGACATATGGAGATTATTACATCCAACTGATAAAGACTATTCCCATCAATCGTGCGTGCATGGTTCATACGCTCGTATTGATTTTTGTTTATTAGAGGCTAAAGCGATACCCTTATGCAACTCAATTGAAATCAAAGAGAGTCTATGGTCCGACCATAGCCTTATTTTGGTAGACTTTGGTAATAAATCTCCAAGGGCATATAATACTTGGAGACTGAATGACGCTCTCATAAATGACCCGAAGAATAAGGAAGAAATAACCCAATTATTAAAATTTTTTTGGTTAGAAAATAGTCCCTCCGATACTTCGCCGGCAAACAATTGGTGTACACACAAATCAGTTATGCGTGGCTACTTAATTAAATTAGCACATATAATGAGGTCTATAAATGGGAAGCCCCTAAACGATTTGTATATTGAGTTTTATAATCTATCTAAAGTAAATAAACAAAATCCATCTGCAGAAATAAAAACTAAGTTAAATGTGTTACAAAAACAAATTAATTTCAAAGTGGAACAAAAAATTCAATTAAATATCCATAAACTAAGACTAAAAAATTACTATACTGGTAATAGAGCCAATAAGAACTTATCTAAAAGACTTCTAAATCATTATGCAAAAAACAGGGTGGAACAATTGATTGATGGCCAAAAGATCTATTCGACACCTGCTGCAATAGGGGACAGATTCAATCAATTTTATGAAGATCTGTATAATCTTAAACTGTCGCCTAACTTAAAAGTTATTCAAAACTATCTAGCCGATATCCAGATCCCAAAAGTCACACCACATGATCTACTAACTTTAAACAGGATCATTTCGGTGGATGAAGTTAAATTTCAAATCAATAGACTTCCTACCAACAAAACTCCGGGCCCTGACGGCTTCACGAATATATATTATAAACAAATGCAGTCCTTATTAATTAATCCTTTAACAGATATGTTTAATCAAATAGCTTTAAACAAATCTTTTCCAACTGAATTACTACAGGCCAATATTATTCCGATACTGAAACCTGATAAACCCAGCCACAACCCTAGTAACTATAGACCAATAGCCTTAATTAACGTGGACATGAAGATCTATGCGGCCATTATCGCTGATAGAATTAAGACTATTGTCGCGACGCTGATCCACCCAGATCAGATAGGGTTTGTGCCGGGTAGGCAAGCGTCCAATAATATCAGGAGAATAATTGATACTTTGGACTGGGCTAATAGAAATAGGAAGCCCTTCCTGGCCCTGTCATTAGATGCTGAAAAAGCTTTCGACAGGGTCGGGTGGGGCTACCTCAGCGAACTTCTTATTGCTTTTGGGTTCACTGGCTGGATACATGACGCCATTATGGCCCTATATTCCTCCCCCACTGCTAGAACGGTGGGTCCAAACATTACAGCAGGGTGGTTTGCACTCAAAAATGGTACACGACAAGGTTGTCCTCTTTCCCCCCTGCTGTATATATTGTCTATTGAACCTTTGGCAATCAATATTAGGAATAATCCCCTAATCCAAGGTGTCCAAACGAACATGATGGATATTAAGATATCACTATACGCGGATGATGCGTTACTTACTCTTACATCTCCAGAGTCCTCTTTAAAAGCGCTAATGATTGAAATTAAAAGGTAATCCAATATTTCGAACTTTAAATTAAATATAACTAAAACCACAGTAATGTTTTTGAATTTGAACAATGATCTGGTAAATACCTTAACCCACTCCTATAAATTTATATGGACAGACTCAGAATTAAACTATTTGGGACTATTTATAACTGCCAATGTGACAGACATAATGGAGAGGAATACAATGTTTTTCATGAGAAATATGAATCTCAAACTTAAAAGATGGAAAAATCTAGAAACCTCCTGGCAAGGTAAAATAAATATTATCAATTCATATATTTTGCCTAAATGGCTATATATGTTCTCTATGATGCCACTCAAAGTCCCGGGGTCTTGGTTGGCTATGATCCAATCTAGCTTCAACAATTTTATCTGGAATAATAAAAAACCCAGAATTGCTCAACAGATCTTAACTAAAAAACTGTCCAACGGTGGATTAAATTACCCTAGTATTACCTACAGTTATTATGCAAATATTATTAGACATATCTATCTCCTTCAGGACCCAGTGCAGGTCCCTGAACCATGGTATATTTTAGAGTCTGAAATGGTGCAAACAGATACATTGCAATTTTCGATGTGGACAGTCACAAACAATTCTTTAATCAACACGTTTAAGAACTCCACGATATTATTTCAAATTTTGGAAGAGTGGATAACAATTAAGAAAAAATTAGGCCTAATTAATAAGATACCTAAGACATGTACACTAGATATACTGCAAATCCTTATAAAAGATTTTTCTCTAAAGAACTGGGCCAATGCAGATAAAATTAAGTTAATACAAATTATGCAAGGCGATAATATTTTGTCATTTCAGACCTTAATTGATACTTTTCATATTCCATCTAGAGAAATTTTCACTTATTTGCGGATAAAAAACTTTATACATAAAAACGTGCTCAAATCGACTTCTATTTTTGCTAAAAATTTGGAAGTTATGTTTAAGTCTCAATCTATTAAAAAGAGCATGTCGGTTGCCTCATCAATGTTGGAACCCCTTAAGGAGTCGCCTTATAGATTGATCAAGACGTGGGAATTAGACTTG
This sequence comes from Pelobates fuscus, assembly GCF_036172605.1. NCBI lineage: Eukaryota > Metazoa > Chordata > Amphibia > Anura > Pelobatidae > Pelobates > Pelobates fuscus. The sequence goes on along the minus strand of NC_086318.1, from coordinate 219,940,629 downwards.
AAATTGCAAATTTCGTTAGATGACTGGAACTCCTCTTTAACTCGGGTTAATAAACATATCCATTGCTTGAATCTGTCAGAATGCCACTTCAAAGTTCTCTATAGATGGTATTATACTCCTGTTAGATTAGCCAAAATGTTTCACTCTGCCGAGCCAACTTGTTGGAGATGTGGAAGTCATTTAGGCACCTACATACATATTTGGTGGTCATGTCCAGTTGTTAAAGCTCTTTGGTCCTGGGCCTTTAATATTTTTGCATCTATGACCATAGATAGAATTCCGGAGAATGCTGCCGCGGCTCTTTTACATCTGAATTTGCCTTTTGATTCTCAAAAAGAGATCTGTTTTGCCATTCATTGCTTAGTCGCTGCTAAAATTATTATTGCGAGAAATTGGAAAATATCCAAGCCGTTTAATAAACGACTACTGATAGAACAAGTAAGGTACCAAATATCAATGGAACATGAGATGATCAAAAATTCGACTTTCACTTCTAGGAAAAACAATTGGTATTGTGAATGGTTAGATAAATACAGCTTACTATTTGGATAACTACCCTATAGATGGTTATCTCCCAATTTAATTCATACGAGACATATCAACATCTGTATAAATAGAGAAAGATCTCTTAAATTGAAAATAGAAGTTAATAACCCCAGTACAGGTGGAAGAGAACATATCATGATTATGCGCTCTGAGTTGGTGGATCTCTTTTTTATTTATTTTTTATTTATTTATTTATTTTTTTTTTTTTTTTTTTTTTGTGTCCTATTGTTGTTTTTCTATGTATGTATGTTAGTATTGATATGCTGGATTATAAGTGAATACGTGACTACTATTTGTGAATACGTGTTATGCATGTTAAATATAAAAGATCTATGTATTTATTAGATAGATGTGCATATATGCTGCTAAGTATTAATTCCTGCATATTTGTTGTATGTCAAAAAAATGAAAAAATGTTTGTCTAATAAAGATTTATTAAAAAAAAAAAAAAAAACAGAGGTCAAAATTAAGATATTCTTTTTGAACGTATACACAGAATCCAGAAACCTAAGGGCATCTCAGATAGTATCCCTAAAGTCATAATTATCAGATTTCACTCGTATAAATGACATCCATCCCAGAGAAATGTTGACATCTTAAATGTTTCCCTGATCTATCAAGAAGTACTAGAGAATTCTGTAGAGAGGGGGGATGCTTAGGAAGGAAGGAGGGGACGGGAAGGAGAGAGAGAGAGAGAGAGAAGGAATTATTGGGGAAAATAAAAGAGAGAAAATTCAATAGAAATATGAAAATTTCAAATGCTTTCCTATGGACTGTCTGAATGCGCGCGCGACACCGCTCCACTCGGGAGCTGATGTTGGCGGGGGAGGAGAGGTCACCAGCCCGGTGCTGGATTAAGGTAAGTGGCTGAAGGGGTTTTAACCCCTTCAGCGCCAAGGGAGGGGAACCCTGAGGGTTTGTTTTCCTGACACTATAGTGATCCTTTAACTATACCACTATTTGAATTACCTGAATACACACACAATAAATATAAAGGTGTTCTTACTACTGGCTTATTTGGGTTGGGCACTAAAGTTACAATTAAATAACTAAGAAGGGAGAAGGGAAGTGAATAAAGTAAAGAAAGGGCAAACCGAATTTAATATAATACAATTTCACTAAAATACATATTCATATTTTTGAAAACAGAAATGGGTATTTCCGACTATGATTGTAAATTCTATAAGTTTAGAACTAACTAAACACACTTATATTCTTCAGCATAATTTATTAAAAAACATAAACACTTAAGTAGTAAAATAAGTATTTTGATACTAATCAAATAAGCACATTTACACTTTTTAGCATAATTATTTAAGCACATTAATTACTTAAGGAGTAAAACAAGCGTTCGGATATAAATTGTAACTGTTCTAATCCTATTTTAAGTCCAGTTAATCAAAAAAATGTAATACACAAATTTTACATAAAATAGACATTGATAAACCGATAAAAGGCATATAATAATCTTAGGAGTAAAATAGGCAAATATGACTTTATTATTTAAAGAGATAAGAGCGAAGGAAAGAGGGGAGGGTAGGGTAAATTATGGGTAGGGGAGAGGGTGACATAAGGAGGGATTATGAACTATAGATAGTACCATATTTAGGTGGTTTGTTTCATTTTTAAATGAATATTGCTATAAAGATTATGCTCGTGGTCTAATAATGGTGTCTAATCTGTTTTTTTGGGGTTTTTTTTTCAATTTGGATCCATTAATTACATCTTTCCATGAGCCACCATAATAACCTGAGCTATACATTGTGTCTATCCTGGGAGGAGGGGTAAATACATAAAGTAAGTGTTATGACTTTCACCACAAGGGGTTGTGTTTGTATTTTCATAAACCTAATCAGGTTTGGATAGTTAAATGTGTTATCTGTTGCACTGACAGGAACTGGTCAGTTGGGAAGGAAGGTATAATTGTTTTAATTCTTTTGAAAATGGATAAGGAGAGGAGAAATTGTTAGATTCGTATCAATACATGTACAGGGACTAAATTACCCACAGAAATGTCAGCTAGTTGTAGAACAATTAAGTGACATTAAGGTGTCGATCGGATTCTTTGGAAACACAATGCCCCAATGCTGAAGAGCTCTTATTACCCAGTTGTTGTCTCATCGGCTTATAAATCTAAGAAACGCGGTGTAGCTATTCTAATCTCAAATAAGATCACAGGGTAATAGGGAAGAACAGCAGATATTTTTTTAGTTTGTGAAATTCATGGCACAATTTATTCGTTGCTCAACATTTATGCCCCTAACAAGCATCCGCTAAAATTCTTAAGTAGTGATGTCCCGAACGGTTCGCTGGCGAATAGTTCCTGGCGAACATAGCGTATTCGCGTTCGCCACGGATGGCGAACATATGCGATGTTCGGTTCGCCCCCTATTCTTCATCATTGAGTAAACTTTGACCCTGTACCTCACAGTCAGCAGACACATTCCAGTCAATCATAGCCAGTAACCTGTGTTTATTATACCTTATCCCCCAAAGCCAGTAACCTATGTTTATTATACATTATCCCCCCCATAGCCAATAACCTGTGTTTATTATACATTATCCCCCCATAGCCAGCAACCTGTGTTTATTATACATTATCCCCCCATAGCCAGTAACCTGTGTTTATTATACATTATCCCCCATAGCCAGTAACCTGTGTTTATTATACATTATCCTCCCATAGCCAGTAGCCTGTGTTTATTATACAGTATCCTCCCATAGCCAGCAACCTGTGTTTATTATACATTATCCCCCCATAGCCAGTAACCTGTGTTTATTATACATTATCCCCCATAGCCAGTAACCTGTGTTTATTATACATTATCCTCCCATAGCCAGTAGCCTGTGTTTATTATACATTATCCTCCCATAGCCAGTAACCTATGTTTATTATACATTATCCAGCATAGCCAGTAACCTGTGTTTATTATACATTATCCTGCCATAGCCAGTAACCTGTGTTTGTTATACATTATCCCCCCACAACCAGTAACCTGTGTTTATTATATATTATCCCCCCACAACCAGTAACCTGTGTTTATTATACATTATCCACCCATAGCCAGTATCCTGTGTTTATTATACATTATCCTCCCCATAGCCAGTAACCTGTGTTTATTATACATTATCCCCCCACAACCAGTAACCTGTGTTTATTATATATTATCCCCCCACAACCAGTAACCTGTGTTTATTATACATTATCCACCCATAGCCAGTATCCTGTGTTTATTATACATTATCCTCCCCATAGCCAGTAACCTGTGTTTATTATACATTATACCCCCATAGCCAGTAACCTGTGTTTATTATACATTATCCCCCCACAACCAGTAACCTGTGTTTATTATACATTATCCCTCCCATAGCCAGTAACCTGTGTTTATTAAACATCATCCCTCCCATAGCCAGTAACCTGTGTTTATTATACATTATCCCCCCATAGCCAGTAACCTGTGTTTATTATACATTATCCTCCCATAGCCAGTAACCTGTGTTTATTATACTTTATCCCCATAGTCATTTATCGTTGGACCTAGGCAGCATGATGTCTTAGGCCGGCCCAGAGAGTGAGTGAGTGAATAATATAATATATATGTTCAGAAACATATTAGTAATATATGTAAAGAGGGTGAAAAGATATTAAAGAAAAACACACTTATTGCATCAAATTTACGAAGCCAAACTTTTAAAAGCTTTCCTCATTTCTTTCTTGGGATGAGGAATATATCGTTTGTAGACTGAGGATTTCCATCTGCCCAATCTTTTAATAAAATGCACTGGAGTGTCAGTGTTGAAGGAGACCGAAGCTGCCCCTATTCTAAATGAAAGACCCGAGACATGGATACAACCCAATCTTAGGAGTAGTGTTCTGATGTAGAAGATGAATTTAGCCGTAGTCAGAGGGATTCAGTGAGAGTAGTGGTGAAATGTGTGTGGCATGACTGAGTGTGGGTAAGTAAGAGTCAAGTTTTTTAACTGGGCACTAGTTCTAGGTGGGATAAAGTGTTATAGCGGATGGATGAGTAGTTTGGTTCGTTTTAGAGGTTTGTAGAGAAAGTATATAGTGATCATGACTTTTAGCGATATCCAATATTTTTAAGGTGGTCTCAAACAAACATAAAATGCTATATAAAATTTGTGGGAATATCGAATAGTCGTGTACAGTAAATCAGAGAGGGCTCAGAATATCGAACCATCGATCGGTAACCTGGATGAAGTAGGGGGTCTATCTATTTTATTAAATACGTGGTAATATGCTTTTAATGGGATAGGACATTAGGAAAGGTGTGTGATTGGGATAAGTGGTTGTGGCTGTATCTACCTTATCCTGGGACCGACCTGGCTCCTAAGCTTGAGCCGCATGTGGCTGGATCACTCCTGCCTCCACACGAGCCGCATGCGGCTTGATCTCCTCTTCTGACTTAGCCGCGTGCACTGACCGCAGTGATAGGTCACGTGGCCCGCCTGGCACTAGGAGCACGGCTCGAGTCACGAGCTCGCTCCTAAAGGGGCAGTGGGAGCCAAAAGTTGATTCAGGCTCCCATTGGCCCACGTCATTCCAGCACCCCCACACACGAACGTATTGGGGGCGTAGGCATGACGTGGGACAATCAAATGTTAAAGGATATTTAAACTTCCCTAGCCCTATCCACTTTGTCCTATCGTGGTTTCTGTGTCAGTACCCTTTAATGCATTCCTTGATCTATTTTGTTTATTTTGGTATTGACCATGGCTTTGTTCTTGACTCTGAATTTATCTTTAACCCTTTCCTGTCTTGTTTGCCCGTGTGACTGATTACCATCTACCTGACTCTGGTTTGTTCTCGTTTTCGTAGTCTCTCTGTTACCATGACCTCGTCTCGTTTCTGATTACGCTTTATCTCTGTCTGACGTTTAATCTGGCCATTCTAAGTCCAGGTAATAAGTTATATCCTAGTCTTGTCCCTTGCTATCCTAAACTCTGCGTGTTGGGGTATTACATCATGACATTATGATAGGACCATGAGCCCTGCAGGTTTAGGACAGCAAATGGCCTCCTATGAGGCAAGATTTTAAGAACAGGATCACCGTATGGACCAGATTGCCCAGGCCCATCAGACACTTTTGTCCAGAAATTCTTATTTGGCCCCTGAGACACTGGTATGCGTTACATCTCAACCTGTACCTCCCATTCCAGAGGCATCTATCCTGATTAGAGATGTCTCGAATAGTTCGCTGGCGAATAGTTCCCGATGAACATAGCTTGACACATTCCAGCCAATCAGCAGCAGACCTTCCCTCCCAGAACCTCCCACCTCCTGGACAGCATCCATTTTAGATTCATTCGGAAGCTGCATTCTTTTTTTTTCTTTTTTTTTATTATTCTTTTTTTTTTAGACAGAAGTGTGTTATATTTGAGCATGCTAGGCTGAACGTGCGTATATCATGGCTAGTTGCACTGAGGGTATGAGTATATAGCAGTACATTGTTGTGAAAGATGGCTGTCATGTTTAGGGTGTAGCTTGCACGTTATCAACTGTGTATTTATATCAGCAGCTCCACCACTAGTTATAAATCAGGTGTGAGTCGCCCCATGAAATGAGACTAGTGTATAACATAATACATGAACGGTTAAGGTAAAGACATGTAAGGAACTACGACAATAAACTCTTTAGGAGGTGAAATAATGACATGTTTAAACGCTTGCTACTTTACGATTAGTTAATGTGCAGAGAGCAGTTCATGTGATCAAAGGCATGGTGTGGAGGATCGGCTATAGTGGGACATGCCTGGCAGGCTGCTGTTTACTGCTTGTGCTCATCCGATCCCTTCTGGGCATCAGGTGCAGACCCTGGGAGTCCCTGATACCTGGAACAACAAAGGCAAGTCTCTGGCTGAGTGCCGGGTTCGCGGCTTGAGGTGGTGGAAGCTTGTTTTGTCGGGTGGTCGGATCTGTCCCGGTGGTGCTTCACGTCCGGTGCGGGATTGTGGTGGCTTAAGGTGGAGGCGAGTGCTTGACGTGGGGCAGGCTCTGCATTTCTGTTTGTGCCTCCGGTCCCGTCTTTTGCGTTGGTGGATTTTAATGGGGACTGCTTCGCTTAGCTGTGGTGGAGCTTGTTGGGGCTGTGGTGGAGCTTGTTGGGGCTTCCTGCTTGTTATTTGCTTCCAAAATTGATTAAAGAGTCTGTCCAGCTTAGACTCAATATCCTGCCATGCTTCGCTGGTACCAGGAGGACACGCGGCTGCCGCCATATTGGGAGAGTCGCAGATGAGTATGTCAGCCTGGGCGGCTGTGCTCTGTGCGTCCATTAGCTCCAGACAGCCTCTCAGGGGTGGACCGGGATAACCCCACCGGTCCGAGGGGGGGGGTATCGGAGCTCCTGCCGGGAAGTAGCTGCTCCTGGGCATCCCAGGATCAGGAGATCGGCCGCCTCTCCCGCCCGGTGAGCACCAGGCCACACTTGCCACGCGGAGGTAAGTAAGACTCTGTCGAGTTGCTGACTGCTATTAAGCATGTCGGGTCGGTCAGGTAGGAGCAACATTGCTGGGTCATCCCCTTCTGGGGTGAAATTCGCTTGTTGACAGCTGCTTAAAGTGAGATATTGAGGGAGCTCACACGAAGTGCGTCTTTCCTCCATGACAGCTAGGCCCCGCCCCCCGGAAGCTGCATTCTTAGTGAGAGGAGGGACAGTGTAGCTGCTGCTGATTTAAAAGGGAAATCGATAGCTAGGCTAGTGTATTCAGTGTCCACTACAGTCCTGAAGGACTCATCTGATCTCTGCTGTAAGGCCATTACCCCAAAAAGCCCTTTTTAAGGCTAGAACATCAGTCTGCTGTTTTTTGTTTTTTTTCCTGTGTAATCTAATTGCAGTTGCCTGCCTGCCAGCGTGTGTGTCAGGCTCACAGCATATACTGTGCCCACTTGCCCATTGCCACCACTCATATCTGGTGTCACAATAGCTTGCATTTAAAAACAAACAAACTTTTTTGACTGTAATATAATAGCAGTCAGTTTCCTTCATACGTGTGCATTTCAGGGCCTGCCAGGGCACAGTGTCACACCAGTGCAACTCATATCTGGTGTAACAGTAGTGTACATTTAAAAAAAAAATACAGGGGGCTTGTTGTCACCTTTCGGGGACCCTTGGTGTTGTACGTGGCTGGGTGGAGGAAGAGACCTTCAATGACATCAGTGAGGACAAGGAACGGGACATGGCTAGCTTGGTATCCAACCTTGTGTAAATGGGGAGTTTGCGGTTGTGCAAATGGACTGTTTGCGGTTGTTTGCGGTGCGTTAAACGGGGAGTTTGGTCTGTCACTGTGAAGCGGGCGTAACCAGGGCCGGTTCGAGGATTTTTGCCGCCCTAGGCAAAAGTAAAGTTTGCCCCCCCCCCCCCGTGACATCACAATGCCCCACCCATATGACCTGCCATGTTAACTAACGCTACTGCTGCAGTGCTGCAGTGCCGCCGTGTTTACATTAAAAGGCCTGCAGGGACAGGCTATAGACACCAGAACCACTACATTAAGCTGCAGTGGTTCTGGGGACTATAGTGTTTCTTTAACCCCTTAAGGACCAAACTTCTGGAATAAAAGGGAATCATGACATGTCACACATGTCATGTGTCCTTAAGGGGTTAATGTGAGGTAAATTAGAGATTAGTGCCACGAATAATATACTAGATTGCCTACTTACAAGCAGATGAGGATGATGATGGGCTCTAGCTGCAGTCTGGCTCCACTGGTCTGGTGTAGAACAGGATCTCTGGAGGCTGTTTGTAACTGTGGTCACAAAAATCAATGTTCTGGGAGAACGGGAAGCAGCTCCATTTTTTTGGGGCCCTTTACACAGCTCAAGGTCCCAGGGTCCACCTTCATGTTCCACCAATGAGTTTGTTCACAGGGGGTTGAGTGTGTAGGGGATGTCCTGTGTAAGGAATTTGTGTGTAAGGAATGCATTGTGTGAATCTGTGTTTGTATGTGTAAGGGCTGCAAGGTGTGTTTCTGTGTATGTAAGGGATGAAGTGTGTGAGTCTGTAAGGGGTGCTTTGAGTGTGTGTAAGGGGTGCATTGAGTGTTTCTGTGTGTGTAAGGGATGCATTGTGTGTAAGGGTTGCATTGCGTGTGTGTGTGTGTGTGTGTGTGTGTGTGTAATGCATTGTGTGTGTAATTCATTGTGTGTTTTTCTGTGTGCAAGGGGGTCATTGTCTTTGTGTGTAAGGGGTGCATTGTGTGTGATTGTGTGTGTGTGTGTGATGGATGTCAATCTCTCCCCCCTCCCTTGTCACTCTCTTCTCCCCCCCTCCCTTGTTACTCTCATTCCCCTTCCCTCCCCTGTCACTCCCCCCTCCCTCCCCTGTCACTCCCCCCTCCCTGTCAATTTCTCTCTCCCCATCAATTCCCCTCCCTGTCAATGTCTTCCCCCCCTGTCAATTTCTTTCTCCCCCCTCCCTGTTAGTTTCCCCCTGTTAATTTCTTCCCCCCACCTCCCTGTTAGTTTCTTTCCCCCCTCCCTGTTAGTTTCTTCCCCCCGTTAATTTCTTCCCCCCTGTTAGTTTCTTCCCCCCTCCCTGTTAGTTTCTTCCCCCCCTCCCTGTTAGTTTCTCCCCCCACCTCCCTGTTAGTTTCTTCCCCCCACCTCCCTGTTAGTTTCTTTCCCCCCACCTCCCTGTTAGTTTCTTTCCCCCATCCCTGTTAGTTTCTCCCCCTGTTAGTTTCTTTCCCCCCCTCCCTGTTAGTTTCTTCCCCCCTCCCTGTTAGTTTCTTCCCCCCCTCCCTGTTAGTTTCTTTCCCCCTTTTAGTTTCTTCCCCCCTCCCAGTTAGTTTCTTCACCCCCTCCCTGTTAGTTTTCTTTCCCCCCTCCCTGCTAGTTTCTTTCCCCCCACCTCCCTGTTAGTTTCTTTCCCCCCACCTCCCTGTTAGTTTCTTTCCCCCACCTCCCTGTTAGTTTCTTTCTCCCACCTCCCTGTTAGTTTCTTTCTCCCCCTTCACCCTGTCAGTTTCTTTCTTCCCCCTCCCTCCCTGTTTCTTTCTTCCCCCTCCCTCCCTCCCTGTTTCTTTCTTCCCCCTCCCTCCCTCCCTGTTTCTTTCTTTCCCCTCCCTCCCTCCCTGTTTCTTTCTTCCCCCCCTCCCCTATCTCTGTTCTAGCGTGGCCGAGCCCTGTATGGTCCGCGGGTACAGGGAGCTTTTGTTTCCTGTACCCGGCCGGACTAACAGGAAGTGCACACTGAGTGTGCACTTCCTGTATATCCGGCCAGGTACAGGAGACAGATGCTCCCTGTACCCGCGGACCATAAAGGGTTCGGCCACGCTACAGTGAGGGAGTGACAGGAGGGAGCGCTGAGCGCTTCCCTCCTGTCAGCCCCTTTCCTCTGGCTGCGCCCGGGCGGTGCACCCTCATGGACGCACCAGCCCGGGCAAAGCTGCAGCCGCCTGAGGCTCTCTGCAGAGCGCTCGGGCGGCTGCAGCATGAGGGGGGCCGGCGCTCCTTCCCAAGGGGTGCCCTAGGCGGCTGCCTAGTCCACCTTACAGGTAGCGTCGGCCCTGGGCGTAACCCTTACACTACCTGATCGATACAACATCATACCTGATGTTTTAAAGCACGTTATTCCAAACAATTTAGGAATGTTAGGCGATTTATGCCCTTTATGGATTAAAACCAGACTCTGCATCAACTATGTCATTTTCCATGGGCGTTTTGCCATGGATCCCCCTCCGGCATGCCACAGTCCAGGTGTTAGTCCCCTTGAAACAACTTTTCCATCACTATTGTGGCCAGAAAGAGCCCCTGTGGGTTTTAAAATTCGCCTGCCTATTGAAGTCTATGGCGGTTCGCCCGGTTCGCCCGTTCGCCAACATTTGCGGAAGTTCGCATTCGCCGTTTGCGAACGGAAAATTTTATGTTCGCGACATCACTATTCTTAAATAATCTTAACTAGGGTGGAGAAACTGGTGTAGGGAACTCTACTCATAGGAGGCGGCTTTAATTCTATAATTGATTCAGTTATGGATTGTAACAAAATCCCTCTGTGATTGCAGTAGTTATGGTGGTTTCTCCCTTCCCTACAGTTATTATGGTGTGGTTCTCCTTTCCTGATATTTTATTGCAACAAAGGACACACCCCTGGACGTTGTTTTCCCCTTGTCATTGCTTGGATGTTATTTAAGGCACTGGTTCTGCCCCTTTAATATATATTGGAACCGTTCTCCACCTTTGAAGTGGCACTTCGGATACAGCCGAAGTACCGAAGTAGTCGAAGTGGCCGCCATTTGACATACAAACACGTGGCGGCGGCCATTTTAATTCAGTCGAATGCGTTCAGCGATGTTTGGTTGTCGAGTTCATGGAACTCAAATCGGACACGCTATGGCAGTGATGGCGAACCTTTTGGAGCCCGAGTGCCCAAACCGCAATACATGCCAACTTTTTTTTCCTTAAAGTGTCAACACGGCAATTAAACCTCAATACTGAGGTTTAAGTTTAGAAAAAAAACAACTCGTACTGTTGTCCGAACTAATTAACAACTTTTGTTTTAAAAAAACACAACAACAGAGAGTTCAATGATACAAATTTTAAATAATGATATAAATAGATCAAATTAAGCTTATACTTATTAGTATCTCCAACAAATGCAATACATACACACACAGACTGCTGAATACAGAGACTGATGAATACACATACAGACAGACTGCTGAGTACACACACACAGACTGCTGAGTACACACACACAGACTGCTGAGTACACACACACAGACTGCTGAATACATACACAGACTGCTGAATACACACACAGTCCACTGACTACACACACACAGTCCACTGAATACACACACACAGTCCGCTGAATACACACACTGCTGAGTACACACACACACAGACTGCTGAATACACACACAGACTGCTGAATACACACACAGACTGCTAAATACACGCACAGACTGCTGAATACACACACAGACTGCTGAATACATGCACACACACAGACTACTGAATACACACACATACTGCATTGAGGGGTGTAGTGTATGTGTTTGTGTGTGTGAGGGGTGCTGTGTGTGCGAGGGGTGCTGTGTGTCTGAGGGGTGCTGTGTGTGTGTGTGATGGTTGCTGTGTGTGTGTGTGAGGGTTGCTGTGTGTGTGTGTGTGAGGGGTGTTGTGTGTGTATGAAGGGTTTTGTGTGTGTATGAGAGGTTCTGTATGTGTGTATGAGGGGTGATGTGTGTGTGTGTGTGTAAGGGGTGCTGTGTGCGTGTGTAAGGGGTGCTGTGTGTGTATGAGGGGTGCTGTGTGTGTTTATGAGGGGTGCTGTGTGTGTATTAGGGGTGTTGTGTGTGTGTGAGGGGTGCTGTGTGTGTGTGAGAGGTGCTGTGTGTGTGTGTGAGGGGTGCTGTGTGTGTTTGTGTGTGTGTATGTGTGTGTGAGGGGTGTTGTGCGTGTGTGTCTGAGGGTTGCTGTGTGTGTGTGTGTGTCTGAGGGTTGCTGTGTGTGTGTGAGGGGTGTTGTGTGTGTGTATGAGGGGTGCTGTGTGTGTGTATGAGGGGTGCTGTGTGTGTATGAGGGGTTCTGTGTATGTGTATGAGAGGTTCTGTGTGTGTGTGAGGGGTGCTGTATGTGTGTGTGAGGGGTGCTGTGTGTGTATGAGAGGTGCTGTGTGTGTGTGTGTGTGTGTGTGTGTGTGAGGGGTGCTGTGTGTGAGTATGAGGGGTGATATGTGTGTGTGAGGGGTGTTGTGTGTGTGTGTGTGTGTATGAGGGGTGCTGTGTGTGTGAGGGGTGCTGTGTGTGTGTGTAAGGGGTGCTGTGTGTGTAAGGGGTGTTGTGTGTGTGTTTAAGGGGTGCTGTGTGTGTATGAGGGGTGCTGTGTGTGTATTAGGGGTGCTGTGTGTGTGTGTGAGGGGTGATGTGTGTGTATGAAAGGTGCTGTGTGTGTGTGAGTGGTGCTGTGTGTGTGATTGTGTGTGTATGTGTGTGTGAGGGGTGTTGTGTGTGTGTGTCTGAGGGTTGCTGTGTGTGTGTGTGTGTGTCTGAGAGTCGCTGTGTGTGTGTGTGTGTGTGTGTGTGTGTGTGTGTGTGAGAGAGAGGGTTGCTGTGTGTGTGAGGGGTGTTGTGTGTGTGTATGAGGGGTGCTGTGTGTGTGAGGGGTGTTGTGTGTGTGTATGAGGGGTGCTGTGTGTGTGTATGAGAGGTTCTGTCTATGTGTATGAGGAGTTCTGTGTGTGTGTGAAGGGTGCTGTGTGTGTGTGAGGGGTGCTGTGTGTGTGTGTGTGAGGGGTGCTGTGTGTGTGTGAGGGGTGCTGTGTGTGTGTATGAGAGGTGCTGTGTGTGTATGAGAGGTGCTGTGTGTGTGTGTGTGTGTGAGGGGTGGTATGTGTGTGTGAGGGGTGTTGTGTGTGTGTGTGTATGAGGGGTGCTGTGTGTGTGTATGAGGGGTGCTGTGTGTGTGTGAGGGGTGCTGTGTGTGTGTGTGTATAAGGGGTGCTGTATGTATGTGTGTGTGAGGGGTGCTGTGTGTGTATGAGGGGTGCTGTGTGTGAGAGAGTGGTGCTGTGCTGGGCGGGGTGCTGGGCGGGGGTAAGGGTGCTGTGCTGTGGGGGGTAGGGGTGCTGTGAGTGTGGTGTGGGTGCTGTGTGGGGGGTAGGGGTGCTGTGTGGGGGGTAGGGGTACTGTGTGTAGGGGGTAGGGGTGGGGAGGGAAGCTGGGGAGGGGAGGGGTGCTGTGTGGGGGGGTAGGTCTGCTGTGTGTGGGGGGTAGGGGTGGGGAGGGATGCTGGGTGTAGGGGAGGGGAAGGATGCTGGGTGTGGGGGAGGGGAGGAATGCTAGGGGTGCTGTGTGGGGGGGTAGGGTTACTGCGTGTGGGGGGTAGGGGCGGGGAGGGATGCTGGGTGTAGGGGAGGGGAGGGAAGCTGGGGAGGAGTGCTGTGTGGGGGGTAGGAGTACTGTGTGTGGGGGGGTAGGGGTGCTGTGGGGGGGTAGGGGTGCTGTGGGAGGGTAGGGGAGCTATGGGGGGGTAGGGGTAAAGGTGTTTAAAAAAATAAAATAAAATATGCTAAATCAGTATCCCCCTCCCTCCTTCTTACCTTTAATGAAGGAGGGGGGGACACAGCCATCCCTGGTGATCCGGTGGTGGCAACTACTGCTTCTGGGTCGGGAGGACTGGGGGAGGGATCTGTGAAGCAGTTCCCCTGTCCTCCCGCGTGATGCAGTGTGGAGCAATGCCATGGTAACGCGCGGCAACGCTCCACACAGCTTACTCGCGGGACCCGGAAGACCCGACCCGGAAGCAGAGTAGGTGTCTGCCGTTTTGGGCAGGCAGGCACCTACTCTGCAGTGATGGCGAACCTATGGCCGCGTGCCCACAGAGAGGGCCCAGCGTGCCACCTGTGGCACGCATGCCATAGGTTCGCCATCACTGCGCTATGGCATGAACACCGCTGAACTTTACCTTCTCCTGAACTTTCACGCTTCGATGGGAGTCGAACGGCATTCGACAATACGAACGACACTTTAAACTTGGTTATTTGCACGAACCGCCCCGTTCGTGCATTCGAACAGAACTTAGTATTGGAAATAGACTGGCAGCACAGCCTAAATCTGTGGAAATATTTTGGGCATGAAAGCCATGCTTGTGATCAGTCAAAAGAGACTTACATAAAACTTTTGAACCCCTGCTCTGATCTGGGTGATTTTTGGATATGTTGTTCACCCAGATCAGAGCTATCCAGGGATGTATAATATATGTGGGGATATGTTTGAGTTTTGGGGTGTTTCTGAACTTTCGGTAAAAATTTACATTTTCTGCCTGTGGATAATTAAGTTAATTATATCACAGGCAGGGGGGAGGGCTTGCTGACTGTATGTGGGATTGTTACTGTGATAATTATTGTTCCTATTGGTTTGTGTCCCTTTTATCCCTGTGTTCCATCAGGTCCAGGGAGTGTGCCTCTGGCCTGAAAATGTGTATAAAAGAATAGGCATAGCACACATAGTTTAAAACCCCCAGCAGCCTCATTTACATACAATAGAGTACATAGATTACTATAGTACAAGGAAGGGTGGGGTCAGACAATAGCAAGGGCTGATGGGAGATTGAGGAGGGATAAGGCATCTAGTTTAAACAGGTCTGGCAGTGTTCCTGGGACAACGCACTGCTGGGAAACACTGGGACAGGAAAAAGGGGGAGGGGAAAAGGCACAGACAAGCAATACATTTAACCTATAATGGGCACAGAGTGAGCAAAATACAACAAGAATCTGGGGACCCACACATAATTGGTTCGGTAAATGAATGGGTGGTGTACGGACAGCCGAACATAAAATAATATAAAAAGGACCAATCTGTTACACTCATATTTAATTCAGTACTGCAGCTTAGCTAATATAAAAGAAATGGCATGGTCAGATCATTCAGCCCTCTTCATAGATATTGAGACAGGTCTGGATAAGGGATCTCATTCGTCCTGGAGGCTAAATTAGAAAGTTTTGAGTAAAGAATGTAGCTGTAAATATTTAACAAGTATGGTGAAGTTCTTTTTCAAAGAAAATCTAGACAGAGAAATACCTCTTACAACAGTTTGATGTGCTTTCAAAAGTTTATTCAAGGATATATTATAAAGATAGGCGCAGAGAACAATATGAGCTTCCTCTTAACTTGTTATATCTTGAATTATCTTGAATTATATCATTTAAATAAATTAAATAAATACTCCCCTACAAATGTTTTGATTGTAAAAATAACCACAATACAAGAAAAGATTAATACTATTTTTTGGTCTAAAGCGACCTATGCTTTACAAAAATTAAACCAGAAGTGGTAATAAAAGGGTAATAGGGCTGATAAAATGTCAAATAGACAGAAAAATCCTAAGGCTAGAAAAAGAATCGAAAAAAGAGAAGTCAACGGAAGTAGTCTCATTGATCCTAAAGCCATCAGTGATGCTTTTAACAATTATTATGCAAGGTTGTATAACCTTCCATCATGTCCCCTAGAAGAAGATATTGAAGAAGAAGATATTGATAGATATTTAGCAGGAACAATTCTCTCCAGACTACTAGATGAACAAATAGTTGGTTTAAATTTACCTTTTTCTGAAAAAGAAATAGTGAATGTAATTGATAATCTCAATACCAAAAGAGTTGTTGCAGGCCTCCATCTCTCCAATCTGAAAAGTGGGAAAGGATCCCACTTCCACCGCAAATTATAGACCAATATCCTTGATCAATTCCGATATTAAAATCTACTCCTCAGTAATAGTTAATAAATTAAAACCTCTAAATCCATTCCTAGTGCACCAAGATCAAATTGGTTTTGTTCAAGGCCGTCCCTCAAATAGCAACACTCGACGATTCTTAGGTCTAATTGACCACTCGTTCAGGACCGGTGTACCTCTGCTGGCCTTGTCTCTGGATGCCGAAAAGGAATGTGACAAGGTCAGCTGGGGATTTATGGCTAAGACGTTAGAGAAATTTGGATTTAATGGTCCAATAAGGTCAGCGAATGTGGATCCAGGCATTTCAGCCGACTTGCTTAGAATTCAAAATGGCACCAGAAAGGGCTGGCCACTGGCCCCTTAACTTAACTCTGGAGCCATTGGCAGCCAATATAAGAGCTAATTCTCAAAATAAGTGCGTTACACCCTGTTCCAAATTATTATGCAAATGATATTTTTCTCATTTACCTAAATAATTGTAGATTATGCTAGCTTTAGTGTACCTATAATCTTAATTTTATTAATGACAGGAGGCGAGTATTTGCTTAAGTCTCTCTTTACTAGAACTCCACAGCAGCACAGAAAAAACAACCAATCAGAAAAAAGTTAGGTACTATAAAACTCCCCTCCCCATGCATCATTTCCTCTTTCAAGCTGCGACAAAACAGAATAAAAAGCAGAGAACATCATGGGGAAGAAATAAAGTCCTAGATACGATGAATATAACGATGTCCACCATCCGAGAGAGTAACTGTCAAACTTGATAGTGTTGAAGGACTGTAAACTGAAACGAGAGAAAAACATAATCGAACGGGTTGATTATCCAATGAAATGTACTCTGAAGAAATATGTAGGTACCTAATGTAGTGACCAAAATTAACCTTAATATGTAGATATCCCAACCCTACATGTGAAAAAACACACAGACATAAGAAACAAGCGACAGGTAGCAGAGACAACAAACAGCGTTGCATACGTACCTGATAATCTAAAGCATAACAAACAAGGGAGGGATAAGAATGGGTGGGAAATACTCGCCTCCTGTCATTAATAAAATTAAGATTATAGGTACACTAAAGCTAGCATAATCTACAATTTTATAACATGACAGGAGGCTTCGTATTTGCTGTTTCAACGCTCAGTTCACCAATCCAACGCTGTTTGTGTCGCTGGTATCCATTCCAGGAAATATCGGAGTAATCCTAATTGGACATTCCAAGTACGATAAATGACAGACGGATCAAAGACTTAGGGACGTGAGAAGAAACTGCCACCATGTCTCAACTCATGATCCGTAAGGCGGCTCCTCCGAACGTGCCAGGGTCATTCGGCGATGCGGCCTTGCAGGTAGATCTCCAATCTCAAGGAATGCGCCTAAGTCCGCCACCAAAATCGCAATAGAAAAACTGAGGAGGATCTTCCGTTCTCTCCTGTCCCACCCGGTGAGATGTCTCATCCGAGGATAAATTCATAATGCAGGCAATAGTGTGGCCAGACCAGCTGTATTCTAAGTGATACCAATATTCCAAATGGACTGTGTAATCCTCAGACGCAGTAGAGAAAAGACTCCAAAAGACGTCCATTCAGGGATCCGAACTGAACTTGTGTGGAGGAAACGGTGGTCGACTACTCCGGGAATAGTGAATCCCAGAAATCTTCAAAGGAATGGGAAAAGCAAACCGGAACGTAGGTTTCCATCCGGAAATGCCCTCGTCCAAGAGTGAAAGATGTCTGTGTAGGAGTCGGGGCACACCAGGTACCTCCATAAAGTCTCGGAGGTCTCCTCGACGGTAGTTGAAAAATAGGTTAGTGCAAATCCAACAAAACGGCTCCCGTGAGGGATAAATAGAGCATAGACGGAGGGTCCTCTATCTCCGAACCATGTTCACCAGGTACACGCTCCGAGGAGACGGGGCAGTCCTGCCATCTATCCCAAGATCATAATGACAGGGGAAGTCAAGATAACCGGGGTTTCCGGTCTTACCATGTGATCCATACGTACGTTTTACCTTCAGACCGGGTAATAGGCCTCCCATAATATTGTTACCCGAGCAAGGCAGTGCCTGTTTGCTCTATGAAGGTCTCCGTATCTCCTGACCTCTTGATATGGGAGAAACTGTCTGCGCAGTTTGTTCGTAATGTTCTGTATATCCAAACAGAAAGCAATCTCTGCGTCAAATGGTGCAGAATATGCCAAAAACCTGCACTCTCATAATACCGGAGGGCCATCCGTTAGCCGTACCATCTCCAGGAGAGTGTGTAATTAAGTGGGAGACTCCCCCCGTTATACCTCTGAGTATATCTTGCGTGATTCACAGCGGTCCGGATCCAGTAGATCCATTACAGGAGATAGAATAGAGGGATCTAGTCTAAACATGCAATTCTTGCCAGATCAGGCAGTCCTCTAGAATGAAGTCAGTAGCGTGGATGTCAGCTCTAATTGAACGCAGGAGGGACGCCCCTCTATGTAGTCATCAGTGTCATGCACAGGTACAAGCCAGTGTGATGAACAGATGGCCGGTACTGTAGAGCGCCGAGTGTATAAGAGAGCCGCGCTCTCTACTACTGTGATCGCCTACCGCGAGAGCGTCCGGCTGTTAGCCTGAGCGGGCCGCGCCCGTTAGTAACCAACAGCAGAGTCTACATCCGTGACCGGTTCTCTCTATGATAATGGGTCCTCCCAACCTGTCCTCTGTATCCAGCCCAGAACCTGGTTGAGGACGAGTGAGGGGCTGCACCCTCTAATAACGAATCAGTATCCGGTTCTGTATGAGAGGGTTTGCCCTCTGTTCCTGAAAATAAATATACTCGGATCGAGGGCCGCACCCTCCCGTGGTGCAAACAAGAGTCCCTAGAGATTCAGGGTGGCCAAACTGTAGGACGCACCAATTATTAACGTCAGCATAAGGCTAAGGGCAATCTTCGGAAACAACGGAGGAAAAAAACTATCAACCGACTAACCGGACCCCGTGCGCGCGCGCGGGGTCCAGGTAGACCGTTGGTAGCCTGAGGAAAGCTGGAGACGTTCTCCGCAATCCACGAGTGCCCGAGAGGTCGGAAGAGGTCAAGCCAGGCCTCACGACGACCCGAGCGAAAGGGAAAAGGGAAGTCATGAAAAACCAAAAAAGGCAACAATTAATGTAGACAAGAGAAAATACACCAATTCTATCCGGATAGAAGGCAAACGGCAGGCCGGAAGGTAAGAAAAGTAAGTCCCTCTGGACAGGGTCATGAGCTAACCCAACGCAGGAAAAAACTACTGAACCTATAAGGAGTCCGGGAGGCAGATACGGAGTAGCTGGTAAAGACAAGGAAAAAACCCACTTACTCCTGTAGGAGTCTGAGTACCGGTCCTTGCCTGTGCAAAGTCCTCTTTGGAGATGTGCCGTCGCCGGTTTGGAGTAAACCCTGGATGCGTCCGGGTCTTCATAAGAAAACCTTGCCCTGCAGACATGAGGTTTAGGGCCTTCACCCTTCCCACCATATTCAGATGGCCGTACACTGGAGTCCTCTTGGATAGTATGGCAATGGTGTTTGTCCGGACACCTGCCTATCTCCGTGTCACTGGTGGGCACTGGGTTTTCCTCAGTGATATTCCCCCAGGCCTGTGGCCAAAAGGGGGTTGGTACCAATAGTGCAGGCCCGTCAGTAGGGCACAGGCCCAGCAGGCCAAATGAATGGACACAGAATAGATACCCTGGCAAATATGCACAGACATAGCAGGCCGTTTTAATGGTACAGACATAGCAGGCCGTTTTAACGGGCACAGACACAGCAGGTAATATTAATGGGCACAGACACAGCAGGCCGTTCTTATAGGCACAGACACAAACTGCATAAAGCACAAACTGCATGTAGTCAGTTAATGAAAGAACAAACTGACATGCAGCAGGAAAACTGAACTGGGTGGAGGTAGACCTCCAACAAGCAAAGTAATGAATTGTACCGACAGGGGGGGGGGGCGGGAGTATTTGCACTCTCTCCCGGTCGGACTCTCCCCCGCTCGGTCGGACACACGAGGTCCGCTGGGTACTAGGGGAAGCGCACGCGAGTACCCCCGTGGCCGGCAAAGTACATGGGACCGCCGGAGATGAAATCCGTGGTCCCGGAGCTCGGGGGTCGAAGGAGGCAGATGTAGTAAGCCTCCTGACGCCCCCGAGCGGCACACACACCGCCAGTAAAAGGCGGAATCACATTGCATGAACAAAAACGGGCATACACAATCCAAGGGAAACGGGCAGGGGGGGCACAAGCCCAAGAAAAAGGCAGCAAGGACCCCAAAGACCCCACACAAATATATAGGAAACTACAGCGAAGTTGCAGGGGACAAATAAATCACACAAGATATAAAACACCATGATGGAACAAATCCAGCAAGGGCAGAAAATTTAAATAAATAAATAAATAAATACCTAAGAATAAAATCTCACAAGAAAATAAATAAATAGATTACTGAAGATAAATATATCTATGACCAAATTTAACAAGTGCAATCTACAAAATAGAGTCTAAAATACTGAATATAAGCAATAAATCCCAAAGCCACCCACTATAAGCAGGAGGCAGTGGTACTCTGACCTGTACTGATGCGGAGCAGCAAAGAAAGAGGGAATGATGCATGGGGAGGGGAGTTTTATAGTACCTAACTTTTTTCTGATTGGTTGTTTTTTCTGTGCTGCTGTGGAGTTCTAGTAAAGAGAGACTTAAGCAAATACGAAGCCTCCTGTCATGTTATAAAATTGATGTAAGTAACAGTCAGCATAATTCTCATGTTATCAACTATTAAGCGCACAATTAAAATTTTATTCAACAAACCTACTAATGACAACAGTATTTTTTTTAAACATAAACAACTTAGAATGGACTGTTCCAAATTATTACGCACAGTACGTTTCAAAACACTTTATAGGTTGTAAGGAACTGAAAATTGTCCTTTTTGTGTTTGCAGCATATTTACTGAGATATTTAATTCAAACTAATAACAACATTTTAACTTTTTAAACATTTTAACAGGTCACGTTACATTTTAACATAGGACGCCTTATTTGATAGCAGCTTCACAAGTCTTGCATCCATTGAACTTGTGTGTTTTTGGACAGTTTCTGCTTGAATTTGTTTGCAAGATGTTAGAATAGCCTCCCGGAGCTGCTGTTTGGATCTAAACTGCCTCCCACCCTCATAGGTCTTTTGCTTGAGGATGCTCCAAAGGTTCTCAATAGGATTGAGGTCAGGGGAGGATGGAGGCCACACCATGACTTTCTCTCCTTTTATCCCCATTGCAGCCATTGATGCGGAGGTATTCTTTGCAGCATGAGATGGTGCATTGTCATGAATGAAGATGATTTTATTACGGAAAGCATAGTTCTTCCTTCTGTACCAGGGAAGAAATTGGTCAGTCAGAAACTCCACATACTTTGCAGAGGTCATCTTTACACCTTCGGGGACCCTAAAGGGGCCGACCAGCTCTCTTCCCATGATTCCGGCCCAAAACATGACTCCACCACCGCCTTGCTGACGTTGCAGCCTTGTTGGAACAGGGTGGCCATCCACCATCCATCCATTACTCCATCCATCTGGACCATCCAGGGTTGCACGGCACTCATCAGTGAACAGAACTGTTGGAAAATTAGTCTTCATGTATTTTTCTGCCCAATGCAGCCGTTTCTGCTTGTGAGCATTGATTCGTGGTGGCCAAATAGAAGGTTAATGCACAGTTGCAAGACTCTGGAGGACTCTACACCTTGATGTCCGTGGGACTCCAGAGGCACCAGCAGCTTCAAATATCTGTTTGCTGCTATGTAATGGTATTTTAGCAGCAGCTAAAACATCCGATGCATGGATCTGACAGAAATCTTCTTCAATGTGCCTTTATCTGCACGAACCCGTCTGTGCTCTAAATCAGTCACACATCTCTTAATGTTTTCATACCTCGTCCAAGTAATTGCCTTCCTGACAATAACGGAAGTGCCGCTCAGCGGCCATGCGCCAGTATACCTGACTCCTGCGACATATTGGTGGACGCCGGCCTCTGCGGATACACGCCATTTTATAGCCCCACATCCGCCCACGGTGGTTATGATGTTGGCGTGTGTATGACATCACTCATACCCCTCTGGAAGAGCATCTCAGACCTCGTAACATGACTGAACCCCTGGGCCCTGCTACTCTTGAAACCCATTGCCCCTTCACTCGCAACGAATACAAACTCATTGCCCGAATAGCCCTAGCTACCCGCAGAGCAATAGCAGAAGCTTGGTCCACCCCCATATACCCACCCATGCCCAAATCCACCACAAAATAACTGACAGCATAGATATGGATAAACTAACAGCCCAGACACACGACACACTGAACTCATTCCACAAAATCTGGAATCTGTGGTTGGAGGGAAACACCGCCCTCCCATGGTAAGATCCCGATACCCTCACGAGCCTGCATGATCAACGACCATTAACAATAACACCAGGAACATGAAGGCCAACCGAACACCCTCACCCCTCTACCCGTCACCTCCCCACTGGGATCTGTGGGGGTCTCGGAATGGGTGGCACTTCCCCCCTACCTTTTTTCTTTTTCTCTTCTTCAACTATCTCTCTCCCCACCCGCCCAACCCTCCCCTCTATTCATCTTCCTCCTCTTCTGATAACCCCCACTACTGAAACACTACAACAAGAACCCACTCGCCAACATACCCCTGCACATCTGTACCCTTTGACATCAGTGTACCCTCATCGGGGTACCTCACTAAAGTCAGCCAACAAATGCATCCAAGGCACACTTATTCTACAAACGATACCTCTGACTGAGCCGAACTGGTGCCCGACTCTATTTAAGGTCCAACGCCTCGGCCAGGCACCCCGCCTCTAAAGGAGCCATGGCAGATGGCTCTCTCACCACCTGTGAGACTCCCAACGAACACCAGACCATATTATAACGGTATTGACGTGATGATATCACCTGTATCTATTGTGCATGTTAACAAATGTTTAAACTGTTGTTATGACTATGTGTTTTTACTTTACCAATTTTCCTTTCTGTAAGACTGTCTTATAAAAAAAAAATGGATTGGATTGGAGCAGGAGTGGTTTGACCGCCGAGTGTAATGGCCACATAGATCCAGTGCTCTAATGGACATACCAATGTTCCTGCGCGACCTGGACATAGAGGTACCTGGTGATATCCACCTCCCAGACAGCAGCCGCGGAACTCTCAACCTACTGCCTGGAGACTGGGCAGAACAAAGGGCCCGACCTACCTGAGCCATGGACTGAGGCACTTGTAACATGGGACAGAACGTGGAACATACCTCACGCAAGCTTAAGTTACATTGTATTTGCTTTACACAGGCTTAACACACTTAGAGAATGTAGAAGGGGGATGAGTTGTATGCTGCTGGTCCAGTATATAAACCAAATATTTGAGACGAGGGGAGCGGAATAGGGGAGGCAGTGGCAAGAGGAAGGGACAACCATAAACAAAGGGAATGTAGAATATTGCATATTCTATGTTTCTATTGAATAAATATGGTTGTCTGGATTGACATAAGTAACAGGTGATATCACAGTCACAAGGCTTTCTTTGTATGAGAAGTCTGGGATGTGGATTGGGGGTCTTGTCCTTATATGGCTAGGGTTATATTCTGATGTCATTATGACCATATCTATATACGATAGTGGACAAAGGACCACAAGGTCTTGCTGCTGCTTGCTACTTGTTACATGGAGTTCATCTTCTTCTCTAACTATGTAGACTAACTCTCTCTTCAGGAGTCCAGCAATTACCATCTGCTGTTGAACATCCATTATCCTGTAATGTCCTTTGTTGTTTTATTATGTATCAGTAACTGTAAGAATAAACCTGAAGAAACCATAATTCAGATTGCGTATTAGTATTTTTGGTTAATATAGACGTATTTCAACCTGGCAAGCCTTTTACCCAAGAAGAAATATACATAAAAGACGTATTTCAATCAACCTGGAAAAAGACACAGAAGGACTCATTTATTAAAGCCAGTCATTGCAGAGTAACGCTTCTGTTGCTATTTATGTACCCTCCAGGAGAAGAGACACTACGGGGTTCAAAAAACCCCAAGCGCGTGCAGCCTGTACAAGGTCAGCCACCCTTTTCCACCTCATTCAGAATCTGTGCTAACCAGCAATGGGAGCCCCAAGGCCTTCCCCATTCACCTGTGGCGTAAGTAGGTATACACAGAGGCTAGTAGTGATGTAACGGGTGTGGGTACACTGTAACCTGATTGCGCCGACAGTCACTGCCAGAATGCCAGGCATATGCGATCAAACACCTCAAGAAAATCTGACTGGGGTATTGATCCGCCCTGAAGGAGCACTTGATGCTTCCACGGCATATTAACAGGAGTGTCCGCCATCTTGATGTCTCCAAGACAGTGCAAAGCAGGAATAAGTGAATAGCCCAAGATTAGCCACACGATTGCAGAGTAGGCAGTGTGGACTGGGAGAACGCCACTGGTCCGGGGGGGGGGAGGGGAGATACGGAGCCCAAACAGCAGCAGGAACCCATCAAGGCAAAGGGTCTGCCTGCTGCCTCGCCCACACCAGCAGGCTGGCAGCAAGCAACTTTTGATTTAATCCTGCAAATTACTCCATTTGAGTGTCATTGTGTAGTTCAGGGTGAGTGGAATGATATCGCTGCCTAAGAGGTAGCGTAGACTTGTTATTTGGGCTGAATTCCCACAACAATCAGAAGAGATCCTAGACCATGTGGGAATACATTATAACCATTATTGCTATCATTTGTTTCCAGGTTACATATTAAACATCATTACATAATATTATACAACTTATAATCACAAAAAAGCTATAGTGACACCTGTTGTACTAGGTCTGATGTGAAATCGATGTTCTTCAGAAATATTTCTAACACCATAGAATCACACATGGACACACAGACGTTTTTTTTACTTTTGGTTACAATGAATTGTACAGTCCAGGAAAAGGCAACATTTATTAGCCCTTCAGTATTTCACAAACCACAAATCTTGGATAACACCCTTTGTCTCAATTAGGAATGATTTAAGTATGTAAAAGAGAGATACATTGAAAAGGAAATGTTCTCTTTTTAATTATACTCATGTTTCCTAAATGTCATGGCATACAAAAAAAGTTAATATTTTGCTATTTTGTTTTTTACTGTCCCTTACCTAGATAGATACTTGTCCAAGCATCCCTATGAATAAAGGATACAGTTAGTTGAATAATTCCTGAATCATTCCTCTGAGTTTAGCACCAGAAATACTCTGAGGGCGCTTACATGAAGACTTCACATTCAACATAACCATGGTAGCGTGTTAAAAATGGGATCTCTCATATTAGTGTCTTGAATTACTCAAGTCATTGAGCGAACATGTTTGTCATGTTTATGTTTTAACTATAATTCATAAAGATTATATCAGAATTAATTCAACATCTCCATTTGCATTTAATTTATATACTTAAAACCTGCCCCATTCTTACTCTGCCCTTATTTTAACCTGAGCCGTTTGTCATTATTTTATCAAGGCCTTGACCTTATCTTACTGACTATCTGCAAACTATCTTGACCTCAACTTGAACCAATATGTCTTTCAATGAGTGCACTTATTTTGACTTGCATCAGATTTTGTCTTTATCTTCTGCCCTTTTTTAAATGCCACTGACCTGAATATGACTCCTCGACAACCTACTGTGTAGATTTTGCTTTGGACTTGTGCTTGTCACTCATTTCACCATGTCAATATATCGAACTTCACAAATCCTCTTTGTTATGTGTTTACAGAATGACTTGAGAATCTATTACTTGTATATAAAAAATCAAATTCCATAAAGCACATCTTTTTTTAGTATATCCAGTTTGGTGGCAGCAACTTAGAAGAAGAAATGTAAAAATAATATCCTAAAACCTCACCTACAGTACTAACTAATGTTCCTCCTATTTTCTTTTGATTTTATTGTGTCAAGTTATTTTTAAACAAAAATATAGCATGACTTTATAACCTGCTTTATGGAACTGGCCCTTTATAGTATCTAACTCCACCTGCTATTGGGACATCTTAGAAGAATATAGCATATAAATGTAATATCTAAATGATTTATTATAAATATTTATTTTGCGAAACTAAATAATACTGCATAAGTCAATTATTAGATAAAATCTATAAATCACAAAAAATATATTTGTTTTGTGATTTATGTAGGGTTTGAACCTTCTATACATATATATCTCAAGAATAGACAGAATAAAAATCAATGTATTACTCACATACAGCAAATCAAATGTTGAATATTTTATATATACTTTATATTAGTACATTAATTGTTTTTACTTCTGTGGATAAAGTTGTAAAACAGAGTATATCCATCTGATTAATTATACTCAGGAATGCAGACTTGCAATATTTACGTAAATAACTAATTCTGCTCTAGGGCATCCTGTTTGAGACATGTTATACGAAAATGATTTTATCAATGTAAAGAATAATTACCAACACATTACCAGAAATATTCACAAAAAATGGAATTTTATTTTTTTTAAATGATGTGAAACATAAATACTTTATAAACATGGGGTACTTATGAACAATTCATCACTTGTACAAAATGATGTAAAAATGTTTTGCTCTTACATATTTTCCTGTTAAAATTGATCTTCAGATAATGTTTATATTGGTAACACAATGTCTATTTTAGTAGAGTGATGTGTAAAAGTGTGTTTTAAGACAAATAAAATAATGCTATAAGTAATGATATAAGGAAAAAAAATAATGCTATAAAGTTATAGAACAAAACTATTTTACCTTTGTAACCTTAGCACCTCTGGTAACACAATCTTTATGATCTCAGCCAATCCAATTCATTCCCATAGGAAAGCATTAGGAGGCTATTGCACATGAGTGGCAAAGCGCCAAGCTACGCCAATCAGCATCATCTCATATCAATGCATTGAATAAAGGCATCTCTATGGGGAATGTTCAGCTCCTGATACAGAGTGTGGAAACGCTGAATGCTAGTGCTGCACTGGATTAGGAAGCACCTCTGGTGGCAGTCCATGTGACTGCCACTGGTGGTGTTACTAGCCAGCAATGTAAGCACTACTTTTTCTCTGAAAAGGCATTGTTTACAGTGCTAACACTGCAGGGAGAGGCTATAGACAATAGAACCACTACATTAAGCTGTAGTGGTTCATGTGACTATAGTGTTCCTTTAAATGTGTACATACTTTTAGTGTGATTTGCATGTGCATTATATTTACATAAGCATTCTATGTGAGGCTACACAAATGTATCAACACATCTGGAAACCTTGTGGTAATTTGCAGCCACTCCAAGCTACAAACTGTTGTTATTAGGGACTATGTATGGGAGTTATTTACTGACAAGGCATAAAAGAGCCCTACGTCAGGTAAAGTGACTTACACAAATATAAAAAAAACTCAATAATCAGTTTTGAAATGTTGATATCAAGATCTGACAGCATACCAATTGGGCAGTGTATGAAAGAAAGGGCTTATATATATATATATATATATATATATATACATATATATATATATATTACAAATGTTCACATATATTATTGGTAAACTGGTCTTCATTACTAGATAAAATAGCTACGTGTTTACTTATAAGTACACATCATCCACGTTGCTTTAGAATAAATTATGTGTAAGCCCATGCATTACAATATTGGAAATCTGAGGTCATGTAAAAAGGAATAATGGCTCGAACTATGACTAATAAATTCCATACAGGCAAACTCATGATGAGGAAGATCAAGTGCAGTATATGTATTTTAACAAGCCAAACATAATTATAAAGATCCAGAACACTGCACATATTTTCTTCAGTTTGCTGCAATAACATAACAATCATTATGCATGATAGAAATTGATAGATAGAATTAGAGATTTTCACTTGTATATCATTGTATTGCATTTCCAAATTAACATTTAATGTACTTTGATGCTTTATAAAAAATTACATAAATTACATTATTATATCATTGATTTTATTACTATGCATCACAATAATAGTAGGTTATTGGTCCATTTAAAAAAAAAATGAGAAAAGGGCAATTAGAATATGTGTAATATACAATGACGCGTGAAATATATTCCGGACATATTGCTACTGTGCAAAGCGTAGAAGCCTCTGAGTACAATAGCACTCGGAATAATATTAAAACAAAACCAGAAAGTGCAGAAAATAAATAGAAGAAACATAGTGTATATAAAGTAATAACCAAAGAAAAAAACTTACCTGTGCTCTTTCCTAAATCCTTATGTATTTTTAAATAAATGGAGGTTTTTAGTTACCTCCAATGGCCATGAGAGGGTATGCCACGTCAAGGCAGACCTCTTAGGTGGGTCCTAACTCTAACCATTCACCTTGCTTCCTTGAGCTTCTGGCAAAGATATCTCTAATGAGACAGAAAGGGGTATTTTTTATATACACCCTGTTCCAAATTATTATGCAAATTCTATTTAAGTGTCACAAAGATTAAATATTTTGTTTTTCAGTTTAACTCATGGATGGCATTGTGTCTCAGGGCTCTTTTGATCACTAAAAACAATCTCGGACACCTGTGATAATTAGATTGCCAGGTGAGCCCAATTTAAGGAAAAACTACTAAAAGGAGAGTGTTCCACATTATTAAGCAGAGCACCATTTTCATGCAATATGGGGAAGAATATGGATCTCTCTGCTGCCGAAAAGAGTGAAATAGTTCAATGCCTT
Source organism: Pelobates fuscus (assembly GCF_036172605.1). NCBI lineage: Eukaryota > Metazoa > Chordata > Amphibia > Anura > Pelobatidae > Pelobates > Pelobates fuscus. The sequence goes on along the minus strand of NC_086318.1, from coordinate 219,912,143 downwards.
GGACGAGGTATGAAAACATTAGATATTTCACGAAAACTTAAGTGTGATCATCGCACTATTAAGAGATTTGTGGCTGATTCAGAGCACAGATGGGTTCATGCAGATAAAGGCACATTGAAGAAGATTTCTGCCAGATCCATGCATCGGATCAAGAGAGCAGCTGATAAAATACCATTAAATAGAAGCAAACAGATATTTGAAGCTGCTGGTGCCTCTGGAGTCCCACGGACATCAAGGTGTAGAGTCCTCCAGAGTCTTGCAACTGTTCATAAACCTACTATTCGGCCACCACGAACCAATGCTCACAAGCAGAAACGGCTGCATTGGACAGAAAAATACATGAAGACTAATTCTCAAAGAGTCCTGTTTACTGATGAGTGCCGTGCAACCCTGGATGGTCCAGATGGATGGAGTAGTGGATGGTAGGTGGAAAGCCACCCTGTTCCAACAAGGCTGCGATGTCAGCAAGGCGGTGGTGGAGTCATGTTTTGGGCCGGAATCATGGGAAGAGAGCTGGTTGGCCCCTTTAGGGTCCCCGAAGGTGTAAAGATGACCTCTGCAAAGTATGTGGAGTTTCTGACTGACCACTTTCTTCCCTGGTACAGAAGGAAGAACTATGCTTTCCCTAATAAAATCATCTTCATGCATGACAATGCACCATCTCATGCTGCAAAGAATACCTCTGCATTAATGGCTGCTATGGGTATAAAGGGAGAGAAAGCCATGGTGTGGCCTCCATCCTCCACTGACCTCAATCCTATTGAGAACCTTTGGAGTATCCTCAAGCAAAAGATCTATGAGGGTGGAAGGTAATTTACATCCAAACAGCATCTCTGGGAGGCTATTCTGACATCTTGCAAACAAATTCAAGCAGAAACTGTCCAAAAACTCACAAGTTCAATGGATGCAAGACTTGTGAAGCTGCTATTAAATAAGGGGTCCTATGTTAAAATGTAACGTGACCTGTTAAAATGTTTAAAAAGTTCAAATGTTGTTATAAGTTTGATTGAAATAGCTTTTGATTTCAGTAAATATGCTGCAAACACAACAAATGGCAATCTTCAGTTCTTTACAACCTATAAAGTGTTTTGAAACTTACTGTGCGTAATAATTTGGAACAGTGCATTGTAAGTTTTTTATGTTTAAAAAATACAGTTATGATTAGGAGGTTTGTTCAATAAAATTTGAATTGTACTCTTAATAGTTAATATCATGAGAATTATGCTGACTGTTATTTACATCAATTATTTAGGTAAATGATTGAAATATCATTTGCATAATAATTTGGAAAAGGGTGTACATCCCTACATGCTTATCAACACTTAATAGGGAACGCATGGGATGGAGAGCAGCATTCTAAAAAAGCTGTGTGATACAAAAGTGAATACAAATACCAAAAAACAAGTCCTGCGCTCAAACTCCCATAACTCCTGGGCGGCAGCAACGACCATAGTACACATCAGCCCAAATACATACAGTAAATACCGTATTTATCGGCGTATAACACGCACCGGCGTATAACACGCACCTCATTTTTAGAAAGAAATTCCAGGAAATTTCCCCCCTCCCATAGTATTCCCCCCCCCCCCCATCCCATAGTATTCCCTCCTCATCCCATAGTGTTCCCCCCTCATCCCATAGTGTCCCCCCCTTTCCATAGTATTCCCCCCCTCCCATAGTATTCTCCCCCCTCCCCTCCCATAGTATTCTCCCCCCCTCCCCTCCCATAGTATTCTCCCCCCCTCCCATAGTATTCTCCCCCCCTCCCCTCCCATAGTATTCTCCCCCTCCCCTCCCATAGTATTCTCCCCCTCCCCTCCCATAGTATTCTCCCCCCCCTCCCCTCCCATAGTATTCTCCCCCCTCCCCTCCCATAGTATTCTCCCCCCTCCCCTCCCATAGTATTCTCCCCCTGCCCTCCCATAGTATTCTCCCCCTCCCCCCTCCCATAGTATTCTCCCCCCCCATAGTATTCTCCCCCCTCCCCTCCCATAGTATTCTCCCCCCCTCCCCTCCCATAGTATTCTCCCCCTCCCCTCCCATAGTGTACTTCCCCCCCTCCCCTCCCCTCCCATAGTGTACTTCCCCCCCTCCCCTCCCATAGTGTACTTCCCCTCCCATAATTACTTACCTGTCCTGAAGCGTGGGCCGGCTTCACAGCGCGCACCGCGGTAAAGGAACTTTAATTTCATGTTCCGGTTTCCGGCGGGACTGAAAGGAAGTGTGCACACTATTGTGCACACTTCCTTTCAGTCCCGCCGGAAACCGGAACATGAAATTAAAGTTCCTGTACCGCGGTGCAAGCTGTGAAGCCGGCTCACGCTTCAGGACAGGTAAGTAATTATGGGATATCGGCGTATAACACGCACCCACGATTTTCCCCCTATTTTCAGGGGGAAAAAGTGCGTGTTATACGCCGATAAATACGGTACATACAAAGAAAAAAGTTACCTGCGCTCTTTCCCAAATCACTATGTATATTTAAAAAAAATTGAGGTTTTTAGTTACTTCCAATGGCTTTGAGAGGGTATGCCCACCTGCCACGTCAAGGCAGACCTCTTAGGTGAGTCCTAACTCTAACCAATCTAATTTGTTTAAATATACATAGGGATTTGGGAAAGAGCGCAGGTATTATATATATTATATAGGTATTAAATATTATACACACACACATATATATATATATATATATATATATATATATATATATATATATATACATACATATATATATATACAATTCGTTGGGAGTTTTGCACTCCAGCTCTCCTTTCAATATTAGCTCAGCTGCACATAAACATAACATCCAAATAGAAGGCTAGCACTCAAGGACTTCAATGTAAAAAATAAAGACTTTTAATCCAACTTGTCAAATAGTCAGCGTTTCAGTCCACAATTGTGAATTTCCTCAGGACATCCTAAAGAAGGCTCCAAATGTATATTTTTTTATTTTGTATATGAATTAAAAGTTAAATTTTACTTTACAAAGACCCTGGAGTGCATTCCGTTTTTTTTTGGATACATATACATATATATATATATATATATATATATATATATATATATATATATATATAGATAGATAGATAGATAGATAGATAGCAGAGAAGGTGGCAGCACTCACGGTCTTTATAAAAATATTTCTTTATTTGGCAAGATTAAAACATGAATCGACGTTTCAGTCCTCTCAGAGACTTTCTTCCGGATCAATATGTTACCAGTGCAACAAACAAGCAATATATAAAACAAATAATTACCAAAATAGACTCACCCCAGGTGCATCTCATAACCACCGGCGTCTCGCCGGTGCAATGCGCATGCGTGCACTTCACTACCGGAAGTGACGTCCAACTTGATTCTCAGTAACCTTAGTAACTTCAGATGCGATATGCATCCGGTGGCTAAACTCAGTGTGCGCGTGTGTAGCCAAATTCCTCCTCCACAAGAACGTGCTGCGTGCATACAAAATGCTAGTATTCGTCACCATAGCGATAGTATCTATGCAACGAATAATGCCGTGCTTAATGTTGCAATCTCAGTAGCGATCGTGCATATTATTGCAAAGTGCTGTGCTTGTAAGGAATAGAGAAAAACTGATGTATTAAAAGGATTATAAAATGATTATGAAAGCAATAGGTGCTAGAGTTCATGGATGAAATGAATGAAATAAAATAAAATCACATAACATAGAGTGATTTAAAGTGACTAGTATGGCATTAAAGTGAAAGTATTTAAATTCAAATTGAGCTTCAGCTGCTAGAGTGCGGAATTCGATAGTGTAATCCGCTACAGATCTGTTACCCTGTCGGACCCTAAGCAGAGCTTTGCCAGCAGAAGCAACCCTACCGGGTTGATCAAACGTGCGTTTGAAAGCTGTCAGAAAATCTGCAAAGGACATAGGAGACGTATTCTCCCACATGGGGTTGGCCCATGCTAAAGCTCTCCCGGACAAGTGGTTTAACAAAAAGGCAATTTTAGATCTGTCAGCGGGATAGGAACGTGGATTCATCACCAAATGGATGTCGATTTGGTTGAGGAAACCACGACACAATGCTGGGTCACCGCTGTAGCGCTGTGGCGGCGTTATATGAACTACATGAGCAGAAACGAGTACTGGAGTGGGAATGGGTTTGGGCCTCCTGAATGGCAGGCTGCAAGTGTGCAGTACGAGCCAGTATGGATTGCAAAGCTTGAGCAAACTGATCCATACAGTGGTCCAAGCCATCCATTCTAGCCTCCTGATTAACTAGGAGCTGTGGTATGTCAGCAGGTTCCATTATGGCCCTGTTGTAATGTCACGATTCGGGGAACCCAACACGCTAACACACACACACAGAAAAGGTGCAGTACCGGACCTTAGAGTGGCCGGGCTAAGCACACAAAGAATAGTCAGGAGACAAGCCGAGTAAGGGGAACCAGAAGACAGAATAACGAGAAACAAGCCGAGGTCAAAGGGTAGGAGAAAGTTACAAAGTCAGATAAACAAGCCAGAGAGTACGTAACCAGAAGCACAAGTTCAGTAGCAATACTAGCAAGCAAAGACCACAACAGGGCAGGGAGGAACAGGAAAGGTAAGTATTTAAACCATAAGGTTAATTCTGATTGGATAATTTCCAATCAGAATTAACAATCACACGTGGGAGATATCTAAACCTCCCACTGTGATCGAGGCATTGTGCCTTTAACGCCGGGTCAGGTGACTGACCCCGGCGTGTAATATATTGGGCGGTCTCCCAGCATGCAGCGTCATGCATGCTGCCGCTGGGGGACGTGGAGGACGACGCGGGCGGCATCCGAGGCTGGAAGGATGCCACTCGCCGAGCCCACGAGGAGGAGGGGACCGCGGATGGCTGGAGGGTGAGTACTGCGAGCGGAGTGCAGCCTCCCCTCGCAGCCGCCCGTGGGATCCCGACAGATAGTCCCTGAGAGGACTGAAACATCGATTCATGTTTTTTTTATTTTTATGAAGATCGTGAGTGCTGCCACCTTCATTGACAGCCGCTAGAGGCGCTTCCGCGCTTCTCACTGTGATTTTCACAGTGAGAAGACGCCAGCGTCCATAGGAAAGCATTGAGAATGCTTTCCTATGAGACTGGCTGAATGCGCGCGCGGCTTGAGCCGCGCGTTGCGCATTTAGCCGATGACGGGGAAAGGAGGAGGAGACTCACCAGCGCCGAGGGAGCATGGTGCTGGAAAAAAGGTAAGGGATTAACACCTTTCTCACCCTAGAGCCCGGCGGGAGGGGGGCCCTGAGGGTGGGGGGGGGGGGGACCCAAGGACCCTATAGAGCCAGGAAAACGAGTATGTTTTCCTGGCACTATAGTGGTCCTTTAACAAAGGCAGACCTCATTTCTAACACAGGTTGAGGTATATACAGTAAGCACATACATGGATACATACACAGATTTACATACAAATTAACACACAGATACACAGACACACACCTGGACACATGCACATACCTTGAAACGTACACACATCATGACACACAGATACACACACTGGCAGGCAGACACAGTCAGACACAACAGTGACACACACACACACACCTAAATACACAGATATACAAACACAGATACACACACTGCCACAAATATACACACAAATACACACACTGACACACAGATACACACTGTCAGGGTACCTGAGGTCTCTACCTCTGAGAGAGGTAGAGACTTTGAAGTTTATCCGTCCGGACGGCATGTCTCCTCGGCCCCTCGCGGTTCACTCGGTCTTGCTAACGCCGGCCGCGAGGGAGTCACTTCCTTTTATAACAGGAGGACCGGAGGTAGACGCCATGACGCCAACCCGGAACGTCCTGTCACTCAAATCTCGGGAGACGAATCAGGACTCGCCGGAGGCGTGTCTTCTCTCCCTAGCCAGGATACTTAACAGTGGCTCTCTCATTCACTCATTGCCCTGTCGTGGTTCTAGTCCGCCTAGTCACACAGTGCTTTGTTATTCTCTTGTCTTTTGGTTCTGACCCGGCTTTGGTATTTACTCTCCTGTCTTTCTGTTATCCTTGACCCGGCTTGTCTCTCGCTTACCTGTCTTCTCGTTCCCTCGACCTCGGCTTGTCTCTGACCATTCTATCGTAGTTATACGTTAAGTCCGGCCATTCTAAGGACCGGTATACGTATCTGCTACTCTTTGTACTCTGCGTGTTGGATCCCTGACCCGATCCTGACATTACGACAGGGCCATGGATCCTGCAGGTACAAATTGTCAGCTTGGTTCTCCTGATCCTAGGTTTGACGCCATGGATCATAGGATGGATCAGATGGCTCTAGCACTACAGGCGCTGCTGTCTCGTCCTATTAATCCACCTGAGGAGATGCGTAATATCTCTGCTCCTTCTGTGGGTTCAGGGCTAGAGGTAGCTACTGTAGGTGCTTCTTCCCGAGTTACCCCACCTGTACGTTATGCTGGTTCTCCTGAGAGGTGTCGTGGCTTTTTGAACCAGATCAGTATTCATTTCGAGCTACAGCCTCGTTCATACCCTACCGATAGGGCAAAAGTGGGATTTATTATTACCTTACTCATTGAGAAAGCTCTGAGATGGGCTAATCCGTTGTGGGAGAATGATAATCCATTAGTCTATAACTATAATTCCTTTGTAGCTGCTTTTAAAAGAACTTTTGATCCTCCTGGCAGGAGGGTCAATGCAGCCAGATTACTGTTGCGCCTTAGACAAGACAGCCAAACACTTGTGGATTACGCACTAGAGTTCAGGTCTTTGGCGGCAGAGGTAAAATGGAATGAACAGGCCTATATAGACGTATTCTTAAATGGATTATCTGATGTAATACTTGATGAGGTAGCGACAAGAGAGCTTCCCGAGAACCTGGAGGACTTAATTTCCTTTATCTCTCGTATTGACGAACGTCTAAGGGAGAGACAAAATACTCGAGATAGAACCGGTAAATCTTCCTTTAGACCAGCACCATCATTTCAAATTTCTGAAACCAAAAATCCACAGGCTTCAGAACCTATGCAGTTAGGCCTTACTCGTCTCTCAGAGGAGGAGAGACAATACAGGAGAAGGGAGGGACTGTGTATGTATTGTGGGGTCAGAGGTCATGTACGTTTGAGCTGTTCCAGTCGTCCGGGAAACGCTCGCACCTAAGTTTCTCTAGAGGACAGGCCTTGGGTGTTTCTATTTTGTCCTCTACTCATAATTACAAAGAACATAGACTCCTATTACCGGTCTCTTTAACTTGGGAGAAGGGAACTTTAGAGACTATGGCATTGATAGACTCCGGCGCTGCTGAGAATTTTATCGACCAAAAGTTTCTCACCAAACACACTATCCCATCCCAGTTAAGGAAGACACCCTTGGCTGTTGAAGCCATTGATGGTAGACCTTTAGTTGAGCCTGTGATTTTCCGAGAGACCACACCTCTTTACTTAACTACTGGTATTCTACACAAGGAGGAAATATCCCTACTACTCATTTCATCTCCTTCTGTTCCCATAGTCCTGGGATACTCCTGGCTTAAGAGACATAACCCCGTTATAGATTGGAGATCAGGGGAAATAGTTTCGTGGGGTCAGGATTGTCAAGAGAATTGTTTAAAGAAAGTGTCACCTCTTTGTAGTGTCAACTCACTTAATAACGCTACTGACTCTACCAAAGTACAGATACCGTCCTTGTATCAAGATTTAAAGGCAGTATTTGACAAAGGAAAGGCTGATACCTTACCACCACATAGGCCTTTTGATTGCAAAATTAATTTACTTTCTGGTACCATGCCCCCCAGGGGTCATGTATACCCTTTGTCTACGAATGAAAACTTAGTTCTAGAGGAGTATATTCGTGAAAACCTAGACAAGGGGTTCATTAGAAGATCCTCCTCCCCTGCTGGGGCTGGATTTTTTTTTGTTAAAAAGAAGGATGGTTCTTTAAGACCCTGCATTGACTACCGAGGTCTTAACAAGATAACCATCAGAAATGTATATCCGATCCCCTTGATCACCGAGCTTTTTGATCGATTAAAAAGTTCTAAAATTTTCACTAAGTTAGACCTTAGAGGTGCTTATAATTTGGTGAGAATTCACGACGGTGACGAGTGGAAAACTGCATTCAATACTCGATATGGGCACTATGAGTATACTGTAATGCCTTTTGGTCTCTGCAATGCCCCGGCGGTATTTCAGGACCTTATTAATGAGGTTCTTAGGGAGTTTCAAGATGACTGTGTGATTGTATACCTTGATGATATACTTATACATTCCAGGGATATTGAGACTCACCACGGACAAGTCAGAAGGGTTTTACACAAACTCCTTCAGCATGGCTTGTACTGCAAACTAGAGAAATGCAGCTTTGACCAATCCCAAACTACCTTTCTTGGGTATGTGATTTCTGGGGAAGGGTTTGAAATGGACCCGGAGAAACTCCAATCCATATTAGATTGGCCTTTACCTAAGGGTCTCAAGGCTATCCAGAGATTTATTGGTTTCTCCAATTACTACAGACGTTTCATTAAGGGATACTCCTCTATCATTGCTCCCATCACCAATATGACCAAACAAGGGGCTGAGACTAAGAATTGGTCTACTGAAGCACTTCTGGCTTTTAAGACACTCAAGGAGCTGTTTGCTTCCGCACCAATTTTAGTTCACCCTGATACTACACTACCTTTCCTACTCGAAGTTGACGCTTCTGAGACAGGTATAGGTGCTGTTCTGTCCCAAAGGTTGGGTGTAGACAAACCATTACATCCTTGTGGATACTTTTCCCAAAAATTGTCAGGTACTGAAAGCAGATATGACATTGGTGACAGGGAACTACTAGCGGTTATAATGGCCTTGAAGGAGTGGAGACATTTATTGGAGGGTACTTTGCATCCTGTTACTATTTTGACAGATCATAAAAACTTATCCTATATTGGAGAGGCTAAACGACTATCATCTAGACAGGCTCGTTGGTCCATATTTCTCACTCACTTCAACTACGTACTCACATATAGGCCAGGTTCCAAGAATTCTAAAGCCGACGCCTTATCTCGCCAATATGAACCTGCTGCCGTATCTGTGCCGGTTTTGTCCTCTATAGTACCCAAGTGTAACATTATCGCTAACACTACTCTCAAAGTTCATTCTCCGCTTCTTGATCAGATAAGGAGCTTGCAGCATCTGGCACCTAGACTGACTCCGGCTTCCAGACTTTTCGTTCCTCCTGAACTCCAATTGGAGCTCTTACAGTGTCTTCACGAGAGTAAGGTGGCTGGTCATCCGGGTGTTCGCAAGACGTATTCTTTGATCTCCAAGGATTTCTGGTGGCCTTCGTTACGGAGGGATATTAAGGATTTTATCGGAGTTTGTGTGGTCTGTACTAAAACTAAACTACCGCATTCACTTCCGTGTGGCCTTCTACAACCTCTGGAAATTCCTGACAAACCTTGGTCCTGTGTGGCAATGGACTTTATTGTGGATTTGCCTATTTCTAAAAAGCACACGGTTATCCTCACCGTACTCGATAGATTTACCAAGATGGCACATTTCGTACCTTTGCCTAAACTCCCGACTTCCCCTGAATTGGCGGAAATCTTTGCTAAAGAGATTTTTCGCTTGCATGGGATTCCCTCGGAGATCACTTCTGATAGAGGCTCCCAATTTGTTTCACGTTTTTGGAGGTCGTTCTGTTCTCAATTAGGCATCAAATTGAATTTTTCGTCCGCCTATCATCCTCAGTCTAACGGAGCTGCCGAACGAACCAACCAGAAGATTGAGCAATACTTACGCTGTTTTGTTTCCGAACACCAGGACGATTGGGTCGGTTTGATTCCTTGGGCGGAGTTTGCGCACAACAATCTCGTTTGTGACTCTACGCATTCAAGCCCCTTCTTCATGAACTATGGCTTTCATCCATCTATTCTTCCCTCGGTTTCTCCTTCCCAAGGAGTGCCGTCGGTTGATGTCCATGTGGCCAATTTGAGGAAGTTGTGGGATCAGACTCGACAGATTCTTCTACACAATTCTGTACTGGTTAAGAAACATGCTGACAAACGTAGAAGGGCGGCTCCGAATTTTGTTCCAGGCGATAGAGTTTGGTTGAGTACTAGGAATATTCGTCTTAAAGTTCCTTCCATGAAATTCGCTCCTCGTTATATTGGTCCCTACAGGATCTTGACTCGAATTAACCCAGTGGCGTATCGTCTAGCCCTCCCTGCTACTTTACGCATTCCGAACTCTTTTCACGTGTCATTGCTGAAACCTCTAATCTGTAACAGATTCTCCTCCACAATCGCCCCTCCGCGCCCTGTTCAGGTGGAGGGTCAGGAGGAGTATGAGGTTAACTCCATTATTGATTCTCGTGTCTCCCGGGGGAGAGTACAATATTTAGTTGACTGGAAGGGATATGGTCCTGAGGAGAGGAGTTGGGTACCACAAGAGGATGTTCATGCTCCTCGCCTTCGCAGGGCATTTCACTCCCGCTTTCCATCTCGCCCCGGCTCCTTCCGCCCGGTGGGCGTATCTGAGAGGGGGGGTACTGTCAGGGTACCTGAGGTCTCTACCTCTGAGAGAGGTAGAGACTTTGAAGTTTATCCGTCCGGACGGCATGTCTCCTCGGCCCCTCGCGGTTCACTCGGTCTTGCTAACGCCGGCCGCGAGGGAGTCACTTCCTTTTATAACAGGAGGACCGGAGGTAGACGCCATGACGCCAACCCGGAACGTCCTGTCACTCAAATCTCGGGAGACGAATCAGGACTCGCCGGAGGCGTGTCTTCTCTCCCTAGCCAGGATACTTAACAGTGGCTCTCTCATTCACTCATTGCCCTGTCGTGGTTCTAGTCCGCCTAGTCACACAGTGCTTTGTTATTCTCTTGTCTTTTGGTTCTGACCCGGCTTTGGTATTTACTCTCCTGTCTTTCTGTTATCCTTGACCCGGCTTGTCTCTCGCTTACCTGTCTTCTCGTTCCCTCGACCTCGGCTTGTCTCTGACCATTCTATCGTAGTTATACGTTAAGTCCGGCCATTCTAAGGACCGGTATACGTATCTGCTACTCTTTGTACTCTGCGTGTTGGATCCCTGACCCGATCCTGACACACACACAGATACACACACACATGCACTAACATATAAACACATAGATCATTATCAAGGTGGTGACTTTTTTGGGTTGCCTGTACTGCGACTTGGAGCTCTATTTCTGCACAGCCCCCGTGCACAGACTCAAATCCCAGGTGGCTTCTTACCTGGTCACCTTGATCTGTGTTTATTTGCAAGGGTGAGATGTAACTCTGCACGTCGGACTCCATATCATGTAAGATCCTGACAGTAGCCCAGTATGATATTAGTGACTGACAGACCATTATAGATTACAAACTAGGCAACAGTATGCTAGTAAGGTGCATTTATGAATAAAAAGGGGGTTTTATTCATGTGATCCAAATATAATGTTACCTCTTTACAAAGCAATCATAAGATTGGCACCAGTTTTAAAGAAGGATATTACAGAACTAGAAAAAGTGCAAAGGTGAGCTACAAAACTAGTAAGGGGAATGGAAAACATTCATTATGAGGAAGGCTAGAAAAATTGGATTAATTCTTTTTAGAAAAAGACATCTCAGCGGTATGAAAAGGTATGAGTATGAAACGTAAAATGCAGAAATGAAAATAAATAAAGTCCAAAGCAAACAAATCCAGATAGGGGTAAGGCAATTGCAAGGTCAAGACTGTCCCAAAGTCAAAATCCAGGCAGCAAGTTTCAGAAGCAGAGAGGCAAGCCAAAAGTCAGGAAATCAAGCAAAAAAAAAAAAGAACAAAATTACTGGGTGTTAACTAAGAAACAGAAATGATAGCTCAGCTGTAAACAGTTTAAATAGGGCACCTATTAGAAGACGTGCCTACTCAGACATGCCTCCATACCACCCTATTGGTGTATAGGCTGTCAGAGGTCTCGGGTTGCCATGGGAGTTGATTATGTTCTAGCTGCAACCAAAAGGATGTCCTGTGGCATAGAACTATTGTGCAGGTCTCTCAGATGCCTATTGTTAGCCGGGAGACATGACACGAATCAGGTTCAGAGGTGCCGTCAGAGCAGTGAGGGAACTGAGGTGAGTCGTGACAACTATACACATATATACAGCGTTAGTACAAGCGGCTATGTGATAACCTATTAATGAGCAGGAAAATACAAGTACAAGAGACCCTTTGAGACTGAAAGTAAGGCGTTTTCAATTACAGCAGAGGAATGGGCTCTTTACAGTAAAAACAATAAAACATTTGGAATTCTCTGCCTAAAGAAGTTGTCTTATCAGATTCTATAGATTATTTAAAAAAAAAAAAAGACTTGGATGATTTTTTGCTTAAACTTTTGTTCAGTGGCGGATCCAGAGCCTGATCTCGGGAGGGGCACTTGTAGATTATTTAAAGAAATAATCCAGACACAATAACCACTACAGCTCAGTGTAGTGGTTATGGTGTCTATAGTGCCGGGACCCCCTCCCAGAGTAAGTAGTCAAACCGTTTAAGAACAGTTTGACAACTTACCTGAAGTCTGCTGGGAAATGGGGCTGTAGTAGTGCATAGGAGCAGTAGTGTGTGTGAGTGGTGCAATGTGTAAGGGGTGCAGTGTGTGTGTGAGGGGGACAGTGTGTGAGCATGTGTGAGAGCGGCAGTGTATGTCAGGGATGCAGTGTATGTGTGGGACAGTATGTGTGTGTAACAGTTGCAGTGTGTGTGTGAGTATTGCAGTGTATGTGTGAGTGTGGGCAATGTGTGTATATGGGGCGGCAGTGTATGGGGGCAGTGTGTGTGTATGGGGGCAGTGTGTGTGTATGAGGGGGCAGTATGGGGGGCAGTACAGGTCTATGGGGGTCAGTGTGTGTGTATGGGGGCAGTATGGGGGGCAGTACAGGTCTATGGGGGTCAGTGTGTGTGTATGGGGGCAGTATGGGGGTCAGTGTGTGTGTATGGGGGCAGTGTGTGTGTATGGGGGCAGTATGGGTGTATGGGGGCAGTGTGTGTGTATGGGGGGCAATGTGTGTGTATGGGGGGCAGTGTGGGTGTATGGGGGGCAGTATGGGTGTATGGGGGCAGTATGGGGGGCAGTGTTGTGTGTATGGGGGTCAGTGTGTGTGTATGGGGGGCAGTATGGGTGTATGGGGCAGTGTGTGTGTATGGGGGCAGTGTGTGTGTATGGGGGCAGTGTGTGTGTATGGGGCAGTGTGTGTGTGTGTGTGTGTGTGTATGGGGGCAGTGTGTGTTTGTGGGGGCAGTGTGTGTGTATGGGGGGCAGTGTGTGTGTATGGGGGCAGTGTGTGTGTATGGGGGGCAGTATGGGTGTATGGGGGCAGTGTGGGTGTATGGGGGCAGTGTGTGTGTATGGTGGCAGTGTGTGTGTATGGGGGCAGTGTGTGTGTATGGGGCAGTGTGGGTGTATGGGGGCAGTATGGGTGTATGGGGGCAGTGTGTGTGTATGGGGGGCAGTATGGGTGTATGGGGGCAGTATGGGGGGCAGTGTGTGTGTATGGGGGTCAGTGTGTGTGTATGGGGGCAGTATGGGTGTATGGGGTCAGTGTGTGTGTATGGGGCAGTGTGTGTGTATGGGGGCAGTGTGTGTATGAGGGGCAGTATGGGTGTATGGAGGGCAGTATGGGTGTATGTGGGGCAGTATGGGTGTATGGGGGCAGTGTGTGTGTAATGGGGAGCAGTATGGGTGTATGGGGGGCAGTATGGGTGTATGGGGGCAGTGTGTGTGTAATGGGGGGCAGTGTGTGTGTATGGGGGCAGTGTGTGTGTGATATAAGGGTATGGGGTCTTTTTTTTTTTAATATATATTTATTTTTTATTTAAATAAATATTCTATGTCCCCCCTCCCTTCTTACCTTTACTGGGGGAGGGGGGACATTTCCCTGGTGGTCCGGTGGGCGATTCATTGGTGGTCCCAGTGGGGAGAGTGAACTCTAGCCCACGCTCCCGGGCTAGAGTTCACTCTCGCGAGATTTGGAGCGTTGCCGTGGTAACCGCGGCAACGCTCCAAATCTCGCGAGAGGAGGACCCGGAGGAGCTGCAGCCTGACCTCTGGGTCCTCCCTCTCACTCCCTCCCTCCCTCGCCGGCCGCCAGCACAGTGTCTGCGGACCGGGGAGGGAGATCTGTGATCTCCCCTCCGGTCCGCACGCACATTTCAGGGCTGGCAGGGGAGGGGGAGGGAGAGGGAGACCGTCGGTATTCTCGGGGGGGGCAATGGCCCCGTTACTCCCCCCCTGGATCCGCCACTGCTTTTGTTGCCTTCTTTGGATCAACAACATAAAAGAATGGGCTTCAGGGTTGAACTACCATGTAACTATGTTCTCCCCACAAACTGTGACATAGGAATAATGTTGCAACTAAAAGTCCTGTGACCAACGTACTGGTCGCTATGACTACAGGCTAATTCAATTAACTGGTTCACTCACACTTTTTATCTTAGTAAAGGGGCATGTTTATATTACTGTTTATCTCATGGACTAGTAATCTACTGGGAGTGGAGTTATACAATATAATCCACTGTAACTAGTAAAAAAAAAAAGGTTATATAGATTGAATAACATTATGTTCACAAATTAGCCCCTGGATTTATTTTCATCAGTCTCACTGTCCAATTATATATTTCCTGTCAGTTATTGAGTAAATTAGCAGTCACTTGTGTTCCATTTCCATTGACATCAGCTTTGTTCATCACCAAAGAATTTCATTAAATAACCCTCTTGTTACAAGATAAACCATATAATAAAGTTTTAAGTATCATGGACCTAATGTATAAGTGTGGTTATTTTTAATGGGTATTTGTTCTATTCATTTTTATCGCCTTATCTTAAGAAACATGATAGTAATGGGATTAAGTCATAGTATAGTTTTGCAAGGCAATACATTATAGTTTTACTGCACATATTTTTCAATGAATTCTCAGAAAATGGGGGCAGGACAGTTAGTCTGACTTTATGGTACACATTTAAATATGTTGAGAAGATGACACCATTTACCCCAAAAATATAGACCTTTGGGAATGGATATACATAAAGAGGATGTGCTGAGACAGCCATGGAATATCATTCACTCGTTCCTTAAGTCAGATAAAAAGACAATACGGTAAATATAAAAAACTGACTCATATTTGAGCTACAGATTTTTTAGGAATGTTTTATGATTGAGCTTCATAGACTCCATGGTTATGGAGTCCAGTTTTAGATGTATCAGTGCACAGTCACTTACCGGAGGTGATCCTGGATGCTTTCTACAATATGTTTCAAACAAGCTTACAGCCTAGACGAGGTGGGTTTTAAAAACAATAGGGCAGCATGTGGGCTAGCAACCAAACACAATGTGGGAAAGTAGCAGAACTGGAGGTGAGAGTAGAGTGTGGCTCTTTAGGAGAGAACAAGAGACAGATATGATATAGAAGTTACTCTGGGAGGCCATAGGCATTTCTGTACAGATGGGTTTTGAGGGACTGTAAGTAATGTAAGTTATTTTCTTTTATAAAAGCTAGTAGATATTAATGACCACAAAAACCCAGCAAGGTTCCCATATTGTTTGTTTATTTTAACGGAATAGCGCTAATAACATTTGCCACAATGGACAACTGTTGCAGGGGGAAAGGAACTGCAGTGTGTGTTGGGTGAGACAGGAGTTGTTGTGTGTGTGTTCATTGATAGATAGGAGCTGTTGTGTGTACTTGGGTGATAACTGCTTTAGTGTGCTGCTGAAATTTCAAATGGAATTTTGTCCATTCATTTGTTTTCGGATGAAATTCAATCATTTTTTGGGGAAATTTAATTTGGACCAAGGAAATTCTGATTGATGCCACAGCTGCATTTTGCAGCCATTTAATAGATAACTCCCTAAATTGGTAGTGGGATTGTCAAATCTATGGGTACCAAATGAGGGAGCTCTTAGATAGCTCTGTTTTGGAATCTTTATGGCAATCCCACATAACGATTAGGGAACAAACGACTAAGAAGCTGAAAGACCCTAGTCTCACCCCTCATAACAAATACCCTGTCTCACTATTATGAGGGCGAGGGGTCCAATTAACTAGATTACAGTAAAATAAAAGAACTAATACTTACCATTAGATGTTTTCTTTCTTCTTACATTTTTCTTTCTACAGCCCAAAAAAGTCCAAATAAGAGTACATAAAGTCCCATTGCAACTATTAAAATAAAAAATAAAATGCTGGACAAAAATAATCCATCTTCACCCGCAGGGGCTCAGCACAGACTGAGCTTACAGGGAGGTCAAAGCCTTATAAAAAGCTTCCCCATGCTGTGTAATTTGCCTCAGAGAGCTATGACTGATTGGCTTAAGCAAACCAATCAGAATACTCTAACAGGTAACTATTGAGACTTTTTTCCATGGCGTGGGAAAGCTTTATAAAGGCATTCATATTATTTAGTACCCCCCAACCATGGCCACAGATGGGGGGCTGGAGGGCAATGCAAAACCCCTATTTATTTTAATGGATACCACTCACTGAGTTAATTATTTTATTGGACATGGGGGACCTGTGCCTGGTCCCCATTTATTCAATACAGATGGGCACCAACTCACTGCAAGGGAGGCAGGTATGATAGCTGTCTCTCACTGACAGTCACAGAAAGGGGACATATCTTAACACACAGATGCCCTCTCATCCCTGTGGGCAGGAAGGGAGCATGACTTTCAGTTAGAGGTAGCAATCATAGCTGCCTTTCCTGCAGTATTTCTATTGGACGCCTTAAACCAATGGTGTTTTTCCATGCATCAAAAAGCACAGAGAGACAATTATGAGGTCAGCCTCCCCTCTGCGCAACCTGTCAGACGGGATATATAGTGCACACTTGTTACTATTCTAACAGGTGAGCACTCTGTCCATTTTCTGACTGCTTGCGCAGTCTGCATAGCTCCCCGCTTTGTTGACTTCATAATGTTGATGCACCTATTACTATTTTTACAGGCTCATGCTCTGTCCATCGCGGAGAAGCTGAGCTCGTAGGTGGACTTGGTGCTACATGTAATGATATTTAATTTTTTCTTTCATGACTTATGAAGCTCTAACTCCCCTGACTGCATATCACTGGTAGTAGATTAAAAGTGTTAGCCCTGGCAATTACATCACTAAACTAGGTTTTGCTGGCAGTTTTACTTTTTTAGTACGTATTTCCAGTGGATTAAATTAGCATTTAGGCCACAGCTCCCAACATGCTGCGTGTGGACCAGGAAGAATGTCATATGCAGACCACAAGCTCCCTGGACCTCCCCTTGACATGTGAATGGGCTTTCTGGTGAGAAAGATCTTTGTAAATAAATAGCAAAAGTTGGGAGACATAGCTCCCCCTTACCTCAAACCATGGAAGAGAAGAGACACACAGAGGGGCTGAGAAGGGAAGAAAGATACATACAGAGGGGCTAGGGGGACAAAGAGACACAGAGGGGTTGGAAAAAGGGCAAAACAGACAGCTGCTGGGGGACAGGGCCGTCTTTAGTGCGGGGCAAACGGGGCAGCTGCCCCGGGCCCAGTTGCTCCTGGGGGGCCCCAGAGCAGCTGCTCCGTGGGCCCCGCAATTTCAGCAACCCCCATGTACCCGGCGGTGCGGCTTCACAGAGCCGCACCGACCTGCCAACTAAGGAGGTGCCACGGAAGGTCCATGCACTAAGGGCCACCCAGTGACCATGTGTCAGCAGGGGCCTGGTCGGGCGCTGTGACGCTTAAACAGTGCGACCGGGCCCTGTCCTGTACTGCCTTAGAGGAAGTGAGTGCCGCGCGTCACTTCCTTCCACCGGAGATAATAGCCGCACGGGAGGAGGAAGGCAGGGAGGAGGGGAGTTCTTCAAGATAACTCCCAACTGCCTCAGCCTGCCATAGGACCCCAGGGAAACCACCCTCAATAAAAAGGTAAGAACCTGGAGGGTGGCTCAATGTATGTCAGAATGTCTGTGTGTATGTGTGTGTATGTCAGTATGTCTCTGTGTGTGTTTGTGTCAGTATGTGTGTGTGTGTGTGTCAGTATGTTTGTGTGTGCATGTCAGTATGTCTGTGTGTATGTACGTCAGTATGTCTGTGTGTATGTATGTCAGTATGTTTGTGTGTATATGTCTGGGTGTGTGTGTATGTCAGTCTGTGTGTGTGTGTGTGTCAGTCTGTGTGTGTGTGTGTATGTCAGTATGTCTGTGTGTGTGTGTGTGTCAGTATGTCTGTGTGTGTATGTCAATATGCCTCTGTGTGTGTTAGTATGTCTGTGTGTGTGTGTGTATGTATGTATGTGTGTGTGTGTCAGTGTGTCTGTGTGTGTGTTAGTATACCTGTGTGTGTGTATGTCAGTATGTCTGTGTGAGTATGTCAGTATGACAGACATACTGACATACACACACACACTGACATACACACACACACAGACACACTGACATATACATACACACACTGACATACACACACACACAGACACACTGACATACACACACAGACATATACATACACAAACATAATGACATACACATACACAGCCATACTAACACACACACACAGACATACTGACATACACACACAGACATACTAACACACACACACATACATACTTGCACACACACACAGACATGCTGTGTGTGTATATGTCTGTGTGTGTGTGTGTGTATGTCAGTATGTCTTTGTGTGTGTGTATGTCAGTATGTCTCAGTGTGTGTCAGTGTGTGTGTGTATGTCAGTATGTCTGTGTCAATACACCTGTCAGTGTATGTGCATTTGTCTGTGTGTGTGTCAGTATATCTGTCAGTGTTTGTGTCTGTGTGTGTATGTATGTATGTGTGCCTGTGTGTGTATCAGTATGTCTGAATGTGTGTCAATATGTTTGCCTGTCCGTATTTGTGTGTCAGTGTATGTGTGTGTCAGTATGTATCTGCAAATGTTTTAATATGTCTGTGTAACGGACCGTTTCACTTACAAGAGGATAAAACCCAGTTTAGGCGATATCCCCCTTTTCCATAGACCAGCAGCTACAGCAATCACCAATCTCCCGAACTGCAAACTGTACGAATTCTGGAAACTCTCGAACTGGAAACACACGAACCCTGGAATCAGCCGAACAGGAAAAGCATACAATCCGCTTACACTCCTGGCAGTCAGCATACAATCCAATTCCCCCAAAAACGAGACGACACATCGGTTTGAGGGTCAAGCAGAATCTCAGGTCTGGAACACCCAGCCTGGTTTTTATTACAAGTGTACACATACAGGCCACACCCAGGGGGAGGCATAAAATAACCAATAGTATCATGGGTGCAACCCACACATCCCCTCCCCTTAGTGTGACACATAATCCCATTATACATACAGTTAAAATACTTTTTACACAACTTTCATAACTCTAAAACCATACATCACATTCACATAAAAATACATATCCACAATCAATCCATTCAGGGGAACAACATATTAAAAATTGGAATCAGACCAGGGGTTCAAAAGTTAGTAAAAATATATTTTGTTCCCCCTGGCTGGTAGTATTTTAATCTGACTCAAACAGTAAAAGTAAAACATCCCCACAATGCATCATGGCTTCCTCCCTTCTGCCCTGGAGATAATTGGAGAAGTAATCCAATTATCTCCCAGGTCAAAGACAAAACTCCATTCCACATGTGGGGACCTAAACACAGGATTATGTTTTAAAATATATAAAGTTACCCTTTACACATTAAACACAGACATGTAACATATCCCCAGATAGCTCAGGTCTGCGTGCACATTATTAGGTGAATGGCACGCAGACCACACAAATACAGTTTAATTGCCATGGAGCCAAAGTCTTTCCCATAGTCTTTCATTATATGAATAGGCTCCATGGCATAGCTATCTGGGAGTATCACTGCTCACACAGGGCAAGTACCGAATGGCCCCACTGTGTTTAAAGGGCCAGAATGAGTGACATGCACTCTGTTAGGGCCGAATATGTTTTGTAAAAGGGCCCAATCTCCCAGGGCCATAGTCCAAAGGCAAGAGGCGGGCAAGCAGCCCCCTCCAAGGACACGTGGCGAGGTCGGTTTCGCCACAGTCTGTCTGTGTGTGTATGTGTCAGTATGTCTGTCAGTGTGATTGGGGGTTGGGCGTAATGGGGGGGTGCAGGGACAGGGCACAGGGGGCCCAAGAAAAAGCTTTGCCCAGGGTCCTATTCATATTATAGACGGCCCTGCTGGGGGAAACACTCACAGAGGCTGGGGGGAGACAAAGAGACAAAGAGGGGCTGGGTGGAGAAAGAGACAAGGTGCTGGGTGGAAAATACAACACATAAAGGGGTTGAGAAGGGGAGACAGAGACACACAAAAGGGTCTGGGGTAGAAAGAGATTCACAGAAGGGCTAGGGGAAAAATAGACACAGAGAGGCTGGCGAAGGCACAAAAGAGACAGACATGGGTTGGAGGGAAACAAAGAGACACCGAAAAGCTGGGGGAGAATGAGACAAGGTGCTGGAGGTAAGGGACACATAGAGGGTCTGGGAAGGAGAGAAAGTGACACAAAAAAAGGGGATGGGGAAAAAATACGGTGGAGCTAGTGGGAGAAAATGGCAGAGGGGATTAGGAAAGGAAGGGGAGAAAGAGATGCACAAAAGGGACTGGGTGTCAGGTCCCCTGCCTTGCTTACCCCATCACCGTGAGCGGCGTCTTCCGGTTCCTGTCCACAGCTTGCGGCTCTCCCTGCTGCCACTCCCCAACCTGACAGTGTTTCTGACAGTGTCAGACCCGGTCATGTGACCCGGCACACAGTGATGACCTCACTGATCACAAGAGAGGGAAAAGACACCTCCCAAATGTTGTAAATAATACTAATTGGAAGTTAGCCAATCAGACACACTCTGTGTATGTATATAAGTTCACCTCCCCCTTGCCTCAGTGCCCTGTAGTGGTCTTTCTTAGCCCAATAGCGCGTTTGTATTGTGGTTCATTCTCCGGTTACTGACTTCAGCTCGCTTCTTGTTAACTCTGTTTTCTGTGATCCTTGACCTCGGTTTGTACTCTGACTACTCTATCTCTTTTGCATAGCCTGGCCATTCTAAGGACCGGTATTGCAATATCTGTATGACTGTGATCTGTCTGCGTGTTTAGGTTCTCCTAGTATTCGTGACACTGGGGGAACAAGCACACAGTGGGAATGGGAAAAAGAGACACAATGGGGCTGAGTGAAGTAAGAGACACACAAAGGGACTTGAGGGACACACAGAGAAAGATGAAGAAATGGGGGGTGGGGGGGGGGAATACATCTTTGCCTGTTTAGCCAAAATTCAAAATTGCACCAGCCCTGCATTACCATGCTTCTTTTATTCTACAGCCATTTTGTTGTAGATTTGCTTTTGTGTATTTGGGGTCATTGCCCTGTTGCATGAACCCATTTTGGCAAAGCTTTAGCTGTTGGATGAATGGCCCCATTTAACTGTAGAAGACTTTAACATACAGAGAAGTTCATGGTCGACTCAATGACTGCAAGGTTCCCAGGTCCTTCCGCTGCAAAGAAGCCCTCCACCACTATGCTTGACATTTGTTATAAGGTGTATGTGCAGATATGCTGTGTTTGGGTTTTGCCAAATGTGGCGCTGTGCCTTATGGCCAAACATCTTCACTTTGGTCTCGTCTGCCTTTGGCCTTGTGGTTTGTTCAAATGCAACTTTGTAAACCTAAGCCATGCTGTTATGTCCTTTTTAGAGAGAAGATGCTTTCTCCTGGCAACTATTCCAAACAAATTATACTTATTCAGTCTTTTCTATTTGTGTTGTCATGAACTTTTAACATTTAAGTTGCTAACTGAGGCCTGTAGAACCTGAGATGTACCTCATGGGTTTTTGCAATTTCTCTGAGCATTGCACAGTCTGACCTTGGGGTTAATTTGCTGGGATGTCCTGATAAATATAATTAAATCACCTTAATATTTCAATGAAAAGTATAGTATTTGCTTCAATATTTGGTTTCTGATAACACTTTAATGGCATCTATCTAATCCATCCAAACTGATAAATGGCTTATCAGGAGCTCATAAACTCCCATAAAGATGATCAGTCCTAACAATCAAAACTGAAAATTTACAAAAAACATTCAAGATGCTTCAAAATGAAACGTGTTATTGCTGGTGTTATTGCAGCTTAACTTAGAACAATTGAGTTGTAATCCTTTTAATATTTGCTAGAAATAAAACCTCTATAAGTAAACACCCAAACATCAGCTAGGATTACAAATAATTACCATGTAAATTGTCTATGGTGCACACATAAAAAACAACTATTTCATGTTGTGTTCTTGCATAATGATGAAGATCCCATTAAGTATTTATCTTCAAAGAAAGGATTACTGTGATGGAAATTCATCCAATAACTCTTTCCAAACTTCAGTGATAGACAATATCTCAGTCTCATAAAAATGTGAATTTGCCAGGAAGCTAAATGAGCTATATGACTGCAAGTCAAAATAAATATAATTTAAAAAGAACAAAACATTTTGAGGTTTCTTTTATGAATGTGTAAACGACATTTATATTCATTAGTGAGCATTATATAGATCAGGCATATGAAACTTCAACCCTCTCCCATACTACTAATCAAATGATTGTCTAGTCATCTAGTGCATTCAAAGAATCTAGGAGTCGTAGGCTATAAAGATCTGGGGACCAGAGTTTGAGACCATTGAGCTAGATCAATCTAATTTCTAAAATTCCACAAACCAGAAGCATTACTTAAAAATATCAGTGTTTCATCAAACAGAAAGTATTTATTAATCAATTTTTGGAGACAGAAATGTGGTATGTTGCTGATGAAAAAAGCAGGCATGCAATCTACATCATTAATATAAATCAATTTTAAATAACTATAAACAGTCTACAATATCAAATAATGGCATAAGAAAAACATAGCAAACTTTAAATGCAGAGGGCATATTATGATGGCAGGGTAGAAGTGAGGTAGAACTTGCTGAGCTTTAAATTGGACCTATTTCAAGAAGCTAAACCTATGGCTGTTGTACGTGCTGAATATATCCACTCTATCTAATGCAAACAGCTAAAAACCGTTTTGGTACACCCTTCAACAACTAAGTAACATAAGAATAGAAAACTTGGGTAAGATGCACAATTCAAACAATGATACATTGCCCCATTTTTAAACAGCTTAAGGCCTCACAACCTATTGCTGACTGTAGTTCTGCCAATGAATCCTTGGCAATGGCCATGGAAGATGATGTCTTGTCTGTACCTGTCTACCATGAGTCCTTCTCAGACAATAATAGTATACTTTCTACTAAGATTGATCAATTAATAACACACTCACGTGCATAAAAATGCATAAAAAAGGAAATCACTGTGTAAATATGCAAAAAATAATTTATTGTATACTAAATCCACAAAATTCATGAAAGTAGAAAAAAGGAGGCCACTATTGCCAAATATATACATTGATAATCTCTCTATGAATTAATCTATGATACATATAACAAAATTTCATAATATATACATCCCAGACTATTTACAACTATATACAGTCCATAAACACCATATGCATGAGGTTGAAAGTTCAGAAATATTCAGGTAGATCAACCACTTGATTATTATCCTGATGAAAAGAGGCAAAAAATGAAAAACAAAAAAAGAGACAAAAAATAAGAAAAAAAAAATAAGGAAAAAAGAAAAAATAAGAAAAAACTGACAAAAATTAAAAAGCTGAAAAAGTTCAACAGACTGAAACAAGTGCACTATTTATATGATGAAAAAATGGTTGGATCTCACCACATATTGTGTATGCTGTAGATGTGGAACATAGAATTTTATCTGTTCACTAGCAGTAATAGTTCCGATGCTTCCAAACCCATAGTTCAAGGCATTGACAGATTACCTAAGCCTCACAGAGGGTGTGATTGAAGGTCTAAGTCTACTTTGAGGTTAAGTGGTTCTTTACATTACAAACACTGAGACCTTAGGATCTAAATAGTGAATTTGATGCAAATACAAAAAGAGAAGTCCTGCGCTCACTCCCATCACTACTGGGCCGGCAGCAAGGACTACAGTACACATCAGCCCCAATATATAGTAAAAACCAAAGAAAAGAAAAAGTTACCTGCGCTCTCTCCTTAATCCCTATGTATATTTAGACAAATGGAGGTCATTTAGTTGCTCCAATGGCCATTGGAGGGAATGCCCGCCTGCCAACATCAAGGCAGAGCCCCCTATGAGGGTCCTAACACTGACCCTTTCGCCTGCTTCCTTGAGCTGCTGGCAAAGATATCTCTAATGAGACAGAGAGGGGTATTTTTTATATACACCCCTATATACTTATTAACCCTTAATAGGGAACACATGGGATGGGCGGCAGCATTGTAACCAGGCTGTGTGATGCAAAGTAAATACAAATACAAAAAGAGAAGTCCTGCGCTCACTCCCATCACTACTGGGCCAGCAGCAAGGACTACAGTACACATCAGCCCCAATATATAGTAAAAAACAAAGAAAAGAAAAAGTTACCTGCGCTCTCTCCTTAATCCCTATGTATATTTAGACAAATGGAGATCATTTAGTTGCTCCAATGACTTCCATTTGTCTAAATATACATAGAGATTAAGGAGAGAGCGCAGGTAACTTTTTCTTTTCTTTAGTGAATTTGATGCGACCGATAACTTTTGTATTAATAATTACATATGGATATATTATTAATATGCATCCTAATGATTTACATACAAAGTACCCCTTTTTTCATTTATCTTCTCTAGAAGGTTGGGTTGCTATTTTTTTCACAAATGTTTCATTTGTATATATCTCTTTATTTATTTGGTTACACACATTTACTTACTTTTAAAATTGTATTATTTGTTTAAATCTGAGACTGACACTGCCATACCCTTGCCAGGCAAGTCTATTTGATTATTTAGCTTTGTAAGAGTTAAAGGCTTCACGCTTTAATTAAGTTGTATAACTTTGGCGATTTGTCAGTATCTCAAGCCTAATATTAAGTGCATTCAGCACAAAATGAGTTAGGCAGTTTGTCTTGGGATATTTTTATATTTTTTTATTATCTTTTTCACTAATGTGTTTGCAATGTTTTTTTTTTCCTGCCGTTTTAAATGATAATCATGTTGGAGCAGCATTATTTACCATTGAGTGGCTATACCTTTGGTTTCATTTAGCCAGCAATATTGTTTGTTTTTCCTGGATTATTATGCTATTTGGATTTACCACCCCTGGACTCCTGGACTGCAGTTCACCCTGCCATTATAGTTGGTGAGTGGATTTTTTTTTTTTACTACTATATTTGTTTTTTGATGCAGTTCTTCAAATTCTTTTTTTTGACCCCAAACCAGTAGCGTGCCTGTGGCCCCAGGGAACGTAATCGTTGTCTTTCAGCAGTAATAATATACTAATGCCTAGTCCAACATATTATTATTATTATTATTCCAAATATGATTTTTAGACTTTTATATTTTCTGGCTAGCCTAGTATATATTATGGAACAACTTTCAAACAGTTAAAAAAAAATGATAAAACAAGCGGTGCATATACACTGAAATTATGGTTACAAAAAACAAAATTATCTGTGTGCCCATTGACAGGCCATGCGATTAAATAAGCATTCCTTACTATGCAAATGTTATGCTACATTGCTATGTTTGTCAAGTTTGATAATTCTACACATTTGTCTTAATCTCTTGTACAAAACGCTTCGTTGTACATTGCAAGCATTGACTGCAGCTGTTGGGAAACATCAGGGAGATTAAAAACGTATGGTTGCCCCAGTATTACTGTTTGAAAAAAATGTTTAAAATTATTCCTATTTATGGAAATTACCACATTTGTATATTTAAGAGCTACTCCAATCTTCATAAATACTACAGAAAACTGTAGTGGTTAGATTGGTCGGAGTACCCTGGCTTCAATCCCTGGTAATAGGGCAAAACCTTTTACAATGGTTTTCCCTATTACCTGGTCCTAACAGGAGCTGGATCTACACTGAAGCAAAAGGTACGAAAGGGTTGTAGACATGCAGATCCCATCACTCATTTATTGCCCGAGCATGTAATTTGACCTCTCTCAGCTAACGAATTAAACATCAAAATTTGCAGAGAATTGAGATTAGCCAGTCAGGAACCCACATTCTGGGCTGGCTACCACCACCCCAATGATGTTGCCAGAAGTTGCGTTGCACCTACAGACTTCAGGTACCATGACAACTTTACATCACTGTAATGATGTATGGCGGAACCAACCTCGCCACTGTGAACTGGAGAAGCCTGGTTGCTAGCCTCCTGCCCTGCGACTATGGCCCTGGGTGTATTAACCCTGTAAGAAGGGTATTTGGGCACAATGGATGTTTGTATGCTGTTTCTGGCCCTTTAAATACTGTGGAGCAGTATTTCAACTTTTAAACTGGCACTTCGGATGCAGTCGAAGTGCCGAAGTCGTTGAAGTGCCAAAGTCGTCGAAGTGGCCGCCATTACAGTCGAACACGTGGCGGCGGCCATTTTAATCCAGTCGAACGCGGTGAGCTGTACCGTCCCCTACCCTTCAACACTGCGGCTGGAGACTAAGTCCCGTTCGAAGATTCAAACACACGTTCGAACGGGACTTTGTCATTTCTGGGTGTAAAATAGACCTCTGGTAGACAATATAACACCACGGAAACAACCCCGGTTTCACTTCGACACTTCGACAGAAGTCGAAGTGCGTTCGACAATTCGAATGTCGCCTTCGGATGAGACTTTGTTATTTTCAGGGCAGAAATAGACCGACCGCACAGCCTGAATCTGTGGAACTGTTTTGGGCATGGAAATGTGCCTGCGGTCGGTCACAAAGGACTTCCGACTAACTTTTGAACTAATGGAAGGATTTGCATGATTTTTGAGTATGCTCATATTTCAAGTGTGCTGATTAATAATATGTTTTTATTAAGATTGAATGTATAGTTTTAAAGTTAAAAAAATGTATAAGTTTTAGCTTGGAGATAATTGAGGAGATACAGTGAGAAACTCAATTATCTCCCAAGCAGAGGGGAGGGAATATGTGGGATGTAACCGATAGTTGATTGGTTAATGCCTAATTGTCTGTGGGCAAGGGAGCAGGGGAGCACTGCAGGGGAGCACTGCATAAAAGCAGAGTACCTGCCATTAAACCTGAGTTCCTGTTTTAACCCTCAAAGCGAAGTGTCATCTCATTCTTGGGGGAGGATTTATTGTATGCTGTTCCAGTTTGACTGCTAGGAGTGTAAACCTATTCGTATGGTTTCCTATTCAACTGTCTACAGCATTCATATGCTTGAGAGGATTTATATGCTTCTTCGGTTCGGAGATTGTGGTGTCTGCCAGAGTGCTTGGAGTCCTCAGGAAACGCTAGGAGCATCCTTTAACGGAGATACCGAGTCGGGGTGCCCGTCGATCCATTACACGATGATTACTAGATTTGTTTGTAATGGAAAAATTAAGTACTCCCAACAATATAATGAAAATTAATATGACTTTTCATTAGACTTATGCATACAGTTTCAAAGTGCCATTTTGAAACTGTAATTAGTGGTTCTTCCAGTTAAGATTCAGAGTTCTGTCCATGGCGCCAAAAAAAAGAGATGATTGATGGGAAAAAAAGAATTGATAATGTTAATTTTTTTCATAAATCAAGTGAGAAGTGAATAATGAAGGTAAAAAAGCAGAAGAAGTAAAAATAAACACCTGCATATACAGCATATATTATATAATTAATATAATACATAGATGTTGTTGCTGCTCCTCCTTTTTCCCCCCTATTGCTTGATCTGTGGACAGAATGGCAGGAAAATGTGACTCTGATACTTTGCAGTATTAGAGTACTGCAAAATGTATGGATAAGATTAATATTATGTATATATTTTGCAGTACACTGGTTGTCCTATTTTTGTGCCGTTTTGGTTTTTCTGAAATATTTTTCTCGAGATGATTGCATGGGTGAAATATATCCGAGCCAAAACACCACATGGACAAATCCTAAATTGATCAACACAAACCTTTTTTCATGATGAATCCATTTGGCATATACCACATTTTTTCCCCATGCACAAGTCTACTGTTTATTGTCCCATCCTAGATGCATTAGTATCAAAGTCATGTTAAGTGGGATTCTATGCATTAGGCTAATGGATGCCTGCTAACAGGATCGTGACAGGGATCTAACACGCAGAATGCAAACAGGAGATAGGTACATATACCGGACCTTAGAATGGCCGGACTAACATAAGGAGTAGGCAAGGAATGGTCAGAGACAAGCTGAGGTCGAGGGAACGAGAGAGCAGGTAAGCGAGAGACAAGTCGAGTCAAAAGGATAAGAGAGGTAAGCAGGGTCGAAAATACAAAGCCGAATCAAAAACCAAAAGACAATAGAAATAAGAGTACTGAGTGACCAGACTAGCTAGAACCACAACAGGGCAATGAATCATTACAAATATCACTCTTTTATACCATGGCTCTTTAATTGTTGGCCCTGCCCCCAACAAGTCCTGATTTGCGGTTTCTGGAGGGTCGTGACGTGATTGACGTCATGACGTCGGCTAATGAGCTCTGCGTCATAAAAGGAGGCGGAGCTATCGCGGCCGGCGTGTAAGCGGCTGGGAAGACTGACGAGATAGGGCGTACCAGCCCCCTTTGAGGAAGGACGTCTAGGTGTCTAGCCTCCTCTGAGGTAGACACCATAGGGAACATGACACCTGCGTGGTTCATGTGGGGTGTATGTGTGGTTAAGCCATAAGAATTAGAAATCTACTCCTTGCATTCAAAAGGAAATATGAAGATAAAATATAATGCATACAATTATACAGAAGCATTTTCATATATAACTGAGCTAATCTGCCATTGTAAAATAGCAAAATTAGGGGCGCATCATTTTTAAGACTATACTGTATGTTCTACAGCAGGCATATTTTTCGGAATTCTAAATTTGAATGAAGAATTCACTCTTCTTTTTCTATTTCCTTTCTTTTCCATCAGCCTCCCTATTTATTGATATATAGGCAACGGGCTGCTATTATGAGACTAAAGAAAATACTGCAGACGATAGAGCATATGGAAATTACATTAGTATATCTGCTTAATCTCCTTCCCACCTGTAATACACCTTGTTAAGTCAAACTGACTTTTGCAGATGTTGCAGAGGAGGATATGTGTGAGAGACTAATAGTTAATGCAATAGGTCATGAATGCAATAATGACTGATTAAGGAGTAATCAATAAGTACGAGGGTTTATTGTTTAATCATTCACACTGTATTATATAATCAGTTGCACAAAAAGCACTTGCTGTTGGGAATAAAAATATCTATTGTATCACCTAATAATATTATTGTCATTATGATTTAATTTAGGACACCAATAGGTTGTGAATTCGTAGATATTATATGGGATAAAAATTAAGTTTGAAATGAATTAAAACAAAACATTTTGGTGAATTCTTCTGATCTAAACCAACCTATTGGAACTTTATACCAACATGAACGAACAATGTATTATTGCAATTTTTTTGTTAGCTATGGAAGGATAATTTGATTTTTTAAACTGGCAGCTGATGATGATTGGCTGAAGATATGTTGATTATAAAAAGAACAATATAGGACCATTAACACAAATGTATTCCTGACCCTATAGTGTTAAAACCACCATTTAGGTGGCTTCCCCCCCCCCCCCCCCTTAGAAAGGGTTTAACCCCTTAAGGACCAAACTTCTGGAATAAAAGGGAATCATGACATGTCACGCATGTCATGTGTCCTTAAGGGGTTAAACTTACCCAACCCCAATCCACCTGTTTGGCTGACATCGTCAGAAGTGATGATCTCAGCTAATGTAATGCTTACCCATAGGGATTGGCTGAGATCGCAAAGGAGGTGGGGTCGGGAATAATGCTGGCCAGGCCAATCAACGTTTCCTCATAGAGATGCATTGAATCAATGCAACCCTATGAGGAAAGTTCAGCAGTGAGTTAAAACCCCTTAAGTCACTTACCTGAATCTAGCGCTGATGTCCCTTGGTGCTGGGTCTGGCTCCGCCCATGCTCTTCCCCCGCCAACATCAGCTCGAGAAAGGAGACCTAAAGTGCATGCGCAGCAATGGCCGCACTCACATTAGGATTTCCCCATAGGAAAGCATTATTCAATGCTTTCCTATGTGGAAAAATCTGACGCTGGAGGTCCTCATGCATTGTGTTATAACGTTCAGCATCAGATAACAGACCAAAGGTTTGTTTCAATTCCGGAAGTCCCTCTAGTGACTGCCTGGGAGACAGCCACTAGAGGAGTAGTTAACCCTCAGAGGTAATTATTGCAGTTTCTCAGAAACTGGAATAATTACCACTGTAGTGTTAAGGGAC
The DNA here is from genome assembly GCF_036172605.1 of Pelobates fuscus. Lineage (NCBI taxonomy): Eukaryota > Metazoa > Chordata > Amphibia > Anura > Pelobatidae > Pelobates > Pelobates fuscus. The sequence continues at coordinate 219,881,840 of NC_086318.1, read as the reverse complement.
ATGGGACTTTGCACCCAGACCACTTCAATGAGCTGAAGTGGTCTGGGTGCCTACAGTGTCCCTCTAATGTAAACACTGCCTTTTCACTGAAAATACAGTGTTTGCATGAAAATGCCTGCAGGGACTACATACTCACCAGAACAACTACAATGAGATTTAGTTCTTCTGGTGACTATATTGTCCTTTATTTGTGAGTGCAGCTGACTTATGGTCATAGTGTCATAACTTGCCACTGTTTCTACAGTATAAGAGCAGGTATAAGAATAGAGCAGGTATAAGTGCAGAGTGCACAAGGTTCTACTTGGTTTTCTGAACCCACAAGGTATGAATGTTTTCGTGTCTTATATGTGCGCTGATGTAGCCAGAACCAGGAGAACCCCATGAACTCTTTTAAAACAAGATGTAAACAGAATCAGAGCGGTCTTGCTTGAAAAATATATGGAGCTAGGTATTTATCCTATCCTCCATAGAAGGAACTGCAACACAAAATGTCACTTGATGCTTCTTAGGAATCATGAAGCTTAATTGTCTTTTGTGAATGGGAACTACTTCATTAGGATCCAAGAGTGGGCTTCTCCTTCCTACTTCAGTACAAAAGGGGATGTGGACACTAAGGCTTTATTCATCCTATGCTGGATATCTAAATTTGTCTAGGTTGAACTGGCTGGATTGCTCCAGCTAGAGGATTCAATAAAGGTTTTACTAGGTGGCGAAAATAAGCTGAATGTACTATAGTAGACTAGTCATATATTATGAAAATTGTGATTTCCTTTTTTAGCAGTTAGAGATAGATATTAAAAAACAAGGTGCAAGAGTACTGAAAACAGTCAACCCTTTGTTGGGTCCCGACTCACATCTCAAGCTGGTTTTAGCTCATCTTGTGTCATTACAGAAAGCCCTAGGGCCATTTGCATATCAGACTGCTCCAACTCAAAAGGGCTCTCCTGATACAAAAATACAAGCTGTCTCTCTTTGCACAAGAGATACAGCAATAATTTCAACCTTGTTAGGCATTGTCAGTAAGGTATAGCCGATAACCCTCTAGGCACAGTGAGAAAGAGGTCCACGTCTGGGTCTCCCTCTAAACTTGAAGAGAGCAAAAAGAAAACAAGGTGCAGAGAGATCCGGACTGCATTTTGGATATGTACCACCCTTTTGTGTTGAATGAGCCTGATATGCAAATTGACCTGTTACTTTTTGTAATGCCACAAGATGAGCTAAAACTAACTTGAGATCTGAGCAGGGACCCACTGAAGGGCAATACTTTAGATGCTGTCCATTCTCAGTACTCTCTTGTGCATTTGTTTTTTTTTGTTTTGCTCTCCCCAGTGATAAATATTTGTTTTAAGAATCTGAGTTTATGTCATTAGGGTTAAAGGTTAGGATGTTAATTGTAATTAGAGATTAAGGATTAGAACTTGGTGTGTTGGAACCATCACTGTAGCATCTGGAGGTGATGCCGGTGATCCAGTATGCAATGGAGTACCGGATATCTATTCTTAGCTATGCCTACCATCCAATAAAAAGGTCATGTCCCTGCTGCTGCTTGTAGGAGTAAGAAAACTCAAAAAGTAATGGATGGTCTATACACGCAGTTACTTTTTAGCCTTGCATCCTGCAAAGCGCACAAAAGTGGTACAAAACTCAATTATTACTTAGAGGATTAATGTCCATATCATATTACTAACAGAAGAATTATGAATAATAGCTAATAACATCCTAACAGCCAAATATTGGGATAAGAAAAAGAGGCCCCTTCTAAACACACGTGGTTTAAAATTAAGTACTGAAAGTTATTTGTCCCTCATTATAATGCACTCAAATGTTTCTCGGGCAGACAATGATGCTCCAGAGCTATTTTTAATGCAATAAATAAAAAAATGAAAAAAATAAAAAGACATATTTAGACTATTATATGTCTATTATATGCGTAGTTCATAATTACGCACATTTAACTTACTGTGCAGACAAATTTCCTGATCATAGGGGTTCTTTTTGAATCATTTGAAAGGTTCTAGCCTTTCATCTAGCTCCCTTATGCCAAAGCTGACTCACACAAAAAAATGCAATTAGTCAAACTCGAAAAATGGGAAATTATTAGCTGTATATTTGTATTCCAAAATAATGTGGAATGATGATTGTAAATCTAACAGGAATTGTGCCTGCAGAACTGACAATAAAAGAAGAATGTGTGCTAAGACTTTGTACAGACAAATACCACTTCAGCAATCCTTATATCATGATATCATCAATGTGTCATTATACAGATCATGACATTTTGATGCTTGCGTAAGTACTAGATTTAGTATACAATGCACTATTGCGTTGTTCATTGTTAATTACTAACTGATACACAAAAAAACATATGTTGGTCTTGATTTCTATATTATTTGGGATAGTTTTCCACCATGTAGCTTAAATTTTAAAATGCATCTAGGGATTATTTATCTTACATGTGATCATCAACATTATGTGCATTCACTAGACAGTGAGTTACAAATCAACTTGCAAAATATAGACCAAGAAAATAAAGATGAAAAAACAACAACCTGGATAAAATTCTTCCCACGTTTTGAAAGCTAGTTGTCAGTTTAACAAACATAATTGTTAAGTGAATAATCCTCTTAAATGATACTTTTAGCACCAAAACTGGTTTGTGTAATTAATCAGTTCTGTTGTATAGCTCATGCCCCAGCATCTCATTGCTTAATTCTCTGCAATTTATGAATTTGTGTTTGTTTTTTATACAGCCCTAGCCACACCTCTCCTGGCTATGACTCACACAGACTACATGAAAAAAGTTACATTTTTACAGCACAGTGTATTTACTTTAGAAGTTTGTATCTCCTACTCTGTTAATTGAATGTCCATCTCACACAGGAGGCTACTGTGGACAATAGGAGACAATTAACGGAGCAGGAGACAAAAACTTCTAAAGTAAACACATTGTGCAATATTGGACATTTACAATTTAGACCGTGGGGGGAGGGGGAGCTGACTGCCATGCTGACACGACAAACTTTGAAAGAGCTCTGTGAAATAAAGCTATTTCTAACCTATTTTCACAATTTATCCATGATAATAAGTGCACAAGCTACTGAAGTTATCTTTTTCTCCTGCAAGTTTACTGACCAGGTCTATTGTGAATATTTTGGAAGAACGTCTAATGTAGGGCTCCAGCAGTTTATATCAGGCAAAACAAGAGTTGTATAAGCAGCCGGTCTATCCACTATTATTTGCCCTGAAGTGTGCAGATACAGCACAAACCCTGACATTATACTATCGAAACTCCCCAACTTCTGCTAGAATCATTTAGATCCTGTTATCACCAGAGCAACACCTCATCTTGGGTATAGACCTCTCTAAGATGGTGGTAGCCACATGCTCCTCTGTAAATAGATATTTGCCCTATACTGTTCTAGATCAGCTGGAGAAATAGTTTGCAGCTTTTTGGAGAAAAGTAAGCCAATAACAACAGCTGCAAGAGATCAACTAAGAAAGACAGAACATCTCTCCCCTTTGAACTAACCACAGAAACACCACAACCATTGGATTATCTGCCTATGGAGGAGGCCAAAGTTCCAGTACTTACTTAGTTTGAGAGTCCTCAGAAGAATTCCAAGCTGTGTCCTTGATATCAGACCCCCTGGATGTCCAGAACCCATTGCAACATACTCGGGCTAAGAGCACCTGGAGAAGGACTCCTGGTGCACAGCCCAGCACGCACATGTGCTCTCCTTTAGGCTCAAGGTTGGTTGAATGGAGCCATCTTGTACATTTTACAAGAGGTTGGCAAAGCTGCTTGGTACCTTGGTATTAAAAAGCCAACAATTAGGTGATACCTGATAGGTATAACAGTTTGGCTAATATTGTATTTCCCTTGATCAGATCCAAAATTGGGTCCCTTATATTTTCTTAGTGGGTTTCCTAATGTTGGGACAGGCATTTCATAATGGCCAGCTACCAGCAAATTGTTCACAATAAAGTGATTAATGTAGCAGCACTGTCTTCCCCAAGGCAATAGAGACCTTAGATTTAGAATGGTCAAATATAATTTTGCAGAAATAATTTTGTTTTACATATATATATATATATAAAACATGTCTGTCATTTTCTTTTTTGCACAGCAGAGTTACTTTTACAAAATTATTTTATGGTACTTTATATGACAATTTAATCTAATAACATTTCTTCTAGGCAAATATACAAACAATAAGAGACTTTATAATTCGTAATTTCTCAGAAGCACAGGAACATATTTAAGTTAGCAGGAAAGAAACTCTAAATAAATAATTAACTGATTCCTTTATCATCTTTTCTAGTTAGTGCTGGGTGTGGGGGTGACATTATAACCAAGCTTGAGTTAACTAAACTAAATTAATGGGTATGTATTATGTCATGGGTGATTTGCTCTCTCATCTCTGGCAATGCAATTTTTATGAAGCAAAGCCCAGTTGAAGACGTGGAGCAGCAGGAGGCCTGTTGGAAAAAGGAATGTCTCTCCTTTATACTCACGTAATGTTAAATCTTTCAGGAATGTGTAACCTTTTTTTCTTTGTTAGCACCAGGAAATGCTCAAATGTTTTAGACTGAGTCAAGATTTGTTGCTGCTAAAGATTGAGTCCAAAATAGACTTTTTCAACTTACAGACGTAAATATACAGAGTAATATATTCCAGATTTATATCCGACAAAAGGCAAGGTCATCCGTGGGGCACCATATATTGCATGATCCGAGTTCCGTTAATTATGTTGTGAATACTACTGATTTCGTATTACCTCATGTTTTGTTCTTTACAATAACTATGAATTATGAAAGAAATGCATCAATTACAAAATCAAATACTTATTTGTTCCATAACGCAAGTCTAAAATTTGAAGACAAACAAATTTGATCAGTTTTAATACTTGATTGATTTGAGGATCTTCCAGATCTCAAATCAACCCAGGTGAGAACATCAAAATCCAGAATGAAATTGAATCTACTACAGGCTCTACAGCCATTGTTCTTTTAAGGTGTGCTCACTAAAGCACTGTTTTATTCTTCTCTAAAAGATTTTAGCATTCAGTCATCATATAAGTTGATGTGTTTGTGAAACTGGACAGGGAGTGGACAATTATAGAATGAAGATAGAGATTTCAGTAATGAGAGAAGTGGGGGTAAAAGTGAAAAATAGAAGGGATAACATTATTAGGAGTATATGGAGTTTCTGTTATAGATAAGGACATTATATGGCAAACTTAAAACCATAAGAGAGAGTGCATGGGTGAATGGTTATAAGGCATGCAGTGTGGGATTCTCAAAAGTAACAAATTATCTAATTATGGCTAAATCCAAAGACCACTACTCTATTCTAATTCTTCTTGTCCTGAATGCTGCCTTTAAAATTGTGATCATATCCTCCTTCTTCAAAGTCTTCAATCTCTTGATCTCTGTGATACTGTCCTCTCGTGGTTTTCCTCCTATCTCTCCCAACGTTTATTCAATGTATCCCTTTCTAAAAACACCCCCTCCCCTAGTCCTTTCTAGGTTTGGAGTCCCCCAAATCTCTGTGCTTGGTCCCCTTTTCTTTTCTCTTTATAATGCCTGTCTTGGAAACGGGTGAATTCCTTTGAATTCCGCTACAACCTGTACGTCGACAACACCCAGATATATTTATCTTTCCCTGATCTCTTACCAACTGTCCTAGAACATGTCACCGGTTGCCTTTCTTCTGTCTCTGATTGGATGTCTGCTTTCTGAAAGTCAACCTCTCTAAAACAGAGTTTCTTATCTTTCTTACTCATAATGCTGATCCTTCTCTTTTGCTTTACCTCCAAGTTGATGGTACTTGCATCAGCCTGTCCTGGCAAACTCGCTGTCCTTGCCTCATCTTTGCGCCTCATATCCAGCATGTAACTAAAACCTGTCAATTCCACCTTAAAAACATTGCCCATATCTACCCCTTTCATAGACAAAATGTTGCCAAGAAGCTTGTTCATGCTCTGGTAATCTCTCACATGGAATACTGTAATTTTCTCTTAGTTGGTCTCCCCAGAAGCCGAACTGTCCTGCTACAACCTGTAATGAATGCTGCCACCAGACTGATCTTTTTATTTTACCTGACGTTCCTCCCATACCTCATACCTCTGTCGATCCACAGATCTCTAAATCTAAGATTACAATATTAATAGTACTATATTGATTAGTCATTTGGATACCCTAATCATTTTATTTAGCTTAAAAGGACACTGAAAGCACTGAAGTGGGTATAGTGTCTGGAGTCCCCTTGCATAATCCTTCGATTCAGAGCTGAACAATGTATAATGTTTTAAAGCAATTACATGTTCTCAGCAGACTATCCAGCCTGTGCTGCTTGGAGTAAAGATGAAGAATTAACCTGAGCAGCAATGGGCAACTGTGATATGCTGAGAGTGTCAGCTGACCACTTTAAGTATATCACAGTACCTATTCAGATATGAATTGACATGGCTAAGTATGTAATCTCTGTCTTGGCCACACCTCCAGTGTGGGTGGCCCGAGGAAAGCCAGGAACCCTCATTCAGTGTTAAACAGTTGGAACACTACTTGGAGTGAAAGTGGCAGAGGACTCCAGACACTATACTAAATTTAACTGGAAGAAAATGGTATAGTGCCTACAGTGTCCCTCTAATTATAAAATATGTAATTTTATTGTAGGCTCTTTCCATGTAAAAGGAGGTTATCTATACATCTACTGTAGATATGCTTCCCACTTCTTCACTAGAATAAAAAAAAATAATAATTGTTCTCAACTTGCCATAAATTGCCTAGCAAGGAGCAAATCTGGCCCCCATAGTCGTACCCTGGAAAGAATTTTATAGCATGACAGGAGGCTTCATATTTGCTAAAGTCTCTCTTTACTAGAACTCCACAGAAGCACATTAACATAGAGATAAAAACACCAGAGACAAAAAATCATGAATCTATAAAAGGCTTCTCCCAACTAACTATTTCCTCTTTCTTTGCTGCTCCGCAGACAGTACAGGTTAGAGTACCACTGCCTCCTGCTATATATGGGTGGTTGTGGATATTTTACTGTATTTATATGTTTATTACTGTATTTATTTATTTAGCTATACTGTATTTTCTACACCTACGTTCTTAGTGCTGTAGGGATTGATTTATTTAGCTATCTGTATTTTCTACACCTACCTGCTTAGTGCTATAGGGATTTATTTATTTAGCTTTACTGTATTTTCTGCATCTACCTGCTTAGTGCTGTAGTGATTGCTTGATTGATTTATTTACTCTGTTTTTCTGCATCTACCTTCTTATGGCTGCAGGGATTTATTTGTTTAGAATTTGTTTACCTTCCTGCTGCCATTATGATTTATTTATTTAGATTGTATTTTTCTGTCCCTACTTTTTTGCTGTAGGGATGTAATTTCTCTTATGACTTTTCTGCATTTTCCTGTTTTGGGCCCCCATGTCTGGGGATCGTTTTTTTCTTGGGTTTGGGGGGGGTTTCCTTTTTTCCCTACCTCTTCCTTTTCCGGGTGGCTTTGCCCCCTTCACTTTTCGTCCGTTTTGAGGCCGCCGGAAAGCGGTCTTTCGACCGCTTTCCGTTGCCGGCCGCCGGGACCCCGGAATAAGACTATGGTGGTCTCACGTGTTGGATCCCGCCCGCTGGCTCCATCCGCCGAGCAAGATCCTCTGCTTCCACACCCCACCCGACCCACACTTCCGCTCGCGGTATAACTGCTCCCACGGCGTGGGTGGGGGGGGGTTACCTTCCCATGCAGTGCGGCGGCCCCGAGCATCCACTTCTCCGCGACCGTGTGGTCAGGTGGGGGCGGGGCCGGCCAGTTACCAGACTTACCGCATTAGTTCCATTGATGGCAGGCACATGTGCTGTAGCTTTGACTGGGACTCAGCTATGACTTGGGCGCATTGCACCCTCAGGCTGTCCTGGCTTTGTGCCCCATGTGGCTGGCAGGTTAGGCTACTAGGGACTATAGTGGATGATATAGATCACAGGCATGCTATATAGAGCTGTGCACAACCCCTCAAGGGTTACAGGCACAACTGGCAGTGTTACCACTTATACTCATCCCCCCCTCTTTTTTTGTTTGTTCAGATGATTGCTTGCAGCGCTCTGTTTTATCATTGTGACCAATGGAGCACCTCTTGTGAGGTAACTCAGTTGGTGAGTTCCCTGACTACAGGTGTACTCAATATGCAAGTTCACTTTTTATGAAGTGTCAGGCACTATTTAACTGAATTGCGTTATCTACAGTTGCACAGTAGAAGGCTATGTACAGTTACACAGTAGAAGGCTATGTACAGTTACACAGAAGATGGCTATGTACAGTTACACAGAAGGATGCTATGTACAGTTACATAGAAGAATGTTATGTACAGTTACACAGAAGAAGGCTATGTACAGTTACACAGTAATATACTATGTAGTTACATAGAAGAATGTTATGTACTGTTACACAGAAGAGTGTTATGTACAAATACACAGAAGAATGTACATACAGTTACACGGAAGAGTGTTATGTACAGTTACATGGAAGAGTGTTATGTACAGTTACACAGAAGAGCGTTAGGTACGGTTAGCCAGGGTCCTCCCTTAAGCTTATCAGGAGCGTACCGCTAGAGGGCCCACCTTTCAAATGGCAGGCGACTTGAATGAGTCAGACTCTCCTAGAGGAGAGCAGGCAAGGGCACATAAGCGCTACTGGAAGGGTGAAGGCCCTGATCCAGTGACTTGAATGAGTCAGACTCTCCTTGAGGAGAGCAGGCAAGTGCGCATGAGCGCTACTGGAAGGGTGAATGCCCTGAACCAGGCTCCCGGAAAGATAAGAGCTCCGAGGAGCGGCTAACCCCTCTGCAATCGGCCAGACGGCCCTGCCTATATGGCGCGGGGGAGGCGATGACCACCGGACGCGGCAGTGACCGCCTTCTTAAAAAAGCAGACGACTTGGAGGAGTCAGACTCTCCGAGTGGAGAGCAGGCAAGGGCGCATAAGCACTACGGGTAGGGTGAAGGCCCGGAACCAGATGTCCGGAAAGATTAGACTCCGGAGAAGTGTTTGGTCACTTTATTACCGGGGACTGCCATATCAATTAGATTAGGTAGCGCGTACAACTGTTGTCAGCGGGCCTTGCTCTGCTTAGAATTCCCTTTACGGTTCCTGAGGATGGATATTCATCTCCCCAGGGGGTACACGCATTTTTGTCATGCTCCTATGGTGGTTTCTGTCCGGTTTTGTCCATTCACTGATTCTGGATTTATTTCAGTTATTATACCTTGTTTCTCTTTCAGATGGGTTCGGTGGTTCGGACCTTAGTTGTCCATCAGCCTTAGTCAGACCCGAGGGTCATATTATTACTTTGGTAGTGCTCCCACCTTTAGGCGGTGTTCAACGTCACCGTTTGTTTAAATGGTTCTTCCCTTTTTCTTGCCCTTCATGTACCGCTTGGTTGTGGTTGGCATTGGCGGGGCGTATAGGTTTTTTCGGTTCACTTCAGTCCGTAACACTGCGACTTCAGGTACCGACATGGCGGGCGTTTTTCTCCAAGACATTGTACGCTTTCCTGCCGCTTACGAGGAGCTATCTTCACTTTTAGTTTTTAGGTTGGTACGGCGGATCATGTTTCTTTGGTCTTTGCTGGGAGAAGCCTTTTATAGATTCATGATTTTTTTTGTCTCTGGTGTTTTTATCTCTATGTTAATGTGCTGCTGTGGAGTTCTAGTAAAGAGAGACTTAAGCAAATATTCGCCTCCTGTCATTAATGAAATTAAGATTTTAGTTACACTAAAGCTAGTATAATCTACCATTTTAAATCAAATTAAAAAAATGTATTCATAAATATCCAATTTATATATTTTATTAAAAACTTGACTTGTGGTTTCAAAAATTTGATAGTCTTTTTAATTGTTGCTGAATTTGAAAAACCGGGTCCGCATTTGAAACATTTTGTCTAGAGTTCAGCTGTCCTGTGTCATTCGATCCAGCTGAAATCCAGATTAAATTCAGTCTCGCTCGGGCCTGAATTCCAAAATACAAACATTGTTGAATAGAATGAACAATGCCCAGGTTTTGCAGTCCAAATAGCCCCTTAATGCAGCAGAATGGTTTTGCCACATTCAGTACGGGGTCTTGTAAGAAATAATAAATACTTCTGTATTTCACTATCTGGCAATACTTCATGGACGAAGCTGTTGGTTTAATGTATAAAGAATTACAGCATGTCTTCTAGAGTTTTTTAACTCATGGTTATAGAAATGTTTGTTTGATTTTTGTTTGGTTAGTGATTGATTTATTTTTATAATATTGAGTTAGCTAAACCATGGGATGTTGTGGTAAACAGCCTGTGTTAAGTTTAGTGATTAAAGGGAGAAAGATAACAGTGCAGAATTGTGAAATCTTTGGGAGAAGAATGCCAACACACTGTTTTGCTGAAGAGTACAACTAAAAAAAAGATGGTGTTTATGTTTATCACCCATTCTGTGGGTGGCAAGTCAATATGTGTTTTTTTAATGTTAATGTTAAAGATGTTAAAGATTAATGTTAATCTTTATATACAATAGAGATATATGAGATAAGGAAGGCTGTATCATATATCCAAATTTTATTTACCACTATTTCACTGCATATGTTTAGTTAACACTATGCAACTTAATAATTGTATACATCTGCGAATCAGAATACGATAAGAAGGGGATAAAGAGATTTACTAGGTGACAAGATATTTTTCTTGAATGAAAAGCCAATTGTCACTCTATTAAAGAAGATATTTCATAGTTTTCTTTTTTTATTATCTTTTGGTATAGCACATTAAACTGGATATTCATTGTATGTAAATACTTTATTGTAATATTAACGATTTTTTAACAAAAATATAGTTTTTTTGAGGAAATTAGCCAGCTGTCACAGAACTCTTACACCTCTAGCCCCAGTTGGTCTTCATTGAGGACTCTCACAATGCTCGCTTTAATAATCACCTGGGATGTTTGAATCAATGCTGTTATACAGCCTTGTTCTCAATGTGACTATTAACAATGCAGGCCATTGTTTGAACACTGCACCCAGATTTTCATGTAAGTCCGGCTTCAAGATCTATATGACAATTTCCTAAAGCTGACTTAATTAGTCCAATGAAAATCATGTTTGCACAATATTGTAAATCCACTGATGTTTTCACAGACGAAAATTAGAAATTGCCACTTAGAACATTTACCCAACAAGAGATGTTTGAGTAAAGATATCTACCAAGCCTTCTAATGTTGAAGACAACATTGTCTTATTTTCCTATGCTGTTTCACTGTACGCAAACGGCTTTAAAACATGTCAACAGTAATAGATAATTAGAAGCAATTAATCTTAATGGATGTGGCAATATACTTTAGCTTATCATGTTTAAACAGTTTAATAATAATATTGGATGCAGTGTACTATCTTAAGAAAAGTTTAACTTTTTAGTGGACATTCTCCAGTAGTTACATACTACGAGCTCTTCCTCCAGATGTTCTTATTAAGAAACGTGTTTACAGGGTGAGCAAACAGAGGGTAATTCATAAAATACTATGGAACAGGTGGAAGATGCCTTTGTTAGCCTTGCTTCCTGTGGAAATGGTAAGGCAAGCATTGTAGGATTTTAAAAAATAATCTGATAATGAATAAGAAGAGGGAAACCATATATATTCACTAAACAGTGATTTATATTAATTTGAGATTCAGCTAGAAATATTTAGGCTGACATATTTGAGTTGGAAAAAATCTCCACTATGGCTGACGTGGCCATTATTGTACTAAACAAATATTTTTTTTTACTCATCACAACTCAAATAGTCTCTCTTCATACAGTGCTATCACACTTTTACCTGGGAATACATACCAAAAATGCATATTGTAGGATTAAAAGGGCACTCCAGACTCCTACCGCACTTTAGCTGTGAATAGTGTGTCCTCTTTTTTTCATTTTACAAAATGAGCAGATTTCAATAGAAAGTGACGCTTTTATATCAATTAACCTTGTTATAACCACCTTGCTGTCATTCATACAACTTGTCCTTTTGCATCCTTATAGTTTAGCTAAGTACATTTATCTAGAGCACCTGCCTTACAGAACTCTTAATTGAGATGCATTGAGACAGCCAAATAAAGTCTGGACTGGGGAAGATGAGTTCTTGGAAAAGCTTCGGACAAGAGATCTGCAGCTTTTGCAAGCTGTTTTTATATATCACCAATGTAAAACATATAATTAAAAGCAGTTTGTTTTAATTTGAGGTATATCTACTAAACAGTGATTTTTATGCTTTGTATTTGGGCAGAGGAGTGTCCATTGAAGTCTATTTTGCAAACTACATTTTGTAGTGATATAACTTCCTTATTCATAAAACTAACATCTGATTATGTCCCAAATAAGCTTCAAACTCCAAAGATTATCTTGTACCAGTGAATTTGGGAAAGTTGAAAACTGAAGTTGAAAAACATATAACCAAATAATGATATGAAAATATAGATTAACAGATGAGTTTATGATTTATTTTGTAGAAATATATGCAAATTTGGTTTAAACCATCTATTAAGCAAATAAATCCTGTCATATTCACAATCATATACTAATTCATGTGTTGGGGCTACCTCACCAGTACATTTTTTTTTCTTCTCTCAGTTACTTTACAATCTACAGTTATGTGGGGGATTATGGAGTTTTACCCTATATAGCCCCACATATATCACTGTATTATCAGACTGCAAAACTCAAACAGATTACTAATACTGCATCATTAGGCATCATTATCACTCCAGGTTCTGTGTAAAGCAACTCCCATCTTGCAGAGATAGCTGAAAAACAAAGCTGGGATGGATTTCGAAAAAAAAATACGAATACATCTCAATGCTGTGAAGGGTAACTCCCATCATGCACCACAAGTCCGCGACTCCAGTTGTCTCTGTGCAATGGGAGTTGCTTTCCACAGCAGATGCTCTGGCTAGTTTTCATATCTCATATCCCACCGTTTCATTACATTCTCTGCAAGGATGCAACAGTTTGTTTCAATTTTGTGTGTAGAGAAAACATCTGTGTGTCCTGACCGTGGCTGAGGGATAATACACGTTTTGCAGAGTCAGTGAAAAGGGTTTAGCGTGATTCCATAAGTGTTTATGTGGGTGCTCATAAAAAAAGGGAAATAAAATACAGAATGAAATACATTGCCAACAGATGGAATCTCTCACCAGCCCGTTACTTTTTTATTTATGGCTGTCGCCTTCACAGGGAGCAACACATAAGAACCAAAGAAAGAATGAGTTCTCTCGGCGTTCCATCTGGTCCCTCCTTAGCAGGCTGGGAAAGCCCTCCTCATTCATAGAAAGGGGCAGGCTTTAACATCACCTTCAGTAACACCACAGCCTTTAGTCAAGTCTGGAGAGGATTATGTCATTCGACAGAGGAATGATTTTTTTTTTTCCTTTCTTGAAAGTGCTTCCTTATGGGTCTGATTGACAGCATGCAATGGAGAGTAGACTATATAAGTGGGGTTGAGCAGTCTTTTCTATCCACTCCAGACAAGGCTCCCTTTAAGTAAAGCTGACTCTTCCAAAAGAATTAGAAATTATAGAACTCTAAAAGCATTGATGGTTTATTTTCTAATGCGCTGATTTCCTTGCGGATATTTGGTTTGAAGGAATAACAAAGCAATCGGAATTTGAAAATCTTTCTTTCACTTACAGGTACTTTCTTTTTTTTTTTTACTGCTTTTAATATTTTGTGTAAAAATGCATAGTCCTGAACAGAGTCTGTATTTCATATATTTGGGTTCACTTTAGTTTACACACAATGTGCTCTCTTAACACAGGGTTGTTGGAATTTAGCTGTCACTTTCTATTTCTTGTAACTTCCTAAGTGCCAACTGGACAGATGTTTGTTTCTTTTTTTTATCTTCCTAAATTAGGAGTTTTAGAGAGTTACTCCCTTGTAACCTTAAACTGACACATGTTTTGTGGTACTTTCTAAGGTTGGTTTCCTCCATTGAACAAATGTTTAGGAAAATCGCTGTCATTTCTCTTTAACTGTATAGTTTTGCTTAGTTTGTAGCATCTGATTACTGACTTCATGTTTGGGCTTTTATTGTTAAGATAGTAATTCATTGTCCCAGTACATGTGCTTTAATGATTCACACTGTTATATTTGAAATGACTTTCTAACAGTAGGATAACTTTATGTAGGTGAGTGTGTTCTATAATATGCCATTTATTTTGAATCTAATTGTTAATATCTCCTTGCTAAAAGTAACCCTTTGAGCTTGGATACATATGTACTGGAATGAAGTTCACATGAGATATGATTTGCTGTAATTTGGGTTTGGATTGGTTGAGCACAGGTTGTATTTAGCTGTGCAGATTTGGGAAGCTCACTTGGCCCTAAAGGGGTACAGGGTGAGCCTGATCTCTGTGAGTCACTACAATAAACTGTGGATGCATATAATGAAAGTTTCATTTTTTTTTTTTAAACAGTTGCATTTACTTGGCACAGTGTATCATTAGATTGCTTGAATTGGCAAATTGTGTATTTAAATAGAAACATTTAAATACAGATCTTGTTTCCTTCATAAACCACTCGGCTGCTGGAAATCAGTGAGTAACCAACTATTTAAGGCCAGTTACCATACATTGTCTGTTGCACAAGTTTTTAGGAACTACAGCAAAGCATGGTAATATTCTATCTATTGTGTATGTGGATGCTGTAACATGCCAGAGAAAGTAAAGGAGATTTGCAGCCATCATCATCATCATATATAAAAAGGGGGTTTATTAACTAAACACTGTTTTTTAGTGAATTTAAATCTGACAAATAACACAATTTATGTTACAACTTGCTGAGTTGGGAAAATTGTCCAGCTCAGCTATAGTCTAAGCTTGACTAGTTTAGCCTGAATTTAAGTGTGAATTCAAAGTGAATGTCAAATTTAAGGTAAAAATAACCAAACTGTAAAAGTTCTCTAAGCCATCTATGGTTTTTATTTCAACTACTCTTGCCTTACATTTGAAAGTCACTCTGAATTAACAGAACCAAGTTATGTTTTTTTTTTTTATATTTAAAAAAAAACTTTTACAAAATACATATTACATTAAACAAACACGTTTTTTAAACAGCACAGCTTGAAACATAGTGCAAATTAAATTCCCATTGTCTCATTCATTTTCAGAAATGTGTATGGAGTCCAGTTGCAACTGTATCTGTGTTTGCAAATTCTATCTAACAAATTTGTATTGTTCTTGAAATCAATACTGGCAGGGTTGTAAACTAGCTGTGCTGTAATAACATCAGAATTTGAAGACTTTTACAGTTTAGCATATGTTTGCCAAAAATGATCAATTCCTCAGTTCTCAACAATTGCTGGTTTAGTGCAATGTTTGTCATATTAGCAAGATATTATTACTAAGCTTATTCACTTAGAATTCAAGTTAGAATTCAGAGATAATTTAAAATTGATTTCAAATCAAAGTCAAACTTGGAAAAATTATCTAAGTCTAATATGTGTCTATCTCAAGTTCCAATAACTTGCTGCACCCTGAATACAGAGGACATGCTTTTAGTGCAGGGGTGGGCAATCTGCAGCCCTCCAGATGTTTTGGACTACATCTCCCTTGATGCTTTGCTAGCATTATGGCCCTAAGAGCATTATGGGAGATGTAGTCCAAAACATCTGAAGGGTGGCAGATTGCCCATTGCTTTAGTGAATAACAGAAGGTGGTGCTTACATTAAAGAGAGGCAACGGGTGGTTCATTTCTAGACAAATGGATTCCTATATGAGCAAATATGAAGGTTTTGTGACACTCTTATGCTGGAAAACAGCAGTGTACAGAATAATATGCATATGTAATGTATTTTTTCAAGTAAATGTCTCAAAGATTATGTTTTTTTTTTGTTTTGTTTTTTTTTTTTTACAAATGTATTTATTTTATTATTAAAGTGTAATTTTATCTGGAAACAGAAGTGACCAAGCAATATTTTACCTTTTCCTAATTCTACTGTAGGATATCCTTATGTATTGAGACCACATACAAAAAAAGCGTCTCAGGGATCTCTTTACTAACCAGTAGGTGTTGCTGTCTTATTAACTGATTTGCATAACAGATCATTTGGAAAGAAAATTATGTTTTGATAAATTATTGATATTTTTCCAAATATTTTGACTCAAAATGTATTTAGGAAATTCACAACAATTCAGTGTGTATTGAATACACTTCTTATAAAACAACCTCCCATATTCTCTGGCATCTCATTGTAACTTACATAACTAAACTGTTGAAACTTGTTGCATACTTGGTCTGCACACAAACAACTGTAATGGACCAAACCAAAGCCAATCCAATATACCTTAAGCTGGTTAAATGCCAAAATGGCATCCTTTTGAACAGCGGTGATTAAAGGGAAACTGTCACTTCTCTGGAAGTTACACATTTGAATGGTACATTAACCCCTTAAGGACCAAACTTCTGGAATAAAAGGGAATCATGACATGTCACACATGTCATGTGTCCTTAAGGGGTTAAAATGATATATAATGCATGTTAACCTTTATTTCATGTGATGCTCCCTTTTCTTTTAAAATGTATATTAAAGACTTAACAAGTGACAATACAATCCATTTTATTACAGGCATACCTAGGGCACACAATGCAAATGAAGAGGAGAAAGAAAATATTTTTTCTGTTTCTTCTCTTCCACTAACTATGTTCAGATGGAGACAAGATCCCAACCCTTTTGACAAGGAGTTAAAGGAACACTATAGCGTTAGGAATACAAACCGTATATTATAAGGCTATAGTGTCCCTGTCTCTATTTGTGAAGGTCCCCTTTCCCCGGTGAATAAAGGGTTAAAAACACTTTGTTAACTTACCTTAATTCCAACACTGGCTATGTCTCCTACTCCCACGATGGTACGCTGATGGGGAACTTAATGCACATGTCCAGCGAGCTTTGTACATGCATTAAAGCTTCCCTATAGGTAAGCATTAAATCAATGCTTTCCTGTGGGGAATTTTAAGGCATTAGAGGTCCTCATGGAAGGCATGATGAAATCCAACTTTATTTTGCAGAGTTACACTCCATCAGTGAGCAGAAAGCACTTTTAGTAGTTGTCGGGAAGCCACTATACTTAATGGGACAGGGGCATTGCACCTAGACCACTTTTATTGAGATAAAATGGTCTGGATGCCTATAGTGTCCCTTTAAGACGAAGGACCCCAGATTCCAGTATAGAGAATAATACAGCAATGTGGATTTCTACACTTAATCTTATTAGTTATACCTCACACACGTGCATTTGAGCACCCACCACATTAGAATATCCATCTTCTGTTCAATTGGGAAATTAAAAATATGTAGACTTTGAAGGTGCTTGAGGATTTCATTTGACTATCTTTGCTTTTGCTCAAAAGTATCTGATTCTTAATTTTGTTCCACTGAGAACAATGTCAAAGATTGGTCTATTGGTCCGCCTTGAGAATTGGGTTATTAATAACTGCCTTAAGAATCAGTGACAGTCTAGCCATCATAACGATCTAGGCTTTAATTATCACATTCCTAAATAAAATGCCAACTTGCCAACTTTTGTAATGACAGTAGAGATTTATGGGTCTGCCAACAATCCATGTTGGTATAGGTCTCTAGGGACAAGATCAGGATGACAGCAAATTATTCAATTCTTTTATATATGACTTTAGCAAGTGGTGTTCTTTATACAGTTTTCCACTGGATGTCCTACAATGACTTAATTCTACAGATACAGTGTGGGTTTTATTAAGGATCTGACATTTGACCTGATTTGGCTGATGTGCTGTTCTGAGTGGTTTTCTTTGTTCTAAACTAACACGTGTACTTTTATGTTCATGTGCCAAGCTGTTTGTATTGGGATGTAATCAGTTTGGCTGGAAAATGGCTCTCCTCATGTTACAGAAACTGTCTCAACAATGTATTTCTCATTACGGAGAGTCATTTAAAAGATGCATTTACTAGCAAACCACATTCCAAGAAGTCAAATAAAATGAGGCTGTCTTTGTGATTTAATATCCACAGCATTTATAAGGATTTTGTCAAGTAATGTTGTGTCTTTCCATAGCCTTTCACTTCGTTTTTAAGGAATTTATTGAGCCTTGAAGCACATGTTGCTTTGTGTATGGTCTTTAAATGTTCTTTAAAATTACAAGTAGTTTGAGAAATAATATACATTTTATTTTAGTTCCAACTTGTCTGTGTTATAAAATAAAATTAAAAATGTGTTTGTATTTTTACAATTTTATAATACAGAGAACACAGACAGGATTAAATTAAAATAATTAAGCAACAATGGTATACCTTTTATAGAGAGATCAAATATATAAAATAGGACATTTATCAATGCCTTAGGATTGATGAGATAATTGGATGAAATATTTTTATAATTTGCTGTAAATGGCAATTAGATATACTTATTTTAACATATTTATGCCCCAAGGAATTTAACATTACTGTTAGGCCGACCCACCCATTCCTTGTTTTAACTTCTAGATCGTATACAGTTATCATGATAGATGATGTGGCCGTTTTAATATAAACAAGTACACATAATTAAATTTTGCATTAAGTATTGAATTATTGTTAGCAGTGTAAGATGTGTTGCTACATGTATGCCTAGTGTCCTCTACTTGTTTTCTCTGGCACTGATAATGGGGCAAACTATTAAGCAAGGGTTTCATTTCTTACCTGGGTCCCACCAGGCACCTAGCCTCCTTGCATGGCGATGCATGCCTGGCTTCTACAGAACTGACCCCAAGGTCAGTTATTCACTGAGTGCATCAGTTGAGCATTCTAAGCCAATGAGTGACTCTGTGCATAGAATATTCACATTACTGATATTAGCCAGCTTGGTACTCTCCTTATAGGTTGGCTAATGGAACAGCCAGAGGTGGGATTATACCCCTGGCATCAGTATAAAATACCAAACTGAAATCCAAGGACAATGACCACTTCAAATCACTGAAATGGACGTAATGCTTAGAATAACTCTTTAATAACCCTTTGACGGAAAAATGGGTATTAAACGATTGGTCCAGGCAAAAGTCAATGTTTTTGTAAAACACTGCTTTGGTTAAAATAATATTTGCTCTGCTGGTGTGCCCCCCAAATTGTAAAAAATGCACATACAGGTTCCAGTTGAAATCGATGAAGTGGTCATGGAATTTGGAGTAACACTTTTACTATTAAATGTACTTGTTTTCATTCTATAGAATATAACCACCCATGACTCTGTCCTAGACATAATTGAACACTGTGGTGGGTGTTCACATATTTTAGTAACAGCACTAACAGCATCAAATCAGTCAAGTAACTTAAGGGACTTATTATAAGAGTAGAGAAAGGCTTAGAGATTGTATATAAAATGGTGGTCATGCTAGTGCTAATATTGAAAAGAAGAGTTGCTAACGTGGTACACAATTATATTTCTCTGTTGGTGAACTAAGATATTAGTGAACCATTTCCGCAGAAGAATGTCAAGCAAGAAATTTCTCTGGCACTGAATACTTCAAAAGGGTAACATCACTTTCTTTTTTGCTGCTGGCACTTGGATTAGCCCATTATGGATATATACTTCCGTTGCTTGTCCTACATTGACCCTCTGAGTCAAGTTACTTGAATGATGAATGTGCTCACACTGATATCATACAGCTAACAGTCAGTAATTGTTCTGTTAATAAAATGCAAATTGTGGCACTATGAAAAGAAACAAAGCCTTATGAACCAAATAATTGTTTCCCTTTAAACCGATAGTGACAATGACTCATTTTTTTTCATTGCAATGTTGAATACAACCATAAATGCATGCCACAGATACATATCATCATACCTTATATCTGAATAAAGTAAAATAATTTTTTTTTATCCATGCAATAGTTTGAGAAGGGGTATCCAGTGAAATATATGATCGTGTATTGCTGTACACTGTCAATTATTATTAGTTCAGTGTAGAAAAGAACAGGTTAAAGAAGCAATTGTAAATGTCAAGATGGGTACTTGCTTTGTTTATATGCTTTTTGAAGGGTTACTGGGCAAAAGATGAAGGTTCTATGTGTCTTTGGTTGAAGTATGGCAGGAAAGAGCCAGGTGTGCCAAAATTGTATTAAAACTAAAGGGCTGCTGCTACTTTTCACACTGAGCAGTTTCCTACACAAATCACTGTCTGTCTACAATCCAGAGATATCTGGTTATTGCTTTTCCACCTACCATAGTAATTGTTTTTTCATTTTCCTTCTCTTAATATCTAACGTAGTGTAAGGTGTTATACAACAATTGTTTTGTAAAGTAATTAATGAAGCAGTGCTTAATGAATCAGTGCCTTGTATCCCTGTGACACAGCAACCTTTACACCCAACATGTCTGTGCGTCTGGTGTTCTCAAACGTTGGTAGCCAAGTTCAACGGGGGTCCTGAGTAAGTGAGTTCTAAAGTACTTATGTACAATATGTGTAACTACACTCTTGACCCAAGCAGTTATAGAGATAGTTTGGTGTGTTGTGACCCCTTAAGGACACAACTTCTGGAATAAAAGGGAATCATGACGGAATATTTCCGTCATGTGTCCTTAAGGGGTTAAATTTGTTGGATAAGTTATAAGAACAATTATATTTCCTCAGAAGTGGTTAAATTAGATAAATTGTTTCCTAGCAATGAATGTGCAGCTGAAATCAATCCATGAACTAGGAGTAACTAGGAGTAGGAGTACAAAATCCATGAGCAGTGGGCACAAAACAGTTCTCCAGGAGGTCATAAAGAATGTCAGGATGGCAGCTCAGAATGTAGCTTCATCTTGTGCATTGGTAAATATTAGTGTTGAATATTCCAACATGCTAAAAGCATTGAACACAAGTGATGTACATGGAACATGCCAAGCAGAAAACCAATGGTACTCAAAATAGCTATATCACATGGATAACGTGAAATGATTATGGGTAATTTGAAATTCCTCATAGTGAATGTATTGAATCGCTGATGGATCATAAAAATACTATATAGTCATTCTTTGATTTTCATGGGCCAAAGTACAAAATAAGACAGGCCAATTTAGATTTTTGCCCCCCTCTCCGTGTGTTTTTTTTTTTCGTGTTAAACCTTTGTGGATTCGAGAGAAAAATCCAAAAAGCTAACACATGACTTAGCAGGAATTCAACATTCCAGTGTATGCAAGCACTTTAGTCATGCTCTGAGTCTGGGTAGATCTGCTTGGCAGTTTTGCTGGCAGCTTTCCATTCTGGAGTAGAGGGGGCCAGTTTGACAAGCCTCCTATATACATAGACAGTTGACAATTTATACATTGACAGTTATGCAATTTGCCAGTTGCTCCTCAACCCACCTTAAAGTAAGCTCGTTTGGATTTTTATAGTGGAGGGAGTGTCTGGGAACCATCTTACATTCTGGGGTTAACTGCTTTGCAGTAAAGCTGGATCTACAGCCCCAGCTTCTTTCCTTATTATACATACTATTTCTTAATCTCTAATTTCAAATTACTAGTTCCCAATGGATGCCCAGTTATATCAGAGGCCCCCTTGCTATACCTTCCTCATACTGCAGTCGAGTGCAGTAGTATTGGGTCCCAGAGTTTTAACTTTGCGATTAAATCATTGCAAAACAGGGATCTGAGCTGCAAATTGTATCAGTACTCACCATCAATTCAACTGCGCCAAGAAATCTTAGTGCTTTTTGTATTTAGAAGGCAGCTAAGATTAGGAACAACCATAATAACAAGGGAGATATAATGCCTCAACATGTCTACATCGACAGGCAGCTTGTAAGTGTTACAGTTACATCTTCTTTGACGCTTTGGAATGTTTTCTAACTCTTATGCGGTTTCCAACTGAGTTATGTTTTACGCCAAATCAATAGTGACTGAACACATCTACACTTAGAGGAAAGGACTAACTACTCTTACTAATTAGCAAACACTTAAACTCAATTAATTTTATTTACACTTTTCATTCAATTTTTTTTTGTTATATTAAACCATTTCACAAATTAGACTTTCAGTTTATTTGAATCAGATAAAATAGATCAATGTTCTTATTTAATCAATTATGATAATTACTGGCATATACAGTAAAACATCCTAAAACTTTCTGTAGACTTGTGTATACTTATTGTGTGTATATGCTGTATATAAGACAGTCAATGAACTGACACTTAGCAAACCAGTTTAGCTTGTTTAGTCAAATTCTCATATAAAACTTAATGTTTAACAGAATTGTTTTCTTTATGCCACAACTTTAATGGCACAAGCGATTGATATAAATTACACTTTGTTCCACTTAATAAAATAATAGACATTGGATCTAATTTTGAATGTTGCAGAATAGGATTAGATTACAAACAACGCATGCTTCTAATTAATACAAATAAAAATGAGACTTGATATTAAAAATATACCACAGGCTTGGGTTGATCATTAATTCACCCCCCTCTCCCTCCTTATAATTAGCTGCATATCTGCAACTTTGCAATGGACCTAGAAGTGGCTCAACCATCCAGACCCTCTAAGTCAGTTCTGACCATCTTGTTCTCAGTGGGGGCTCTCCCTGCTGGCAGAGCCATCATCTTTTTTCAGCTCCTGGTGCTTCATGTGCCAGTAGCCACATCATTATTGTACTCTCATTCATGTAGTAAGACCATGGGACACTCCATAGATTAACTCTCGTGATGCATGAGAATTCTGTTTCCCGCAGCCGTTGCTAGTAACTGCGGTGGGAATTGGCAAAAGTTGATGTTAAGCTCCCTCAGCTTAGGCTTTGACCATTAGACAAATAGTTTCCGAATGTGTCTAATATTTTTTGATTGCACTGAAAGCGTAAGGTACAGTGATGTATGGACATATAAATGCCACTTTTAAGCTCAATTGAACGTTTTAAGAATTGTTATTGTTCATAAGTTGTTTTGTCCACAGTATTTTTAAGATTTTTTATTTTTATTTTGGTTGCGCCTATTTCCATGGCTGAAGATAACATACGCAATAGCATTGTTTGTCATGATAGATATTCAAGTTAACAGTAAGTAGAGAATTCAAAGTGACTTTTAAACTTAAGGCCAAAGTAGCTGTGGCGAAACCAACCTCGCCACTGTGAACTGGAGAAGCCTGGTTGTTAGCCTCCTGCCCTGCGACTATGGCCCTGCAGGTTAAACCTTTTATTTTACCTGCAGAAAGGTTTATTTGTGCCTTTCTGTGGACTGTTTAAGCCATGCTACCCCAGATAGCTATGCCATAGAGCCCAGCCGTATACTGAAAGACTGTATGAAAGGCTTTGGCTCCATGGCGATTGAACTGGATGTATGTGATCTGAGCGCCATTCGGTAATAATGTGTGCTCAGATCTAAGCTATCTGGGGATATGTGGAATGTATATGTTTTATGTACTAAATGTACCAGTATGTATTTTTATGTCTTTTATTGTCCTTTGTCTGCCATGTGTGTAATGGAGTTTGCCTCTGTACTTGGAGATAATTGGATTCCTTCCCAATTATCTCCAGGCCAGAGGGGAGGGATTGTCTGTTTGTGCTGGGTGTGTTTTACGGTTCTCCTGTAAATGATTGGTTGTACTGTGCCCCACCCTGTGGGATGTCCCCTTGCATGGGAAATTGCATACAAGCCAGTGTGTGGCCATTACAGTGGAGTTCCTGCTTAACCCTCAAAGTGTTGTCTCTTTCTTGGGGGGAATTTGACTGTATGCCGATTGGCAGGAGTGTAAGCTGTTCGTATTGCTTTTCCTGTTCGGCTGCTTCCAGGGTTTGTGTGCCTCTTGTTCGGGAGTTGGTGAATTCGCGCAGTTGCAGTTCGGAAAGTTGGTGATTGCAGTAGCTGCTGGTCTATCTGGAAAGGGGATTATCGCCTAAACTGGTTTTATCCTCTTGTGAGCGAACGGTCCGTTACAGTAGCTGAACTGAAAGCATAGCTGACTTAGAGAATTTTTCACAGTTTAGCTATTTAGACCTTGTATTTCACTTTGTATTCTAGGTAGGTAGGTAGGTAGGTAGAGGAAACTGCACTCACCAGGCTGCAAAGGTGCACCGGATCCGAGGATGGCCAAACCCCACTTTAGATATATGAAATAAGATAGTCCAGACACTCAAGGTAATAGTAAAAAAAAATTGCTTTATTGGAGCAAGAACAGAAACATTTCTACCCAGCGAGTCTTTTTAAGCTACCACATTATTGCAACAGTGACCATGAAATGGTATTTAATGGTCACTTTTGCAATTACGTGGTAGCTTGACAAAGACCCGCTGGATAAAAATGTTGAAGTTTTTTTGTATCATATTGAGTGCCTGGAGCACTATCTTATTTCATAATCCAATATTTTTGGGCAGATAATGCACCTGTTGTGTTGATAGGCAGGTGCCTACTCTGCTATATATGATTGCCCCCTGAGTGCTACTGTCTTGGGTGCAGGGTAAGGATTAATCTAGGGAGACAATGGCAACCATTACCCTCCCTTCTCCCCTCCCCCCCATATCATCACCATAGGTTGGAATACTGTTTTCTTCTCTGTAACTTCATTATTCAGCATATAATATAGCTAACTTGGTAATGAAGGAGTTAATTAGAAGATATAGTTTAAATAATGTTTAAAGCAGTGGTCTGGTTTATTATGGGCTACCCGCCCAGTATTTATGCTAATCTCCCACCTGCTGGACACTCCCCTAGGGGACCAGATGGAAGACTGTGACAAGGGACAGACATACACCAATTACAGACACACAGCAGTAAAACATCCCCACAATGCATCCTAATTCCCTCCCTCTATCCTGGAGATAATTGAGAAGTAATTCAATTATCTCCCAGGACAGAGGCAAGACTCCATTATACACGTGGGGACACAAAGACAGTAAAACACTTTAAAATACATAAAGTCACCTTGTCTACATAAAACACAGACATTTCACATATCCCCAGATAGCTGGGATCTGAGCGCACAAAACTACCGAATAGCGCTCAGATCCTATTCACACAGTTCAATTGCCATGGAGCCAAAGTCTTTAACTACACGAATGGGCTCCATGGCATAGCTATCTGGGTTAACACATTCACATAAAATAACATACCGAATAGACATGTATTCGTTAAACTGTACGAACAGGAACCAGGCGGCGGACGGCTCAGTGGTGTTCATGCAAATAAGTGTCCGTTTTTAGTTCCATAGTTTAAGTGCCGAACACCGCTGGCCGTACGGGATTTTTAAAATGGCCGCCGCCACGTGTTCGGTAAACGAACAAAGACCACCCTGTATTCGTCAATTAAGCTGCGGTTAACCGCAGCTTCATGGAGGTAAATTGGCAGCACACTCCAGCTCCCAGGTGGTCGCTCCTTCGGCAGTTTGTTCGGTAGATAAAATCTACTGAACACCCCGGCAGAAAGGCATGAATAAGCCTTTCTGCACGAATAAGCCTTTCTGCAGGGAAAATAAAGTCTTTTAAAGTCTGGTCCATAGTCCAAAGGCAGCAGGCGGGCAACTAGGCTTCTCCAAAGCAATATGGCGAGATTGCTCTCGTCACAATGTATAATAAACACAGGTTACCGGCTATGGGGAGGATAATGTATAATAAACACAGGTTACTGGCTATGGGGGGATAATGTATAATAAACACAGGTTACTGGCTATGGGAGGGATAATGTATAATAAACACAGGTTACTGGCTATGGGGGGATAATGTATAATAAACACAGGTTACTGGCTATGGAGGGATAATGTATAATAAACACAGGTTACTGGCTATGGGAGGATAATGTATAATAAACACAGGTTACTGGCTATGGGGGATAATGTATAATAAACACAAGTTACTGGCTATGGGAGGGATAATGTATAATAAACACAGGTTACTGGCTATGGGAGGATAATGTATAATAAACACATGTTACTGGCTATGGGGGATAATGTATAATAAACACAGGTTACTGGCTATGGGGAGGATAATGTATAATAAACACAGGTTACTGGCTATGGGGGGATAATGTATAATAAACACAGGTTACTGGCTATGGAGGATAATGTATAATAAACACAAACACAAAAAAAAAATGCTGTCTTGGAGGTGGGAGGGATGGTCTGCTGCTGATTGGCTGGAATGTGTCTGCTGACTGTGAGGTACAGGGTCAAAGTTTACTCAATGATGACGAATAGGGGGCGGACCGATCATCGCATATGTTCGCCGTCCGTGGCGAACGTGAACACGCTATGTTCACCAGGAACTATTCGCCAGCGAACCGTTCGGGACATCAATCACTAATGACCAACCCATTACGTGACTTGTGGTTTATTTATGTCAATTAATAACAGCTTACAAATACTTTAGCATATTTAATTATCTTCTTATTATTATAGCACAGAAAATTTAAAGTTTTGGAGTACAGAGCCTGCATAAATGTGATATTATCAATGGACTAAACTGTAATTTTAACATAGATCATCCTAAAAAAAATCTATATTTACACCTATATTACATTAAAACATATTAAAACTCTAAACCTTTTAAACTAGAGATATTGCTCATTATTTTTGTTAAAATCTTAGCTTTCAGTAGCCTGTATCGCTGTTGCTTTTTTGGTTGATGTGCAAATTTGAATAATTTATAAGTGCATTATACTTAAAGGATTAGTAGTACAAACGTACTTCATATATTTTGTTTTTCTTTAAATTGTGCACATTTAAAAGTTGTCATATAAGTTTAAAAAAATTCTGCACAGACACGATATAAATGTATCTACTAGTAGAATACATGTCAAATATTGTCACAACATACCACCCACTAACATCTGTTCATTTTAGATACATTGGAGTAATTACAGATCAGATAGCATGTCAAAATTCTGAAAAATGGAGGTCTACACGTGCACGTAATTTTTTTATTCAACATACCATGAATACCTCCAAACAACTCACTGACTATAACTGACAAAGTAATTTAGAACCTGAGGCGCAGTGTTGCTAAATTAACTGTTTTCCTGAGATTCTTAGCTCTAGTTTGATCTTGCTACTCCCAGAATAGATCTAGAGTCTGCTTGAATCTTTAATATATATATATATATACAAACAAACAAACAAAACAACAGACATATGGCTCTCACAATACTTGTATAAGATACTTTGCTAGGCTTTCTTCAAAATGCTAAATTATGGTGAATTCCAGTAAAGGATAATGAACATGTATCAATATTGAGGTATATTATATATTTTATACTAACAATAAAATAAACTTTAAAGTACCATGAGAGGCCTGGGTTAAATACTGGAGTCTACAGTATTTGCATCACAGAGTCTAGTGAAAGGTAACTTACTTCCAGTTGTTTCATCCCTAGCTTTGTGTGGAAACCTATAGTTACAGTAGGTCCCCGATAAATACAAGGCAAGAAAGGTAAGAAGAACAATAACGTAAACAAATAAAGACACAGACACTTGTTGTGCCTAATCATTAAATTCATGAAGCACCAATATCCAAAAAGTAATAATCAATCACCTAATAAGGCTTATAACGATACTGGCGGGCACACAACCCACTTCGGAATGAGTATATTGAGCTATAGGAAACAGAAATCACACAGAGACCAAGTTGCAGATAATAATTCACATCACACTTTATTGTCCATAAAGGGACAAAGTAAGCTTAATTCTCATTAAGTAGTTGCATGCATTCACATCAAAACAGCTTAGTATCTAGATATATCAACTTAAGTATACATCACCATTTAGAGGGGGCTTGGTTACGTCCTCGCTGCACGACCGGGGGAACTCAGACAGTCAGGCTTGGAGGGACCCTCTCTGGGAACAGCAGAGACCAGCAACACGCGTCCGCATTACAGGTGGGTAGTTCTCCAAGTGAGTGCCAAGTTTTCCCGTCTTTTATACTTTTTACCAAGTTTTATCAGTGCAGCCCAGCATGTATCTTGTCATGCACGTTAGGTAGTCAGTACGGTTGATCAGGCCGGTCATGACCCCCAAGGCCCATGCTAGACACATGCGGTATCTTATCTATCTATGTCCCTACTCTTATCTTTCTAGCACCAAGTCCTTCTCTTACGCACAAGGGCCTTTTTGGATATTGGCCAGACATGCTATGGAATATTCTATGCAATATCAGCGCAACACAGTTTCAGTATTTTATGCAATGTCATCTTACACAGTCTAAATATTTTATGCAATGTCAGCTTAGTTGAATTTCTTAGTGCGACACAGTTACAGACAAGTGCCATCTTAACTATCTATAATAGATTAATTTGCTCATTAGTGATCAATCAATCATACCTAATTAGTTAATTGGAATTTTATCACAATTATCACATTCCATCCCTTGATCACTCAGTGAGCAAAACCTCACACATTTACGCATGCCATTCAGGTTATCAGCAGGGGGCAAGCCCATTAACCCACTGATCCCCATATTGTTCCATTCACACCTGGAACCAATTCATGCACTAAAGCTCTCCGAGTCGAGGGTCACCCGTAGGACATGCCTCTTCCCGCTTAACATTCTCTATCTCTAAACAACATTTATCACACTTCTAACATTTGCTTTTTAAATGTAGTTACTCTTTGAATGCAGCAAATAACAATTTTGTAGCATAGATAAATACAGAGTATAATAAAAACACACCACACAATTCCCTTTAATATTTTCATCCCAAGTCCTCCTATCCATGATCCTATACCAAATGTCCAGTCAAAGTCTTGTGTAGCATTAGCTAGCCAGTGTTCCAAGTCATCGGTGGTCAGTGGTTTTCTAAAGCGTTTCTGTATCTCTTCTAAGTGATGAAGCTCATGTTTAACTTTCCCTGATTTATCTTCTATCCACACACAACATGCTTTGCCTCCTATTCTTTTGCATACCCCCCCCCTCTGCTGCAAGCAAATAATCTAAGGCTATTCTATTTTGCAAAGCTACCTGTCTAATCTGTTCTTGCTCATAAGTAAGTAAGCTAATAGCAAGTCCTGTGCTATTAAAGGCATCATCAAGGGAATCAATTAAAAGGTTTAAATTAGTTATCATCATTCCCACCCCCACCATTGGAAAAAGAGAGACCCAAAACTGTGCGTTTCTATCCATTTTAAACCCTGATAACCCGGTGTCTCGTTTCCTCCAATGATGATGGGCGCTTTCAGGTAAAGTTTTAGTAGGGTAAATGGCGGGCATCACCATTCCCAAGGTACAATCAATTTGCATTTTACATGGGAGTTTTTTATAAGCCCATCTCCCACATAGCCAATAGAATCCTTTTGAAGGGATAGGGTGATTTATACAACTTACATCAGAACGTTTAAAGGTAAAGGTATCAGGGGTGCTGTTAGTGCAGCAGTAGGTTGCACCACTATTCTCTATAACAGTGTATGTCCGCTTTGTGCTTTGCTCATTTGCGTAACCCACCCAATATTGGGTAAGTTCCTCTGAAGTAATATTAAAGTCAACATGTGTATATAGTATATGGCAGCCAAAGGGTGTTGTAGATTCTAACGTTAACATATCAAATGATCCGTGCGGCAGCTTAATATAGTTCATCTTCTCAGTGTCGTTGTGGCTGAAATAGCCTTCTCCATACAGGCTTGCCCTCATGTTTGGACAGTCATAAGTCCGGCAGGTTACTCGCATCTCGATCTCTTTCCACTTCATTTCTGCGGAATCACTCCGGTCCCAACTTCCAATCTTGTTGTTGGTATCTGATTCGACCAAAAGGGGTAGAGTAAGCGCAACCATCACAATAACAGCCGGACCAATGAGCTTTGCCTGTAAAGATATGACTCATCTTATTCTCTCAAATAACATTTGCCCGAGGGCACGTATTCCCATTTGTCTTGTCCTGACTTGGAGAGTATCACAGTGTTGTCAAGGATGTCAATACCAATTATGTATTCAGGTATGGGGACAATTAAAACTGAATACTTCTTTTTGGGCAACTGTCCAATTTTCAGTTCTACCCAGGTCTGGACTGCTTCTGTCCTTTTACCTCCCAGACCTGTGATCACATAGGGTGATCCAGAAAATTTCTTAGGGTTACCATAAATTAAGGTGGTTTCGGCTCCAGTGTCCACAAGGGCAGTAACCCTTTCAACATTTTTATGTTTCCAGTGAATTTCTACATTTACATGGGGTCTGTGGTCTTTTACTGAAAAGTCAATCACTGGAGCCTGCCTCACTAGTCAATCCTTTTGGTCAGAGTCCGTCACCTCCAGGTCTCCCAGGTCTCCTAACAGGTTTCCCAGGTCTCCCAATTCCCCCAATTGCATAATGGCTTCAGTAACCAATTGCAATGAGTTTCCTGTTTGATTTATAAGCAGTGTCATTATTACCTGCTTATATGCTGGAGGGGCGGTCTTTATAATCTTATTTCTCATTTGAACTGTCACAGGCATTTCCATCAGTCTATCCAAATGTTGGGAATTCTGGATAGCCTGTCTGACCATCTCCTGTTTCAGTTTCCTTACTGCATCTGTCAGCCCGTACCAAGGTTTGTCATTATCTGGCCAGTCACTGACAGATGGATACCTCAGTTTTAACCCTATCTGGACAAGCTCAAGGAGGGTGAGTGAAGCCGGATTCCCCTCTATGGCAGGGGGTCCGTTTAACAGCATCCTCCTGACATTCTCATCCTCTGAGATAGTGGCTAACTTTGGCGAGTCCATGGCATCAAGATTGATGCCTCCCGCCCCTGTCTCGGCTAGTCTCACAACCCACTCATCCAGCGGTTCCTTTGGCCGCTGCCTGAAGGTTGAAAGAATGTCAGCCATCTCCTGTTGAGTATAGTCTTCCATGGAGGTCTTGCTAATTTGCCCCAGGTCAGTGTACTCCAATTTTCTTCTGACCACAGGCAAAGCATTTACTCCACCAGACTCATCATCTGAACTCCAGATGTTGCCATCCCAAGTGTCAGGATCCCAATTGGATCCTACCTGAGCCAAGCACACCTGCATCTTCCTCTTGCTAATCTTACGAGTTCCAACCTTACCCTTAGCCTTGGTCACATTCATTACAGATTTTTGCAATAACATTTCATACAAACGCTTTTCTTTTTCCATAAGACATTTAGCTTTGTGTGTTTGTCTATAGGCATTCAGTATTACCCAACCTCTTTTCTGCCACTTATCTTTTGGGATTCTTGTCAGGCAATCAAGAAGGTTAGTAGGCATGTCAATTTCACTTTTTTCACAGTCATCGTTACCCTTGCCAGCTGAACGGGCCCATTCACTGGCAATCACCGCATATGGCTCATCCTCCCATCCGGGAATGATGGCATCATCACCTTGTTTCTTATTCTTTTTAAACATTGTGCAAAGTCCCTATGATCGATTTAGAATATACTTGCACTCCTTGGGGGATGTGTGTACTATGTGTTTTAGTTAATTTCACTTGAATATGTACTAATCCAAACACCTAGTGTCTGGCTTATTGTTTTATGCTTCACTCAAGCCTGCCCAAATGACTAATTTGGCTGCAGGTTTGCGCTTCCCGACCACACTGGCTTTCTACACACTCCGTAAAGTGCATAGGGGCGTCTATGAATCGAGCCAACAGTCTTGCACTTTCAGGAACAGCCGTTTCATTCACTTCCTTAGTCAGCACTGGCTTCCAGCACCTGTTAAGGTGCGTAGGGGCACTTGTTAACTGACCAAGCACAATCACCCATTCGTGTCAGAATCACCCCAAACAATCTCGTGGTTTTGGTGACCTTATCTCAATACCTGGTATTGAGCTTATTAAATTAGCAGCAATTCAGCCTCATCCAGGACGCTAGCCTGTTTGAGGGTATCGCTCCCCAGCGGCACTGGCGTTCTACACACCGTTAAGATGTATAGGGGCGTCTACCAACTGAGCACAACTTGCATTCTTCAATCAATCTTCTGAAACACTCCTCAATCTTGTAGATCGAGCATTCACTCACCAATTTTGCTCTTGCAAAATCATGCAAACATTTTCAGGTTTACACAATGTTCAAAAGAAACTTTAGAAACTGTAGTGTTTGTTTCCTAAACTTAAAATCTCTATAACATATTTTACTGCAGCGCACGGAAGAAACTGACAGCTTGCAAACGTCTTTTCTTTCCTCCGTGACGCAGCAGAAATTAAACCTTATACAATGTTAGTTTCACTTTAACTGTACTTACAATTCGCCTAAGCAGTCCTAACAATTTCTAACCACAATATCCTTATCTACATACACAGTTCTAACAAGTCCTAAACACAATTTTCTTATCTTACGCAAACAGTTCCAGCAAACTCTAAACAAATTTCTAACAACTTTCAAAACTAAATTGATTTCAAGTTTCCCTGCTCAATTAATACTCATCCTGCCGACTACGCCAAAATGTTGTGCCTAATCATTAAATTCATGAAGCACCAATATCCAAAAAGTAATAATCAATCACCTAATAAGGCTTATAACGATACTGGCGGGCACACAACCCACTTCGGAATGAGTATATTGAGCTATAGGAAACAGAAATCACACAGAGACCAAGTTGCAGATAATAATTCACATCACACTTTATTGTCCATAAAGGGACAAAGTAAGCTTAATTCTCATTAAGTAGTTGCATGCATTCACATCAAAACAGCTTAGTATCTAGATATATCAACTTAAGTATACATCACCATTTAGAGGGGGCTTGGTTACGTCCTCGCTGCACGACCGGGGGAACTCAGACAGTCAGGCTTGGAGGGACCCTCTCTGGGAACAGCAGAGACCAGCAACACGCGTCCGCATTACAGGTGGGTAGTTCTCCAAGTGAGTGCCAAGTTTTCCCGTCTTTTATACTTTTTACCAAGTTTTATCAGTGCAGCCCAGCATGTATCTTGTCATGCACGTTAGGTAGTCAGTACGGTTGATCAGGCCGGTCATGACCCCCAAGGCCCATGCTAGACACATGCGGTATCTTATCTATCTATGTCCCTACTCTTATCTTTCTAGCACCAAGTCCTTCTCTTACGCACAAGGGCCTTTTTGGATATTGGCCAGACATGCTATGGAATATTCTATGCAATATCAGCGCAACACAGTTTCAGTATTTTATGCAATGTCATCTTACACAGTCTAAATATTTTATGCAATGTCAGCTTAGTTGAATTTCTTAGTGCGACACAGTTACAGACAAGTGCCATCTTAACTATCTATAATAGATTAATTTGCTCATTAGTGATCAATCAATCATACCTAATTAGTTAATTGGAATTTTATCACAATTATCACAACACTGAAATAGGAACAAATACCATATTAGTTGAAACAATTCCGAGGAGATCCGCACTACTTTTATAATCCAAGGTGCTCAAAGCTGGCAAATCGTCAACATACAAATAAACAAAGAAGAATGATCCAGGCACTCAAGGTAGAATAACTACAGATTTGTTGAAGGTAGAATCTGCCAGTTAGTCTACCTTAAAGGGATACTACAGGCACCCACACCACTTCAGCTCATTGAAGTGGTCTGGGAGCAGTGTCCCAGGTTCCTTAACCACGTCAAGGTAATTATTGCACTAGACAGACTTCTGGGAAAAACAACTTTGTTTTCCTGGCACTATAGTTTCCCTTTAAGTGCCTTGATCATCCTTCTTTATTCACTGAAATGGGACCTGACCTAGATGATGAATTATCAGGGATAACTTTGGTCATTGGTAGGCTAAGCTACATTTAAAAAGTAAAGCAGAAGATAAAATGTGTTTACATAAGCTACACAATGGACTGTGAACAGAGGTGTAGAAGAATGGCATATTTAGTCAGATGTGTCTAAGAGAAAGTTGATTACAAGAAAAGTAGATTTGTGCATAGTGAAATATTTTTTGGCCAAATCAGTTCGTCAAAAAAAAAATTAAAACAATAGTTTAGGTGGATCATAGTTTATCCATGTGGCGTTTTGGTAAGGACAAATTTTGTCCATGCAAATGATTTGTGAAAAGCTATTGAGATAAACCAAGAGATGGGGAAAATGGGCCAATCATTTTACTGATCATATGGTTTACAGATGGTAAGCTCATTTAAAGTGGGCCCTTCTTCACCTCTTGTCTCTGTTAGCATTCTGTATGTAAATTACTTTTTGTCATATATTCCATTCTACAATTATAAAGTGTTACAGAATACATCACTACTATATAAATACTACCACTACTATTACTACTACTACTACTACTAATAATAATAATAAACTAAAATTGAGAAGTAACCAATAGAGGAGGACAAAGAAGGAGCAGTAATACAAATCCACATTTATATAAATATATAAATATAGATTTATTTATTTTTTACTGATCCTCCTTATGCTCCCCTATTACTTACTCGCTTGACTTATGAATAATAGTGATGTCCCGAACGGTTCGCTGGCGAATAGTTCCTGGCGAACATCGCTTGTTCGCATTAGCTGCGGACGGCGAACATATGCGCTGTTCGGTCCACCCCCTATTCGTCTTCATTGAGTAAAATTTGACCCTGTACCTCACAGTCAGCTGACACATTCCAGTCAATCAGCAGAAGACCCTCCCTCCCAGACCCTCCCAGAATCCATTTTACATTCATTGTGAAGCTGCATTCTTAGTGAGAGGAGGGACAGTGTAGCTGCTGCTGATTTGATAGGGAAATTGATAGCTAGGCTAGTGTATTCAGTGTCCACTACAGTCCTGAAGGACTCATCTGATCTCTGCTGTAAGGACAGCACCCCAAAAAAACCCTTTTTAGGGCTAGAACATCAGTCTGCTTTTTTTTTTCTGTGTAATGTAATTGCAGTTGCCTGTGTGTCAGGCTCACAGCATATAATGTGCCCACTTGCCCAGTGCCACCACTCACTCACTGGTGTCACAATAGCTTGCATTTAAAAAAACAACAACTTTTTTTACTGTAATATAATAGCAGTCAGTTTACGTTACTAGTGTGTGTTTCAGGGCCTGCTCAGTGCCACCACTCACTCATATCTGGTGTCCCAATAGCTTGCATTTAAAAAAAAAAAAACTTTTTTGACTGTGTTATAATAGCAGTCAGTTTCCTTCACGCGTGTGCGTTTCAGGGCCTGCCAGGGCACAGTGTCACACCAGTGCAACTCATATCTGGTGTAACAGTAGTGTACATTTAAAAAAAAAAAACTGGAGATCGGCAAAGTGGTTTGTGACAACGGAAGAAATGTATTGGCGGAATTGCATTTGGTCATGTTGACACATGTGTTGTGCATGGCACATGTGTGTAATATGATCATACAACACTTTGTTCATAAGTACCCAGGCTTACAGGATGTCCTTAAGCAGGCCAGGAAGGTGTGTGGCCATTTCAGGCGTTCCTACACTTTTCCGATATCCAGAGGCGAAACAACATGCCAGTGAGGCGCTTGATTTGCGACAGCCCGACACGTTGGATTTCAACACTCCTAATGTTCGACCGCCTGTTCCAACAAGAAAAAGCCGTTAACGAGTATTTGTATGACCGGGGTGCTAGGACAGCCTCTGCGGAGCTGGGATTTTTTTTGCCACGTTACTGGACGCTCATGCGCAATGCCTGTAGGCTCATGCATCCTTTTGAGGAGGTGACAAACCTAGTCAGTCGCACCGAAGGAACAATCAGCGACATCATATCATTTGTTTTCTTCCTGGAGCGTGCCCTGCGAAGAGTGCTGGATCAGGCCGTAGATAAGCGTGAAGAGGAAGAGTTGTGGGCACCATCACCACCAGAAACAGCCTTATCAGCATCGCTTGCTGGACCTGCGGCAACGCTGGAAGAGGATTGTGAGGAAGAGGAGTCAGAGGAGGAATGTGGCTTTAAGGAGGAGGAGGAAGACCAACCACAACAGGCATCCCAGGGTGCTCGTTGTCACCTATCTGGTACCCGTGGTGTTGTACGTGGCTGGGGGGAAGAACATACCTTCAGAGAGATCACTGAGGACGAGGAACAGGACATGAGTAGCTCGGCATCCAACCTTGTGCAAATGGGGTCTTTCGTGCTGTCGTGCCTGTTGAGGGACCCTCATATAAAAAGGCTGAATGAGAACGACCTGTACTGGGTGTCCACGCTACTAGACCCCGGTATAAGCAGAAAGTGCCTGAAATGTTACCGAATTACGGCAAGTCGGAAAGGATGCCGCAGTTCCAAAATCAATTAAAAAGTATGCTTTACACAGCGTATAAGTGTGATGTAACAGCACAACGGGAATTGAACAGGGAAAGAGGTGAAAGTAATCCTCCTCCTCCCACGACCACGCCGGCAAGGACAGGACGCTTTACAGACGTGTTGTTGATGGAGGACATGCAGAGCTTTTTAAGTCCTACGCATAGCCACAGCCCTTCGGGGTCCACCCTCAGAGAACGACTCGACCGACAGGTAGCAGACTACCTCGCCTTAACTGCAGATATCGACACTCTGAGGAGCGATGAACCCCTTGACTACTGGGTGTGCAGGCTTGACCTGTGGCCTGAGCTATCCCAATTTGAGCTAGAACTTCTGGCCTGCCCCGCTTCAAGTGTCCTGTCAGAAAGGACCTTCAGTGCAGCAGGAGGTATTGTCACTGAGAAGAGAAGTCGCCTAGGTCAAAAAAGTCTAGATAACCTCACCTTTATTAAGATGAATGAGGGATGGATCCCGAAGGAACTGACAGTGGGCGATACATTCGACTAAAAAAGGCCTGATGAGGGGGACGTAACAGGGTGTCGTGGCTGACGGCCTGCCGCGTGATATTTAAATCCCTAGCTCACCCCAGTACCTTGCCCTGTCGTGGTTTCCTGTTCCTGGTTTCCTGAGAGTGCTTTATCATTGTGAATCTGATTTCCTGGTATCCCGATCTTGGCTTTTCCTTTCTTATTCTGAATTCTGGTTTCCCTGACTTGGCTTGTGTAAACGGTATTGTGTATTTTCTGGCTTCCTTGACCTCGGCTTTCCTTTTGACCATTCTCTGTCTCTAGCGAATTAGTCCGGCCATTCTAAGGTCCGGTTTTCGCTCTGTCCTTTTATTTTCCTTTTCTTGCCTATGTATATGTTTACATAGTTTCTGCGAGCTGGACCACACTAGTAGTCGCGACATTGGGATTAAATTGATAAGAATAGTACTACTTAACACACCACTCCTATCTGGTGGCCTATTAGATTGCACGCGCAGTGCCCCAAATTTGAAGTAGGAGGACCGACCAAGCATCTTTTTCCATCTCCCGGTTCCTAAAATCGATGCCTTATATACACGTCCCCTGATAGGGGACGTAACAGGGATTAAACTGATAAGAATAGTACTACATAACACACCACTCCTATCTGGTGGCACATTAGATTGCACGCGCAGTGCCCCAAATTTGAAGTAGGAGGACCGACCAAGCATCTTTTTCCATCTCCCGGTTACTAAAATCGATGCCTTATATACACGTCCCCTGATAGGGGACGTAACAGGGATTAAACTGATAAGAATAGTGCTACTTAACACACCACTCCTATCTGGTGGCACATTAGATTGCACGCGCAGTGCCCCAAATTTGAAGTAGGAGGACCGACCAAGCATCTTTTTCCATCTCCCGGTTCCTAAAATTGATGCCATTGTAACCCTGTAACCCTTTTTTGCCCTTTTTTGCCCTGCTCCTGGCAACAAGCCGTAGCTAGCAGCAGTTACACCTTCTTATGTGGCTGACAGGGATCCTGAGCCTCCGCTATAGTTGGGAAATCGGGACATCTTGTTCTGACACAGTGCCTCCACTCAGTGCAACTTCTATTTATGGGGAACCCACCCCACTGAGTAGATGAGTAACCTCCACTTAATACCTCAGAGACATGAAATAAATACAGACATGGGAATAAACACTGTATTGTGGTCAAAGGGATACACATATAACAGCCACATATAACAACGCAGTTCCTGGCTAATGTTAAACACAGTCACAAGAGTCTTTAGCAGCAGGAATGCAGACAACAAACTTCTCTTATTAACATTAATAACTACATCTGAACAGTTAAACTTCTAGGTACCTGCAGGTAAATTATGTGCACAACGTTGGGGCCCTTAGGTGTAGGTAGCGCTACCCAGGTACAGTTATAAGGGAGAATCCTGAAGCAATCTCTGGAGACAGTACCTTTGAGTGACTTCTGTAACTGCAGATATTTCCAGAGAGATCCAGCAGAATGTAGGACAGCAGCAGAACAGCAATGGCAATCCTTTCTCTTCCTTCTGCTGGCAGGATGCAAGAGCTCATTCACACTCCTGCAGAAAGTTCCAGAATCTGCAGGGAGTTGAACATAAAATGACAGTCTTCTAATTCTCCTAGCAGAGCAGTAGACCGTCTCCAACTTCTTGTAGTTGCAGTGCATTAGCCTTCCCCTGTTATTATCTCACTGTCCCAGCAGTAATAGACCATATAAACAGGTAGGAACACACTTTCTGTATAGCAGACTCAGAGAACATGGCTTCTCCCCTGTCCTCTTCTTCCTGCCATCCTAGCCCCTCCTCCTCACAAGACAGGGCAAAGGGCAATGTTCAATATCTCAAAACTTAAAGTAAAAACAGTAAAATATAGCAGTCTGTTACATCCTCCCCTCTGTAGAATCCTTGCCTTCCACTGGCAAGAACAGTCCATCTGGTTTATAACCGTTTAACAAGATGGTACAATACAATCTAATACAGGGAAATTCTATCACTCAATATTTCAGTCAAAGTATGCAATACATTGATTAACTTAAAGTGCACGTGTGGGGGTTCCGAGAATATGTGGGTTCCCCAATGTTGTCATAGGTCAAGAATCTCGGGGCCCTCCGATTTCTTCTGCCCCTACCTAGGTTGCTCGGTGGTTGTCCACTAATTTCTTCATTACAGGGTCTTTCGCCCACACCATTGGGAAGGGATCTGGTAGACAGAGGTCCAGATCCTCGTATAGAGTTAGAGTCGCTAACTGGTGAATGAGGGACAAAGCTGGGACTTTCAGGATTCAATCCAGATGAGGGGGAAGAAGGAGAAGGAGCAGAGGTAGAAGGGACCAACTGTGTTTCTGGCGCTGTCCGCCATTCTCTGTCAGGGCTGGAACCTGTAGCTTCTTCTTTATCATTAGTTGGTGAAGTCCCGCTGGGACCTTCTCCAGGGTTGTCTTCTGATAGGGGACATAACAGGGATTAAACTGATAGGAATAGTACTACTTAACACACCTTATAATAACGCAGAGAGAGGCAACGCAAAGAGAGAAGAGTCTGAAGAAGAGGAGTCAGAGGAGGAAGGTGGCTTTGAGGAGGTAGAAGACCAAACACAGCAGGCGTCCCAGGGGGCTTGTTGTCACCTTTCGGTGACCCTTGGTGTTGTACGTGGCTGGGTGGAGGAAGAAACCTTCAATGACATCAGTGAGGACAAGGAACGGGACATGGCTAGCTTGGTATCCAGCCTTGTGCAAATGGGGAGTTTGCGTTTGTGCAAATGGACTGTTTGCGGTTGTTTGCGGTGCGTTAAACGGGGAGTTTGGTCTGTCACTGTGAAGCGGGCATAACCCTTACACTACCTGATTGATACAACATCATACCTGATGTTTTAAAGCAGGTTATTCCAAACAATTTAGGAATGTTAGGTGATTTATGCCATTTATGGATTAAAACCAGACTCTGCATCAACTATGTAATTTTCCATGGGAGTTTTGCCATGGATCCCCCTCCGGCATGCCACAGTCCAGGTGTTAGTCCCCTTGAAACAACTTTTCCATCACTATTGTGGCCAGTAAGAGTCCCTGTGGGTTTTAAAATTCGCCTGCCTATTGAAATCTATGGCGGTTCGCCCGGTTCGCCCGTTCGCGAACATTTGCGGAAGTTCGCGTTCGCCGTTCGCGAACCGAAAATTTTATGTTTGCGACATCACTAATGAATAAAATTAACATTTAATGGCTGTCCCCTAACCCACATCAATCATAATTGTTCTAAGCAGTCATCTCCAAATCGCAAAACAAAACCATTCATCTATTGTCTGCTTTATTTGTTTCATGATTTAGTTATGTGGTGATTCCGAGTTATGGAATTTGGATGACCCGCTGATGCACTATAACCATTTCATTTCTTTAAATTGGTTATAGAGCTTGGAGTTCACTAGTACTACCCCTCTATTCAGTGTTATACACATTGTGTGCATATTAACACTAATTAAGGGTCCCTGGACACCCATAGTTTGGCCCCCACTGGAAGTATGACTAAAGCAGAGAACATACACTTCCTTTTAGCCATACCAATTCATAACAGCAATGGTGGCTGTGACAGGCTGAGAGCAGTCAGCTGATACTCTTAGACAATCACCTCCATTAAAACATTAAATGTGGCTTATCAATGATTGGAAGGTCAGTGCCAGAGGGCTCCGGACACTATTACTACTTCAATGAGATGAAAAAGTAGATGAGTTACATTGCCTACCGCCAACCTTTAAGAATCCAGCCAGTTATCCAAAATCTGTGTTTAGATAACTGCTAGAGATGTTACTTGGTGACTAATTTAATGTCTGGAAGAAATAAAACAACTTTAGTTTCATTGAGGTTTTTCAAGAGACTTTTTGCACTTTCTGGCAGAGTCTTAATTTAAAATTGATTTTAAGGTTGCTGCGCCCTCTGAAGGCATGAGCCGCCTATGGTGTTTATGGCATAATATGCACTGCATTAGGACTAAGTACTATAATCCAAAGCTAATAATAGGTAATCAGATTCCATGGTAAACTCTTATAGTCTTAGTAACTACTACTACTACTACTAATAATAATAATAATAATAATAACTAACCATACATTACTTAAAAAAAGCATTAATAATGTAATTATTGTTGTTAATATTAGTAAATGTATAAAGTACTGTACAACTAAAACTTGTTAAAAAATAACTTCAATATGCCATTCACTTTTACACGAACAAGTGAACGCTCATGTATGCAATGCAAACACCACCACTAAAATATAAAGCCTTTAAGAAAACAAGGGCTTCTAGAGAGCCATAAAACAATTTGTTGAGAGTAGGCCATTTCAGTCATATATATTTTGTTTTTCAATATTCCCAACAGCCTAGTTAACAAGGATGTTTTTGGTTGCTATGCTAGCACAAAACTATTTTTTTTTTGAGTTTGTAATTTTACTAACCAGTGTAAAAATGACCTTTGATGTTAATGTTTATGTAATAATTCACGGAAGCAGAACTGTTACAAAGTGATAATTTCTTATTGCCTCTATCCTGTAAATTCTATAGGCCTGCCTACAGGAATCTGTGTACTTGGGCCAC
Source organism: Pelobates fuscus (assembly GCF_036172605.1). Taxonomy (NCBI): domain Eukaryota; kingdom Metazoa; phylum Chordata; class Amphibia; order Anura; family Pelobatidae; genus Pelobates; species Pelobates fuscus. Next base: position 219,840,634 of record NC_086318.1, on the reverse strand, counting down.
CTACTTTTTCAACAAATGTGTTCTTTTCATCTTGAGACATACAGTTAGGTCTGGAAATGTATGGACAATGACACAATTTTCATAATTTTGCCTTTGTACGTCACGACAATGGTTTTGAAGTGAAACCAACGGGATGCAATTGAAGTGCTCTTAGCTTTAATTCAAAGGATTAAACAACTGCATCGTATATGAAACGTTTAGGAATTGCAACCATTTTCATACACAGCCCTCTTATTTCAGGGGCTTAAATATAATTGGACAAATTAACACAATCATAAATAAAATGAACATTTTAATACTTTGTTAAGGATATTTTGCAGGCAGTGGCCGATTGAAGTCTAGAACGCATGGACATCACCGAACGCTGGGTTTCCACCATTGTGATTCTTTGCCAGGCCCTTACTGCAGCTGTCTTCAGTTGTTGTTTGTTCGTGGGTCTTTCTGACTTAAGTTTTGTCTTCAGTAAGTGAAATGCATGCTCAATCGGGTTGTGATCAGGCGATTGACTTGGCCATTGCAGAATATTCCACCTTGTGCCTTAAAAAAACTCCTGGGTTGCTTTTGTAGTATGTTTTGGGTCATTGTCCATCTGTAAAGTGAAGCGCCGTCTAATCAACTTCAATGAATTTGGCTGAATCTGAGCAGACAATATATCCCTATATGCTTCAGAATGCATACGGCTGCTTCTGTTTTCTGTCATATCATCAATAAACATTAGTGAGACAGTGCCATAGGAAACCATGCATGCCCATGCCATCACAGTGCCTCCACCGTGTTTTACAGATGATGCGTTATGGTTTGGATCATGAAGTCTTCTCCATCCTTGTTTCTTCCCATCATTCTAGTACACGTTGATCTTAGTTTCATCTGTTCAAAGAACACTGTTCCAAAATTGGGGTCGCTTTTTTAGATGTGTTTTGGCAAAGTCTAATCTGGCCTTTCTATTCTTGAGGTTTATTGCTGTTTTGCACCTTGTGGTGAACCGTCTGTGATTGCTGTCATGAAGTTTTCTCTTTCTGGTAGACTTGGAAATGATATGTCTACCTCCTGGAGAGTGTTCTTCACTTGACTGGATGTTGTGAAGGGGTTTGTCTTTACGATGGACAATATCCTACAATCAGCAACCACTGCTGTTTTCCATGGATTTCCAGGCCTTTCCAGGCTGCAGAGCTCACCAAGGCATTTTTTTTCTCAGAATGTGCCAAACTGTTTGGCCACTCCTGCTATTTCTCTGATGGATCTTTTTTTGCAGCCTAAGGATGGCCTGTTTCACTTGCATTGAGAGCCCATTTGACTGCATGTTGTGGGTTAACAGCAACAGAATCAACTCCAGACCTTTTACCAGCTTAATTGATGAAGAAATAATGAAGGAATATCCTACACCTGTCCATAAAACAGCTTGCCTGACTGTATGTTGGAATTCATTTTCATTTAAATATGGTAATTGCATATTTTTTCATTTGTAGAGAGATGGGATGATACAAACTTCCCGACTCTCTAGTTCATCCTCAAAATCATAGACAACTGCTTTTTTTTGGTAGGGGAGTGAGGAGGATGAGAATTTCATGCCTACATGGCTTCATTGCATTAATATGGTTATAGTGTCTAGATTCTCTGTGTGTCGTTATTTTATGTGAACAGTTTTAACAAGTGTCAGATGACTTTTTTTTTTGCCTATCACAATCACCCATGGACTGATATGGCTTAAAAAAAAAAGTAATCCAGGCTGCTATTTTAACCAGGGGAACCCACTGCTTGGTTTAACACTATAAGAAGGGACTGCCCTAGTGAAGTCCGGGCATCAGAGGCGGCTCTCTAATTAGGCGGTTTAGGCGGCCGCCTAAGGCCTCGCGCTGGCGGGGGCCTCGCGGCCGCCTAAACCGCCTGTTGGCAGAGTGTGTCAGGTCCTCGGTCAGTGACCGAGGACCTGACACCAGGAGGGGGCCCGGCGGCTTGCCCGGTATGCCGCCGGGTGCGAGGCCCCTCCTGGCTGCCCGGCCACCATCGCAGACACTGGTCTGCAGCTCCGCAGTGTGCAGAGCTGCAGACCATGTGACTCGCGAGAATTGGCCAATCAGAGCGTTGCCGCGGGTTACCACGGCAACGCTCTGAAATCTCGCAAGACTACTCGGTCTGCAGCTCTGCAGACCGAGAGCAGTGGCCACCGGACCACCAGGGAGCCCACTGGACCACCAGGGAAATCAAGGTAGGCTCTCCCTCCCCATCACCCCCCAACACACTCAGCCTCACCCCCCCAGTCACCATCACCACACTCAGCCTTACCCCCAGCCTCACCATCCCCCCACCACCACCCTCAGCCTCACCACCCCACCACCATCACCCCCACCACCCTCAGCCTCACCACCCCTAGCCCCCACCACCCTCACCATCACCCCCCACCACCACCCCCACCACCCTCAGCATCACCCCCCTCAGTCTCACCCCCAGCCCCCCTCAGCCTCACCCCCCACCACCCTCAGCCTCACCACCCCTAGCCCCCACCACCCTCACCATCACCCCACCACCCCTAGCCCCCACCACCCTCACCACTACCCCCACCACCCTCAGCCTCACCCCCAGTCCCCCTCAGCCTCACCCCCACCACCCTCAGCCTCACCACCCCTAGCCCCCACCACCCTCACCATCACCCCCCACCACCCCTGGCCCCCACCACCCTCACCACCACCCTCAGCATCACCCCCCTCAGTCTCACCCCCAGCCCCCCTCAGTCTCACCCCCAGCCCCCCTCAGCCTCACCCCCAGCCCCCCTCAGCCTCGCCCCCCACCCCCCCCTCAGCATCATCCCCCTCAGCCTCACCCCCACCACCCTCAGCCTCACCATCACCCCCCTCACCCCCTCACCATCACCCCACCACCCTCAGCATCACCCCCCACCACCCTCAGCATCACCCCCCACCACCCTCAGCATCACCCCCCTCTCACTCTCACATCACCCCCCCTCCCTCTCACCATCACCCCCCCCTCCCTCTCACCATCACCCCCCCTCCCTCTCACCATCACCCCCCTCCCTCTCACCATCACCCCCCCCTCACCATCACCCCCCCTCTCACCATCACCCCCCCTCTCACCATCACCCCCCCTCTCACCATCACCCCCCCCTCTCACCATCACCCCCCCTCTCACCATCACCCCCCTCTCCCTCTCGCCATCACCCCCCTCTCCCTCTCGCCATCACCCCCCCTCTCCCTCTCGCCATCACCCCCCTCTCCCTCTCACCATCACCCCCTCCCTCTCACCATCACCCCCTCTCACCATCACCCCCCTCCCTCTCACCATCACCCCCCCTCCCTCTCACCATCACCCCCCCTCCCTCTCACCATCACCCCCCCTCTCCCTCTCACCATCACCCCCCCTCTCCCTCTCCCTCTCACCATCAACCCCCCTCTCACCATCACCCCCACACCATCACCCCCCTCTCACCATCACCCGCCTCTCCCCCCCCCCCCATACACACAACACACTTCAAGCAGCTACCCCATACACATAGGGTCTCAGACAAAAACGCAAACATGTTCAGAGACATACATTCACACACACAAGGATACTCTTTGTCAGACACACTCTCAGGCACATACACAGGTAGACAGTGCATCAATGTGTATATGTGACACTTTTTTTTGTTAGTGGGGCCTCATGTTTGCGTTTCGCCTAAGGCCTCATAAAGTCTAGAGCCGCCTCTGCCGGGCATAATAATGATTAAATAAAATGAGACAATTAGGTAAAATAATTAAAGTGCCTACAGTGTCCCTTTAATTCTCTAGACTGGAAAATTAGACCTGCTTGAATAACAAATGGTAATACAAAAGTTACGTGGTGTCCCAAAATGTTTAGTTAATTTATTAGTGACACATTGAGTTTATTATCCTGTTAACAAAAAAATTCACACATGGTGCATGAAACATAGTTGACATTTATTTTAGCTCTGATTTTAGTCACTGATACATGTGTGGTCCAGTTCCATCCACAGCTCTCATTATGCAAGAAAGTATATACATTTTTCAAGCAGCTTAAATATGTCTATATAAATATAGGATTTTGTTTTTCTTAATATTCTCCTTCAAACTTATTGATGCTGGTTTAAAGCCTGCTTCACTTGCTGAGATTAATAGCATTAGCAGAAGACATACCCGGTCCCCTGTTCTCTACTGGGATGGAGATAAATTGGAACTCAATCAGGACACAGAAAAAACACTCAATGGCAAATCTAGAGGGGAATAGAGACTTTAATTCTACAGCAGTGTCATTCTGCTGTAGATTTTCTTGGGTATAAGTCTTAACAGTCAAACTAACACATATCATTTAGGTCTGTCTTTTTAAAGAATCATAGCAAACAAATGGCACCTGGGCTGTAATGACAGTGAGGATGTTTATAATAATTTCAACCTGCAGACTGGGTTATTATGTTTATGTGACCAACTTGGCTAAAATGTGCTGCCCACCTGCATAATTACAAAAGGTAATGGTGCATCAAATCAAATCCTATTTCCCCCAATGTAACTTGCATTTTTTTATTTTTATTTAAACATGTCTGCTTACATAACCATTAAGGAAGAAGCTTCCATTAATGAACATTAAAGGCAAGTAAATAAAGCCTTGTTTGCCATATGGTATGAACTATTGGCCAATGCATGTCACTAAAACAACTGTGGGTTGCATTTCTCATAGTGGTCAGCCATACGAGGCATGACAAGAGGGCTGGTGAGGGGGTCAGGAGGGCTATCAACAGGGGATAGTAACACAGGAGGAATGCATAAATCATTATTCCAAAAACTAAAATAGTGCACTGGCTAGTGGTTTTGGAGGGCTGGCAACCCTTGGTTTGAAGAATAAGTACAAATTAATAACCTTTTTTGAGAACAAAATCTTACGTGAATTGCCCAATTCAATGGATTATGTCAAATTTGAGATTGACAGAGGATGCTGCATTTGTATAGTGTGACATAATATATATACAGATGTAATCAAAATTATTCAACCCACATTGAAAATCAAGTTAATTTAAATTTACAGACTTCCAGTTGTTTGCAATGAACAAATCAAACAAAATCAATTAAAGTAGATCAACACAATGAATGCTTCAGATGGTTTCCCCAAATCCAATTTTTAATGACTTCTCAAGTTTCAAAATTATTCAACCACTTCATCGCAAGCATCTTTAATACTAAGTAGAACACACTTTTGCTGTTATGATCTTCTACAAATGAGATGCATAGCTAGACATCAGCTTCTGGCAGTATTCCTGAGGAATCTTAGCCAGTTTCTCATGAGCAATGAACCCAGTTCAGTAATATTTGTAGGTTTGCATGCTACAGCTGCCTTCTTCAAATCCCACCAGAGATTTTCTATGGGGTTCAAGTCAGGTGACCATGGTGGCCACTGTAGAATTTTCCAGGACTTCTTCTGCAACCAAGCCTTGATGGTATTTGAGGTTGTCAGGGTTTCTCTGCTTTATAAAACAGCAGCCCTTTCTTACACTGTGTCTGGGCTGTTCAGCTGTTTTAATGATCAACTCCTTTCATTACTGTTGTCATGGTTACTCACCTGGTGGCTATCAACTAGCCCCTTTTGCTACTCAGTACAAGCTCTTTAAGTCACAAGTCTTAGTACCTACCTCCTTGTCATTGCATTTTTTTCAGTTTCCAAAATTGATTCCTGTGTTTACCTGGTTTGGCTGACTTCCCTTCTGGTTTCTTAATTCACTGATCTCTGTTCTCCTTATTCCAATTCGCCTGACTACCCGTTTTGGTTCCTGACCCCAGCTTGCCTCCTGGACTTTGTGTATTGACTATTTTTAACATTGTTCTATTTACTATTAATTAAGGTGCTTTGCATTTTACATCCTGTCTCTTGTCTGGTTCCTGGTCTCTAACAGAGGTATGCTTAAGATCATTGTCTTGTTGGAAGGTTCAAGGACGCCCAAGCTTCTGCTTCCTCACAGACAGCATGATGTCTTCTCCTAGGATTTCCTGATACATCAATGAATCCATCTTGCCTTGTGCATGTTGCAGGTTTCCAGTGCCAGAGAATGCAAAGCAGCCTTATAACATTACCAAGCCACCACCATGTTTAATTGTTGGCATAGTGTTCTTTTCAGCATATGCTTCATTCTTCTTCTTCCCGACATACCGCTGATCTATTGGGCAAAAAAGTTCAAGTTTTGTTTCATTGCTCCAAAGAACAGAATCCCGTCTGTCTGTAGCTTATTAATATAATTTAGAGCATATTGCAGCTGACTTGTGGGTCAGTATTGTGTACATTTTGGAGTTCTGGCATGGAAACATTCTATGCTTAGTACGCACCTTACTGTGCTCACTGAAAACTCAGTGCCTGTTGCCACCAAGTCTTGCTGCAGATCTTTTGCAATTACTCAAGGGTTTTTCACAACCTGCCTTCTCAGAAATCTGGTTGCAATCATTTTTCTGCCCCGTCCAGGTAGTGTAACCACTGTTCCTTCAACTTGCAAACTATGCTTCCAATGGTGTTTCTAAAAACATTCAGTGCCTTCACTATCTTTTTGTATCCTGTACCTTGTTTGTGAAGGACAATGATGTCTTCTCTTTGTGGATCATTCTTTTGACTTAGCCATATTTCTAATATGCAATCAAATGTGACACTCAACAAAATATGTGAATGTTACTGAACATACGTTAAACCAGGCAAGTGATAACTTAGTGAGAAGGCTATTATTAGAATGTGATTTAGACTTAAATAAGACACCTGATCTATCTGTTAAATCAATATAAAAATGCAATTCTCAAACAAAAATACATTATTCAAGAAAGTTCTTTCCACTTATATTTTGCATTTTTGTGTTTACATTAATTATTTTTAAAACTAAAAGGAAAATCAAATTCTTTCAAACATAGTTTGCTTTAACCCCTTAAGGACACATGACATGTGTGACATGTTATGATTCCCTTTTATTCCAGAAGTTTGGTCCTTAAGGGGTTAATCTTCTTTCTTAAACAGCAAAACCTGATTTTAAAATCTACACAGTCATGACTACAGTGATTAAACCCCTTAAAGGACCACTCTAGTCCCAGGAAAGCATACTTTCCGCCCGGCTCTGGAAAGGGGAAAGGGGTAAAAACTTACCTTTTTCCAGCGCTGGGCGGAGAGATCTCCTCCTGCTCTCCTCCTCCGATCCTCCTCTTCTCCTCCCCGTCGGCTGAATGCGCACGCGCGGCAAGAGCTGCGCGCGCATTCAGCCGGTCACATAGGAAAGCATTCACAATGCTTTCCTATGGACGCTGGCGTGCTCTCACTGTGAAAATCACAGTGAGAAGCACGCAAGCGCCTCTAGCGGCTGTCAATGAGACAGCCACTAGAGGACATAGGGGGAAGGCTTAACCCATTCATAAACATAGCAGTTTCTCTGAAACTGCTATGTTTATGAAAAAATGGGTTAACCCTAGAAGGACCTGGCACCCAGACCACTTCATTAAGCTGAAGTGGTCTGTGTGCCTAGAGTGGTCCTTTAATAAAACTAAGTGCAGAAATCCCAAAGCAGTAAGCAAGATTTGTAAAACCAAGTTCAAGAAAAAGATTGCTCATAAAGAGTAAAGTCCAATCAGCACTCACCGAGACTCACAACTGCCCCAAACATTAAACAATATGGTGTGTGGTGTGGATATTAAAATAAGCAACTGGGGATAGGTCTGTTCCCCTGACACAGTAATCATAATTTGGCAAGTCAAGTATCCGAGGTCCATCCCCTGTGCCATAAATTGAATTTAACATTCCATAGGCAGCCCCCGTCATGCCTCTACATATTAATGGAGAAAGAAAGAGAGAAAAAAAGAGAAAGTTTTCACTTTAATGACCCTAAAAAACATACCAAAGCATATTAAACCATATCAAAAAGTAATACAATGAAAGAAAAAGTTATACACAGAATATAAAATATTCAGTTACTCTTTACTAAATTAAAGTGCAGTGTTCATAGCAGACATTCATTTTAAATGTTAAAAATATTTTTGAGCAGTTTGACCAAATCACTGAGCATAAGAGAGCAGTTCATGGCTTAAAGAACTGAAGATGTGTTTGCCCAGCGGGTTGGACAGTTAATATGGAAGTGAAATGTCTGCATCATCTGAGCCTCAAATGAGCCTCAAATCTGTGAGAATCCTATTTTTGTAAAACTGCTTAATAATGGTTTGAAAATTTAAAAACAGGGAATGACACTCAAACACTCCTTAAAACAAAACTACTACAGTGAACTGTGAAATACAGTTTAAAGGGACACTCCACAAACCAAATGTAAAATAAATAAAAACACCACTGTTTAGTAAATATATCTCCATTTAATTATGCATTATTTTAAATTGGAGTGTTTCTAAAAACAGCTTGCAAAAGCTTAAGATATCTTGACTGAAACCTTTTGCAATACTTCCCCTTCTAACCCAGCCTAGACTTTCTGTGACTGTGCAACTACAGACTTACCAGTTTAGTTTATAAAAAAAAATATTTGCAGGCAGGTGCTCTGAGTAATTGCTTGCCTCCATTGAGTTAAGAAACCAGGAATTAATCGATTCACAGCCAAGGTTAATTAACAAGGTTAATTTATAAAAGTGTCAATTTTTATAGCAATCTGCACTTTTTGCAAAATATGAAAAAGCACTTCTGGAAGCTAAAGTGCTTTAAAGGGAGTGTGCATTTAAGTCCATAATGCAATCTATTAAATAGATTACCAGTCTTAATTACTATATATCAGAACTTGACATTGTATTACAATATTATAGACCTGAGAATTGCCAGAGCCAAAACTCATAAAAGAAAATGAATGTACATTTTTTTTTTCAGTATAGGTATCTGTCACAGCCCGCAATGCTCCACTCATCGGGATGCAGAAGCCAAACGCTTTGCGTTCCTCTGTTTGCACGGCCCGAATACTCCACAGGGCTTGAACAGAGAATACTTACCATTTGGCCAGGCGAACAGCTTCCTCTGCTGGTTCCCCAGGCCAAAGTGCTCTTCCCCACAATATATTAGATGCTGATCGCTTGAATAAATTCAAATGTTGTGATGTCACGTCTGCCCTTAAATTGACCACATCATCCAGGTGACCCCATTATCAAACATTTGGACTCTCAGAGATGACGCGGACCAATCAGAAACATTGTTGGCCTATATAATGCTAGTTTGGGCCCTTATTACTTGTCCTATCGTGGTTTCTGCCTTGATACATGTTAGTGCTCATAGTAAGTCTCTCTTGATATATTTTGATATTGACCTCTGATTGTATTTGACTTGGTATAATTCTGGTATCCTGACCTGACTTGTTATTCCATTTATCCTTATTTCTATAATCCTCACCTTGGATACGTCTATGTAGAACCTCTGTTTGTGGGATTTGATATTCCTTTAAGTTGAGGCGTGACGCCAATGACAGTATCATAAGTCTCCAGTACTACAGACCCAGAACACAAGGGAATTATTGTAATAAGATGAAGATCCTGAGACAAGCATACATTAAGAAACATTTGATCGAAACATAGAAAATAGCAATATGGTTAATTAGGGACCTATTCCAGATCAGTGATTAAAACCAATATAGTCAATCACAGAAAAGGACAGGGCATTGTCATTAGTTGGAATATTTACCCAAATGTGAATTATGTTCTGGGATACTCTGTTAGTATGCCATAGAATAATCTTTTAGAAAGGTATTAATACCTGAAAGTCTAAAAAAATACATAAAGGTACCTTTCCTCACGTATATGCACAAATATAGTTACAACAAGCATATACCAACCTGGAATTAATGAGCAGCTGTATAGTACATTTACAACACACCATGAAGACCAAAAACATTTGCATCCACATCTGTTTCCTGAAACATTTTGAGGGAAGAATATGTCAGAATAGTATAATTGATATAGCAAAGAATTTTAGAAGGACTGATGACAATTTTTTATGAAAGTTAAATATTTAAAGGACAGTTTTAGAACAGACATTTAAATAAAGAAATGCTCATATTAAAAGAAATGACATTAAGGACACCAGCTTCTCACACAATGTGGTACATTTTCTTTCAAAGAATTTCAGTTTTAAATTTGTACTTCACACTTCATCTCAATTATACCCACAGAGTAACAGGAAAGCAGAGTCTGCAGGAAAAGAAAATTGTTCTAAAGGAAAAATAAGCAGAAACCTGACCAAGGGCCTAACTGCTAGACCAGAAAAGAGGCAAATAAAAACGCAGATGCTAATGAGTACAAGTCTCTCAAAGTATAATTTATAGAGCAGGCTGGGTTAAAGCTGTAGAGTCCAACAATGGCTTAAACATTATTAAAAGAAAAACGGCTAAATATCTGCATGGCCTTCGCAGGGATAACATTGTTGAATACCGCCAAAGACAAAACATGTCAACTTTTGGCAAATAGGCAAGCCTCCATAGACATTTGAGTCATTATTTATGTTTTACCTGCAGAAAATAGGTGTTTACTTACATTGTTCTTCTGCGTATTAGTTACTATTGCCACTACTGTCTTGCTGATTAGAGGATAGTAGACTTGTGCATTTGGTTTTGGACAAACTGCCATTCCTCTGAATTTTGGATGATCGGTAGTAAATTCTTTTTCTCCAGACATATAACTGAGCATGCTTGTTAGCTCCAAAATAAGAGATAATCGATGGTAAAACAAGATGTTTGATCACTACAGCCACGCATGTTGATTGTGTTCACAAATTAAGTGAGAAGTGACCAATAAGGGGAAAAAAGGTTGAGCAGTAAAATAATCTATATTTATATACAGGGCTGTATTTGTTGTGAGGCAAACATGGCATTTGCCTAGGGCGGTACTTTCAGGGAGGTGGCAAAAAACGCCTTGTTTGCCTCACGTCCTGGGTGGGAGCAAGAGGTGGCCGACTAGCTCAAAGTGTAGGCGGGCCGCAAGGGAGCGCCCTTCTGCTGGTGTAGAAGGAGAAGCTACATCCAGGGTACTTTAGGGGAGACTAGCTCTCAAGTATTCAAAGATCTTCTTTTTCAGTAGGTTACACAGACAATTTTTTATAACATGTATCACTTCCTCCACCCCATGCTTGATGCTAGTCTAGGGCACCACAGGGGGCAATTGATGACCCAATGTAAAGTTTCCCTTTTGTCAGCCCATCTCTTTAGTTTCTATCCTCTTAGCAACAGGGTATGCTTTAGAGCAATGTGACTTAAAATCCAAATTCAATCAGATTCCTGTATCTCCCAAATTGCACAGGGGTTGCATGTAGAAGGAGGCGTGTTTGATTGGCCCTGATTTGCACTGATATGCCCATTTATGCACTTTTTTTTTCTTTCAAATCATTTCTTAAATATTTTTCATGAAAAATATTCTGTCAAGTGGGACTTTCTAATGAACGGGTGAACTTAATTTTATTTTACAAAAAAGGATGGGGCTGTGGCCCAACACGCAGAATTAAGTCAAATGGCCAGATTTAATGTAGAAAGAATAGTCAGAAACAAGCCAAAGTCAGGGACACAGACAGGAGCATAAATGAGAAGGCAAAGTCAAAGGGTCAGGGATACCAGAAATACAGATAGTCAGAACAAGCCAAGATCAAAAACCAGGATAACAATATACCAAACACACCTCGGATAACCAAAGTAGGGTTTAAATAACCTCCAGAGCCTGCTCATTGGTTAAAATGGAACCTATGACCCCAAAACGTTCATGTGCATCGAAAATGTGACGCTGCATTCACGTTTACATCACTTTTGACGTTTTTGGGGACGGCGCTGTTTAGTAGCTTGGGACTGAAGCGGCCGGCGTCCATAACGTTGGACCTGGCTGCTACACCAGATGTCGCACAGAGGGAGAGGCACTGTGGATTAATTAGTAACCTCTCCCTCCTGCAGCATGGCCTCACGATCGGGCGCTTCCACACGGTGCTGATCAGGCACCGTGTGAGCTCACTGATCAAGTGCAGCCACACGGTGCCGACTGGGCACCGTGACACACATGATGTGCATGGTTATTGTGAAAGTTGTCACCATTTTTTGGCCATCTCAAATATAGGGTTAGGATTCATGTGTTGCAAGGATTATCATTTTAATGAACTAAGGATTGTCAAATTTATGATTTACCTGTGTGTGCATAATATTGGTGCTTGTATAATGCAATACATTACTTCACTAATGCTATATAAGGATTATTTTGAATAGAGTGATTATGCCAAATGATGATTCATGATTACATGCCAAAGAATTTACTTGTACAAAACAATTCTGCTGATTCTTTTCTGATCTTTCTTTTCTCATTTAGGAGTTATGCTACAGAGAACACTATTGTGGCTACCCATCCTACTGTCTTTCTGTTTCTCCCTCCATGCTCAAGGTAATGGGTTTCTAGTAGTGTTATTTATGCATTAAAGAGTATTTGCTGTTTTAAGTTTAAACTTATTGTACTTTACAGGAATGTTAAGGGCTTCAGTATACGACAGGTTTCCAGAATTAGATATCTCATGAGCAATATCTTTTTGGTAATGAGACAGGGAATCAAGAAACATAGCATGAGGCGCGTTCTCCCATTAAAACTTTAGGTTTCCATGGCACCCAAAGCCAACCTACCCACTTTTGACTCATACACTTGTTTAAAGATTTGACCTGGGATGAGAAGACACACTGACACGAACTCATTGTCACACACTGACACATAGTGGGGTAAAATCAAACAAATAAGTATGAGAATTCCTCAGGTTTTCCACCACTTTCCCACCCCCCAATGCTCCATATCAATCTACATGTACGATAAATGCTTCTAACATAACCGAATTAAGCATGGCAATTGAGCTCCCGCTTTAAAAATCATAAGGGAACTGAGATAGGCCATGGATTCCCGCAGGCCTGGATGCTTTGCTGGGCATTGTTATTTTATGTGGTAGCATTATTTATAGAGCTTAGTATGAACTATAATACAACTAGCATCAATGATCTTCCAGCATTACAAGCATTAAAGTGTGTTGTGCCCATTCACAAGAATGGTAGTAGGGAGGAGTCGGGCAACTATAGACCAGTAAGTCTTACTTCAGTAGTGGGGAAAGTAATGGAAACCATGTTAAAGGATAGGATTGTTGAACATCTAAAACACATTGATTTCAAGATCAGACACAACATGGGTTTACTTCAGGGAGATCATGCCAAACTAATCTTATTGATTTATTTGATTGGGTAACTAAAATAATAGATCAGGGTGGTGCAGTAGACATTGCTTACCTAGATTTCAGTAAGGCTTTTGACACTGTTGCACATAGAAGGCTTATCAATAAACTGCAATCTTTTAGTTTGGATTCCAATATTGTTGAATGGGTAACGCAGTGGCTGAATGACAGGCAACAGAGGGTTGTAGTCAATGGAGTATATTCGAAACATGGGCATGTCACCAGTGGGGTACCTCAGGGATCTGTACTTGAACCCATTCTCGTTAATGTTTTTATTGGTGTTATTGCTTTTGATGGTAAGGAATGTATTTTTGCTGATGATATTAAGATATGTAACAGGGTTGATGTTCCAGGAGGGATAAGCCAAATGGCAAATGATTTAGGTAAACTAGAAAATGGTCAGAGTTGTGGCAACTGACATTTAACGTGGATAAGTGCAAGATGATGCATTGTGGACGTAAAAACCCAAGGGCAGAGTACAGAATATTTGATAGAGTCCTAACCTCAACATCTAAGGAAAGGGATTTAAGGGTGATTATTTCTGATGACTTAAAGGTAGGCAGACAATGTAATAGAGCAGCAGGAAATGCTAGCAGAATGCTTGGTTGTATAGGGAGAGGTGTTAGCAGTAGAAAGAGAGAAGTGCTAATATCATTGTACAGAACACTAGTGAGACCTCACTTGGAGTATTGTACGCAGTACTGGAGATCGTATCTCCAGAAGGATATTGATACCTTAGAGAGAGTTCAGAGAAGGGCTACTAAACTGGTTCATGGATTGCAGGATAAAACTTACAAGGAAAGGTTAAAGGAACTTTACATGTATAGTTTGGAGGAAAGTCGAGACAGGGGGGATATGATAGAAACATTTAAAAACATAAAGGGAATCAACACAGTAAAGGAGGAGACTATATTTAAAAGAAGAATAACTACCACAACAAGAGGACATAGTCCTAAATTAAAGGGGCAAAGGTTTAAAAATAATATCAGGAAGAATTACTTTACGGAGAGGGTAGTAGATGCATGAAACAGCCTTCCAGCTGAAGTGGTAGGGGTTAACACAGTAAAGGAGTTTAAGCATGCGTGGGATAGGCATAAGGATATCCTAACTATAAGATAAGGCCAGGGACTAATGAAAGTATTTAAAAAATTGGGCAGACTAGATGGGCTGATATGGTTCTTATCTGCCGTCACATTCTATGTTTCTAAGTAAATTAATTTGTAAACATATCCCTCAGCATTAGGTAATTAAGTAAACCGGTACACAAGGTCTGAAAATTCTGCTCACAAGCTTACAATATTATATTTCAATCTAGTGTTAATGATAAATTTCTAGAGCATTATATTTCAAATGCAGTAAAACGTTCTGCTTTAAATGTAAACCAATATAAAAGTCACCACTACTTGATTTATTTCATTAGCTGTTATATCATCTTAAACGAGGGGAAAATTACATATCTCAATTATTTATGTATGTGTAAAAGTTTTTAAGAAAAAATTTTTTTTTTCTCAAACATGGCCAGTTTTATTTATAATTTAATTATCCGCTTGTTTATAATCAAATCTGCTAAATGCAATTTCACATGACTTCATAAATCTGGAATTGTTGAGTTATATTTAACAACTGTTTATAATAGAATTCCAAACCATTTTATATTGGTTTTAGAAAGTGCTGTATTTCAGTACATACACGATTTAAACTTTCTATATAATCAGTATTTTAACATTAACCTGTGAAACATATCATATAATGTCTCCTGTATTTTTAGATGAAGAAGAAAAGGAAGATGAAAATACTTTTGATCTCATTGAAATCAGTAATATAAACAAGAAGACAATAGGAGCCAAAATGTTTCGAGGACATGAACCAGGTTCCCCCGCATATAGATTTCTTCGTTTTGATCACATACCTCCAGTTAATGATGAAAAGATGAGGCAGATAAATGAACTTATGCAGCAAAATGAAGGCTTTATATTAACAGCCAAATTTAGACAAGATAAACACAACAGAGGGACTATAATTGCTATGGAAGGTCCAGGCATCTCCAATAGACTATTTGAACTTGTTTCAAATGGACGAGCCAATACTCTGGACCTGATTTATTGGGTAGATGGAACACAGAATGTTATATCCTTAGAAGATGTGGACCTGGCAGACTCCCAGTGGAAAAATATTACAGTTCAGGTGACAGCTGAAAGCTTCAACCTCTATGTTAGCTGTGATCTCATTGACAGCTTTCGTCTGGAGGATCCATTCTTCGAGCATATAAAGGCTGAGAAGATGTATATAGTTAAGGGGTCAATCCGAGAAAACCACTTTAGGGTAAGCAAACTTTTTTTTTTAATTTTTTTTTAATTTTTAAGAACAATTACAATTTGCAAATAGGATATTATTTATATATGCCTTAAAGATGATAAATATATAGATAGATAGATAGATAGATAGATAGACAGACTGGTGAGATTGCTCAGTGGGCTAATGCATCATTAGCCAGTAGAATTTGTATATAAAATGAGTAAAATTAAATTGGTAATAGTATTATCCATTGTCTGTTGGGTAAAAGTAGCAACCCCATGATGTACATGGAAACCAGAGTAATCTGAATGTACTTTTTCTGGTTAAATACTTTGACAGACAGACAGGGTTTGATCTAGAGTAATTCTTGTTGATCTTACAAGTTTCCAGTATTCTCTGCCCGTGTATATAGGACCAATAAAAAAAGTAGATGCAGCTTTTTTTTTTTTTTTTTAAAGATTGCACCAATTGCATAATCAATATCACTCAAAAAACTTGGCTAACACCATGGTGTTGCATGGGGATTTTTTTTATGCCAATAGATCATCCATCCAACTCTCTTGTGCAAAATGCCCCGGGCCTAGTTACTCCTGGGGGGCCCAAGGCAGCTGGCCCGTGGGTTCCACAGCCCTGATCTATTTATTTCCCCTCTATCCCAATGGCCCCCCTGGTTCAGCCACTAAGAAGGCCCACTGGGTGGCCAATGCCCCTAGGGCCACCCTGTGGGCTTGTTTTAGCAGGCTTTTCGGCAGCTGGCTGGGAGGAAGTGACAGCTGCAAGTCACTTCCTCCCACAGAGAGAGAAGCAGCGCAGGAGGGAGGAGCAGGCAGTGAGGAGAGGGGGCTCCTCACATCAGCCTCAGACACCACACTGGACCTCAGGGAACCCACCCTCCAGAAAAATGTAGGAAACTTGAGGGTGGGCTTAAAACAATGTAAATTGTACATGTGTGTCAGTATGTCTCTGTGTGTGTCTATGCGTATGTCTGTATGTCGTTCAGTGTGTGTATCAGTGTATCTGTGTGTGTCAGTCAGGATGTCTGTGTGTGTCTATGTGTGTGTCAGTAGGTCTGTCAGTGTGTGTGTCAGTATGTCTATCAGTGTACATATCTGTGTGTGTCAGTATGCCTGTCTGTGTGTGTATCAGTATGTCTATCAGTGTACATATCAGTGTGTGTCAGTATGACTGTCAGTATGTCTGTCAATGTATGTGTATGTGTCTATGTCTGTGTGTGTGTCAGTCAGTATGTCTGTGTGTGTCAGTATGCCTGTCAGTGTGCGGGTCAGTATACCAGTGTGTGTGTGTGTGTGTCAGTAAATCTATCAATGTGTTTGTCAGTATGTCTGTGTGTGTGTGTGTGTGTCAGTATGTTTGCCTGTGTGTGTGTGTGTCAGTATGTCTATCAGTGTATGTATCTGTGTGTCAGTATGTCGGTCAGTATATGTAACTGTGTGTGTATTTATATGTGTGTCAGTATGTATGTCAGTATCTGTGTGTCAGTATGTCTAACAGTATATGTGTATGTGTATCTGTATATGTGTCAGTGTGTACCTGTGTGTCTGAGCATCTGCATGTGTCTTAAGGTGTGCATCTGTTTGTCTGTATGTGTATCAGTGTGTCTGTATCTGTATCTGTGTCAGTCTGTGTGTCTGTATCTGCATGTGTCTCAGTGTGTGTATAGGTGTCTTTATAGCTGCATGTGTTTTAGTGTGTGTAGGTGTATCTCTATGTGTGTGCTTTATAGTGTGTGTGTAGTAGTGTACGTGTATATGTGCATATATATCAGCATTTAACACCAACACTGCATACAAACTTCAACACTACATACAAACACACTCCTGCAGCGAAACATCAACACTACATCCGGGACGTATCTTCCACGAGGCAAACAAGGCATCTGCAAAAAAAGCCACCCTCCAAACGCCCAGGCAGATCCCTTGTTTGCCTCGTGTCCTGGGGGGGCTCAAGAGCCGGCTGGCTGGCCACTTTTGAGCCCCCCCGGGGCGGGCAGCGAGGGAGCATGCTCACATGTGCTCTTCCTGCTCAGCTCCCTCCGCTCCGCATAATGAAGCCGCGAGCCAGAATATGACGTCACATTTCGGCTCCCGGCATCACTAAGTAGTGCAACCGCCCCACTGGACCACAGGTTAGTTAGTAATCCATTTATATGTGGAGGAGGCTGGGTGGATTTAAAATAAAATTAAAAAAAATAATTTGTGAGTGTTGGGAGAAATGTGTATGTGTGTGTCTGTGGGTGAATGTGTGTGTGTGTGTGTCTGTGAGTGAATGTGTGTGTGTGTATGAGTGAATGTGTGTGTGTGTGTGTGTGTCTGTCTGTAAGTGTGTGTGTCTATGTGAGTGTGTCTGTGAGTGAATGTGTGTATGTGTCGGTCAGTGAGTGTGTGCGTCGGTCAGTGAGTGTGTTCGTCTGTCAGTGAGTGAGTCTGACAGTGTGTGTCCAAGTAATAGTGTGTGTCTTTCTATCAGCATGTCAAATCAGTGAGTGTGTGTATGTCATTGTTTGTCAGTGTATATGAGAGTGCGTGTCTGTCAATGAGTGTATGCGTCTGTCAGTGAGTGTGCGTCTGTCAGTGAATGTGTGTCTGTCAGTCAAAGTGCGGCCTTGACAGTAAGGGGCGGGGAAAATTTAAATGGGGGGTGGGGGGGTGCCCGAGCACAAATCCTAAATACACCACTGCACTACATACAAACACATACAAACACACCTCTGTATTAAACATCAAAAGTATATATAAACATACCACTACATTCAAAAACCAACAGTACACATAAATGCATGCTTGAATTCAAACTCCAACACAACATACAAACACACCCCATTCATGCAAGAATAATCCATACAAAAACATGCTTACATTCAAACACACAAACAGCTCAGTGCTACATACAACCATGCAAGCATGGGAAAATGGTAGAGCCCCAGCTGTCAATGCTATATTGGAGTTGCACTACAGATTGGGATCTGCCTTTTGTACAACCTTGAGATTTGTGGGCCCAAATATTTCTTGCACCAGGACTCTTTCTACTTTAGTTCCGCCACTGCATTGGGGTGGATGGCATGATTGCATGCCAGGGAGTGGCACGGGAGCGGGGGGCAGAGTCCAGGGGGCCAACGCAAATGCTTGCACAGGGTCCAATCAGTATTAAAGATGGCCCTGCCTTCCATCCAATGAAAATTCACAGCAGGTATTACAAGGTTTGCTAAACTAGATTCCACCATAGATATGAGTCCTGGATCTCCTCTTTATGCAGCACATGCTTTATTAAAGGGACACTATAGTCACAGCATGTAGTTGTTCTGGTGAGTATAGTCAGTTCCAGACAGGCTTTTTGCATTAAAACTGTCTTTTTCAGAGAAACGGCAGTGTTTACATTGCCCCCTAATGACATCTTCATTGGCCACTCCTCAGTTGGCCACTGGAGGTGCTCTCCACGCTCTGCATTAGAGACACTGAACTTTCCTCATATAGATGCTTTAAATCAATGCATCTCTATGAGGAAGTGCTGATTGCCCAAGCCGGCGTTTGGCCCTTCCCCGTCCCGCCTCCTTGTCGATCTTAGCCTATCTAATTCTTTTCCTATGCAAAAACATTGGATTTGCTAAAAGCATCAATTCTAATGATGTCAGCCAAGGAGGTGGGTCAAGGGCGGGGCCAGCACTGGCAGACCTGCACGGCGCTGGAAATAAGGTGGGTTTTATTAACTTTTTAGGGGGCTAAGGGAGAAGGGGGGTAATCCACCTAAATGGTGGTTTTAACACTATAGGGTCAGGAATACATGTTAGTATTCCTCACCCTATAGTGTTCCTTTAAAGGGACACTATAGTCACCCAGATCACTTCAGCTCAATGAAGTGGTCTGGGTGCCAGGCCCCTCAGGTTTTAACCCTTCACATATAAACATAGCAGTTTCAGAGAAACTGCTATGTTTACATAGCAGGGTTAATCCAACCTCTAGTGGCTGTCTTCCTGACAGCCGCAAGAGGTGCATCTGCAACGCTGGAAGCGAAATTCGCATTGAGAAATGCTTTTCTATGGACTGTTTGAATGCGTGCGTGGCATGTGCCGCACATGCGCATTCCGATCCACTCAGGAGCTGGCGTCGGCGGGGGTGGAGAGGTCACCAGCGCCGAGGGAGCCTGGCGTTGGATTAAGGTAAACCGCTGAAGAAGTTTTAACCCCTTCAGCGCCACGAGAGGGGGACCCTGAGGGTGGGGGCACCCTTAGGGGACTATAGTGTCAGGGAAACGGGCTTGTTTTCCTGACACTATTGTGATCCTTTAATGTTTAATGTCATCCTTTCAATTATGGTAATAATCAATGAGAAATTAACAAAAAAATAAATAAATTTGGTGCTTATATGATATATGTAGTTGTTTTGTATTCAGTGATTGATGCATAGAGAACATTCATTTTTTTAAATTTGCATTCTTTTTTCCAGAATGACATAGTTACTTTTCGGTGCAAGGTCATCATGATAATCTGCTTTTAATTATTTCTTGTAGGGATTGATTCAAAATGTTCATTTCATTTTTGACACAACAATTGAAGATGTTCTGAAGAAAAAAGGGTGTCAGCTAAGCCACACAGGTACACATGTTCACTTGCATACCAAGCAGTCATGTCTTCCGTTATCCGATACCAGCAATTTACCTGTCTAATGCTTTTTCTCCTTTGACTGATCTGTGACCTCTTTACTTTTCATGTAGCAATTGTTAAATAGCTACCTCCAGGGAATGTAGCACATCATTACCATGTTAATTTAACTTGTATTTTTATTATTTGTCAGAATCTACTACTCCTTTCAAATATGATTGATTAGATGAATGATCTGTATAAGAATGATGAGTTTATAACTCATAATTGTTATACGGATCACTCATCTAATTTAGAGTGTTGTCATTATTATGGAAAAATTGTTTTTATATGTTAAATTCCATTAAACAGTAACCTAAATATAGAAGTTACATATGATCATCAATTATTCCTGTTTAGAATAGTCTGTGAAATGTTGTCTAATTTGTATTGTTGCATGCCATTGAAAACAAGCTGCATCAGCAACATCTATACCAAAATAAATACTTCTTGCAAGCACTCATTTCTCATGAGTAGAACTGCTGCTGAATGTTGAACTACATATCCCATAAATCTCTGCTTAAAAAAATAAAACGATGTTCATTTGAAGAATTTTGGAAATGCCAATGCAAAGATGTGGTATTTATTTTATAGCTTCTTCATTTTATAAATGATCTTTTTTGTTATATGTTCAGAATGCCACCAGTGTATTAGCTAAAAAAAAAATCAGAGGAAATCCCCCTTTTGTCACTTTAAAAAAAAAAAGTTTTATTCATATAAAACATTCACGTGGACTATGGTATTTTCTTTTGGAAAAAAATGTTACTCAAAATCTAACAGAGATACAAAATGTTGACTGAGAGAGAAGTATATAGGTTACTTTAGGAAGCGTCACACGTAACCAACATTACTTATACTGATGTTTGCTGGGATATATATGTATTTAAAAAAGGAAATTACAGAAGCCTGAATACCAGAGAAATATACTTACTTTCCAGCTGGCTAGATCATATATTTAAATGTATAATGTGCCATTGCAGGGGTAAGTGTAGATTTAACACAGGGTAAGAGATTGTGGAGACTACATTCCCTAAAGGGGCGTTGCAGTTTTAGGGGACCTTGTTAGCAGGTCAAGGAGCAATCCTCCCTTTGCTATTCGCATTGTCTGTGCTCAACCAAATGTGAATATTTTAATTCTAGCTGTAACATAATCAGGTTTAAAATCATTATGCTAGTGACAGATAGAGGGTGAAATATATAGATAGTCAGTCTTGTCTATACAGGTTAGAGATACAACATTTCAATCCCTCTTCTTTGAAGGCATGTAATTACAATTGGAACAATGGAACCATTCAACTTAATATCATTGACCACTATCCAAAACCTTAAAATGTTATTTATTTATTTTTTTAAAGGTGTATGTTCTGCATTCACATCCATAAACATAGCTGTAGTTTTCAATTCACAAAGCTCTTGTTAAGAAGTTGAACAGCATGAAAATTAATTAACATAGTGTGTGCTTCAGATATAATACAAGTTGTGAGTAAATAAATGTCATGAAGAAATATATTGTGTATAGTAGTATAGATTATATTGGGAAGTGAGTAGTACCTGCCTTTACACTTGTTTTAAAGTGTATTTGTTACCAACACTCTAGTCAAATGTCATTGTTAAAGTAAATACATTATTAAAATAAAGAGGGGGGACCTGATGGCATAGAAATAAAGACACAGATGATCAAAGAAAACCCATTTGGCTAGCACATGTACAGATAAAATGTATCCCTTATAAAGGGACAGTAGAATTTTCATGACCGGTACACTTTAACAATTTATAAACTACTCCTTGATTTCAACTAACTGAAATATACATGATTTAATTTAGAATGGAAATATTCATCAGTATCCAGAGTGATCTGTGTGACAAGTAGGCGCTTGAAAAGTAATAAAAGGTATATAATTCATGCAGCTGCTACAACACTTATAAGTGGATCTCTCTAATCCACCAGTTGATACAAAGTAATACAAAAGCTGGGAGTTTAAGAGAAGGTTAGTGAAAAACAAACCACCTAACATAAAATCCCTACAGTGGAGCGCTGGAAAATACTTACCCTAGTCTAAGGGGTATCACACAATTCAGAGTAGAGGTCGAAGTATGAAGAGAAATAAAGGGGGAAGGGGAGAGAAAATAATCCAATGGTGGAGTATATCAAGTCTATTATATTAGTAATAAAAAATGTATAGGGATCAACTCACAAGTGGAGAGCCAAAAGAGGGACTGGGTCAAATCATATTCACTTTGTTGTACAACAGGGGACACCTTCCCTCTTTAACTTCTTCCTTCAATTCTTGTTAAGGAATATGTGGAGACAAAGATATCTATCTGGTGCAGTATGTTCAGGGCCGGCCTTAGGCATTTAGATGCCCTGTGCGAAAAATCTTCGCAGCACCCCCCCTCCGTCATATGATGTAATGTTTGTGTTGTCTGTGTATGTGATAGTAGGTGTGATGACTGTGTGTGATATGCATGCTATGTGTTGGCTGTGTGTGATATTTGTAATGGGTGTATTAACAGTGTGTGATATGCGTGTATTGGTTGTATGTGACACACACACACAGAGTCAGACGGCCATACACACACAGGAAGACATCCACACACACAGAGGCAGACAGTCACGCACACACAAGCAGATAGTCATACACACACACAGACAGACAGTCATACACACACAAACAGACACACACAGGCAGACAGTCACACACACACACAGACTCACACAGGCAGAAAGTCACACACTCATACACACACAGGCAGACAGTCATACACACAGACACACACAGGCAGACAGTCATACACACAGAGGCAGACAGTCATACACATAGACACACACACATTCATACACACAGAGGCAGACAGTCATACACATAGACACACAACAAGGCAGACAGTCATACACACACACACACACACACACACAGAGGCAGACAGTCATACACACACACACAGACACACACACAGGCAGACAGTCACACACACACAGACACACACAGGCAGACAGTCATACACACAGGCAGACAGTCATACACACAGAGGCAGACAGTCATACACACAGACACACACACAGTCATACACACAGACACACACACAGAGGCAGACAGTCATACACACAGACACACAAACAGTCATACAGTAATACACACAGACACACACACAGAGGCAGAGAAAAATACACACAGACACACACACAGGCATAGAGTCACACTCACACTGACAATCACACAGTTACCTGTGGAGTTCATTGTGGATGCAGTGCAGCTCCTGGAGACTGTTTGGTGGGGAAGCAGGGACTCTTTCCTGCTTCCCCTGCAGCAGTTTTCCGGCGCTTTTAGCTCCGCCCCCATCACACGGTAAGCTCCAGCTGTGCGGCCGCACGGCGCCCCCTGCTCCATGGCGCCCTGTGCGGCCGCACAGCTCGCACACCCCTAAGGCCGGCCCTGAGTATGTTCAAAATAAATCTGGACAAATATAAAATACAGACACCAGGTGGTATACTGCTCACCTTATCTAGAGCCAATATGATGTACCTGGTTCTGGTTTGGATGGCTTGTTACCCACTCAGGGGGGTACACCTTCTTTGGAGGTAAGTGTAGAAAGCAGCAAATTCTGGACTAAAAGAAGATCCAGCTGATCAATTTATTCAAAATTAAAAAGTAATAACACAAGGTAAATTACAAAACAATAAAATCACTGTCCTATCTTCTGGGATTATCCTCGAGACGTGTTTCGCCCCTTTCTCTGGCTTTTTCAATCGAAGTTAATCTTCTCATCATTACCTCCTTTCTTTTAAACCCGGGCTACCTTCCTGATTCATCCTTTCCTGTCCTCTTAGTCCAATTCAATCCGTCGGATTTGTAGGTGTTTTCTCACAGCTGATCATAACTACCGCATCGGTTTCTGGAAATGACGACACGCCTATCCGTCACTTCCAGTGTGCCATATCCCTTACTGGCATTCACTTTTAATTTTGCCAGTCTTCGTTGTTCATACATGAGGGTATTTATACCCATAAGTCCATAAGAGTTCATATGTACATAGAAATGATAACAGAGAGAAAAAAAATATATTAAGAAATCAGTTCTGTATTCTAGATCATAAGGAATTGTCATACATTAAATAAATTAGTGAACAGAGGTATATATTACCCTCTTAAAATGTAAAGTGCCATACTTCTTTATAGTCTCAGGTATTGTAAAAAGACCTACATTGAGGTATATTTCTTACTAATAGATTAGGTAAGTTGCAATGGAAAGATTGCTAGAAAAAGATAAAATATCAAACTTGATCTCTTGAATAAAATTAATAACTAAAAAACACACAAAAAAAATAAAAAATTATGTGACAATAAAATGATAAAATGTAAAATATATTAAAAAATAATGATAAAAAGTGATTAATAATATATTTATAAAAAAAATGGCATAACTCAAAATCACTATTTAATCCGAAGGGGGGAAGAGAATTGAGATTAAAAATCCATCTCATTTCTGTTTTCCCCATTACAGTAATGAGGTCCTCTCCTCTCCAGTTAGTTGCAACTTTCTGTATCCCTAAGAATGTGAGTTGAGTTGGATCCATCCTATGTTTAATCTTAAAATGGTACGAGAGACTGTGTTTCTCAAATCCTAATTGTCCAAAAAATTCTTAATAAATATTGGCCAATATTAACAAAAGACTCATTATTAACCCCTTAAGGACACATGACATGTGTGACATGTTATGATTCCCTTTTATTCCAGAAGTTTGGTCCTTAATGGGTTAAACTCCATACTCCCTGAGAAACTAAAGATAATGTATAGGGGAGAACCAAATTTAAAGAGCAAGTTAGTCCACAGCCATCTACAGAAAAAAACAGTCCCTAAAAATCTGTTTAATGAAGAAGGCGGATCTATGGCTGTGGCAACTGCGGAGCATGCACCCATACGAAAAACAAAGAGACATTTTAGGGATTTATACATCCTAAAAATGAGAGAGAAAAATTTCCAATCAAACAGTTAAATAATTACTTGTCACTCAAAAAAAGTAATTTATATAATAATTTGTACGTGCGGATTGTTATATGTAGGAAGGACCACACGGGCGTTACATGTAAGAATCCAGGAACATGTCAGAAATATCAAATTAGGATTTGAGAAACAGAGTCTCTCGTACCATTTTAAGATTAAACATAGGATGGATCCAACTCAACTCACATTCTTAGGGATGTCAGAAAGTTGCAACTAACTGGAGGAGAGGACCTCATTACTGTAATGGGGAAAACAGAAATGAGATGGATTTTTAATCTCAACTCTCATCTCCCCTTCGGATTAAATAGTGATTTTGAGTAATGCCATTTTTTTTTATAAATATATTATTAATCACTTTTTATCATTATTTTTTAATATATTTTACATTTTATCATTTTATTGTCACAGAAAATGATATACTCCACCATTGGATGTTTTTCTCTCCCCTCCCCCCTTTTTTCTTTGCATACTTCGACCTCTACTCTGAATTGTGTGATACCCCTAAGACTAGGGGTAAGTATTTTCCAGCGCTCCACTTTAGGGATTTTATGTTTGGTGTTTGTGTTTCACTAACCTTCTCTTAAATATTCATCAGTATCTGGCACAATTGAAGTTAAAATATAATATTTACCCATTTAGAATAAAACAATAACCTCTTATAACTATAACAATAAAAACAATGTTCATAGAAACGTGTATTTAATAGTATAGGCCTTTTACAAATAAGCTCTATACAATGTTTGGATCCTGTGGTTGGCAAAAACAGAAGTTTGTTTTTAATAATGTATGTCATATAAAAAATATTTGGTCTTTAAAGGAACGTCTTGAACTTGTTCTCATTGAATCCCAAGGGTTTTATCAATAAACATGTAAGAAGCAAAATCCATATGTTAGGCTCTTGGAGCACATAAGACTACAGGGATATGTAATCTGTTGTTATCATTACACACTAGAGTGAATTATGATGCATAAGCTTTTTAGGATTTTTACAGGAGCAGACGAAATGTGTTTCTAAGAAGCATAATTCAGGCTTGACTATGACTATGGCAATGGTATATTACACAGGTCTGCAATAAATATTAATTTGGAAACCATGGGTCAAGTCTTAAAAAAATAAGTTTGGAAACTCATCTTTCCCAAATTCACTCAAAATATAAAAAAAAGGTTGTTGTTGTTTATAGTGTTATTGTGAATGTCTGTGTTATGTCAGAATGTTAGAATGTAGGAGTGATCATTGTGCCAGCAAATATGAAGGCATATGTATATATCAGTGTACTGCAACTATGTGAGAATGCATGGAATGCAGGGTGATGTTTTTATGGGTTACACATGTGTGCAAATATGAGAGTGTACTTGTGATGTTACTCACTGTGGCACTGTTCCACTTTCTCAAACGTAGTATACATTTCATCCATATTTCAATGTCATTGACTGAATAAGCATCTCATCTGATCTCCATATTAATGTCAAAGGCATAATGAATTTAAATTTTTTTTTTAAGTGTGTTTTTGTTGTTTAGTGTCAGGTGATATCTCCAGTCAATTAATGAAAATGGGACGTTCCACTTCTCCATTAGCAAATTTGCTAGCAAGGGTCAAGCCACAGATGTATTTCTAGCCAACCAGTTTTAATTAAATAGCACAAAACAGTTTGATCAAGAACTAGGGGGATGATGTCTGCAGCCTTATAACACATCAGCATTTAGTGGGTATGTTGCTTAAACAGCCACTTTAAAAATCTCCCCCCTCTTCCTCTACTTACCCTACCCTTCTTCTTCATTAATAAATTATAATTATTAGTGTTCTTACACTCCCCTCCATCTTAAACACCTTCCCTATTGATCGTAATTCCTTCTTATTCAGCTATTAGTGGCACCTGGAGGCACAATCTTTCCTACCGGGCTTTCACTTTCAAGAACAGTCTGAGCAGGGCATTGTAAGGGGTGTCAATATCACAATATGATGTTTGTCATTGCTGCACTGCTGCTCATTATTTATTTCTCCAACAAAAGTCATGAAGGAATCAACAATGGAATACTCCAACTCCAACATTCCCTTCTAAAAGTGAGCCTACCATAGGCAGTGAACAGGCAGCAAAAAAATTTAGATTTTAAAATGTAGATCAGGAACACTTTCACAATTGGAGAGAATTCCAAAAAGCTTACATTTTCTGTCAAATAAAGGATAGTTGGCATACATGCCCTTTGTTGACCTCCCAATGTATACTGGTTTGAATCCCCTTTAAGTTGATGTTGGATTTTTGCTTTTAATTGAGAGACTTTAAAGCCTTTGAAAAATTGCAGATCAATTTTCAAAATATAAAATAATACATTTATATGTAACCCCAATAGGATTTCACTGGCAGTAGCACCCCACATCCTGAAATAGAGATTACCACCATAGTAGTGCTAGATGCTGAAGTTTTATGTTTAACATACTGTAGTCCAGCCGAGCATAATAGAGATGGACCACATTTGGGAGTTGAGTCTAGAAATAAATAGTAATGGTATCTGCAAGTTGAGGTTAATGGATTACTCCAAGCATCATAACCACAATAGCCCGCTGTAGTGATTATGATGGTAGTAGTACCCAAGCTTTGCTCCCTGGTTTTGGGGATACTGCTTTCAGTAAATGAATGAGCATCTGTGCACAGAAATATGCACAGAATTGACATTAACCAGCCAAGAACCCTTGTTTCTTGGCTAGCTAATGATACAGCAGTGATACTTACAGCAGAAAATGGGTAAAACTCCATATGTGCAGCATTTCCGAGGAGTAACCACTTATAGCTGTGATCAAGGAACGAATGGAGTTTCTGAAATGCTTGCAATCTACTTGGCATTGTTCTTCAAAGACTTGCTAAAATTGGGCAAATCAAATTTTGCTGTTAACTGTAAGTTACCACTTATACATTAGCTAGCCATATCCCACAGGCATACTATTTTGTTTTATTTTACATTCATATTTTCCAAGTGGGTTTATCACAAAATATAGTCTCCACTACAATGTATATTCAAGATTCACAACCACTTTTTCCCCTCTATAAATCTGCTATATGTTTTGTTTTATATATGCATCGGATATTCCTAAAAGTCCTGGAAAGGTCACTCTGCTTAGTTTTCTGTTTTCTGTTTTTTTTTCACCTGGTTAAACTAGATCACCAAGCACCAGTGTTACTAATCTTAAAATAACCTGCACTCAAGTTACCATAATCTACAGTTAAATTTAGCGATTGTTTTAATTAACTTTTGTACGAATGAAGGACACATATGGCCCTAATAACTGCATTGTTTTGGTCGATGACAAGTCACTGCCTGTGCTTCAGAAGATCATTAAAGAACATACAGATAGAATAAAATCAAACAAGGCTCATTTATATAAAGGCATAAACCATTTATTTTATATGTGATTTCTGAGCATAACAGCAGGATTCTATGACGAGTTCAGTTTAAGTTCATCAGTGCCTACATTGGTTTCATGCTGAACTTTAATAGCCCAGGCCAAAACCATTGTTTTGACAGATTTTGTAGTAATTGATGCCTGTCACCCAAATGATTCTACAAAATCAAGACACATAAATATTTTTATTCTATTACTATGGTAACCCAGTGATTTGGAAAATTCTTACAACCACTACTGACAATGAAATCTCTTGTCTTTCAAAGTCCTGGTCTATGCTAAGATTACTTTTGCTCTGTGTATCCAATTTTTGTATTATGTCATAGGAATTGGTATGAATATTTAAAATGTTCTAAACTGCTGTGCTCATTTAATGGGTACACCCCGATAAATATATTATTTCATTACAAAACATTTTCAATTTGTGAGGTTAGTTGTCATAGAGATAATATTACAGAGACAGAACAAATCCAAAATATACAAAAATGTAAACAAAACAAGAAAAAAATATATATATAGTGTTTTACAATTGGTAATTTTTTTTCTCATTTATCGTTTTTATTGAGCAAAGTTTTACATCACATAACACGATAAGTAATTCACAGTACATTACTATACATCTGCGCATACAGTACTTAGAGATGTTTTCGGGTCATCTATTGTGCATGTCCAGAACGCAATGCATTGTTAGGTGGCAGTAAATGTGATGCGTATCATATTGACATTGCTTAACAGAATTTTCTAACTGGGAAAGGGATGGGGTACAGAAGAGAAAGGGATGGGGAAAGGGGGGGTGCCCTGGGTTCATTTCAATTACCACTAACATTAGCGGCACATCAGCCTGGCGTTTCTGTCTCTAAACCTTTATTTACCATGTCTACCGTTTGCCTTTACTTGTCTTCCCAACTTTATAGCCAACATTCCCATTCCCGGGTATATTTGTCTAAGCAGCCTCTCATCTTACTAGCCATCTTCTCATATGCACTAATTGTGTTCATTTTGGCGATAATAGTTTCTATTTGGGGAGCCTGCTTGCTCTTCCAGTTGCCTGCCAGAGCTACCTTGGCCACCGTCAAGATATTTAGAATTACTTTTTTGTGGGGGTGTGTGTCCATATTTGGTATAACGTGCAATAGGTATTTATCTGGTTGTAGGGGGATGCTTGTGTTAGTCCTGTGTGAAATCAGGGATTGGACCTGTGTCCAGAAGTTGTTTAAAAGGGGGCATAACCAAAATATGTGGAGCAAGGTACCAGTGTCCGACTCACACCTCCAGCATAGGTTCACAGCACCTGCGTACATAGTCGCCAGTCTTTGTGGCACTAAATACCACCTCATAGTTATCTTGCTGTATGCCTCCCACAGCGAAAGACTGTTCGATGCCTGTTTAGTTTGCAGCATAGCAGACTGCCACTCTTCTGGGGAGATTTGGCTACCTAGGTCTTTTTCCCATTTAGTCATGTAAGGTAATTTTTCTGGTGCGTTACCTGCTATGATTGCATTATAACATACGGAAAGCGGTTTCGCTAGCTTGTTTAGGGATAGGTGGTTCGGCTGGAGTGTTGGTGAGTATTTGCTAGTGGCTGTTTGCTTGTTACGGGTAAGCATGATATTCTTAATTCTTAAGTACATAAAAAGGTCTTTAGAGTCTAAGCCTAGCTCGTTTTGTAAGTCAGCAAAGTGTTTTATTTCATCGCCAGACATTAAGTCCTCTACCAGTACCGCTCCTTTGCTTAGCCATTTACCTATCTGTAGGCCCGGGGAACAGGCTGTTAGTGCTGTGATTGGTGCTTTCCTAAAGAGTTTCGTCGGGTCTAGCATCATCGGGCTCCAGGCTTTCCACGCCTTGAGCATGGTTACCGAGCAGCGTATGTGCGGGCCTGTAGATGTTTGGGGTACGGCATTTGTCCACAGATAATGGGCAGTGTCGTGCGTGTCAAGGCATGCATTCTCCAATGACAGCCAAAGTGGGTTATGTGAGGGGTTGTGGTTTCGGAGAAGTCTTATTCCCTGCGCTAAGAAGGATGCTTTGTAGTATGCATTGATGTCAGGCATACCTAGTCCGCCCCTAGCGTAAGGGAGTCCCAGGTACCCTTTAGCTACTCTTGGGGGCTTTCTTTTCCAAATGTGTGCGTTTACTGTACTTTGGAATAGTTTAATCAGTGAGTTCGGAAGTGATATGGGCAAGGTCCTAAAAAGATATAGAATGTGTGGCAGTGTCATCATTTTGACAAGATTGATACGGCCTAGCCAGGATGTATTTAAGCCTTCCCATTTTTCAAGGGTGTTCTTAATTTTGTTTATTGTGGGATAGTGATTCTCTTTGGTCACAGTCTGGAGGGTTTTGGTCAGTTTGACACCTAGGTATTGTAGGGAGTTTGTGCGCCAGTCAAAGGGATTTTGCGGTTTTACGTTCCCCAACACAGTTTTCGACAGGTTAATTGGCAAGGCCTGCGTTTTAGTGACATTGTTCTTGTAATATGAGACTTTCCCATAACCTGCCAACGTTTCCATGAGTGAAGGCAAGGAGGACTCTGGTTTTGTGATAAACAACAGTATATCATCGGCAAACAGAGCTAGTTTTTTGGTGCCCCCTGGTGTACTCAGCCCTTGTATGGCAGGGTCTTGTTTCACTATCCTAATCAGAGGTTCTAAGCATAAAATGAAGATTAGGGGGGAGAGAGGGCAGCCCTGTCTGGTGCCGTTACGTATGGCCAGCCTCTCAGAGATAAATCCTGTGCTAAACACCTTAGCCGAAGGATTTTGATACAGCGCCATTATGCTAGACCTGAATGCCGGAGGAAACCCCATTTTGGTTAAAGTAAGTAGCATATATCCCCAGTGCAGTCGGTCGAAAGCCTTCTCGGCATCAAGTGCTAGTAAAATACCTGCCTGGTGTGAGGTGCTTGCCCAGTCTATCAAGTTCAGGAAATGTCTAGTATTGTCGCCGACTTGTCGGCCTTGAACAAATCCTGCCTGCTCCTCTGAAACGAGAACTGGGAGGATTGGTTTGAGTCTAGAGGCAATGAGTTTGGCATACAGTTTAGTGTCAGCATTCAGTAGTGAGATTGGGCGCAAGTTGGCGCATTGTGTGGGGGGTTTATTGGGTTTGGGTAGTGTCACTATATGTGCTTCTAACATTTCTGGCGGCATGATTCCTGTTGATTTTATGTGGTTAAACATTTTGGTGAGGGGTGTGATTACCTGTTTGGCTAGTTTGATATAGTAATAATTTGACATCCCATCCGGTCCTGGGGCCTTGTGTTTAGGCAGGGACTTAATTGCTAACTCCACTTCATCCTCCGTGAAGGGGCTCTCCAGTTGTTCGCAATGTGTTTGTGTCAGGCTATCTAGGGGAGCTTTGTCTAGGAAATGGCCTATCTCGTCCTCTGTCGGTTGGTGTGTGGCTGAGTCCTTGTCTAGTTGGTAGAGTGATGCATAGTATTTTGCTAGTTCGTTCACTATGTCCTGAGGGTTATAGAGTTTGTCTCCTGTAGCAGAGGTTATGTACGGGATTTTGGATTGTAGTTTGGTTTGTTTCACTTTATTGGCCAATAGTTTCCCAGCTTTGTTACCCGAGATGTAGTACGATTGTTTTAAAGACCTCAAGTGCTTCTCTGTGGTTGCGAGATGGAGGCTGTGGAGTGTTGCGCGGCATGTCATCAGCTGTGTGTGCGTTGCTAGCGTGGGTTTTGTTTTATTAGCGTGTTCTGCTTTGGCCAATTTTTGCTCAGCGTTATGCAGAGCCGTGTTGTGGGATCGTTTTGTTCTAGCCCCTAATTGGATTAGTTCACCCCTCATGACCGCCTTATGGGCTAGCCATTGTGTGGTAGCAGACGACGAGCAGTGTGTATGGTCAGCAAAAAAGTCCTCTACCCGGGCCCTTATTCTTCGGAGGTGCTCTGGGGTGTCCAGAAGGCTATCATTTAGGCGCCATGTACCCCTACCCCTAGCAGGATATGGAATGCGCATTGTTATGACAAGTGGGGCATGGTCGGACCACGTGATCGTTCCTATGTTCGCTCTCGTGGCAAAGGGCAGGGTTTTAATATCAAGTAAGCATAGATCTATTCTCGTGTTGGTTCTATGAACCGTTGAATAAAATGTGTAATCCCTCCCACTTGGATTTAGGTTTCTCCAGGTGTCATAAAAGTCATGTTTATGCATCAAATCCCTAAGGTGCAGGCCTAGCGAAATCGAGTGTTGTTGCGGACTTTTGTCCCCTTCTCTTCTAATGTCTACCTCTGGGTCCGGGGCACAGTTAAAGTCCCCGCTTATGATCGTGTGACCTACTTTGATCTCGTCAATCTTTCTAAATACCTTGTTAAGGAAGGATTTTTGTCTGTCGTTGGGCGCGTAAATTGAGGCTATAGTCACCGATAACCCGTTCAGGGAGCCCACTAGGATCAATAATCTCCCATCCTTGCTAGCATACTGTTTGGTCGGTGTGAAGGCCCAGTCTCTGTGAAAATATATGGCAACACCTTTGGCTTTAGTCGCGGACATAGCGTGGTAACCTTGGGGGTATGATTTGATGTTGAGTTGCGGAGGTTTGGTGATACAAAAGTGCGTCTCTTGTAAACTCACGACTGCCGCCTTGGATTTGGACATTTCTTGTACCACCAATCTCCTTTTATGGGGGCTGTTAAGGCCTTTAACATTTAGTGTTAATATAGTGAGAGAATCATCCATGATCCTGGTGGGAAGTTATGCTATACCAGGGTATTGGGGTAACATTCACGTCTTGCGACCTTTGGTAAAAGACCATTCCAGGGCAAGGAGAAGGGGTGGGGTAGAGAGTAAACAGGGGTGTGGTAAGGGGAAAGGGGAAACCAAAGTATATACAAAGCGCCTTCGAGAAAACTGGCGCTCTACGTGGGTGAGGTGCGAGCGGGCAAACTTTCCCCCTCACACTTCTCATCCTGGGGTCGTACCCAGAGAGTACGGCCGAGTGCGAACAGCCTAATTCCTCATAAACTTGTATTACCCCTAACATTCTGAGGTTTCAAACATATGCCCTATGAATATCTATAGAGAGTCTCATACTCCCGTCCCTCCTTTCTCCGGGCCTTGCACTGACACGTGGCATTTTAACGTTTTGTCGCTAATGTGTGGCTACCTTGTACCCTCCTCGTGCTGCATCCCATGAGGGAGCTGCGAGGCTCCTATCATTATGTATCTGCCCCGAACCTCACCCTCACGGGTGGTGCGAGTTGAGTTAGCCCCGCACTATTTAGTCCCGCTGTCTCGGTACTAGGGTATAACAGGTATTGTGCAGTCATTAACACGGTACATTACACAAATACTCACAACCAGTTACGTTAGCACGTCAGATATCAGAGGATTAGCCATGGGCCAGAGAGTCCTTTAAATGTTCAGTATTTGCCGTGGGGTGACGGCATGGTTCTGCCGGAACAGGACCCAAAGTCTTAATGCTTTCCACGTGGTGAGCACGCCATCTGCCATTCCGCCTGCGGCCTTCTCGGAGATGTTGTATTCGAAGCGTCCTGTGGTGGCGGTGGTAGCGGGAACAGGCCCCATTCCTTTAGTAAGCGCATTCCCACCTCTGGTTCGTTGAGAGTGTGTGTCTTGGCATTCCTCCAGACAAGTAGCTTTGTCGGGTACCCCCATCGATATGGAATGTCGTTGTTCCGCAATGTCTTTGTTACGTTGATGAACTCTCTCCGCCTGCTCATAGTCATAGCCGACAAGTCTGCAAATAACTGAACGCCCGCATACGGTTCAGGCAACGTGGCTTGTTTCCTCGCCGCTTGCAGAAGGGAGTCTTTAGTTTTGTAATAGTGGAACCGCGCTACCACGTCTCGTGGTACATCTTGACGCAGATTTTGCGGCTTCGGTAGCCTGTGGGCACGGTCCATCAGCCATTCCTGGTCCGATGTGTCTGGTATCAGGGACTTGCAAAGGGATAGTAGGTAGTGAGGCAGTTGTTCCCTTGCGATATTTTCTGGAATTCCGCGGAAACGAATATTGTTCCTGCGGGATCGGTCCTCCATATCCGCCATCTTCCTTTTCAGGATCTGTTGGTCTTCCACTAAAGACTGTACTGTGTCTGCCAGCGTATCATGCGCAGCACAGATATCATCAGTGCGAGCTTCTAGGTTGTTGGTTCTTTCACCCAGATCTGCAATTTCCCTTTTAATGTCATTTGTGGCTTTCTTTAGGTCAGATTGCAGAATAAGCCTGAAATCTTGCAGCATAGCGTAAAGTTTTTTCTCCGTAACTGGGGCGTCGGTGTAGCGCTGCTCCTCGTGCTCTATATGAGAGTTTGATGCCTGAGCTTCCTCCAGCTCCTCGCCGCCGCCATCTTGCGCCGGCCGCGACCGGTCTTTTTTCGTTGATCGGATCGAGTCCGTCAGCTTTGTCTGCTTCGCTCGAGACATGATAGGTAGTAGAGGCAATTTTGCTTCAATATTACCCTTGTGCTGGGGGGTAAAAGCTGCTTTTAGTCAAGCTATGGCTGTTTCGGACCGGGAGCTCTCACTCCATGCGTCCGTTCACCTCGGCAGTTGGACACGCCCCCCACAATTGGTAATTTTAATGGACTCAAATACATTTGTATTGACGACTGTTTAAATTGAAATAAAAGCAAACATTGTTTTTTCAATAACAAAATATAATTCAGAGGAACTTTTGTGACCACATAAAAATAGTTTATGCATTGTTTGCAGATACTCATATTGAAAGAATGTCTAACTTTTATTTCCGACACATTGTTCAATGGCATGATGCTCTCACAATGTTATTCTGTGTTGATGTAATGAAACACAAATTTGAGATCAGTTTATTTACCAAGAGAATATCTTAATAAAAAACATGTGATGCTGTTGTTGCATGCCTTGGCCCTTTCCACTACTACAAGTTTAGTTTACTTTGACATGTTGGCACAGCCTATGCAGATCTGTAACAGAAACCGTTTTGGAGACAAATACTCACCTATGATGTCTTTATTCACCTCTTGACCTCAGGTGATGTTAACGCTATCAGTGAAAAAGCTGAAATTCTTCACCTCACACCTATTACTGCTGAGTACACTGGAGAAAAGACCAACAGACAAGTGGACTTCTGTGACCGCTCCTGTGATGAGTTAGGAACCATGTTTACTGAGCTGAGTGGTCTTCGCATTGTTGTTAATAACCTGCTGGATAACCTACAAAAAGTGGTATGTTTGCTAAGGCATTTGCTTCTTGCTCTATGGTGAAACTTGCAGAATTCGATGTTCACTTTAATAGGGATGGAATTGAAAGTGTTGATGGCAACAGGTAGGCTTTATGAAAAGTTATATCGAAACAACATACCTTTGATTCATATTTCTTTAATCAAGAAATGGTATGCACCCTTTCCACTGGTGGATCACAATGTATTGTTTAGATATGCATTGCTAGCATCTGTCTTTATATAACATTGTTCAGAATGACTGTTCATTGGTTGTCTACTTTTCTGTATTATCTATGTAAATTTGTCATGGAGACTTTAAGTACCTAAAGTATCTCACTAGATGCTGATCCAATATACAGATACTATACCTGATCCAATCTTATGCTGCTTTCTGCAATTGTAAATGCTTCTTCCCATCACCCATAATCTAAATTCATTAGTAATTCATTAGTAGTATTGGAGTGGTTCTGTAGGAATACTGTGAAAAAGTATGGCTGCTAGGGTTTCCTGAATTGTCTACATCCTCTAACAGCAGGTTGTTTAGTTCATCTCTTGAAAGATATGGCCACCTCTTGAATGATATCTGGCTCTAAGTTTAATATTATTTTGAAATGTAACAGTATCCAAGTTATTCATGCAGACTAAACTGGTAAATGATTAATTTCTATTTCAGTCTGAAGAGAACCAAGTTTTGTGGGAACTGATCGGGCCTAATAAAACCCTGAAGAACCAATCTATGTGTTGGCATGATGGACGTCTTTTTGCAGATACAGAAGACTGGATCGTAGACAGCTGCACAAAGTGTACCTGCCAAGTAAGAACCCTTTTTAAATGAATAACATTATAGTCTATGGTATTATTCAATTATATAACTAATTTGTGGATAACTGGGAAATATCTATGACAAATAACCAATGTAAACGTAATTGTGCAATCATGGCAGTTGGAATTTGATCTGTTTCTAATTTATAACGCTATGAGGCAAGTTATAAAAATCACTGTCACTGTCTTATTCCAATGTCTGTCTTCTCTGGAGAAAAAACACATGTGGGACCAGTAATCCTAGAAAAATATTATCTTTATATTATATTATTTTATATTATAACTAACTGTCTGCTCATCATAAAAGAGTTTGATGTATAAACAGCAGAAGTAGACAACACTCAGACCAAAATACTCAATTCTCACCACACTGCTAATCTGAAGTATGTAAGGTAATTTTTCATCTTCTTTGGGGTGAACACTGTACCACTGATGCTTATTAATTACTATATTTATTAGATTTGGAGATTTATTTTTTCCAAACTGCAGTTTTTCTGAATTTGACTCATTGGGTGATCAGTTCATTTTCTGAATTCTGAGCTGAAATGTACTTGAAACATGACCCAAACAAAAAGCACAATCACGAGCATTTAGATTTCAGATCGTGATTCTGAATTCCCCTCGTGGCGCCAAATAAGATGATTGTTGGGGGTAAAAAAGATTATTGATGGCTAAGGTGCAGTCCCTAGAAGCATTATTTACTGAAGTCCAGGGCTATTTGGACTTCAAAATCTGGTCATTGTTTACACTATTCAACAATGTGCAGATTTTGCAAATCATTCTCCAAATAGGGTGGAATTTGGTTCAGATTTCAAACGGACCAAATTACATAGTTACATAGCTGAAAGAGACTTGCGTCCATCCAGGGCCGGTGCAAGGACCCTTTCTGCCCTAGGCAAAAAAAATTATTTGCCGCCCCCCCATATGTCCTAAATACCATGTGACATCACAATGCTCCGCCCATATGCCATATGGGCTTTGTGCCAGTTCTGCATAAAGTGTTTTTTATCTGAAAAGGCAGTGTGTTTACATTAAAAAGCCTGCAGGCGCAGGCTATAGACACCAGAACCACTACATTAAGCTGTAGTGCTTCTGGTGACTATAGTGGCCCTTTAATGTGAGGTAAATTATAAATTAGTGCCACTAATAATATATTGAATTGCCTACTTACCATCAGATAAGGACAAGAGGATGATGATGGGCTCAGGCTGCAGTCTTGCTCCACAGGTCCAAGAGGCTCTCTGGAGACTGTTTGTAACAGTGCTCACAACAATTAAGGAACAGGAAGCAGCTCCATTTTTTGGGGCACCTTACACAGCTCAAGGTCCGTGCGCCCAAGGCCTGACCGTGTGTATGCCTACAATGACCACCCATAAATCCACCTACATGGCCCACCTATGAGTTCTCTCACAGGGAGTGGAGTGTATGTGTGTAGGGGATGTGTTATGTGTTATTGTAGAGGAATGTAATGTGTGTGTGTTCTTATGGAATGTAGTGTGTAGGGATACCAATTTGTGTAAGGGTTTTAATGTGTGTTTGTGTGTAAGGAAATCATTGTATGTTTCTGTGTGTGTGTGTGTGTGTGTAAGGGATGCAAGGTGTGTTTATGTGTGTGTATGTGATTTAATTCAGTGTGTCTGTAAGGCCAGTTTGTCAAACTCAAAGCATGGCATGGGCCACATAAACAAGGTTTAAGTTTATGTGGGCCGCACACACATACACACACACACACACATACTCACTGACAGACACACACACACGCACTCAGACAGATACATACATATACTCTCAGACACACCCACATACTCACAGACACAATGACAGACACGCTGACAGACACACACACTGACAGACACACACATACATACTCCCTGACAGACACACACATACTCACTGACAGACAGACACACACACACTCACTGACAGACACACACACATACTCAGACAGATACACACATACTCACAGACACACCCACATACTCACAGACACAATGACAGACACACTGACAGACACACACACTGACAGACACACACACACACATACTCCCTGATAGACACACACATACAGACACACTGACAGACACACACACACACACATACTTGCTGACAGACACACACATACTTACTGACAGACACACACACACACACACACTCTCACTGACAGACGCACACACTGACTGACACACACACATACTCACTGACAGACAGACACACATACTTGCTGACAGACACACACTTACACACACATATTTTTCCTTATTGCTCCTTACCTTATGGAGTCGATAGGGGGCATCTCCCTTGGGTCCTTCCTGCTCCTCACTGCCTCCACTCGTGGTTTAGTGATGCCAGGTGCCGGAATATGACATCATATTCCGGCGCCCGGCATCACTTCAGTCGGCGCGCCTGAGGGAGCAGTGATGAGCTGGAACACTGAGCTCCCTCGCGGCCCTCCTCCCCGGCCGGGTAAATGTTAGCATAGTAGGCACCTGCAATATGGGGAAAGCAGGTGCCTACTCTGCTCTGCTATAACACTAAGCATACACTCGCGGTGGTCTTTGACATGCTTGCTGTAAGGGGTGCATTGAGTGTGTGTAAGAGATGCATTTTGTTTCTGTGTGTGTAAGAGAATCAGTGTGTGTGTGCGTAAGGGATGCATTGTGTGTTTCGGTGTGTCTTTGTGTGAGTAGGGATGCATTGTATATGCGTGTAGTGTAAAAGAGAGGGTTTGTGGGGTAGGATAGGGACTGAGAGGGGAGTAGCTCTTTATTTTTTTTATAGTGCACTCCCCTCCTATCAATTAGTGATCTCCCCTTCCCTCCTGTCCCTCAGTGTTCTCCCCTCCTATCCCTTAGAGCTCTCTCCTCCCCTCCTGTCCTTTAGTGCTCTCCCTTGACCCCCTGTTCCTCTGCAGTCCCCCCTTGGTGGTCTTCTCAATTCACCCCTGTCACCCCTCTCCCCCCTGTCACCCCTCTCCCCCCTTAGTGGTCATCCTCTCCCCCCCACCCTCTTCGTGGTCCTTCATCTCCCCCCTCTCCCAAACCCCCTAGTGGTCCTTCTCCTTTTCCCTCCCCTCAGTGGTACTTAGCTTCTCCCCCCCTTAGTGGTCCTTGCCCTCCTCCCTCCACCCCTTAGCGGTCCTTTCCCCTCACCCCCTTAGTGGTCCTTTCCAGTGGAAGTTCCTGTCCCGCGGTCCGCACCGCCTGGCCATGCTACATTGAGTGACTGGCAGGAGGGAGCTCTGTGTGCTTCCCTCCTCTCGGTCAACTAAATCTAGCGCTCCCCGGGCCGGTGCGCAATAGGTGCACGCTGGCCCTGCGTCCATCAAGTTCAGCCTTCCTCACATATGTTCTTCTGTTTTGCAGTCTGAAACGCTTCGAATTTTGCAACAAACTAGGAAAAAATTATTTCTTGACCCCAAAATAGCAGTCAGATATCTCCTTGGATCAAGCAGCTATTACTCCACTAATTAGAAATTATATCCCTGTATGTTATGTTTTTGCAAGTATTTCTCCAATTGCAGTTTAAACAACTGTATGGATACAACCACCTCTTCGTGCAGAGAATTCCATATACTTATTGCTCTTACTGTAAAAAAACTTTTCTTTGCCTTAGATGAAATCTACTTTCCTCCAGACTAAATGTGTGACTTCGTGTCCTATGTATAGACCTGTTAATGAATAGATTTCCAGATAATGGTTTGTACTGGCCCCGAATATATTTGTATAATGTTGTCATATCCCCTCTGAGGCACCGTTTTTCCAAACTAAAGAGATCTACATTTTGTAACCTTTCTTCGTAACTAAAATGCTCCATTCCTTTTATCAATTTTGTAGCTCGTCTCTGTACTTTTTCTAGTGCCATGATATACTTGTTTAGAACAGGTGCCCAAAATTGCACAGCATATTCAAGGTGTGGTCTTACCAGCGATTTAAAAGAGGCAAAATTATATTTTCATCCTGAGAATTTATGCCCCTATTTATACATGTCAAAACCTTACTGGCCTTAGCAACTGCAGATTGACATTGCATATGGCTGCCTAATTTGTTGTCTATAACAATTCCCAAATCCTTCTTGTTTGTGGTAATCCCTAATTTACTACTGTTTAGGGAATAAGTTGCTTGTGCATTCTTGACCCCGAAGTGAATAACTTTGCATTTCTCTACAATAAATTTCATCTGCCTTTTAGTGCCCAGTCCCCCAATCTATCCAAATCCCTCTGCAGCAAAGCTGCTCACATTGTATTATTTTACAAAGTTTTGTGTCCTCTACAAACACTGAAACATGGCCTTCAATGCCTATTTCAAGATCATTTATAAATATGTTAAATAGAAGCGGTCCCAAAACAGAACCCTGAGAGACACCACTTACCACTTTTGTCAAGCCTGAAAATTTACCATTAATGACAATTCGTTGTACTCTATCCTTAAGCCAATGTTCTACCAAAGAACAAGAATATTCATCTAGACCAATTTCTTTTAGTTTGAAGACTAACCTATTGTGAGGAACCGTATCAAATGCCTTGGCAAAATCCAAGTAGATCACATCCACTGCAAAACCCTGATCTATACTTCTACTTACTTCTTCGTAGAATGCAATTAGGTTAGTTTGACATGACCTATGTTTCATAAAACCATGCTGATTATTGCTAATAACAAAGTTCTTCCCAATGAATTCCTGAATATTATCCCTTAATAGCCCTTCAAATATTTCCCAGTCACAGAAGTTAATCTCACAGGTCTATAATTTCCAGGCAAGGATTTTGAACCCTTTTTAAACATAGGAATGACATCTGCCTTCCTCCAATCCTCCAGTTCAATACCGGGAACAAAAGAATCTTGAAAGATTAAATATGGAGGTTCACTTATTTCCCCACTTAGCTCCTTAGGTACTCATGGGTGCCCCGAGCTTTATTTACATTAATTTCCTTTAACTGCTGTAGCACCTTGTCTCGAGTCATCCAATTACAAGTTATCTGCAGGTTTTTTTGCAGCAATCATATGCATATCTCTTGACATATCTCCATTTTCTAGATTGCTTTGACCCTTCCCCCCACCACTACTAGTTTAAATTCTCCTCCAACCTTCAAGCCATCCTATCCCCCAGTACAGTAGACCCACTTCCATTTAGGTGCAATCCATCACGGCTATACAGGTTGTACCCAAGCGCAAAATCGGCCCAGTGCTCTAAAAACCCCAAACCCTCTTTCCTGCACCCAGACTTCAGCCACGCATTGACCTCTCTATTCTCCCGCTGCCTTTCTGCTGTAGCGCGTCCTTGCCGGTGGACAGCTAAAATCTGAACCAAATGCTTCAAATCGGGCCCAATTTTTTTAAAATCAGAATTTATTGCCTGCTGTCAATGCTAGCAGGTGGGTGCATGTATACCTTTTGTATTTGTCTGTGTATATTGCACGTCCTCCACTAATTGTACAGCACTGCAGAATTTGTTTTTGCTTTATAAATACCAGTAATAGATAAATAAATAAATAAATAAATAAATACTAAACTAGTAAAACTAGTGACTGGGCAACCATTAGTGCCCAGTCTCTAGATTATCCCATTCCAAAGGGCCTGTGAAATAACTGGGGGGACTATGTGCGTCCAATGGCCCTACCAGTGGTCAACAATTGTGGGCTATTATAAAATTCAGGGAGAGAGCCCAGTGCTCTCATCCATTGGCGGCATGTGGGGGCCCTAATTATAATAATCGAAAGGGAAGACTAAGAGTTCCTCCCATCTCCATTGAGGTAAGTAGGGGTCTAATTGTTGATTAAACAACAATGCTTTTGTCCACCCTTCTAAATAGTGCCATTTTCCACCCCCTCCTCCCTGGATGCCTAGAGGTCCCTAATCTCCTAGCCACCCCAATAAAAATAAATGTCCATAGCTATCCCTCTCTCCCTAATAATAGTTAGAGGTAGCCAATAAAACTTACTTGTAAAGTAAAATTTATACTTACCCAATTCAAGTCTTTTTTTCCCCTCAAATTCTTATCTTCAACAACAGAAAAGGGAACATAAATATCCACCATCTCAAGACGCAACTTTTCAATATAAAAAAAGCCAATCACAAAAATGATATAGCCAATGAAAAAAAGGAAAACCTGACACAATAAAATAATTCCTCTTCGTCCCACAAGGACTTACCACAGACTGAGCTCTCATAGCAGGGAAGGCCCATTATAAATGGTTTTACAAGCAATGTAATCTATTACATTTCACTATGTAATATCAGCTCTGATTGGTTGATGGTTTAAGGAAAAATAAACAACTCTTCTGAGACTCTTCTAATTTCCCCAAAAGTCTAAAATATCCAGAAAAACTAAATGTTCAAAAAAATAAATCAACTAAAAATATGTTGTTTTTTTAAAAATCATTTGTGAAGACTATGTATCTCATATTCAAACGTATTTTCCTTCCGAGGTCAGTAATTCACAACAGTGTAGCATAATAATCCACTCATGTGATCTACAGGGTTATTAACTAAAGTCAATGCAAAGTGAATTTTAAATTTAAGGTCGTTATAGCGGAACTAGAAGAATTCTCTAAATAAGATATGCTTTCAGTTCAGCTACTCTGAGCTCAAATTTTAAATTCATATACACTTTACTTTGAATTCTCATATTAGTAAATAATCTTTTTAGTCTTGCAATACTTGAAGTGCAAGTTCAATCACTGCTATTTGTATGCCTTCTCCAATGCTCTTTGTCATGGCTACTGGGTACAGAAAAAGTGCTTCACCTGGGGCTGTATACTCCAGGCCTCACTGAGCCCTTCTATGGCCCTGTGGATAAAATGGCAGCTATGTGCATATGTGGCATTACACAGCTCTCTCATGAAGTAAATCTGTACTAATTTAATCACTAAATGTTTATTTATACTTAGAATACTGATAATGTAATATATAATAATATATAAAAAAAAATGTTTAAACCTTAAGCGTAGCTGCTGCTCATGTACAGAACAATAGTAAAATATTTTATATTTTTTAATATCTTTTAATTGGTGTGGCTTGAATTTCTAGTGTTCTGTTATTGTCTTTCTCATACCAAAGAGAAAACCGTTTCAAAGCTTTACTCATTAGTCACACCTAATGCATGCTGTGTTTGTGTCAGAAAACATCCCAG
Source organism: Pelobates fuscus (assembly GCF_036172605.1). Classification (NCBI taxonomy): domain Eukaryota; kingdom Metazoa; phylum Chordata; class Amphibia; order Anura; family Pelobatidae; genus Pelobates; species Pelobates fuscus. Next base: position 219,796,989 of record NC_086318.1, on the reverse strand, counting down.
AATAAATATTAGAGAATTTCCTCTCAACGATGTAAAATATTTTAATTACTACTTATTGTTTTCAAGGGGCCCTGGTTCTGACATTGTAGGATCTTACCAGAATGTGCCAAGAGCTAATTTCCATATTTTTTTATTATTTTTGGTAAATTTCAGTCATCATATAGTTCCTATTGTACTATTAGCGTTTATGAAAAAGGCCTGTCTAATTGTCAAGTGCATAGATGTATGTCTAATGACAAGGCTTCCATTACTAAAATTATAATGATATACTTATTTAGTGATAAATATGGAAATAGCTGGAACATGATGTTTGTTAATCTGTGATTAAAATTATTTTATCTCCCTGTACAGAATTCAAGGACTGTTTGCCATCAAATCACTTGCCCTTCTGTGCATTGTGCCAGCCCATCATTCATTGAAGGAGAATGCTGTCCTGTGTGCTTACGTAAGTCATAATCACCCCCATGTTAATTTGTATAGAAGATGCACATATGAACAAGCTTTCCTACAAGACATTTTGCTTCTGTACAGCAATTAGCATATGCCTCTGTCCTGTTGTTGAATCATAATTCTCACTACGTCTGATTTATTGGTACTGTATGGGCTTCATATTGAAATGACGTTCTCATTAGACCTGTTGTTATTAGTTTGTTTTTGTTACTAATAAATTCAGAATACATGTACAGTCAAGAAATAATGTTTTAAACCCGCTTTATTGTTATCTGAAATGCAGCATTTAATAAAACGATTGAAAACATTTAAGTGTGTCCTTGGAATGAAAAGCAGAAAATTAAATTAATAAAAGACAGGAGAGAATTTAAGAGGACATTGGCAAACTGGTGTTGCTAGCACCATGTTTGCAAGATGCAAACTATCACGTGCACTTTGTTATGGAACTGTGGCATTATGTTAAACGAGCTAAATAAAGCAGGTTACTGTATGGATGAGAGATCAACTCCATCTTTGTCTTCACCTTTGTACCGTGAGGTTGGGTATACATAGACAGGGTGTAACACATCCTGGTAATCATGTTGTCTTTGTATTTCTTTTCTCTAGCCATGGATAGTGAAACTGGTTGGTCTCCATGGTCTGATTGGACAGAATGCTCTGTGACATGTGGCCCTGGGACTCAGCAACGTGGCAGATCTTGTGATGCTACCAGCAGCACATGTGCTGGTTCATCAATCCAAACAAGGACATGTAATCTTGGCAAATGTGATAACAGAAGTAAGTGGAAAGGACTGATATCAATGAAGGATAATATGTACTTTACAGTAATAAAGAGCATGCTTATATTTTATTTATCCAAAATTAAACAGCGATCATCTAAATGTAATTTATAAATAACAAAATATTTACTTAGGAATGTAATTAATTTGTCAGCTGATGTTTATTTACCCATTGCGTGCATTATTTTAATCATTATTTGTTTAATTGGGTTGTTTTATTTTTTGGGGGGAGGGTGGGGACTGATTTATATTTTGATGCAGGTGTTGGTTACTAACCCAGATTAAAAATGTAATCCATAATATAATGAAGAATGCATAACGGTGTTTGAAAACTAAAAACATGCTTTTGTTCTTAATTGGAAAACTGTTGTTTTTATTTATAAAGCACCATTAAGATCTCTTGTATCTGGTAGAACATACCAATATGAGCATAGTCGTTAGTAATAACAGTATGATGATAATAATAAAATACTATATAATAACACTCCATTTAAAAAAAATCACAAGCTTTCATTTTAAAGGAACACTATAATGTCAGGAATACAAACATGTATTTCTGACACTATATTGCTGTTGTGGCTGTTAAGGTTAGCGCCCCCCTCCGATCGCAGTAAAGAGGTGATTTATCTCACCTTTATTCCCATGCCACGCCAGTCTCCTGTGGCTGGCTTCACCTAGCTCTGCCTCCATGGCTTACATCATAAATTTTATAGAAAAGCATTGGGGATTATTGCGCATGAACGGCAAACTGCCACACTGCGCCAGTCAACATCTCCTTATACAGATGCATTGAATCAGTGCATCTCTATGAGGAATGTTCAGCGCCTCCATGCAGAGCGTGGATATGCTGAAATCCAGTGTACCACTGGGTGACTGTTCCTACGTAACAATGTAAACACTGCTTTTTCACTGAAAAGGCACTGAGTACGTTGAAAAGCCGGCAGGGACAGGCTATAGACACCAGAACATTACATTAACTGTAGTTTATCTGATGATTATAGTGTTCCTTTAGGTTGTAGTAACTTTTGTTGTTGTGGTTTTTGTTTTTATCTTACATAGAAAATTTGGTAGGTGGCTGTGAATACACATTTATGTTGCCTGATACATAAAGTTTTAAGTCTTTGTACCTCAATGTAGTAAAATAGGGCTGGTGTTACTTTTTGATTCCTGAGTCCTGACCCCTAAGAATTAGTAAATTTTGACATCTCTCTTTAAAAACAACTTAATTAAATTGATAATAAATTATGTTTTTTATTAGTAGTAGAATTATTAACAAACAGTGTTTCATTGTATGACTGAAGTATTTCTAGTCTGTCTGATTTAGCTGAGAATGAATATTCGTTTGGCGTGGACTGATAGGTCTAACAAGTACTTTAACATGGCCTTGAGAAATACTTAGAATACTAGAGCAGGCTTTCTGTATAGACAATCATTTTTACTATGAAGAAACAGCATTAGGCAGAATACAGAATATTAGTTTACACAAGATTTTAACTTGACATCTGCTTTCAAATCATGCTTCACTAAAATAAAGATAACAGGGTGTATGAAATAGGCTGATTTTCATATTCTCAGATTCACAAAATAGTTCCCCTCAGACTTTATTTATTGTTGTACTCAAGAAAATATGGATTGGAGACAATCATGTCTTATACTGTTTACATTGTATTATTCCATTCATAAATAACTCTATGAATCTAATTATTAAACTTAAATAAACATGTTTCATTGCGATATGATCTAAAACAACTTTTAAATAACATAAGCCTAGCATACAAGTTGCATAATAATGACTCACATGACCATGTATAATACCTTAAAGTTGCAAATTTAGTTAATACATGTCTGTGATTATACAAAATCATGATAAACGTCACAGCACAATAATGCTATAATCACGTCTATGAATATTTTTTATTTGTTTTTAGTACGCCAGGATGGTGGATGGAGCCATTGGTCACCATGGTCAGCTTGTTCTGTAACATGTGGCATTGGTAACATTACTCGTATTCGCTTGTGCAACTCTCCTAAGCCACAGCTGGGTGGACACAACTGCTCTGGAGCAGGGCGTGAAACAAAACAATGTGAAGGAGTGCCATGCCCAAGTAAGTTTCTGGTCCTTGGCCACTTGACCACTTCACTAAAAGAGTGAAGCATTAATATATTTTTATTTTCATGCATTTTACAGAATGGAATGTAGTCCATAAAGCTCACTCACCCTCATTTAACTTTAAGAATGGTTACCAGCCTGTAGTGTAATTAATGTATCTACCAGAACCCACTAGTCACCGATATAATGCAAGTTTGTTGAAAATGTCAACTCAGCCCCTTTCCAAACAGTAAAGGAAGTCTTGATGTATCATTCCTACAGTAAAGGAGGGGATAGGAATGAATGGACTCTAGCATTTCATTTTTAGCATTAAATGAACAGTCCCTGATTGATAAAGATTGCTATAGAAGTTTTAAATACTTGTTTTAGAAATATATGATTTAATAATATTTATTGCATGTGGGCATTAATGCAAATACAGACATGTATATGTGTATTGTGTTGCCATTCTCCATAAACTGTTTAAATCATTCATGATCCTTACAAATATAAGCAAGGAATTTGACAATGTTGATTTACATTTTTTTCGTCACACCTACTGTATGTGAGAATAATTGCATTTTTGCTTTTATACTAACATTTCAGACTTTGTGAAATATTGGAAGAAAATTGACTGCTGTCTAAAGCATTTCGTGTCCGAAATATTTTTTGTAAAGGCTGAATGAATACGTGAAAAATAAAAATGGTGTAAATTTACATACTTTAAATTGTTAGGTTTCCCTACAAATCAATCTATTTGCAAAATTGCTGTGTTCTTATATGTGTACATGTTGGCTATGCATTCCTTGCTACAATAAATGTTTGCTAAGTAGTAAATGAGTTAATGACAGCTTTAAAAAAAGAAAAAGCTCAAAAGCAAAATGAGTTAAACAATTTGTTAATAAATTAACCAATATGTAAAATACATTTGAATCTCTCTAAAATTTGTATATTTAGTTAATGTTGGTTAATGAGACTAAGCACATTGACAAGCAGCATACAGTTATGTTTGATTTGCTAATGTTTTGTTGGATTTTTGACATTTTATAAAAGAATAAGATTCTGTACGAAATGTTCATACTAAATAAATTGTTCACTTTTGTAGAGTTCACTCTGCTAGCCACATCTCCTTTTTCAGCATTTTAGCATTGTATAATTGTCTTCCTTTAAGAAATCTGAAAAGACATTACATCCATTCAGTACATTCTTGTATTCTGTGTTTCAGTTAATGGGAAATGGGGCCCTTGGTCTCCGTGGTCCAGCTGTAGTGTCACGTGTGGAGGTGGACTACGAGATAGGTCTCGACTTTGTAATAATCCCAAACCACAGTATGGAGGAAAGAAGTGTGCAGGAGAAAGTAAAGAAAAGGATATGTGCAATAAGCAAGACTGTCCTATTGGTATGTAAATTACACATATTTATATAAGCCTAATGGATATCGAAGCTTTTTATTTATTGCTATGTCTGCAAATTAAAAATAATGATAATTTTTCAGAATTGTTTAATCTGTGTATAAATAAAACCTTGAAGTGCATAGTCTGCCCAGAAACTCCATGGTTCGGTGAGTTTTCCACTGAGTTCAATAAGAACTAAGTGGAATAACTTGGAAAGTAAAAAAAAAAACTCATCCCACTTAATGACTGGCAAGTTTGTCCAGTCAAATTGGCCCTGACTTTGTTGAGATGGGGAGAGATCAGAATGTTGCTAGATAGCAAATAGACTGGGGGATTCAGTACAAGGAAAACTTTTATGATCCCTTCTGAATATATTTACCTGCAAAAAAACAGCCCTATATAATGCCTTATGTATACCTTCTAAGCCCAATACTAAACCCTAATGTGTTCTATAAATCACACACGAGTATTATATGAACTGATATGAATTCACACCTGCTCTATTAAGTCTAAGCCATGCTTTACAAACCTTTAAGCTTGCTGCACTCAAATCCAACATCATACTAAAATCAAGCAAACAAAATGAATCAAACAAAATGAAACGTATAATTGATGTCATAGAATGTCAGATGAATAGAAATGAAAGATGATGAGTATATTGTTTCAGATTAGCTTACTGACACTTCTTCAGCAGTCTGCCATGATACAGTCACGGCACCGCTGTACAGGAGTGTGGTTCCAGACCCAGCAGGCACACTTAGTTGCGTCACATTACCACAAGGTATCAGCCTTACCTCAGCTGCAGCCTCGTCTAAAAGCATTAGAGACCTGGCTGTTGGGCACTAGAGCCTTTTATGGTTTTTATGTGTCTTCCCCGTTTTAACGCTGGTCAAATTTGTGTGTGCCGTAAAGTCGATGTCACACACTCATGTTCCGACATTAAATGACTGCTATTGGCCAATCAGAGCCGTTGGGGTATTGAAACTCATATTAATTATATCTCAGTGCCCTGTCATGATTTCCTGTTTGGTCATCTAAGAGAGAGTTATTTCTACTGATTCTTGTGTATTTTGGCTTGGCTTGTTCTTTGACTATTCTGACTTCTGTATCCCTTGATCTTTGTCTTGTCTACCGTTTATGTATATTTTGTTTCCCTGACCTCTGCTTGGCCTGTACTTTTCTAAAATAAGGTCTAAGGTCCTGTCATACATTTTAGGGTTTATTATGTATATTATATTTGTTAACCTATGTTCTGCGTGTTGGGTATTAGACTATCCTGACATACATAAGTGAAATCATAATTATTACAAATTTTATTTTCTATACTATAAGCTAAAATAAAACAATGTCATCACAGAAATCACCTTACAGTGCTCAACACAGCAATATTTCAGTGAACAAGAATGTCAGATAAATTATTTTATGATCATGTAGGACTCCAGGAAAAACAAGATTCGGTTACCTATGACTCATTGTGCATTAATATGAGACATTGTGAAGAATAATTGCCTTGGGTAGTTGTAGCTAAATAAGGAACCTTTATTTCATGGTTAAAATGCTATGTTATTAAATATGCTTTATTACTAAAATATTATATTACTGGTGATAAATATATAACTGATTTTATCTCCTTTTTCACTCATAGGATACACTAGATTACATAGACAGTGTAAAATATTAATTGAGAAATACAATACTATCCTTTGATTTTATTAGTTTGTTTACTCTGCTGCTTTTTGGCAGAACCGATATTAATCCCCTGTTAATTAAGGTGTTTCAATATATACAATCTTTACACAGACATAAAGTACATACAAATATAAATTATATAATATATATAATTATTATACTGCAACAGCACGCTGAGATAAAACCATAGACCTACGTAAAATATACGGCACTTTTTACTGCAGCAAAAAATCATGCAGACTACGAGGAGGGACTAAAGCAAAACAAAAATATAACAAGTATATTCTTATTTTCTGACTGGCTGCTTAGCACTTCTGTGCAATTGAAATATAGATGCAATTGAATTAATGATCTGCAAATGCACAAATGAGAATTAAAAATGAAGCACAAACGGATATATTTGCACCTTTGTGCTTGAGGGCTAGTTACACCCCTAATATATGTAACTGTGGCAGCTAGGATCTCTGTTATGGACTGTCAAATGTCAGTTCTGTGCATAAGATAAGTTTGTCTGCAATTAGCTTCTGTCCCATCCCTCCATCCCTCCCTCTGTGCATTAAGCTCACCCGCCTGTGAGCACAATTATTCTTTTTTTTGACTATCCCTTTTTGCCTCAACACTTCTTCCTTCCCTTTGCCTGTTCAGAGCAGAGTATGCGCTCTGAGCAAATCGATCCAATCACAAGAGAAGCCTGTGGTTGGACCACCGAGTGCAGGGATGTTGTTAATGGAGGAGTGGAGCTCAGCACCAGGAGCTTCTCCTGACACTGTTAAGTAAAGTTTTAAAAAAGCCTTTTCACTTTTGTAAGGGGGAAACCTACCTTGAAATACCCATTAGTTAAAACAAAACAAACAAAGAAAAAAACTTATGAGTGAAAAAGGTTTGGGTAGCTCTTGTGCCATGATTTTCACATATGAGTTCAAACATTTCAAAATAACTAAAAATCATCATCAATTTTTTTTTTAGTGAGGTGAGAGTACGCATAGTGAGCTTTGGCAGCCATATCTTTATGGTCCATGCCATGCCTCTCCATACATTTCTGCCATTTTAAATATCAGCAGGGTAGTTTTCTGGTTAAGCTTTCATTTAGTCATTCCTCAGCTCTACTCAATAAGACAGATACTATTTATCACAAACTAACAAAACAGCTTTGACTTTTAGTTACAATAGCTAAATTTCATCATCCAACCACACGTATCCTATGTTTCTCATCACAGATTATTTTTCATGTTTACTCTTTTTTTGGTAAAATAAATTCATGAGAACTTTCAGAAACTTTCAGCCAACTCACTGTTTTTAACATTGGAAATAATGTTCTCCTTCTGGAAACTCTTGTTTCCGCTGGAGGAATGCTATTTTTTATGTGTCTCGTGTGAGTTCGCACAGGAGGTGAAAATGTGCTGATTTTTTTTTTTTTTACCTGTCTTTTGCCAGAAGATTTACTTACTACTCCATTTCTATGCAATAGTGATAGTACTAAGAGGAGATCAATGGCAATAGATTAGCGCTTTATAAAGAATATTATTAATAACAAAGCAATTTACATACATATTAATGCATATATTAATAAAAAAAATGTAAAACTAGTCTGTTTATTTGATATTAGTTCATGATGTTGCAGATGTCTATTATTCATTATCAAATGTATTCTTATGCTATTTTGTATATATATTTTAGATGGATGTTTGTCCAACCCATGCTTTGCTGGAGCAGAATGCAATAGCTTCCCTGATGGATCATGGTCTTGTGGAGCATGCCCTGTAGGCTATCTTGGTAATGGAACATTCTGTGAGGATCTGGATGAGGTAAATCTTGCAAGCAGTTAGCATAGAATGCATTTTAGCAACATGTTAAATTTAATGAATCTGTTCTCTTAAAAATATTAAATAAAAATCTATTTGTATTGCAGTGTGCATTGGTAACAGATGCCTGTTTCAGGCTAGGAGGACTTCATCGGTGTGTGAATACAGAACCAGGTTATCACTGCCTTCCATGTCCACCTCGGTACAAGGGTAATCAGCCTTATGGAGTTGGACTCGAAATAGCCAAAAAAGACAAGCAAGTAAGTCTAAAACACTAATTTGGTAATTAATTCCATGTTAGAATGCAATTAACTTACCAAGCCACTCATATTAAAGAATGTCAGTCAAAGTAAGGAGGAAACCTCCCTAACACTTTCACAGTTCATATCTAGGATATGAATGTCATCATTTGTAAATAGGGTCATATTACTTTCTTCCTGTTAGATTGATGACATTGTGACAGCTATCTACCAGTTCATGAGGAAGACTGTAGGATTTTAAATGTAAAGCATCTGTCATAACAAAAACACAGTTCATGGGTGGGAGGTCTAAGAGTAATAGGGAGTAGAAGACTAGACTAGAATCAACTTGGTACATTTGCCTTTTTAGCATATTGAGGTAAGATTTATAGTCTCTCATATATTGACGGTAACATTCATTTCTCACATTTATTTAATATGTGATTTTTTTTTTTTTTAGGAATGTGAACATGTAAACCCATGCAAAGAAAAAACTCACAACTGCCACAAATATGCCGAATGTATCTACATTGGTCACTTCACCGAACCATCCTACAAATGCGAATGTAGAACGGGTTATGCTGGTGATGGTATCATCTGTGGAGAAGACTCTGATCTGGATGGATGGCCAAATAATAACTTAATCTGTGCAGCAAATGCTACTTACCACTGCAGTAAGGTAAGTTAATTAATTGTGGAATACAAAAGTGAATATATGGTGTTTATTAGTGTGACAAATTTAAAAGTAGGACAAATTAATAGATGCAGCAGCAACCTTATGTATTGCAAAGACCCCTATAAAACATCCTCTACCTATAAGGCATAGCACACCTTAATTTTACATGTAAGGTACGCTGAAGGCTATTTTAACCTCATTATCACTCACATACAACGTATATTATGGTATGAAAGGATTTGTTTAACCCTTTGTCATGATGAGGTTAAACTACAGAATCTATTCACTAAAACGTGAAAATGTCTCCTGTCAGTGCAGATAGTCGCTAACAATAAGTTAGCATCAGCTTGAGTACTCTTGGGACTGATACCAGGTGGGTGAGTACTGGTCAGTTTGCTCTAACAAGTTAAATATTAACTCTCCTGATGTCTGCAAAATGCAGCTGCCAAGTTGTTTTAGTCATATAGGTGTCAATTTTTCTCAGGTGAACATCAATGAGGCCTCGAAACACAACAGAGAATGTGACAAATTTGCACCACACACAAATCCAAAAGTCGTGCCTAATAGTGGATGTATATGAGCTAATCTTTTCTTTTCTTTTTGAAATTTTTACCATACAATGAAAAAATATTTTAAACAAATTGTATATTGCTGACTGATATTACATTACTGTAGCACTGTATATCATTACCAACTGTCAATCAGAGAGAAGAAGGGGACATAAGAGTTCAAGATACAAGAGATTAAAGGGACATAAAGTCATTCATCTAAATGAAGTGGTCTGGGTGTAGTGGTCCTGTATGTTTTGCAGAAAGGGCAATGTTTACCTTAAATAGTTAAAAATGTCTTTAGGGGCTGTCATACTTACAGTCACTAGAGATGCTTCTGCTGCACTGACCGAGTAAAGCATGGATGTGTGCAACACTTTCTGTGCATGTGCATCAGGTCCCCAATGCTCCTCTGAGGAGATTGGATTGGACTATCGCCAATAGAGGAGAATAATGTCACGGGAGGTGGCGAGGTGGGCAGCTCTATAGGGAGTCTCGGCACTTAAAAAAGGTGAGTAAAAATCGCTTTCTTTTCTCAATTTTATTTTGAAAAATTGGGAATGACCTGTATCTTACAAGGGACATGGGCACTATAGCATTAGAAATACCGTTATGTATTCCTAACGCTTTTTTTGTTCCTTTAATATTGATCTCATAAAAGAGCAGCTGCACATTGTCATTGTTTGCACACTTGAATTTTAAATCTACATTAGTGAATTTTGTTGTTTTGTGTTTTTTTTTTGTTGTTAGGAGACTTTTTTCTTACTTATTTTTCTTTATTCAACAGGATAACTGCCCCCTTCTTCCAAACTCAGGGCAAGAGGACTTTGACAAAGATGGCATGGGTGATGCTTGTGATAAAGACGATGATAATGACGGTGTTGATGATGAAAAGGTGAGTGCACATATATAGCATATTCAAAGTATTTAACAATGAAATATGATCATTTTCTCCAAATTTTGATTGCACAGTTCTTCACAAAAATTATTATATCTCTTTTACCAGGAAAACAAGATTGAGATCTTGTTAACCTTGTTCAGTAGGCATATTGATGTACATTATTATGATTACCAGTGGACAGTGCTTTTTATTACTGCACCTTGTTTGGTAAAATATTGGATGCAGTGAAATAATATATTTTTTCAGTAAAACTGAATATATTTGCCCATGTTTTAGTAAATTGGATTATTCACTAAAGTGAGAATATAATGTAAATTTGAATTTAAGCCTAAAATAGCTGAGTGGAAATCATCAACATTTTGGACCTGATCCCAATTCTTTCTCAAGACCGGGTCCAAAAATGCACAAATAAAAGTTCTTTTTATTTTTTCAAGTGATAAAGTCATATGATTACACACTTCTTCAATACTTTTGCGTTTTATATATATATTATATTTTGCATTATATATATATATATATATATATATATATACATATTCTGTATATCTTACACAATGAAATTGTTCAGTACACATTATCGTGTTATAACCCATACTGTAACAATTGTTCCTGCACAAACTGATTTCATCTGTTGGAGATCCCGTTGAGCGTAAAAGAGATCTGTAAATGTTTTACTATTGCCAACTGATTGCTTCATTCTATAGGGACAGATATACATATACATAAGTGTGCCAAAATAAACATTTAATTGCTGTTTGTTCACATCCTGACTCCTATATGATTTCTCTATCAGTGAGTCAGACTAGATCTGGCCAAGAGACATAGCAAAGATGCATAATCTTTTTAATTTTTGTATTCTGCTGTTCTGTTTTGCAATTAGTTATTGGTTCTCAAGACTATTTTGCAGAACAATGGTTTCCCTGGAGGCAACATATACTTTTACATTTTGAAAGTACAGTCTATTTCACATTCACATTATAACATAATCTAAGCTCTAAAATGGGCTCCTGTGGCTTAAAGTCAACAAAGAATGCAGACACTTACTAGAGATACCAAGAGACAGATTTACCTTCAAGCACTGCAAAGTACACCTGGGATACCCAAGCAACTGATATCTCTAAAAGAAGTACCTAAACCTTAAGTTTTAAGTAGTGTGTGGCAAATGTAATGGGCCGATTGTGATATGTATATTCACTCTGGGTCTTTAGTTTATTTGGATATGATGCATTTTTGCAGGATAATTGTGCACTGCTGTACAACCCTCGCCAGTTTGATTATGACAAGGATGAAGTCGGTGATCGCTGTGATAACTGTCCCTACGTGCATAATCCTGCACAGATTGACACAGATAACAATGGAGAAGGAGATGCCTGCGCTGTGGATATTGATGGAGATGGTATGTTATCAATCCAAATTCCACTAGGAAAGTTTTAAACCTCCCTTATGGCAATGTGGAGTCTTATTGACACCCAGGCTTTTCATTGATTTATTTTTAACTATTTAATGTGGTTGCTGACTAGCAAGCGCTGGCCAGCCACCACATAATTAACCCTTGCATTGCTGCAGGTTATTGAACTGCCAGTGCTGCAATCTAGCAAATAGAACTTAACATTATCGTTCCTTTTCGGTCACTTTTCATCTTAAAATTTGTGCCTTATAAATCCTCTGAATTATATACTTTGTATAGGATTCAGATGTGAAAGCACCAATTTTATTCCAGACACCAGGGCTGCCATCAGAAATTTTGGGGCCCCTTACACAGATCAAGGTCTGGGCCCATGAGTTTGCTCACAGGGCCAACTCTAAGTCCACCCATTAGGATGCAGCGTGTGTGTAGAGTCAATGTCATGTGTGTAGAGTAGATGCAGAGTGCATTATGTGCAGTGTGTTTAAAGTGGATGTAGAGTGTGTTTGTAGTGGATGTAGAGTGTGTATGTGTGTAGTGGATGCAGTGTGTGCATCATGGACGCAGAGTATGTGTGCAGTGACTGCAGTATGTGTGTGAGCATAGTAGATGCATAATGTGTGTAAAGTGGATGCATAGTGTGTTTGTAGTTGATTCAGTGTGTGCATGTAGTGGATACAGTGTGTATAGTGGATGTAGAAAGGATGTATAGTGGATGCAGAGTGTATTTGCAGTGGATGCAGTGCTTGTGTATAGTGGAAACAGTGTGTGTGTGTGTGTAGTGAAGGCAGATAGTGTGTATTGTGTGTTTTTGTATGTGCAGTGTGTGTCTGTGCAATGTATGTAGTGTGTATACAGGATGCAGAATATGTTTGTGTAGTAGATGAAGAGTGTGTGTAGTGGAAGCAGTGTGTATAAATAGTGGATGCAGAGAGTGTGTGTGTATAGTGGATGCAGTCTGTGTGAGGGTGTGTTTTGTGGAGGCCATATGTGAGGGTCGGTAATGAATGCAGTGTGTGTGTGTGTATGTGTGTAGTGGATGTAGTGTGTATATATAGTGAATGCAATGTGTGGGATGGTGTGTGTAGTGGTTGCATTGTGTGCATTGCGATGGTGTGTGTAGTGGATGCAGGGAGTGTGTAGTGAATATAGTGTGTGTTGAATGCTGTGTGTTTATATAGTGGATAAGCATGTGCTAGTGTAGTGGATGCAATGTGTGTCTGAGTGTAGTGGATGCCGGCTGTATAATGGATGCAGGTAATGGATGCAGGGTGTGTAGTGAATATGGTGTGTGTGGTGAATGCAGTTTGTGTAGTGGATGTAGTGTGTGTCTGTGTGTAGCGGATGCAGGGTGTATAATGGATGCAGATAGTGTGTGTAGTGGATACAGTGTGTTTTTGTGTATTGAAAGCAGGGTGTGTTGTGGATGTAGTGTGTATAGTGGATACACAGGATGTTTGTATAGTGAATGCAGTGTGTTTTGTGTAGTAGATGAATTGTGTGTTTGTGAAGAGGATTCAGAGTGTGTCTTTGTGTAGTGGCGGCAGAGTGTGTGTTTGTGTAGTGGATAAATTGTGTATATAGTGGATTCAGTATGTGTGTAGGGGATGCAGCAGATGTATAGTGGATGCAGAGTGTGTGTTTTACAGTGGATGCAGAGTGTGTGTTTGTATAGTGGGTGCAGAGTGTATGTTTATGGTGAATACAGAGAGTGTGTGTATAGTGAATGCAATTTGTGTGTGAGGCTGTGTGTAATCGATGCAATGCGTGTGTATTGGATTTAGTGTGTGTGTGTGTGTGTGTAGTGGGTGCAGTGTTTGTTAGTGTAGTGGATGTAGTGGATGCAATGTGTGTTTTTAAATATATGGTAGGATAGGGGCAGCATTCTGTGGGCAAAAAGCTTTTTTTTTGTTTTGTTTTTAACTCCACTTCCTGATGTTCTAATGTCATTGCACAGGCTGCCAGAGTGCCAGGTACTGTATAGTGAAGAGGGGGTCCAGCAAACGATTGTATTTGGTTTTAGTAAATATAAGAATTGCCATTGTGGTCTGTATCCGGTCTTTTTTACTGGGTTTTATGCATCTGGACAAATGTTTAGTGAATAACGTGTTAATGAAATTAGGATGTGATGCTCTGAGATCGTTGGCTTAGATTATCAAGGAATCCTCAATTGTTTTTTTTTTTTTTTTTTTAATACTCGGAGTGTCCCTTTAACAGGGACACATTGTTGTATTTTAAAAGTTTATAAGTATTGTATATTTCAGATGAATGTGTATGGGGTTAATATCCTCACAAAATAATAAAATAGTTTGTCCTTTTTTTACCTCTCTTTTAGACATATTAAATGAGTTGGATAATTGCCCATATGTATATAATACAGACCAGATTGATACAGATAAAGATGGAGTTGGTGATCAATGTGATAACTGTCCACTAATGCACAATACAGACCAGGTAAAGTATGCTATGAATACTGAGTTTGTAAGAAAAAGGAATGATTGCATAAACATTATATTTCGGTAATCGCAAGGAGTTGCTAAATATCTGCCTTAAAATTGCCATGGAGTTCATTGTAAACAGCATAACAGGCTAATTAAGTGTTTGACAGTCTCCAGGTCTGAATGCAATGAAAGATAATTTGGTTTATGGTTTAACCCAGACATTAGCTTTGGAATGCAGAATGCGTGTGCGCCTTCAAGCTGAATAGGGAAAGTCAATGGCAGTCATTCACAGCCCAAGGGCTTTGTTTGGGCAAGACAGTTCAATGTGAAATTCAGAGCCTCAAATTTCTTTTTAAGAATGCCTCACACACAAACTCAGCCTTGTGTAAATTACAAATACCTATTGTGCATGTGGATATTGGAATCCCTTATAGTCAGTTAGTGGAAATAATGTTGGTTTCCACCAATGTTCTGACATTCTGAATAATTAGGGCCATGTAAATATAGTTAGAAAGCTTGAACAATTTAGACCTGTAACTAAATTTGGAGAAAAAAATATAAATAAATATGCTGTCCTTTGCTTGCATATGCACTTATTTGAAAACGAAAAAGATGCAATCTCTCTCTGTATAGATATATCGGTTACACAATGCCTTGTGTTAAATAGTACAAGCATTCTTCACCTGGAATTTATCCGACATTCCGAATTTCAGTAGCTGATTACAGTAACAGAAAAATAAGGGGCTTCATAGTAACTAGAGTAGCATATATATATATATATATAACCGCTTTAAGGAAAAATAAACAAAACATCAAAAACATGAACAGAAAATTATGGAAATGTCAACTATGGGCTCAATTTATTAAACTTTTCAGATGATTCAATACTGCTGGGAAAACTTTTTAAATTACTTAGCAAGAAAGTTACCATAGACTTTAATGTGACTACTGTAGATAAATCACTTGGAAGTTCTGTCTAGGTATTGAGTCATATGGATTCCAGCTTATTAACGTCCCTGCCAGGGGAAATAGACCTTCTGATTCCACTGATGAGTTCTATAGCTTAGTTGAGGTTGGAAAGCTTATTAAATCAAGGCCAATACTAGGAAGCAGTCATACTGTATAGGGCTTATAAAATAAGAGGTTTCCCGAATGGTGTACTGCTCTCCAGTCCAATTACTCTTGGATTAAAGAGTGGTATCTACAGACTGCCTTGACATCTTTCCCAATCCCATGTTGTTTGGAGGTAAAATATTAATAGATAAAAGAAGAGGTCACCAGGATCCTCTATTTAATAGGCTTATAGCTTATTTTAATTAATTAGAATTACATTTTATGGATTTTTCAATAAGCACAATTCATTATTTATGTTTGCTATCATTTAAACGTAACTGTTATTATAGCATTATTTATAGCGTGCCTGTTCAAAAACTGTTATTACTGATAATTGAGTGCATTGTCAGTTCTCTTTGATTGTTATTTTTAGTTATATAGTATCCCCAGTAAAACATTCTCTTGAATTTAACTTTTCCAGGTGACTGTGGTATTTTGTACCATATGTATGTTGTGTACACAGCTGCAGTTTGGTCCTCCCTAAATACATGTCTGTATTTACTTTTAGGCTGATGTGGATAATGACCTTGTGGGAGACCAGTGTGACAATAACGAAGACATTGATGAAGATGGATACCAGAACAACTTGGACAACTGTCCCTATATTCCCAATGCAAATCAGGCAGATCATGATAAGGATGGTAGAGGTGATGCTTGTGATTCAGATGATGACAATGATGGTGTTCCAGATGACAGAGACAATTGTAGGCTGGTTCACAATCCTGATCAAAAGGACTCCAATGGTAAGACCACATTATACAATTATTTTTGCTATATTGTGGGTTAAACAGATATACCATTATACAATGTACCAGACTTTTAAAAAATCAAAGTATTATTATTATTGCTATCATTTATAGTAGCAACAATATTTTCTACTGTTCTTTACATTGTGGAATAGGGATACCTGACAACATTTAAATAACAAAGACGAGAGGTTAACTACCTATTACATGTTGAAATGACACATGACTTTATTGGAACTTTATTTTTTGGTGTTTAAAGTAATAAGTATAGAAAGAGTGCATTCCTGTTACTGCTATCAAATGATCAATTTTCAGGATTGATATCGTTCTTATTTGTTTTACAACTCTATATTTATTTAGCTGCAGATGCAAAATGGAGCTGTCCTGCATCCCTAGAATTATTTCACTTTGTAAAAGGCTCAATGCTTTTAAAGCATTGCAACTTTGAGAGTTTCATGTTATCAGGATCAGCTCGGGCATAACAAATAGGCTAAAGGTGTAGAGAGGTTGCACAACTTCCATCTAAAGTTTTTTTCACATGTGTTTTGCAAATCCTTATTTTTTGCCTGAATCAAGAATTTAATTTCCCTCTGGCGGTCATTTTTCTTAGAACACGTTACAGATTGCATGAGATTCTCCTAGGCTAAGAAGTTGCAGTTGGGAACTTTCCATAATCTTTTTTTAATTACTATAAAATAAAAAGGTATAAAACTCTACTTACAAATTGTATTTATTACAGCAAGCATGCATCAACTTTTTCATCATTTTTCTAAATGTAAGGGTCAGACTGGCAAATGTTTAATGCGTCATACACTTTTTTTTATCACTTTTCATGAAACTGTTGTTTTTTTAAGCAAGAGATTATTCAAAACAAATGTCACTCAAGGCCACTTACAACACTTGCGAGTTCCGTGCTGGCTAATATCAAGTCTGTAAAAAAAAAATTGGCATCTGATGCTAGCATCAGAAAGCCAATAATGTCACTCCTTCCCATTCCAAAATGCCCCTATTTACCCTTCAGCCAGCAGAGGGAGAACTTGGCTTAGAGCTGGGTGAGTTTTTACATATATTTTTTTTCAGTTTGGCGGTTGTAGGTGAGTTGGAAGGGTTTCTCCAACCTTAAAACAATGTTGAGTAACCCTTTAAGTAAAGATAACTTGAGAAATAGTTCTGTCTTCATGCATTTCAGAACTTAATGTGGATTAGCAAAATAAATAGTGTGCGAAGAGTGTGTCAATTTTTAGTTTCACTGTTACATTCCTTTTTTCTTTGCATTTTTGTTCATTGACTGTTCACTTAAAGAAAGATACTCATTTTTCACTTCAAAACGCATATGGCCCTAAGCTTAATTTTTGATTTACTGTATATTTTCCTGATAGAGAAGCCACAAGGGTATGTGTTTAATATTAAATTTCCATCATGGAATGTTGCTACCGGCAGCCTTGTCAAGGATAAAAGGCCTACAGTGGTCAGAGTTAAATAACATACTTTGCCAAAATATAATGAATCAGGAATATCTGACTTTACCAAGTAATCCCAGCCAGGATTATGGGATGCAGGGCCCATAGATTAATACTACTCTCTTATGATTTATTTGACTACAACTGTCACATACAATAAATCACTGTGAGAAGCATGCCGCAGTTTGTGTTTTCAATTGCATACTGACAGATGCACCAGACCAGTGACTGGAAAACCTCATTAGTTAACTTGTCTGTATGCAAGCAGCATTTTATTAAAATTGATTATTTGGTAAGTCTTACATGATATATACAATTAAAGTATTTTACTAAAAAACATTTATTTTATTACTATTTTGTTTTAGGCGATGGCCGAGGTGATGCCTGCAAAGATGATTTTGATAATGACAGCATACCTGATATCTATGACGTTTGTCCAGAGAACAGTGGAATTAGCGAGACTGACTTCAGGAAATTCCAGATGGTTCCATTGGATCCTAAGGGGACAGCTCAGATTGATCCTAACTGGGTCATTCGTCATCAAGGCAAAGAGCTAGTGCAGACTGCTAACTCTGATCCTGGCATTGCTGTCGGTATGTTAAACTTTGTGTTTAGTAGCATTGTGAAATGCAAAGCAATTCCACCTACTAGTTTTGATATTATTGGATTACTATAAACAGCCATGTTCATTCATTAAAACCATCAGGGGCGGACTGAGAACCCTCAGGGCCCCCGGGCAAAATAAATCAAAGGCCCCCTTACAGGCCCCACCCATACTCCGCAGCAAGCGCCACCCATGTCCTGCCTCCATGCACCGCCTCCAGCCACACCCTACACAATCTTTAGACACAAGGAACAAAAGTGCAATAATCCCTTCGAGGCCCCAGTAGAGACTACAATTAAGGGCTCATGGGCCATGGAGGGGGGTCTTTCTAGCAGAGGCTATCTCAGTGTCCTTTAGAGAGTGTGTTAGAAAGAATCCCCTCCAGGCCCTATTAGAGACTACAATGGAGTCTAATAGGCTTGGAAGGGGGGTCTCTCCAACACTCTGGTTCCTATTCACAATATAGCAACACAACTACAACTACAACCACAACTAGAGACTACAATTGAGGGCTAATGGGCAATGGAGGGGGGGGGGGGGCATTCTAGCAGAGGCTATCTCAGTGTCCTTTAGAGAGTGTGTTAGAAAGAATTTCCTCCAGGTCCCATTAGAGACTACAATGGAGTCTAATGGGGCCTGGAGGGGGGTCTCTCCAACACTCTGGTTCCTATTCACAATATAGCAACACAACATAGCTCGCTGATACCTAGGCCAAGTTGGCTCCTCTTACCTTAATTACTGTTGCTGGCTGGCAGTCTGTGGGCTTGCTGGAAGGCTGTGGGCTTACTGGCTGCGGCTGGCAGGCTGTGGGCTTGCTGGCAGGCTGTGGGCTTGCTGGCTACAGCCGGCAGGCTGTGGGCTTGCTGGCTGCGGCTGGCAGGCTGTTGGCTTGCTGGCTGCGGCTGGCAGGCTGTTGGCTTGCTGGCTGCGGCTGGCAGGCTGTGGCTTGCTGGCTGTGGCTTGCTGGCTGGCAGGCTGTGGCTTGCTGGCTGCGGTTGGCAGGCTGTGGGCTTGCTGGCTGTAAGCCTAACTGGTGGCCTGTGGGCTGGCTGGCTGGCTACTGGCCAGCCTGTGGGCTGGCTGGCAGGCCTGTGGGCTGGCTGGCTGGCTGGCTGGCCGGCCTGTGGGCTGGCTGGCTGGCCTGTGGGCTGGCTGGCTTGCTGGCTACTGGGGCACTTGTAGATTATTTAAAGAAATAATCCATGCACAATAACCACTACTGCTCTGTGTAGTCGTTATGGTGCCAGGAGGACCGGGCCCCCCTCCCAGAGTAAGTAGTCAAACCGTTTAAGAACAGTTTGAAAACTTACCTGGGGTCTGCTGGGATATGAGGCTGTAGTAGGGTATAGGAGCAGTGGTGCAATGTGTAAGGGGTGCAGTGTGTGTGAAAGGTTCAGTGTGTATGAGGGGGTGTAGTGTGTGAATGTGTAGGGTGTGTGGGGCAATGTGTGTATGAGGGGGCTGTGTATGTGTGTGGCAATGTTAGTATGGGGGCTGTGTGTGTATGGGTAGGCAGTGTATGTGTTTGTGTGTGAGGCAATGTGTGTAAATGTGTATGGTGTGTGTGGGGGCAGTGTGTGTGTATGGGGGGCAATGTGTGAATGTGTATGGTGTGTGTGTGTGTGGGGGGGCAGTGTGTTTATGGGGCTAGAGTTCACTCTCACCACTGCGACCACCAGGAATCCCTGGTGGTGACAGTGTTGAGAGTCAACTCTAGCCCGTAGTTCCAGGGCTAGAGTTGACTCTAGCAAGAGCCGGAACGTTGCCGTGGTAACCGCGGCAACGATCTGTGCTCGTTCAAGAAGGACACAGAGGAGCTGCAGGCTAAGCTCCCGGGTCCTCTCTTCCTCCCTCCCCTGCCGGCTGCCCGCACGGTGCCTGCGGACAGGGGAGGGGGCAATTGCCCTCCTCTTACTCCCCCCTCCCCCTCTTCTTACCCCCCCACCCTCTTCTTACTCCCCCCTCACTCTCTTCTTACCACCCTTCTTACTCTCTGCCTCTTCTTACTCCCCCCTCCCCCTCTTCTTACTCCCCCTTCTTACTTTCCCCCTCTTCTTACTCCCCCCTCCCCCTCTTCTTACTCCCCCTCCCTCTCTTCTTACTCCCCCTCCCTCTCTTCTTACTCCCACCTCGTCTTACTCCTCCCTCTTCTTACTCCCCCCTCTTCTTACTCCCAACTCCCCCCTCTTCTTACTCCCCTCCCCCTCTTCTTACCCCCTCTCCCTTCTTCTTACTCCCCCCTCTTCTTACTCCCCCTCTCCCCCCTCTTCTTACTCCCCCTCCCCCTCTTTTTACCCCCCTCCCCCTCTTCTTACCCCCCTTCTTACTCCCTCCTCCCCCTCTTCTTACCCCCTTCTTACTCCCCCCCTCTCTTCTTACTCCCCCCTCTTCTTACTCCCCCCACCCCCTCTTCTTACCCCCCTTCTTACTCCCCCCTCCCTCTCTTCTTGACCCCCCTTCTTACTCCCCCTCTTCCTCTTCTTACTCCCCCTCTTCCTCTTCTTACTCCCCCTCCCTCTCTTCTTACTCCCCCCTTCTAATTCCTCCCTCTTCTTACTCCTCCCTCCCCCTCTTCTTACCCCCTCCCCCCTCTTCTTACTCTTCCCTCCGCCCTCTTCTTACTCCCCCTCCCCCTCTTCTTACTCCCCCCTTCCTCTTTTTACTCCCCACTCCCCCGTCTTACTCCCCCTCTCTTCTTACTCCCCCTCCCTCTCTTCTTACCCCCCTTCTTACTTCCCCCTCCCCCTCTTCTTACCCCCTTCTTACTCCCCCCTCTCTTCTTACCCCCTTCTTACTGCCCCCTCTCTTCTTACCCCCTCTCTCTCCTTACTCCCCCCTCCCTCTCGTCTTACCCCCCTCCTCTCTTCTTACCCCCTCCTCTCTTCTTACCCCCCTCCCTCTCTCTTCTTACCCCCCCTCCCCCTCTTCTTACCCCCTCCCTCTTCTTACCCCCCTCCTTCTTCTTACCCCCTCCCCTGTAGCGTGGCCGAGCTGCTCTCCGGTCCGCGATGCCCGGCTGGAGTGATAGGAAGCTGCACACTGAGTGTGCACTTCCTGTCAGTCCGGCCGGGTACAGGAAACAGAAACTCCGCGCGGAACAGGAGTTTCTGTTTCCTGTACCCGGCCGGACTGACAGGAAGGTGCACACTGAGTGTGCACCTTCCTATCACTCCGGCCGGGCACCGCGGACCGGAGAGCAGCTCGGTCACGCTACAGGGGAGGGGAGGTGAGAAGCTGCAGCCACCTGAGGCTCTTAAGAGAGCGCTCAGGCGGCTGCAGCATTTAAAGGGCCAGCCCTGAACGCGGCCGGCCCCCTCGGAGTGTGCCACCGGACCGACCACCCGGTGGCACCTACTTGCTTAGCCCCCTGATGGTGGGCCCCCCTCCTGGCCGGGCCCTCGGACCATGTCCGAAGTGCCCGACCGGTCAGTCCGCCCCTGAAAACCATTGACTTATATATTCTACAAGTATATATAATTTAACTAGAATACTGGATATTTATTTTGGTACCCATATTGTGATAATTCCGCTTTTACTACGTGTCAGTGATTCTTATGAAAAGTAACAACTGCCTATCCAGCTGCCTTGGCTCAAAATTTTTAAATGAGTTTTATTTATATAAAAATCCTTGTGGGGCTGTAAAAAGCACTATTTTTTTTACATCCATTAACAGAGCCAGATTTACAAGCCAGGTGCCTTTAAACACAAAATTCTTAATCACCCTCAACCCCCCTCCCCCAACACAAATTGCAGATAAAGTGTGTTTAATGTATTTATTAATACATTTATTAATAGGACAGTGCAAGCATAAAACAAATCTAAAAAACATATATTCAAATGTAACAACTGTGTATGTATGTATGTACGAGCATATCTCTACCTGTAATGTATTATGAATCTGTAAGGGCATGCAGCTGTCTAAATGTGTGTTGGGCTAAAGATAATGTTAGGTGTGGTTAGGGTAAATGGGGTTAAGATTATAAAGGGGTGAATAACAGAGTTAGATTACCTAGGGTGTTCAGTGTTTAGTTGTAACAGAATTAAAAGCTTGAGTGGGGTTATATTTGTCTCATATGGGGTGTTTATAATTAGGGTTAGAGTGGGGTTACATTTTGTACTAGGGTGCATGGTGTGTTTCATTTTTAAGAAGATTAAGGTAAAACAATTAGTTTCAGGTTTAAGCTTTGAGTTCTTAAATTTGAAAAGAGTTTGTTTAGGTTATATAAAGGGGTAAATTTAGGGCTGGGGAAGAAGTCATATTTAGCATACACGCATGTGTAGCTTGAAGGGTTATATAGTACTGACTCTCCAGTGAGGGTTACATTTAGGATTACATTTAGGATTGGGGTAAAGGTCCTATTTAGGGTACAAGCATGTGAGGTTTGAAGGGTTATATGCAGAGTACTCACCCTCTAATAATTTATATCAGCATTGCAGAGGCACACGCGGCCAGTATAGGTATTTTCCCACTTCCCTCTTATAGGTATAGTACAAAATTAGTTTAGTTTACCTAGATCGTTGGTTTCCAGCTGTCAGAGTGTTAGGCCAGACTGTGAGCTCCAGTCTGTAGCTTGTATACTACCCTGTTGCTACTTTTGCTAATTAATAAATTGAAACTTTCCTTCACTTGATTACTGCTCTGTTTCTTTTCATTGCTACTTTGTTTATTATTCCATTATACAGGCAGTGTAAATCACATGGTAGCAATATTAAGAAGATTTTTTAGTTTTTTTGCTTGTATATATTTATTTAGTTTTTATTTATAGTAATAAAAGTTAAGTTTTACTTGGTAATGTATTTAGCAAATATTTAGGTCCTAGTAGTCTTTCTGAGGTGGATAATCTTTAAGCATATATTCCTTTTCCACACTCCTCATTGTTCTTTTCATTTAGTTTGTTCAAGTTAATGTTTTAAAATACCATAACAGTAAACTTATTCAAATTGTTTCTGATCAGGCTTTGACGAATTTAGCGCAGTTGATTTCAGCGGCACATTCTATGTGAACACTGATCGAGATGACGATTATGCAGGATTCGTTTTTGGCTATCAGTCAAGCAGCAGATTCTATGTACTGATGTGGAAACAGACCACCCAGACATATTGGGAAGATAAACCTTCTAGAGCTTATGGATATTCTGGTGTGTCTCTAAAAGTTGTCAACTCCACAACGGGTACTGGGGAGCACTTGAGAAATGCCCTTTGGCACACTGGAAATACACCAGGAGAGGTATAATTTAAATTAAATCAATCAATCTTAACTGTTATGATGATATTTAGTTTCATTTATAGTAATAGTAATAGTAATAGTAATAGTAATTCTAGCTATAACTATATATTTCCTTTTGTCATTGTAGGTAAGAACTTTATGGCATGATCCCAAGAATGTTGGATGGAAAGATTATACTGCTTACAGGTGGCATCTGACACACAGGCCTAAGACTGGCTTTATTAGGTATGTTATTAGCTGTATATGCTAGTTTCTATAAATAAATATATAAGTATATGTTTGTTCAACATTCCCCCCCCCCCCCAGAATGCATCTTTCTATCACCCTTCCTCCCAAAAAATGTGTCTTCTATTTTTCTCCCCTTTATCCATCCTCCCTTATCATCATGAAAGCAGTATTAAAGAATACTAAGAAAGAGTAATCAAGACAGATGTTTCATTTATATATACATAGAGTAGAGACTGTAGCCATATCAGTCAAGTAATGCAGATGTAAAGTAACCGATGAAATTAGTATCATGTAATACCTTTTTTTCTCATGCATAGTTTTTATTGAATTTCTAGAAAACAAAAAGAGGGGGAGGCGGGATACAGAAAGAAAAAAAGCGAGGGGGGGCAAAGGGTAACATCATAAGACCGTTTAACATTTTATACAGTAGCTTGACATCTTCAAAATTTCTTATACATAGTGTGTAACAGTACATATCGACAGCGAGGTCTCATGAGGGAGTAACTGGGTGGTCCCTCACTCCCCAATTAGGGAGTCCGGCATTAGAGGTTATACGTGTACCCAGGGGAGGGGGATAGGGAGGAGTAACTAGGGGGGGTTAGCAATATATCCCGTTAAACTATAACGTCATAAATGTAACAGTGTATGTGTGTCATCCTACATGGTGTCTCCTAGTCTTCATGTATGTGCTGTATGGCCTGTATGTGGTATCTTATTTATCCTCCTTCCTGAATGTGCAAATACGCGTGCATGTGATTTGAAGTGATGGGCACTACTAGGGTTTCCCGTGTGTTCTTGTTCGCCCTTCTCTAAGAGGCGTATATATCGGCCCACATCTTCCATGCCTCTTGAAATTTGCGAGATTGTATAATGGAAGTGGTGGACAGTCGTTCATAGATATGATATTGGTGGATTTTGTCCATCAATTGTTGTTTGGTGGGGCAGGTGGTGAGTTTCCATCCGCTCGCTATGAGGTTTCTAGCCGCCAGGATGATTAACATTGCCACTTGTTTAAGGGGTTTGGTCATGGCATTGGGGAAGAGCAGAAAATAGACAGGTTGAGGGATCTAGGGTGACATTATCAATGTTCATTAACTTGAGGACGTCCCTAACATGTCCCCAGAGAGGTGTTAAGATGGGGCAGTCCCACCAGATGTGAAACATTGTGCCTTTTGCTTCCCTACATCTCCAGCACTCTGCGGGGACTGTTGGATATATCTTGTGTAATTTACTTGGTGTTAGGTACCATCTGTAGACCAGCTTCTTATCATCTTCTATGTGAGAGTAGCAGTTGGTGATGCCTTTGAGCGCATTGAGAGATGGTAACCAGGTGTTGCCAGATGGCGAGGATGTGTATTCTGTCTGCCATTGTTGTTCATAAGTAGGTGCTTTTGTGTCAGTGTTATTCATCAACATGTTATAGCATAGAGACAGTGACTTGGGTTTTGCGGGTGCGAGCCAGCAGCGGTCATATAAGAAGTCCAGGGGTTGTGGGCTGGAGGGTGACATATCATATTTAGTGAGTATTTTATAGGTGGCAATGCTTTAAGTTGATGATATTGAAAGACGGAGGAGTTAGGTAGGTCGTATTTTCGCTGGAGGTCTGGGAAAGACAAGAGCTGTTTGTTTTGGTACGTATCGGCTATGTGTTGAATGCCATGTTTTACCCAGGAGTTCAACAATAAACCCGAGGCTAGGGAGTTCAGGGCCGTTATTGGGGCTCGTGGGTGAAACTTGTTGAGTTTGTTTTGTGCACGGTGTAATGAGTCCCATTGCTTAATAGTTAGAATCGAAGTGTTAAACAGGTGAGGTGCGTTTGGTCTAATTTGTGTAGGTGTCCACAGTATCGTCACCAGGGAGCCCCCAGGTGCCTTAGCTTGTTCCATGTCTACCCATTGGAAGGTCCCCCTGGAGGCGTGGAGTTTAATCGCCGCCTCCAGGAGGGACGCTTTATGATACCTAGATACATCGGGGAAACCCAATCCTCCTTGCTCTGAGCGCTTCTGGAGGAGAGACATAGATAGTCGTGGCTTGCGTGATTCACAGATGAATGAGGAGAGAAATGCCTGAAGATGCTTGAAAAACGTTGGTTTGACGTAAATCGGCAGCATCCTAAATTTATATAGAAGTTTTGGGAGGAGCATCATCTTTACCGAGTTTATTCTTCCCAGCCAGGAGAGCTTTACTGCTTTCCATTGTTGGGTATGCATTTTGCATAGTGGTATAAGTGGTTTGAAGTTAAGTTTGAATGCATCTGTGGGGGAGGGGCCAAGTTTCACTCCTAGGTAGGTGATATCGGTTGTTCTCCAGTCAAAGGAGTGGGATTGTTTAAGCTGTGTTTTGAATGGATTTGGTAAGTTTATTGGAAGAGCTTGTGTCTTGCCTTGATTAAGCTTGTTGTAGGATAGTTGCCCATATTGGTGGAGACAAGGCCATCTGGGAAGCCAAATTTGTATAGGACTTGTCTCATTTATTCCCAGTTGACCCTGTCAAAGGCCTTCTCCGCATCCAGGGCCAGGATTAGTCCCCGGGCGCGTGTCTTGCATGTGTGCCAATATATTCAGGACTTTCCGAGTATTATCCGAACCCTGTCTGCCTTTGATAAATCCAGATTGATCATTATGGATCAGTGTGGGTAGAAATCGGGATAGTCTGTTAGCCAGGAGTTTGGCATACACTTTGACATCCGCATTGATAAGGGAAATCGGCCTAAAGTTTTGGCAGTGGGTTGGAGGCTTCCCTGGTTCGGGCAGAGTCGATATGTGAGCTACGAGCATATCTGAGGGTATTCCTCCTGAGACGTAGCAGGAGTTATACAGGTTTGTCAGGTGGGGTGTGAGTATGTTTGTGTAAGTCTGGTAGTAGAGGTTGGTAAACCGTCTGGTCCTGGAGCTTTTTGTTTGGGTAGGTCCTGTATTGTCTTTGTCACCTCCTCTATTGTGAACAGCGAGGTAAGGGTCGCAATACCTGAGTCTTGCAATTTGGGGACGTCAACAGATTGTAGAAAGTTTACAGTGGAGTGTGGGGAGGGCGGAACCGTCTCAGTGCTATCTTTAAGATTGTAGAGTGAGCTGTAGTAGAGTGCGAACTTGTCCACTATTTCTTGTGGGTTGATCAGTTTTTTACCGTGTGGTGTTTGGATGTGTGCTATTTTCGTTTGTTGTGAACGGGTTTTGAGTTGTGCAGCCAATAATGCCCTGCCTTGTTTCCCTTGGTGAAGAATTTGTGTTTACATCGCTGCAGGATGTGGGTGGTCTTTTCTAGTTCAAAGTGGTGTAAGTTCTTTTGTAATACCTTTTTTATTGGACTAACACAATTTTGGAATGACAACTTTCAGGAGAATCTCCCTTTCTCAAGTGTAAAGCATTTCTGATCAAAAAACAACACATGGAATTCAAAGTTGAGTTGTTATACTGGGGTTATAGCAACATGAGGGCAGATAAGGCACAAGTCTGATAGAAAATAAAGCCATGCAAACAATGCAGAAGATGGTGCTAGAAGGGGAAGAGTATAAATGCACAAATGCATAAATACATACACATACATATAAATACACTCAAATGCACACATATATGTGCATGCACACCTATATATACATTCACACACAAGCACCAATACATATCCCTACATATGTACATATACATAGACCCATATATATATACATCTTTACACATATTCACATAGATATATACACATATACACACACACACACAAACACACACACACACACACACACATATATATATATATATATATATATATATATATACATATATACATATATATATATCAAGCGATAGAATGGAGCACTCAAAAGGACTTTTCAATAGTGGATTTATTGACGTTTCGACCCCTCAGGGTCTTTATCATATATATATACAAAGTACTATGCAATCCTTATCATATTTAATTCTAACAGTGCCCCCTATGTATGCCTTGAAACATTTTTTTAATGAAATGAGCACATAAAAGTGAATATATCATATTTCAGAAAGTGAGAGAGGCCCACTTCTCTCTGTCATGGTAGTGCAAAGTATCTGCATTTGTTATTTACAATATCACATTACTGCTTTGCCTAATATCTAATATCATCTGGCAGCAACTTAAGCCTGTTTGACATACTGAAGTTTTTATAGTCATGTATATTTTTCTGTAATAATTCCTGTTTTGTCTTACAGGGTAGTTGTGTATGAAGGAAAACAAATTATGGCAGATTCTGGCCCACTCTACGACAAAACATATGCGGGTGGACGACTAGGACTCTTTGTATTCTCTCAAGAGATGGTTTTCTTCTCTGATCTTAAGTATGAATGTAAAGGTCAGTATATAGTACCTATATATATATATATATATATATGAATTATGAAGGCCCACACAGGCCCTAATTTGTCAAAGTAAAAATTAAGTAAATCTGGTTCAAATTGTTAAATATAGAGCAATGCACAACCAAGAGAGAAATATGTACTGATTACTGTACATTTACCATTTTACCATTTTATTTTCATTAATTTATTAAAGCAGCACTGTTACCTCTGCAAAACAAGTTTTTCATAATACTCATACTAACTGTGTTGAAATTTCACTGAAATTCCAACACAATCATAAGATATACTGAGACAAAGTAGGGACTACTTTGTCTTAGTAGCTTTCCTACACCTGACACTTCTAGACACTGGGAGGAACTACCGTTGTCTAGAAGTGTCGAGCCTCCAACCGTCACCAGTGACAGCTGCAGGAATTGTTTCGGTTTATCGAGGATGCGCCAGGAGCAGAAGAGGACCGGTTGGATGATAATGGTGGCACTCTTGAGGGATAGGTTTAGGTTAGTTGGACTATTCTTTGCATGCTGCCCCCGTCCTCCCCACCTCTGCTGCCACCGGACTCCCAGCAACAATGTCACCACCAGGGGTCTTTGCAACTTATGTGCCACTTTAAATACAGAGTATTTTCAAATTTTCTGGTAGAAATTGAAACCATAGTAAGTTTATTATCTGAACAATTGTGCAATAATGTAAAAGGGAAACAATAGTCTACCTAAATTCCTGTTTAATGCACTGGAGTTAGTTAGTATAAAATACTTTGTAAATAGAAAATACCTTTTGGGGAGTGAGTCCATGCTGGATTTATATACTGTATATACATACACAAAGTAAGCAGATAAAAGTCCAAATTTATATTTGTCATGGAAAGAGTTCTGGCTAAAGTATTACACTTGTTTCTCATCATATTGGTGGACGCATGCCTGTTTTCTAAACACATTCATTAATAATTCCATATGTTTGTGCTGTGCATTACGTCATCTTTCCGTCTGCATCCAACAGAATAATGTAAAAGTCTCTATGGGATTTTGACACTAAACATCTGCAGAAATTCTGTTATCCCAATCAACATTAATGTTAAATTACTGCATCTCTGTACATTAATGAGTCTTCACACAGACACTGTTTAACACATCATTTAAAAAAAAAATTATAAAGCAATGATGACAGTTTCAATTTAAATGAAAGGGTTCATTTCCAGATGTTTAAATAGCCCAAGGATACTAAATTTAAGAGCAATGTGAAGTTGCCATTAATTTATTTCTACGTGTGGCCTTATCTGGTGACAAAACTTAGTTTAAATCCTAGCCTCATTCTGACTGTATGAAAATCAATCAACCAGTCAGGGTACAGACTGGATTTGAAATTTATATATATATATATATATATATATATATATATATATATATATGTATGTGTGTGTGTAAAGGTAGCATGCCCCAGCTACGTCCGGACGTTCCGACGACAAGTGGAACCTGGTTGCTAGGTTACATAGAAACCTAGAATGTGACAGC
The DNA here is from genome assembly GCF_036172605.1 of Pelobates fuscus. NCBI lineage: Eukaryota > Metazoa > Chordata > Amphibia > Anura > Pelobatidae > Pelobates > Pelobates fuscus. The sequence goes on along the minus strand of NC_086318.1, from coordinate 219,767,365 downwards.
AGATAACAACCGTTTGGCCCATCTAGTCTGCCCAATTTTCTAAATACTTTCATTAGTCTCTGGCCTTATCTTAAGTCTAGGATAGCCTTAAGTGCCCTCACTGCATTAACCTCTACCACTTCAACTGGAAGGTTATTCCATGCATCCACTACCCTCTCTGTAAAGTAATACTTCCGGAAACTATTTTTAACCCTTTGTCCCTCTAATTTAAGACTGTGTTCTCTTGTTGTGGTAGTTTTTCTTCTTTTAAATATATTCTCCTATATTGTGTTGATTCTCTTTATGTATTTAAGTACGTAATAGGAAGCCTGGCTCGTGGTCAACCTCCTCTGGTTCACTTCTCTTTGACATTACATGTGGCCATGCTACATATTCACTTTGGTTCAATACTTTCAGCCTACGTTCTGATGTGCTACCTATTCACTTTGGTTTAGTACATTTGGCCTATGTTCGGTTGTGCTTCATAACTTTGGTTTAGTACTTTTGGTCCACGTCCTCCTTGCTACACATTCACTTTGGCTTCAGTACATTCAGCTTACATTCAGTTATGTAACACATTTATTTTTGTTCAGTACTTTTGGCCTACATTTGACCTCTTTAGATTCACTTTGGTTTCAGTACATTCGACCTATATTCAGCTATTCTACATTTTCAGTTTGGTTCAGTACATTAGGCATAATTTCATTAATGCTACATGTTTTCTTTGGTTTCAGTATTCATCTATGTCATGTGTCACCTATGTCACCTATATTTGACCTTGCTTCATATTCACATTACAATTTTTAATTAGTTTCATTCCATTTGGCCTTCGTTCAGAAATGCTATTGGTTCAGTACATTTGGCCCACATTCGGACACGCAACATTTTCAATTTAGTTCAGTACATTTGGGCTACATTTGATTGCGCTTTCATTACTTTAATGTTAATGCCTTGTTTGGCCTACCTGTCATTATACATTTACATATCAATTGTTAATCATTGGTTAATTACCAGACAGTATTCCCAATTATTATTACTGTGCTGCATCCCTAACTGTAATTTATACTGAGTGTGTTTTTATGAATCTACCTATTGTTTGTTAATTGTTGCTGACTTTTCAAGTTTTATATTGAAAGACATGAAGTTGCACTCATCAAACTATTCTTCATGATGAGGCTCCTTTTTTACAGAGGTCACATGCTCACCAATTTAGTATTTGGTTACCCAGCTCCCTCTATCACATAGGACACGTGCTCATCACGCTTGTTTACATTACTGGTCATCCTTTTTTTCAAAGGTGCACTCATTAATTTTGGTATTTGATTACTGAGCTCTCTATCACAGAGGACACACACTTATCAAATGTTATATTTGTTACTGAGCTTCCTCTAGCACAGAGGACACACACTGAATACATTTCATATTTGTTACTGAGCTTTCTCTATCACAGAAATCACACTCTCATTTAATTGTTATTTAGTTACCGTCTTCATCTATTATAGGAGGATATGTGCTCATCAAATTTGTATTTGTTACCAAAGTGAGCCGGAGTGGCGAAATGCACGTCAGGGGCACTGACAAGCACTATCCACAGCCACTGTATCAGCAGTCAGTTGTCGATGCTCATCTTAATCATTTAATTATGAGCGGTTAGACGTCCTATGAATCTAGTTATGACAACTAATCTAGCTACCTTGAGACATAGTGCGGATATCATAACGACCATGACTACATTTGAAAGCTGGACTTGATTTTAATCTAGCTTTTTTTAATTGTTGGAGGGGGGTGACATATCCCCATATAACAGTGGGCTCAGTAGGCATTTTGATTAAGGGGTGCCCTCGAAGGCACAGTTGGATAGGCATAGTTTTACAGAGGATATTTTCCCGAGACTTAGTGCTCTTTCAGGATTCCCCACTGCACTATTACCACAGTATGCTTCACCGCTAAGTATATCTGTTCAACCAGCCTATACTTACTTTATCGTCAAGACTCTGTGTCCTTATGGTGGAGGACCCCCCTCTCCTCTTTACTTCAGAGGCCCACCACATTTGTATATCATTGTTATATCTTTCGATACAGTAGGTATCGATTCCCATCTTGGAGTGTTTTTTTTACTTTGGCTACCATGCACTGTTTAGGTGATAATCCCTTCCACTCCAAATTCTTGTGAACCTGGAGGTCTGATAGTTGTTTTTATCTGTTTATATTGCACATAGATTCGGGTTGTTAGGTGGTTTCCACCCATTTATTTTTACTTTATACATCTATTAAAAGTTAAGTTTTATAAGCTCACAATTTTGGGGTGGATTTCCACTGTTTAAAACTTTTGTTCTCTTTCTTCTCCATCCCTAGGATATTTTATTATACTCCTATTTCCCCTGATTTTTGGTCTAGTGTTGTTAATTTTTAATGAATTTATTTCACTCCCCACTCAAGAGACAGTTATCTTAGACTTTCTCTTTCTTTAATGGTATTTGTTACAAAGCTTCCTCTTTTGCATAGGTCTTACTTCTCTTCTGGTATTTATTACTAAGCTTTCTCTATTTTCAGGGGTAACAGCTCTTTATATAGATATTTGTTACTGAGCTTTCTCTTTTGCAGAGGTCATGCGCTCATTAAATTGGTATTGGGTTACTGAGCTTCCTCTTCGCAGAGGACATGCGCTTGTTAAATTGAGATTTGTTACTGAGTTTCCTCTTTTGCAGAGGTTACATGCTCATTCCTTTTTCATGAACTAGTACTTGGTACTGAGCTTCCTCTTTCATAGAGTTCACGCACTCATGACATTGTTTTGTGACTGAGCTTCCTCTTTGGCAAAGGACATGTGCTCCTCAAATTGGTATTTGTTACTGAGCATCTTCTATGACAAAGGTAACGCACTCATCAAGTTTATAGTTGTTATTGAGCTTCCTCATTCACAGAGTCACAAGCTCATCAAATTGGTGTTTGGTTATTTGGCTTCCTCTTTTACAGAGGATACATACTCATCAAATTGGTATTTAATATACTAATTCAATGTAAAGGCAGTATGCCTGGAACTGTAGGAGGGGTTTTGCCCGACCTATATCTACCTCTCTCCCAGCTACCTCTTGACGTACTTTCAACGAATTGAAGCCTACCAACATCTGCCTATACTACTCTTTCAGTAGGTGAGTCCCCTTTTTCACACCTACCTGTTCGTAGGTTTCTCCACACCATAACCGACTTGTTCTTACTGGTATAGCCCAAACCTGATTGAATACCTCCAGCCTTTCTCCCCAACCACAATTGTATATATATATTTCATTTCTCTTAGCGCTGCTTTTTGTCGATCCATGGAGATAATTCATTTTTGCAAATTCTGCACCTATAAAAAATCTAAAACCTGTAAATGATGCCAATTTTACAACACTGCAGAATGTGTAGACATTTAGTTATTAGATCACCATTATTATTAACATTAGAATGATGTAGCATCCTAAACAATTTTCATAGCCTTGCAGCAATATCCAAATGTTTAGAAACTCAACTGCATGCTTCTTGTTAATATACTTTTATTTTATGTATTTATTTTCAGATTTCTAAGACCAATATTATATAGAAGATATTGTACCATACATCCTCTGCGCCCAAGACACCTTGGCACTCTCTGGATACACCAAAAGTAATTTAATTTACCTCTTGGCAACAGGGAGGGTTGTGCCTCGTACCATCTGAGAAGAAAATAGAAGGTGGCTGAATTGAAAACACCAAAGTAAAGGGGAAAAAAGACATCTTAAATTGTTAAATTAATAATATAGAGATGGCTGATTTTTAAAGCATTCTCTGTGATACAGTACTAAGTAATACCAAATAATCTAATAATATGAGATGCAGAAATAGTATATCATTCCTGGACATGTTTTTGTACATGAACAAGTGTTGGTATATTCTTACAGTGTCTTCCTCTAACTAACAACCTCATTATTATATAATTTTCTACGTACACATTGTCAAATATTTTAACACAGGTTTGCAGGATCTATTTTAAAAATATATTGTCCATTTTACTTTTCCCTTGGTTTAAAATTGGCAGTCCACAATTATTTATATAATGGTGACTAAGAAATTTTCTGCCAACGTTTTATTTGTTTACTAAAGTTTAATCCTTTCACATGTCATAAAGCAAAATGAAGGGGAAAAAAGTGTATTGAGTGTTTGAAATTGTGCTTTTGACAGTGGCAGTCATGTCTACTTAAGGAAATCATAATTTGTATGAACACAACAAAACCACTACAGCAAAATTCCATATTTTATGGAGGATTCTGTGAATGGGTTTTATTAATTATTTGACTCCAGGTGTACAACATAAAGATGTGTTAAAAGGAATGTCCTGTTTGACATGAATGAAGATATAACAGTAGGTGCTTAATATTTAAATATGCAGGATATGTGCCCATCCATTTTGTGACTTAAATAAAAGCTCTTTGCTTTCTATAGTTTAGTCTTTTCGCTTCTAGTTTGCAGGTGGTTGTTGGCAGAAAATGTTAGAAAAAAGAAACTACCAAAGGATAGGGAAAACCTATCCTAAGAGTTTGAAAGGGGGTACAGAGGTAAGATAGGGCATAACCCTTAACATCGAATCATGAAAAAGAACTGATGAGGATGGTTAGCTCCAACCTAGGAAGACCAGCCAGCCCCACAGGAATTACCTCTTATGTAAAGATCAATATGGGGTAAAAAAAACTTTATTAAGAGAAAGTACATACAAAACCGAAATAGTGTTTGTGCAACTAAAATGTGATCAAACTAAATGTGTATAAAATGATAGTTAGAAGACCGCTAGTTGGCAGAAAATGCTTTATAATCAACTTTACACACATGACTAACTAGAATGCAATATTGTAAGTTTTCAAAGTTTATTCTCTGACTTCACCATCAAGGTATCACAATTAGTTCATTTGATCATTAATGTTTAGTATGTAACAACCTTCATTTGAAGTGATCATCTGTCTTTGCACGGTTTGTGAAGTCTGGCAAGTGACTTTGAACGCCCATGCACTACACTGACTCGAGTGCCTTAATAAATGCATCAAAGCTTATACATTTGTTGTGTATACAGAATGCAATTTCTGGTTAGTGGTTAAAAGTATGAAGTTTTAGAAATGGTCAATGGTAAAAAAAAAAAACGATTTACGCCATTTCATGGCACAAAGGATGTACCATATACGCTGGTAATTGTACAGTAGGTTTTTGTGTTTGTTATATAGAAGTGAGGAAAATAAAGAAATTGTGTGTGGATGAACATGAATATGCACCTGTATATATGTATGGCTGTAAAGCTGAAGCACTTTTCCCAAATTAATATAGCGTTCCATGTTGATATAAAGAATTACTATAAAATTTGTTTATTTCAAAATAGATATAAAGAAAAATATAACACATTTGAAAAATGCCACCTAATCACATACAACATAAAAACCACTCAGATACATGACTTATGCTCTACCTCGCAGTCAAAATTAATATATAGAACACTGAATTACCCTATTACATAAATGTCTATACTCAATAGATATATAACCTGCCCCATAAATACAATGTTTCTCATATGCATTGATGTAATTAATTTATTTGCCAACCTTTTAATGGAAACATATACTTAGTCTCTTAATTTTCACTTTGCAGAATGCCACAAAACTGGGCTCTGATTTTTCTGATCAGAGTCATGCTTTATTCAATAAGCACAGTCATCTCTTATTCTGCTAAGAGAATCCAGACCTGGATGTCTATATTACCGCCACAACAGCAAATCTAGAAGAACAAATTTAAAGCTGCATGTATGTAGAAGAAGAAAAATGTCACAAATAAATATTACTTAAAGGGAACACAGTTCATGCCATGTAACTACTACATTGTGCTGTAGTGGTTATAGTGCCAGGAGTGTCCTGGCGCACTCCATGTAAGTAGTCAAACTGTTTGGCAATGGCCTGACTAATGGTTTGGAAGCTGTCACTTCCAAGAAGAAGTCAAACCATTACGAAAACAGTTTGATTTCTTACAATTGGAGGGTGCCAAGGTACTTCTGACACTATAACCACTACAGCTCGCTATAGCAGTTGCTTGGAGTACTCCTTTGATATATTTACTTAATAATGCACTTCTAACAATAGGCAAACATTGTCTTACTTTCATTACTATAAAACCCGTAACCTATTAAGCTACACTTACAATTTCATCTGCTCCAAATTGGTTTTCACCCTACCAGGGCTCACCACTGCAAAGCTACTTTCAAATACTTCACAGCAATTTTTACACATCACATTTAATAGCATCATTTTTACATCTAGGAGACGGATAGGTTGAGTGCGTGGTTTGAACACACAAGTATAATACAGATATTCTTTGTAGACTGCAACAGAAGCTTCCAGTGTCCTGTGAACTACCGGCATTTGTTGGCAGTTGTGTTCCTAGAAATGCCACATAGTTTCTTATAAATACAAATAAGGCTATATTACAACATTGTATTGTCTATATTTGTCACACCTATAGTATACAACAAAAATAGTAAATCTGCCTCTATGCTAATAGTGTAATATAAAGAAAAGAACTTGTGATATCACCTTGAAAAGTCTCCCCAATAGTTCAATAATGAATCAATAATAATATTAAAAAATATATAGAATATTGAAATTTTGTGAAAATGCATAATTCTAAGTTTACATCAAAACATGAAAAACACATAAAATTGTGTATAAGTAAAAACTCTGTATGAAAAGACAGTTTATACTCATTTTAATACAAATAACCGGGCAGTGAAGAAATTGAGTAACTCAGAATTCCTAGTGCCCTTCAAAACTATTAAGTTATTCCTTTCATAGTCAGATATTGCAGCGGAAGAAATTTATATATTTTCCATTGAATTTGATCCAATTCATATATTTCCATTACCTTTCACCACTAAAAAAAATAAAAATCATAATTTTGCACTTTGCTTAGAAAAAAACAATAGTTATGTTTGCTGTTACCCAACATGCTTTTTTCCTTTCCTTTGTACCTGGGAAGGTGTATGCACTCCAGATGCTGTGGACTACATATCCTATAATGCTCTCACAGCCTTAATGCTGGTATTTAACATCAGGATAGATGTTGTCCACGATATCTGGAGTGCCCAAGGTTACCTACCACCTGGTGTAGGTGAGGGCATCCCCGAACGCTCTCAGCTTAGGAAGAAACAAAATGTAAACCATACCTGGTAAATAGTACACAGTATTATGTGTAATGATTTTAAGTTAAATTATTCAATATGGTAAGTTATTTCACTTAATATACTTAGCATTGCAGGGTATGGGAAAAAGTAAGGAAATGGCACTTTATACATTTATAATGTACATATTTTTATCTATGAGCAGCAGAGGATCCTAGTTAATATAGTAAGTACATTATGTATTCTTTTTGTATAACATACAAGCTGGAGAGTGGTGATGCAATTATTTTTTTCTCTCCAAGAAAACATATTTTTTAATATAATAACAAATAAAAATAATAAGTGCTGCAGTAGTTGCTGCATGTTTTGAAGAAATCTACCAAACAACACAAATAATTTTGTACATTGAATAACCTAAATGAGTTTACTCTATAATTATTCTCTAAAGACTAAAGACAGAAATTTGATTAATTGAATACAAAAACAAGACCAAACGTAGGCCAAATTAGTATTGCTGGACTAATTGCCACTTAGTTTATCTTTCAGCTCATCACAATTCAATCTTTAAGAACGAACCCCTTTTAATTTACATTACAACTGCATACTAAATGTATTGTGAAAATGTTTGACTGGAGAAAAAGAAGTATAAGACGCTCTTGCAAAAATTCAATCCATTCAAAAACTATTGACCTTTATCTGTTGATGTAAGTTTGGTACATTGACTGCCATTCTGTATTTTGTATTGCTTGATCATAGCCATTTTGTGGTTATATAATAAAGATGTAAATAGGACTTTTCATTGCTGGTGGAATACAGGAGATTGTTTTAGACAGAAATAAATAATTCAATTGCAACAATCTACCATTTTTTTCTAGATCTTTTTTTTGAGAGTTTTTGTTTTCAGTTGCTAAGTTTCTTTAATGTACAGATATGACTTAAGAAGGGAATTATTTTATATTTGATCACTAGTCCAAAATAATTCTGATTTCAAGTGTTTTAGTTATTTTTCATTTAAATGCTTTCTATGATAAATGAAACTGCTGTGTTCTTTTTTGCACATTCATATAATTGTCTTGTTAAACAAAATGCATTTTTTTTTGTTTTTAATAATTTGTTTGCAGTGTCTTTCCATACAGCGTACTCCATTACTTCATTAAATGTATGCAATGTAATTGATGCGTAGTCTATTTGTGGATTTGTTCCACAAAATTAAAAGTGGGACAGAAGATGTTAATATTACCAGACTGTACTATAATATTTTCCAATGTAAATTATTTATTATGTTTTTTTTTTTTACACTAATTTTAATTTTGTTGAAGTAAAAAAAAAAAAGTCTACATTTTGTTGCCAAAGACTGTAAATAATTTATTTATTTGTTTATGTGGACGGGATTTTATAATGGAAAGTCCTATATTTAGCCACCTACTACCTTTAATGCCTTTTAAGTTTCATATTAGGAAATAAATTAAATGTATAAGGATTTAACAACAAAAATTCTCTTTACTTTTTGTTTTGGCACTAAAATGATTTCTCCTCTGTGCCCATATTTAAATAATTATTTTTTTTAAACTATACTTCTGCTCCCATCAGAAGAAACTGCAAAACATGGATTTAAACATATATGACCAGATTAAAGACCACTCCCTTCTCAATAAAAGAAAACAATAGACTTTGTTCCATTCCCAACTGCAGTTTATAAAATTTTTGGCTGATCGGGTGATTAGTAGAATTCCTGAACTCCGATCTGTAATGTAGCCATATCATGAACCAAACAATTTTGGTTGTTGTTTTGGTCACCTAATAGCTTAGCATGTTAGTTTTGAGCCGTGATTCTGAATTTCATGATACCAAGGAGATGATTGATGGGAAAAAAGATGATTGATGGACATGGGACAGTCACCTAAAGATGATTATATTTACAGATCACATATTAAGTGACCAATAAAGGGAAAACAAGAGGAGCAGTATTTATATATATTTAATAAATAAATAATATATACATTTAAATGTTTGTTGCTCCTGCTGTTTTCCCTCTATCGGTTACTTTTTTTTCTCTTCATCTATGAAGCAAATGGCAGCAAAACATGCCCCACATAAATAAATATTATGTATATATTTTGCAGTTTACTGATTGGCCCATTTTTGCTCCCTTTTGGTTTGTCTGATTTGTTTCCCAAATCAGTTTTTCATTACCGTAATTCTGCCAAGTCAAACCGTGTGGCTAAAATTTGGCCATCCTTTTTTTAAATGGTTTGGCCGAAACAAATTTTCTCACCCTGTACAAATTTAAAAAATAAAGTATAGTGTTTAATACTTATGTGAAACTCCCATGAATGATATTTTTTTTTTGGTCAAACCATAAAATTACGTTTATTTGAAATATACTTTTGCTTTAAAACCAGATGATCAAGTAGTTATTCACAAGCATAATAAATAAGAAAGCATAATAAATAACTGAAAACTGATGCATATACTTTAAGTGTTTGCATTATATTAAAGTACAAATGTGATCACTTTAACATTATGAATTTCATTTAGTAAGGACATATTTCATGTTTACATCAAGACGCCTGTTTGCAAGATGTAGTATTTAAAAGTTGAAATGCAACATCTACTTGCTATTTTATCTAGTAAGTATTAAGGTCTGATTAAATTCAATAAATTTAAAACAAAGACACAGTGAATTTCATTATGATGAACCTATAAAAAAGGAGTCCACAAAGGTGACCACACACACATTTGTAATATGCTTTTTTGCCATCAAACAGGTTGTCTGACTAGTCTTATGTTTAGAAACAAAATGCCCGACAGGTCTCCTGTGCATAGGAGATACAGCAACACAAGATGAATATTTAGTAAAAGAGACACCTGATATTATTATTATTATTATATCTATATTTTAATAGCGCTAACAAGTTACGTAGCGCTTTACAAGTGGGTGGACTAACAAACATGTAATTGTAACCAGAGAAGTTTGACGCACAGAAACAGAGGGGTTAAATCTATAAAAGAGAGATCAAAACTATCGATCACAGGCCTATCTTTCTTAGGTCTTTACATGGTGAGATGTATTGTTATTCCTGGTTGAACAGGGGCCAATTCAAATGTAAGAGTGTTCTACCAGCTCTTAAGAGTTTAGCTTTTTATCTGGAAATATCATCAGAAAAGAGAAAAAATAGTTCAGCATAAATATCACACATAAGATAAGATTATAATGCACACCTAACAGAAGAATGTATCTAATGTGGCAGTATATTTGTTATATGCACTGATTAACCATAACATTAACCCCTTAAGGACGGCGAGCCCGTAATGCAGGCATAGTACACTCGCCATCCTTTAGATATTAATGTTATGGTTAATCAGTGTAAAATGTGGGATTTAATGCCGTACTGTATTTTGTACTCACCTTCCGAGGCGAGGGAGGACTACCTGACAGACAAAACTGAAATTGTACGTATGTACATATGTATATATAGATATAATTTCATTCTTTGTATGTATGTATACCGTATATACTCGAGTATAAGCCGAGTTTTTCAGCACATTTTTTGTGCTGAAAAACCCCAACTCGGCTTATACTCGAGTCAATAGTCTGTTTTATGGCAATTTACATTGCCATAATACAGACTGGGGCTGTGGGGGCTGCAGAGAGCGTTACTCACCTCTCCTGCAGCTCCTGTCAGCTCTCTCCTCCTCCGCGCCGTCCGTTTAGCACCTCGGTCAGCTCCCAGTGTAAATCTCGCGAGAGCCGCGGCTCTCGCGAGACTTACAGTGTGAGCTGACAGAAGAGCTGACCGGACGGCGCGGAGGAGGAGGAAGCTGACAGGAGCTGCAGGAGAGGTAAGTAACGCTCTCTGCAGCCCCCACAGCCCCCACTGAACTGCCAATGCTGGACCACCAGGGAATGTGAGCCCCCCTCCCTGCCATATATCAAGCAGGGAGGGGGGACGAAAAAAATATATATTAATAATAATAATAATAATTAAATTAAATTAAATAATAATAATAATAAAATAATAATAATGAAATTAAATAAAAATAATAATACATAATAATAAAAAAAATTACAATAATAAAAAAATTGCCCACCGCCCACCAAGGCTCTGCAACACACACTGCACACACACACACACACACACACACACTGCACTCATACACACACACACTGCACTCATACACACACTGCATTCATACACACACTGCATTCATACACACACACTGCACTCATACACACACACACTGCACTCATACACACACTGCATTCATACACACACACTGCACTCATACACACACACTGCACTCATACACACACTGCATTCATACACACACTGCATTCATACACACACACTGCACTCGTACACACACACTGCACTCGTACACACACACTGCACTCATACACACACACTGCACTCATACACACACTGCACTCATACACACACGCTGCACTCATACACACACGCTGCACTCATACACACACTGCATTCATACACACACTGCATTCATACACACACACTGCACCCGTACACACACTGCATTCATACACACACTGCATTCATACACACACACACTGCACTTGTACACACACACTGCACTCGTACACACACACACTGCACTCATACACACACACTGCACTCATACACACACACTGCACTCATACACACACACACTGCACTCATACACACACTGCACTCATACACTCACACTGCATTCATTATACACACACTGCATCCATTATACACACACTGTAAATAAATATTCAATTAATATATTTTTTTAGGATGTAATTTTATTTAGAAATTTACCAGTAGCTGCTGCATTTCCCACCCTAGTCTTATACTCGAGTCAATAAGTTTTCCCAGTTTTTTGGGATAAAATTAGGGGCCTCAGCTTATATTCGGGTCGGCTTATACTCAAGTATATACGGTATATATATATACACACATCAGTAAACACATATATATATATATGTAAATACCACTATGTATATATATATGTAAATACTACTTGTATATTTAGCTATTATTTTTCCATAATTAAGTGGTTTTATTAGTTATCATTTGAGGGATCTGCCTGACAACCCAGGCAGAAAGTCCTGAGAATTTAATTTGCAGGTCCTATATTTGGCTCTGTAACTTTTCAAAACACTATAAAACCAGTACATGAGGGGTACTGTTGTACTCATGAGATTTCGCTGAATACAAATGGGAGTGCTTTGAAACCATACAACATATGATAGCGATTATATCATCAGTGAAAATGCAGTTGTTGTTTTGAAAAATGGAAAAAACAAATATGAACAGTAACTTTGGCCAGGGTTTGTGACTAAGTGGCTACTAAAAAAAAGACTGGAAATATCCCATTTTGAGTACCCTTGGTTGTCTTCTTTTGCAAATGGTATGCCATGATGGGGGTCATTGTCATTCCTGGGCTGCCATACGGTCTAAAAGGCAACAAAGGCCCAACAAACCAATCTGGCAAAATTTCAACGTGTAAAAACTGAAATAGGCAAGCTCTTTGACCCTGCAACTTTAAGAAACACCATAAAACCTTTACATGGGGGGCATCGCTCAACATATAAATGTTTTAACGCAGTAAAATGTATCATGACAATGATATTATCAGCATTTTTTTTGCGACAAATGGAAAAAAACATTATGAACACTAACTTTAGTCGGGGTTTATGACTAAGTGGCTACTAAAAAAGACTGGGCATACCCCATGTTGAATACCCTTTCAATAACACCATAAAACCTGTACATGGTGGGCATCAATGTACCCATGGAACATCACAAAATATAAATATGTGTGTTTTATTGAAGTAAAAGGTAACAATATTACAGGATTCAGAGTAAAAATGCAGTGCAGAAAATGTAAAATAACATTTCTCACATTTTATTTTACATTTTATCCATATTAAATTGTGTTCCACATATAAATACTTGATGTGAAATGAAAGCCATGTTTCTCCTAAACAAAATTATATATAATAAGTGTGTATAATAGTGTGTGCACTTAATAAGAAAAAGTTAAATTATGATTTTGTTTTGGTCACAACATGTACAATTGCCTCTGTTCTTAAGGGGTTAAAACCACTGACAGGTGAAGTGAATAACATTGATTATATTGTTACAGTAGAATCTGTCATGGGGTGGCATATGGTAAGCAGCAGGTGAACAGTCAAAGTGCCCATGATGACACCTGTTCATCGCCGAAAGAATCTTCAATAGGGACTTCAGGGTCAGAACTGGACTATGGAGCAATAGAAGAAGGTTGCCTGGTCTTATGAATCATGTTTTCTTTTAGATCAAAAGGATGGATGGCTGTGCATGTGTTGTTTACCTGGGGAAGAGATAACAGAAGGATGCACTATGAGAAGAAGGCAGGCAGTGATATGTTGTGGACATTGTTCTGCTGGGAAACCTTAGGCATTCATTTGGATGTTACTTTGACATGTGCCACCTAACTAGAGATTGTTGCAGACCACATACTACCCTTTATTGCAGTGGTGTTTCCTGAGAGCAAAGGCCTCTTTCAGCAAGACAATGCACCCTGCCACACTGCAAAAAATGTTCAGGGAGGGTTTGAGGAACATGTCAAAGAGTTCAAGGTGTTGCCTTGGTTTCTAAATTCCTCATGTCTCAATCTGACCCACCTCGTAACTTGCAGGACTTAAATAATATGCTGCTAATGTCTTGGTGCCAGATACCACTAGACACTTTCAGGGGTCTTCTTGAGTCAATGCCTTGACACAGCAGAGCAGTTTTGGCAACACATGATATTAAACAGGTTTTAATGTTGTCTGATCAGTTTACATAACAATGTTCAAGGAGCAGCTAATCCATACAAGGGTATTTATTAAAGTGATTATTCAAAGTGAATTTAAAATTTAGAGTGAGGGTAACTAAAATGACAACATGGCTGACTTTGATAATTTTTCCAGTTTGCATGTTTTGAACTTAAAACTTGCACTTTGAATGCTTACTTTGGTGTATAACACTGGTAGTATTCAGGTAACGCAAAGCAAACAATATCATGTTCCTGCATTTAGCAGTTTACACACAACTATGACTAGAGAAAAATGATAGACGGCTTATCTAAATCAGATGAGGCATAGAAGGGAGACCATTTGATATAGGGATTATAGGAATAATTTGGATTATGAGTGTATCATTAAAATGCTAGAACATTTGAATGATATATTTGTAATCAAATGGGAAAAATACATAAATATGTAAATAGGTAGATTTTGAAGGTATGGAAAACGAGCATGCAGTTTGGGAAAAAATATATCTCTGCCTGTGGGGACGTTGGCTAAGTTGATTTTTATATCTTTGTTACAGTGGGAATGAATGATAATATCTAGACAGTGAAAATAAATGAAATGGTAAATAGAACATATTTTAGAGAAAAGATCAAAAATAGCATTAAGGTGGAACAGAAGAGAAACATATATTTGGTTTGGTTGAAGTGGAATAGACAGAAGCAAACAGAAGAGGAGAATTTGTGTAGAGGAAATGTGCTTTTAATTCTACTGAAAGAGTTCAGAGCCCCTTGTAGCTATTTCTAATGTTCCACATTTGGTTTAAATACATTTCTTCTAGCAGTTGGTAAAAACAAAAAAAAAGAACCCAGAAAAAAAACTATGGATAAGCTTGAAGCCTTTTTGTATGTGGCCAATATACAATTGCCCAACAGTACTTTGCAGAGATTCCATTCCAGTCCAATAGCTAAGTGTAATAGTGAGATTGTTTCTTGTTACTATTAATATTTTTTAACACAATGGTTAAGGCAGTGGTGTAACTAGGACCGATGGGTGCCTGTGCAAGAATTAAAGTAAGGCCCCCTTGTCACTCCTCCTTGTGCCCCTACTCGCTCTTTGTTACTCCCCACTAAGCAATACACATGGTTGAGATGTATGTGGTTGCTTTGTGTGATTGTGCTGTTGCTGACTGAGTGCATGATATTGTGTACAATCTGTAAAGTATATTATAAAATCAGATATATACAACACAGGAAAAACATTAGGGATCCTGCGTATATACCTAAAAACAAGGATATAATATAGTGCAATATTGCCTGTAGTGAACAAAATTACAGATATTAAGTTGCACTCACAAGTTTAAGATGATACATTCGTCTTATAGGTTCCTCCCTTAATGTCAATAGGGGGCTTAGATTCCTCCTTCGTATTTGCCATCGGACTGACTGATATTGCAGAAACCAGATACCAATCCAGAGATGTTTTTTCCAAAATTATATTGTCAAATCACAATGAGGATTGCCTATTAAAGGTGAAAGAAAAATCATCACAAATTAATTTGAGCATGTATACCACTTTTCAGGGTCAATTTAATTATCATTGCTGTATGTTTATTGGGTGAAGAATAGTGTTTACACCTCATTAATCATAGGAAAAAATAGGTTAAAAGAGAAATTAATAAATAAGCAATTAATTATTTGATTTAAAGGGACACACAAATAGAGAGTGTGTTTCACTTTAACAGTAAGAATACTGGAAAAAAGCATCAGATCATGGGGGATATGATATCAATAGAGGGCTTATGATATCAATAGAAATCTGTTGCAAAGATGCCCCCCTTTTTTCCTGATGCATATTCAAGTTTCACCATTCAAATTAGTCACATTTGATCAATTTTATGAATTAAGGTTACAAGGATGAGAGTAACCTGATTTTCACTAGGTAATATTGGACTTTTCGTCCATTCAGGGCCGGCGCGTCCATAAGGCGGCACAGGCGGCCGCCTTAGGGCGCACCGGCTCTGGGGGCGCAAGATTTCGGTGACCGGCAGGAGGGAAGTGCTCCCTCCTGCCAGGTCACGTTCTGGACCCCCGGCGGGCGGCAGCGTTCTAATGAGAGGCGGCGAGGGAGCTCTAACCTGTCTGCTCTGCTCCCTCGCGCGCTGTTTGCTGATTCTGCGGGAGCCGGAATATGACGTCATATTCCGGCTCCCGGCATCAGCAGACAGCCCGCGAGGGAGCAGAGCAGACAGGTTAGAGCTCCCTCGCCGCCTCTCATTAGAATGCTGCCGCCCGCCGCACTGAAGCCCCACTGGACCCCAGGGACACATCCACACCAGCTCTCCAGGTAGGGAGGCTGGGTGGATATTATTATTCATTTGTGTGTGTCTGAAAGTGTATGTGTGAGTGTGTGTTTGTCTGAGTGTGTGTGTCTGTGTATGTGTTTGTGAGTGTGTGTCTGTGAGTGTGTGTTTGTCTGAGTGTGTGTGTCTGTGTATGTGTTTGTGAGTGTATGTCTGTGAGTGTGTGTCTGAAAGTGTATGTGTGAGTGTGTGTCTGTGTATGTTGTTGTGTGTGTGTATGTGTCTGTCAGTGTGTGTGTGTATGTGTTTGTCAGTGTGTGTGTATGTGTTTGTCTTTGTGTGTGTCTGTATGTGTTTGTCTGTGAGTGTGTCTGTATGTGTGTGTATGTGTCTGTGTGTGTATGTGTTTGTCTGTGAGTGTGTGTCTGTGTATGTGTTTGTCTGTGAGTGTGTGTGTCTGTGTATGTGTGTGTCTGTGTGTGTCTGTGAATGATTGTATGAATGTGTGTCTGTCAGTGTATGAGTGTGTGTTTGTGAGTTTCTGTCAAATCAGTGAGAGTATGTTTGGGATTGAGTGTGTGTCTGTCAATGAATGAGTGTGTGTCAGATCAGTGAGTCTGTGTCTGTCAATGACGTCTGTGTGTTTTTCATTGAGTGTGTGTGGCTGTGAGTGTGTCTGTATGTGTTTGTCTGTGAGTGTGTGTGTATGTGTGTGTATGTGTCTGTGTGTGTGTATGTGTTTGTCTGTGAGTGTGTGTCTGTGTATGTGTTTGTCTGTGAGTGTTTCTGTGTGTGTGTGTGTGTGTCTATGTGTGTGTCTGTGTATGTGTGTGTCTGTGTATGTGTCTGTGAATGATTGTATGAATGTGTGTCTGTCAGTGTATGAGTGTGTGTTTGTGAGTGTCTGTCAAATCAGTGAGAGTATGTTTGTGATTGAGTGTGTGTCTGTCAATGAATGAGTGTGTGTCAGATCAGTGAGTCTGTGTCTGTCAGTGACGTCTGTGTGTTTGTCATTGAGTGTGTGTGGCTGTTAGTGTGTATACACCACTGAGTGTAGCGTGGCGGAGCGGAGCGCAGTACAGGAGCTCCTGTTTCCTGTACCTGGCCAGACTGAGAGGAGGTGCTCACTGAGAGAGCACTTCCTGTCAGTCCAGCCAGGTACAGAAAAGTGAAGCTCCTGTAGAGGGTCTGCTCCGCAACGCTACAAGGCAGGTAGGAGGCACACCAGGAAGGGGAGTGTGACTGCTAAGAGGGTGGGGGGTGCACCAAGGGACAGAGAGGGGAGGGGAGAGAAAAACCAAGGGACAGGGAAAGGAGGGGGGAGGGGAGAGGAACACTAAGGGACGGGGAAGAGGGAGGGGCTGGTTAGGAGGCACATAGGTGAAGATGTTAATTTTAGAGGGGGGGGGGCGGAAAAATGCATCTTCGCCTATGTACCCAAAAATCCTTGCACCGGCCCTGCGTCCATTGGAGAACACCAGGGGGAGACTGTGATTTTATCTTCCTCTCGGCTGTGGAACGCACAGCCATTATGGTAGACATCAATAATGGAATGCATGGAAGTGAGTCATGGAATACGGAAGTCTCTCTCTGATTGCAGAGAGAGACTATAATCAACAGTGAATAGAGACGGCTGTGGCAGGAGAGCAATGAACCTATCCAGAAGAAGATGCCCAACACACCACCAATGACATTCTGGGAATTAGCCCTATTCAAGGGAGACTGTGTGAAGGGTTTTTTAGGCTGTGAGGTTTACTGTTTTATTATAATTGCTTTCTAAGTATAGTGGTCCCTGAGGAAGTCCTCAGACAAGGACGAAACGCGTAGGACCTAGCACATGTGTGCACTTGACCTCTTTTAATATATTTTTATATGCCAGTAAATATTCTTTTGAGAAAAAACATCTTTGGATTGGTATCTGGTTACTGCAATGTCAGTCAGTCTGGTGGCAAATACGATGGAGGAGTCTAAGAAACCTATGGACATTGAGGGTGGCACCTCTAAGGTGAATTTATCATCTTAAATTTGTGAGTGCAACTTAAAGTGGCACTGTCATTGCTGCATCTGCTTTTTTTAGCCCCCCCCCCCCCAACTCCACTACTTTTAATTGCACCACTAGATACCTTTTTAAACATTTTGTATTTTGTGCCCCGACCTAGGTCCTAAAGGCTTATAAAGCCTTCCCATGCACTGCAATTTGACTCCGAGCACTCTGATTGGTTGGTTTAAGGTAAATAGTGAGCCTTACAGATAACCAATCAGTTAAGGCTCACTATTTAAGGGCAGATTAAATACTAATATGAAGTAATCTTTACTTAGTATTAGTAAAGTTGTCTGAAAGACCCCCCCCCCCCTTTTGTCTTATGTTTTAAAGAAAACCAGATTAGAAAGGAAGAAACTGAGAACATATCCTGAGAGAGGGAGAGAAGAATTTCCTGTGTTGCATATATCTGCTTTGGCTGGTTTCCATCTGGGAGGTAACCCTGGGAGGCTGTGTAACTATAAGTTTTTTTTTTTTTTGTAAATTTAACACAATTCACTGGTGTTATAGATGGAATTGTTGTATTTACATAATAAAATAAACATTTTAAGCAGATAAATCCATATCAATAAATACGTTTTTATGCAGCAGCAGTTCCTCCAAGCAACCTTTGTATATTCCTGCTAATGAACAGGTAGCTACAGTACCTGTACAGGCCTTGTATGTATGTGTACAGTGCTATCATATCTCCTCTGCAATGCCTTTTTTATAATAAAAACAAATAATTTTTCTAGTCTTTTTTTATAACACAAAAGTTGCTTATGGGTTGTTGTTGTTGTTGTTTTTTTTAATTATCTGTACTAAATCACATCTGCTTCTTGTCTGGCAATCCCTTAGTTGTATACAAATCCCTGTTGAATAGTAATATTCTGTTCCCACTGCATGACTTTTTCTTGTTTTATAGTTATCTGCAAACTCTTGCCACATGACAATCACTAATATACAGATTAAATATAAGTGAACCCAGTATGACCCTGAGGTACTCCACTTGCCACTTATGTACAACTTTGTAATTAAAGCGGCACTGTCATGCCGAACATACCTTTCCCCAGTCGATTCCTCTTCTCTCCCTTTGTCAGGATCTGTTCTTCATTGCTCCCTGTCTGCTCTAGTTTGCTTTAAATCTTAAGACAAAAGTAGGGACTATTTCTCGTATGGAGGTTTCCTACGCTTGATCAGCTTTGACCAGCACAGGAACAAAGTGTGCTCCGTTTCCTGTGGTCTTTCAGTCAAATTTACTAAAACTAAGTATAGAGGCTGCTCACTGTTAAAAAACAAAAAACAAAAAAAAAACCCATTATATCCCTCCTCCTGAGCCCCCACCCATTCCGCGTGAGTGGGGGCAATTAAACTCAAGGTGGGACCTAGAGTGCCCCCCCATGGGCAAGGGGTGGGGGCTAAGTGTAAAAATACTCCCCCCCGTGACTAGTGGTCCCCAAGCCCCTAGTCACCGCCCCACCAAAATAAAATTACCATAATACCCGTCGAACTTATCAAATAAAAAACAACACAAGCACAAAAAATAAAAAGTCAGCACAAAAAACATAAAAATTAACCCATCTTCACCAGGCGAGGGCACGGCGCAGACTGAGCTCTGCAGGGTAGGGAAAGGCTTATAAAGCCTTCCCACACCCTGCAATTTGACTCAGAGCACTCTGATTGGTTGGCTTGGCATCCAAGCAATCAGAGTGCTAGTAATTTTACCCAGCATGAGAAAGTCCTTTGAAACTGGTTGGATTACAAGCCCAGCCCCATTTTCATTTAGGGCCCCCAGCCACTGCTCATGGGTGGGGGCCGGGATGGAGGACAATAGTTTCCCCCCTTTATTGTAATTTAGGGTCCCCACACGCTGCTCATGGGTAGGGGCCTGTGGGGGAGGACAATATTTCCACCCCTATTGTAATTTAGGGCCCACACGAGCTGCTCATGTGTGGAGGCCAGAGGGGAGGACAATAGGCCCGCCATTTTAATTTAGGGCCCCCACCCGCTGCTCATGGGTGGGGGAAAAGGGGGACCCTATGTCCCCCATTTAGTTGAATAGCCCCTACTCGCAGGGACTATATCACTATGCCCCCCCCAGTAGTTAATAGATGCCCCACCATGGGGCCATTTATTGGAAATGGGGGGGGGGGTATTTTTACAATAGTGAGCCGCCACAGGCCACAGTAAACATGCCCCTACTTGCGGCATAGCGAGTAGGGGCATTAGGATATTTTAATCTCCCTTATGCTATTATTGGGGTCCTATTGACCCCCATGGAGTGAGGGAGGACATGGGGGGGCTTAGGAAGTGGCAGGGAGCACTGCTCCCTACTGCTTCTATTTCTACATTATACAAGGAGGGAGCTGCGCGCCGGTAGCTCCCTCCTTGTAATAAACTAAATGACCGAACAAATGAACACCGATATTCAGTGTTTGTTCGTCTGACATTTCTATTTATTCCTTGGTCTTTCTGTTTTACTGTAAAAAAAAAACCTTTTCTTTGCCTTAGATGAAATCTCCTTTCTGCCAGCCTAAATATGTGACCTTGTGTCCTATGAATAGCCCTGTTTATGAATAGATTTCCAGATAATGGTTTGTACTGGCCCTGAATATATTTGTATAATGTTATCATATCCCCTCTCAGGCACCGTTTTTCCAAACTAAAGAGATTTACATTTTTTAACCTTTCTTCGTAACTAAAATGCTCCATTGCTAGTATCTATTTTGTAGCTCGTTTCTGCACTTTTTCTAATGCCATGATATCTTTCTTTAGAACAGGTGCCCAAAATTGCACAGCATATTCAAGGTGTGGTCTTACCAGCGATTTTTAAAGAGGCAAAATTATATTTTCATCCCGAGAATGTATGCCCCTAGTTATACATGGCAAAACCTTACTGGCCTTAGCAACTGCAGATTGACATTGCATTTTGCTGATTCACTACCATTTAGGGTGTAAGTTGCTTGTGCATTCTTGAGCCCGAAGTGCATAACTTTGCATTTCTCTATGTTAAATTTAATCTGCCATTTTAGTGCCCAGTCCCCCAATCTAATCAAATCCCTCTGCAGCAAAGCTATATCCTGCTCACATTTTATTACTTTACAAAGTTTTGTGTCATTTGCAAACACTAATACAAGGCTTTCAATGCCTATTTCAAGATCATTTATAAATATGTTAAATAGAAGCGGTCCCAAAACAGAATCCTGAGGGACACCACTTACTTTTGTCCAGCCTGAAAATTTACCATTAATGACAACTCTTGTACTCTATCCTTATGCCAATGTTCTACCCAAGAACAAGAATAATTATCTAGACCAATTTATTTTAGTTTGAAGACTAACCTATTGTGAGGAACCATATCAAATGCCTTGGTAAAATCCAAATGGATCACATCTACTGCAACACCCTAATCTATACTTCTACTTACTTCTTTATAGAATGCAATTAGGTTAGTTTGACATGACCTATGTTTCATAAAACCCAGGGCCGGATTAACATAGGGGCTGATGGAGCTGCAGCTCCAGGCCCAGGCCCAGGCCCAGGCCCATGGAATAGGCCCATTTAAAAAAAAAAAAAAAAAAAAAATTTTTTTTTTTTTTTTTTTTTTACACACTACTCTTAGGTTTGCCACCTGATTGGTATTTTACTGGCACAGCCGGTATTTGAGGCTGTCTGGCCGTGCCAGTATTGCAGTAATACCAGCAATACAAATGCAGGTATTTTTCTCAGAATAAATGGAGATTACTCTGCAATACCAGCACCAGCCAGTAGGGGTCACTGTGTGTGGAGAGAGGCAGGGATAGGAGGTTACAGCATATCCCTGCCTCTCTCTACTACTCACTGATCCATGAGGGAGCAGCAACACAGCACAGAGTCCAGACAACAGCTCTACAGTAAGTGAGGGATGGGGGAAAGATAGTAGTGACACATGGGGACACTGAGACACTAGGGGACACTGGGACACATGGGGATGCTGAGACATGGGGATGCTGTGAGACATAGGGACATTGGGAGACACTATGTCCCCATTTCTCCCAGTGTCCCCATGTCCCCCAGTGTCCCTAGTGTCTCAGTGTCCCCAAGTTTCCCAGTGTCTGTGTCCCATGTCTCTCAGTGTGCCTAGTGTCCCCATGTGTCCCTATATGTCTATGTCCACAACTGTCCCCATGTCTCCCAGTGTCCCCAAGTGTCTGTCTCCCAGCCAGTGTCCCCTAGTCTCCCAGTGTCCCCTAGTCTCCCAGTGTCTGTGTTCCCATGTCTCTGTGTCCCTAGTGTCTTAGTGTCCCCAAATGTTACAGTGTCCCCATGTCTCTCAGTGTCCCCAAGTGTCTGTCTCCCAGCCAGTGTCCCCTAGTCTCCCAGTGTCTGTGTTATCATGCCTCTGTGTCCCTAGTGTCTTAGTGTCCCCAAATGTTGCAGTGTCCCCATGTCTCCCAGTGTCTGTGTTCCTAGTGTCTCAGTGTGCCTAGTGTCCCCATGTCTCCCAGTGTCCCTATATGTCCCAGTGTCCCCATGTCTATGTCCACAACTGTCCCCATGTCTCCCAGTGTCCCCAAGTGTCTGTCTCCCAGCCAGTGTCCCCTAGTCTCCGTGTCTGTGTTCCCATGTCTCTGTGTCCCTAGTGTCTTAGTGTCCCCAAATGTCTCAGTGTCCCCATGTCTCAGTGTCTGTGTCCCTAGTGTCTCAGTGTCCCCATTTCTCCCAGTTTCCCTAAATGTCCCAGTGTCCCCATGTCTCCCAGTGTCCCCATGTCTGTGTGTCCCCGGGTCTCTCAGTGTCCCCGGGTCTCATTGTGTCCCCAGTATCCTAGTGACATGGGGACAAACTGAGACATTGGGACACTGGGAGAAATGGGGACACAGACACTGGGAGACTAGGGGACTGGGCGACATGAGGACACTGACACTGTGATACATAGGGACACTGAGACACTGGGTTACTTGCGAGACTGAGACACTGGGAGACAGGGAGACATTGGGAGCAATCCATTTATACAGCAGAATCAAACTGTGAGTAGTTTGTTGGTGATTTTACAGAATTTTCTCTGATGTCACTCCTTGTGATTATACAAATGATTAAGGCTGGTATTTTTTCCCAAGAAAGGTGGCAACCCTTACTACTCTTCACATACTCTTGCTTAAAGGAGCACTACAGGGTCAGGAACACAATCATGTATTTCTGACCCTATTATGTTAAAACCACCACCCTGGCCCCTTCTTGCCTCCCTAAGTATAGTAAAATATAACTTGTATTCAAGTCTGCAGCTGCTGGCTCTGCCTCTGAACTGACTGTCTGCTGACATCATCAGAAGTGGTGGTCTGAGCAAATTACAATACTTGCCCATGGGATTGGCTGAGACTGTTAACTAGGCAGATCAGGGGCAGAGCAAGCACAAGTCCAACATAGCCCTGGCCAATCAGCATCTCCTCATAAAGATACATTGAATCAATGCATCTCTATGAGGAAAGTTCAGTGTCTGCATGCAGAGGGGGGAGACACTGAATGGCAGTGCTGCACACTAGGCAGTACTGCCCCAGGAAGCACCTCTAGCAGCCATCTAAGGAGTGGCCAGTGGAGTTATTTTCTCTGAAAAGACAGTGTTTACTGCAAAAGGCCTGAATGGAATGATTCTACTTACCAGAACAAATACAATAAGCTGTAGTTGTTCTGGTGACTGTAGTGTCCCTTTAAGTTTGGAAGCTTAAGAGGGATGTATGGGAACAAAACCTGTGTGGACTGGCTGACAATAAAATTAGTTTAGGTAATGCTGTTGGTCTCTCTAACACTGTGGTATGTCCCCTCCTTTCTTCTACACTCACTACATACACCTTTTCTCTGTCTCAGACTTTATACCAGGAACTTCTGCCTGCTAATAAGAAGGTAAGGAGACAAGTGGACCAGCGAGTGCTAGGGGACAGTCCTTAGAAAGCATGGAGTGAGCGCATCATTAGACGCATTTATGTCAAGCTCAGAATGCTGCCTGCACAGTATGCCCTTAGTTGGCCAACCTGCAGTATTGGGGGGAGCCTGACATGCATTCATGCCAGGCTGTCCTTCAAATTCTTTGGACAGACATGCCCCCTTTTTGGGCATGTTCTCCCCTTTTGGCAGGTCTGGTGACGTGATTCGCACCAGTGGCCCACCCTTTTACCCCGCCCATTGACTTCCTGCTTCACTGGACACTGCTGTTAGGGGGTATGGATTTACTTGAAAGATGAAAGCATAAATTAGAGAGAGATTAGCATAGAGTATGTGTTTTCTTATAGCTGCATCCTATGAGTTTCCCTCCAACACCATCTCCATCAGATACATGACGCTTGGGAGGTATGACCGTTTTAGTGTTTTTGATCGATAAGATTCTGTAAATAGGCCCATCATAATTGTCAGCACCAGGCCCACTGGGCTCTTAATCCGGCCCTGATAAAACCATGCTGATTATTGCTAATAATAAAGTTCTTCCCAATGAATTCCTGAATATTATCCCTCAATAGCCCTTCAAATATTTTCCTAGTCACAGAAGTTAAGCTCACAGGTCTATAATTTCCAGGCAAGGGTTTTGAACCCTTTTTAAATATAGGAACAACATCTGCCTTCCCCCAATCCTCCTGTACAATACCTGAAACAAAAGAATCTTGAAAAATTAGATAGAGATTCACTTATTTCCCCACTTAACTCCTTAAGTACTTGTGGGTGAATACCGTCTACATTCATTTTCTTTAACTGCTGTAGCACCTTGGACGAACCATCGTGTTCAAAAACTCTCCTACGCTACCAACATTAAATCCAAAGTGATGCCCAGCTCAATGCACACATCATTCTGATCCTATAAACCTTCAAAATGTTGTGCAAGAACAATGCCCAGTCTCCCTGGCTCTATTGTTGCCCTTAACACCCCACCAATATATTGTAATATCAGTGCACAATACCTTCTTGACAGTTAGAGTGTTAAATAAAAAAAAAACTCCCTGCTCTGTCAGATACTGAAATATATGCTGAATGGGAGTCATATTTAACCTTTACCTATAAAAAAGTGATCTATAATATAAAATGATTTTATACTTACTAAGACTATTATTATAATTAGTAATAATTATAGTAGTGATATTACATCTCTTTATACTGTGCCTATTTTCTGTTCACATTACATAATTAGACAAACTGGTATGAAAAGATATTAGAGTGTGTATTATTTACTATATCCTAGGTAGTCACCAGTTCTCATGTTTCTACATTGTGCCAAGTGAAATCAAAATTTAAGTATAATGAAAATAAAACATAGAAAATATAATCTGCATATACTGGTTAGTTGCCAGGGCCAGACTGGGGAAAAAAAATGGGGCATGTTGTATCATCACCAATGACCTGATTGCCTCTCTAATGTGGGCATCTCTTTTTAATGCCCCTCAGGGCAGTCCACGTATGGTGTGGGGGGATAGGGGATGTGTGTGGAGGTCTAGAATGTGAGAGGGAAACATGGGGCTGCAGGGTGTAAGAAGGGGACATGGGGCTGCAGGGTGTAACATGGGGACATGGGGCTGCATGCAGGGTGTGAGAAAGGGATGTGGGGCTGCTGGTTGTGAGAGGGTTATGTGGGGCTGCTGGGTGTGTGAGGGGACGTGATGCTGCTTGGTGTGAGAGGGGATGTCGGGCTGCTGGGTATGAGGCTGAGACACGGGCTGCTGGCTGTGAGAGGAATGCTGGCTGGCCATGATATGGGGCTTCTGTGTGAAAGGAGACATGAAGCTGCTAGCTGAGAGGGGGGCAGGGACTGTTGTGTGAGAGGGGGAGACAGGGTCTGCTGGGTGGGAGAGGGTACTTGGGCTGCTGGGTGCGAGGTGGGGATAGGGGCTGCTGTGAGAGAATAGAGCTATAGAATGTGAGAGGGGAACATGGGGCTGCAGGGTGTATGGAGGGGACATGGGGCTGCAGGCTGTGACAGGGGGACATGGGGCTGCAGGGTGTGAGAAAGGGATATGAGGCTGCAGGGTGTGAGAGGGGGATGTGGGGCTGCATGGTGTGAGAGGGGATGTGGGGCTGCTGAGTGTGAGATGGGACGTGGGGCTGCTGGGTGTGAAAGGGGATGTGGGACTGCACAGTATGAGTGGTGGTGTGGGGCTGCATGGTAAAAAAAAAAACAGTCTAATTAAATTTAAAAATCTAATTAAACAAACACTCTAAAGTTTACTCCCACATCCCCCTTCCTTAACTTGAGCCTTGGCAGGAAGGGGAGCCAGGGAGGAATCATTTTCCTTGGTGATCCAGTGGAAGAAGTATATTGTCCACACCCCTGCAGGTGTACACCATGTGCACTGAGCCTGCTGTTATGCTGGAGAATGAGTGTGCAGGCTGGTGAGAGAGTTATTTGATATCCTTGCCAGCGACAAAGCTCCCTCTATAGGGAGCTCAGGCAGCATCAGAGGTCAGGCAGCACCAGCCCTAAGGGCCAGCTGGGCAGATCCCTTGATTTCCCCTGTCGGCTTTTGCCCATGGCCATAGCGGCCCACTGGGCACTTGCCCAGTTTGCCCAATGGCCAGTCCGGGCCTGTTAGTTGCTATAAAGGGACAGTGCACTTACTATAACCATTTCACCTCATTGAACTGATTATAGTAACTCCTAGACACAGGTATTTTAGATCATGGTTACTATAATGGCTAAACTGGTAGATTTCCATATTTTTTGTTTCTTTCTCTTCCCCCTAAAAGCTGACTGAATATCATGGGGCAAGTGGTCCACAAGTATCTACAAAATTTTCCACAAAAAATGGCTAACCTTGGCATGGGAATTGTTCATCTACTATATTTTCCATAACTTATATCTAATCTAATGCCTAGCCGAGGACCAGTGGAAATCGATTTCAGAAATGTCTATTCGATATACACCCAAGGTGAAATATAGTTATCTGGTCAAACCTTGTCTGGATGAGTATTACAGGAAATTTAGTACACAAACAATTTGATACCACATACATGGTTTTACACCTTGGATGGAGCATGATTAACAGGACGTAGAGTCAGGTTTAAGCCACACCCACTTTACTTCCAGAATATAAGAGTCTAGACTGCCATGTGAATAATCCCAGACATATCTAAGACATTAATAGATTACTGGCATGCTTGTTTACTGACATGGCTATTCACTGACAAAAGAACACTGGTATAGATTATAAATCTATCAAGTAATATCCAGTGGTAAGTAGTTGATAAAATCCAGATACTGATTATAGTATTCATATATTTTTTTTTTTTTTACTACTTACTCAGAATTAACACAAATGTAGTCTGGATTTCAGCCTGTCCAGATGCAACCGAAAAGCATAATTTCGGAGCTGAATGATGCAAATACACAACCAAATGAGAGACTTTGCTTCCCAGTTCACCAAAGTCCTCTTGCACTTTAGGAAATATGTTCCTATGCTCTGTGTCATCATGGGGTCTAAACTCAAAATTGTATTTTAAAATAAGCAGAATATAATTCTATAACTCTACTGAACTGAACTTTATACAACTTAGTTTATATTTTGCATGTCAGTAGCCAATTCACCTCATCTCACTATTTAATGAATATATCCCTATGTGCATAACTCCAGACAGAAGTTATAAACTTTACTGGGTATATCTTTTATGGAACAGCTGTTATGAATTACTGCAACTGCAACAAAAAAAAAATTACATTAACAATATCTGACAGCACAAAACATCCATTACAAGAAAGGAGAAACCATAATACTGCTTTATGTCTGGCATACTCTGCTGCCACTTTTAGTTTACATTTTTGTCCCTAGTATTTATGAAAAATTTGTGTTTTTTTTGTGGGTTTTTTTCTTACAATTCGCCCACTATCTTTTATTATGTCTGCATTGCAATGATCTGATATAGCGCAAATAAAATATTTCATGCATCTTATTATGGAAGGATCTTCTTACTAAGAAGTAAGTTAGCATGGGTTATTAACCTGTGTAAAAAATATTGGTCAAAATAGTTGAAAATATGTTTTCATCACAGACAAAAAATTGATTTTTCTCCAACTTAGCTTAAAGAGGAACCATTACTTCTCCAGAGGTTACACCACTGAATATACCAAATGCAAATCACCTATAACTCATATTAAGCTGGATGGGGTCCACATTCCTCTAAAGAAACTTTCATTCCCATAAAAAGTTGTATTCATTTAAGTTTGGGAGCTTTAGGGGAATCATTACTTCTCTAGGCCAGTGATCCCCAACCCATTACTCATGGACCACCAACAGTCCAGATAAAAAAAGGGAAATACCTAAAAATCCTGGACTGTTGGTGATCCATGAGGACTGGGTTGTGGACCACTGCTCTAGACCACCACTTAATAAACCAATTCAAATCACCAATAACTTATGTTAACCTTAAGGTGGTCCATATTACTCTATAAAAAAAAAAAAACGTCCATTTCCATAACAAGGTATTCACATTTAAGTTGTTTTGCCCAGCTGCCATTTGCTTCTTGAGATAAATAATATGTACAAAGGTCAGAAATAGGCTGACTGCACCTGGTGACACTCTCAGCGTATCACTGGCAAACCTGGATAAAATGTCCTCATACTGGAGCAGAGAGAGTAAGGAAGCTGACTGGGGCAGTGGTGTTGAGTTCCAAATACTGGATTAAACCATTGCAAAATGGTTTAATCCCTGAAGGTAAGAAAACACCACATAGCAACTTAAATGAGCTCAAGTTAAGCCCCTATAAAGGTGGCATTGTTCCTTTAATTGTATATTAAAGATTTAGCTATTATATCATTCTCATTCCATATGGCAAGGCAAATGGATACATTGCATTAGAGAAGGAGACACAGAAACAGTTGGATTTAAGCTTTATCAAAGTGTCAATGAAGGTTTATCAAAGTGT
Organism: Pelobates fuscus; assembly: GCF_036172605.1. NCBI lineage: Eukaryota > Metazoa > Chordata > Amphibia > Anura > Pelobatidae > Pelobates > Pelobates fuscus. Next base: position 219,738,257 of record NC_086318.1, on the reverse strand, counting down.
CACCATAAAAAACAATGAAACCAGCAGGCACATTCTATTTTTTATTTTTGCATCACTCTTTAGAAGAGAACACTTTGATAAATCCCAATGTTCCTGCTTCTCTACACACTATTGGAGGTTATGTCTACAAATTGTTGCATTTACTTTCATATTTGCGCCAGTTTTGTGCAAAATGCACTATTTTCTTACATATAAAGCTGTTACTCTACCTTTATACATTGAAGACTTTTCATCCTTTCCTGTAAATCTGTCTTTCTGCTGAAAAGATATTCCTAACAATAAGAAAATTAATTGACGCATGACACATGATAAGGAATACTTTGATGCAAATAATGGATTAAATAGGTGCAAATAGAAAAGCACCAGAAAATAGCCTTAAAAAAGTGAACACTCTGGATGGTGGTGGGAACACTGGAGTGGATGCCATTTCCATTAGCTCCGAATGATCAAAGCATAATCAGCTTATTATCAGCCAAACCACTCCTCATTTGCAGACAGATGGGTTGGACATCAACACTGGGCATGCTGCTGGACCTGCAGACACCTTTCTCTCTCCTGGCACTACATACCGCAGCAAAGGCCTCAAGGCTTGCCACATAGGTTGACAACTGCATGAGATCCCGAAGGGCTACCAGTGTGGAGCACTGCTGGGATGTCTGACCGACAATTCGATTTTTACACTTCTGGTGAGATGGGGCAAAGGTCTCAAAAACCGCTTTGACACACCCTCCTCTGCTGGAGCAGGCATTTTCCCATCTGGAGCCTCACCTATGCAGTCCATTGAAGGGGACTCACCACACAGCTCAGCTCCAGCCACAACTGATTGAGAGACCCCACAGACAGGGGAATCTGTCCCTTCTACTAAGCGGGACATCCAGGACATGCTGGCCAGACTCCAACATAATCTCCAACAAATGTGGGAGGCTGACCTGATGATATTGTCAACTGAAGTGCAGGTCATGACAGCCCGCACCCACGCAACATAGGAGGATGCATTGAATCTAAAACAAGGCTTGACTGCACTTAGTGAAATGGTGCACCAACTACAAACTTTACAAGCCAACATCATTGTCGGAGCTTCCACACTTCATTAGAATTCATCAATCCTACCTGCAAAACCGGCAAAATAGTTTTCTTTTGATAGTGTCTACTGCATAGCCATATGAATTTCAGTCATGCCAAATTACCTTCTTTCAGGACTTAAGCAGAGCCATGCTACTCTGGTGTAAAATTATGCAACCCAGGGCGGGGCCGGACCACAGTGCTGAACAGTCACATAGACAAAAAGCTCCTGCACATTCTTGGCAATAATGCTGAAATTCGATACATAACTTACTTAAATACAGCCTAGAAGCAGCAGTCCTGGTGCACAATGGTGCCGGCACCGAAGCCTACTCCGGTGGTGGATTGGTGGGGTGGACGGCCACTGCCCCGCTATCCTGACCAGTGGTGAACAGTCGTACCTTTGACGACACCTGCTGCTGGCCCCCTTCCCCCCCCCCTTTGGACCGGTGGGGGTGATCCCGGTCCTCGTCACCGGGGGCCCTGTTACAGCTCGGAGTGGACAAAATAGCACTAAGGTGAACAAGAGTCTTAACTAAAATGGCGGATGCCTTGGATCAGGCAGAAGGCTGCCAAGAACAAGCTGCACCTCCTTGCACCATCGATAAAATATTTGCAGCCTTCTTGGACAAACTGGAAAGCCATCTACACCTGCCTAATCGGAGAAAAATTGCTCAAACGCCCCAGAGCATACCGCCCAGGATTCGGCGTCAGACAACAGCCCTGGTTGAGTGTGTCAGGGCAAAGCGGTGTGAGAAACCTGTACCAGTGGATGTAAGGCAAAGCACGCCAGATAGTCCAGATCCTCACGAAGCGGACCACAAATCCCCACAGAGAGCAAACACAAGGCGAGAGAATTCAGTGATATCACTGGGATAAACTGGCCACCATACATGGAAGTTGCATATGCCGTGACTGGGGCCAAGGAGCACATTGCCACCCAAACCCAAATGGGACTGTGCTATACCACTGCAGGGTATCAGCTGAACAGGACTCTTTAAACTACTGCGGAGTCAATCGTCCCAGGCCTCATGCTGCCTCTATATTTAGTTGTTGACAACCCTTTGCTTTTCTTTGTGATTTTATGTTATTCTTTTTTTATAACATAAAAAGTCAGACCACCACTCCTTGTTAGCAATAAGGACATACCTCATACATTGCCTTGTTAGCAATAAGGACATACCACAGTCAGACCACCACTCCTTGTTAGCAATAAGTACATACCTCACATTAGGCACCAGCGCTGGGGCACCCCGGGCGACATTTTCCCTACCCCTCAGTTAAGCTAACCAGCTGTTGGCTATAGCTTGCATTTATGCAGACATTCACAAGCTGAGCTGGCTTAAGTTTAAGCTTTATTTCCGACTAAACTAGAGCATGTTGATTTAAAAGGGAAGTACATGAGCACTAACAACATTTGTTAAGCTTAAATAACACACTGTGCATATATAATAGCCTTCCAGCTGATGTGGTAGAGGTTAACATAGTGAGGGAGTTTAAGCATGTGTGGGATAGGCATAAGGCTATCCTAACTATAAGATCCTTATGTGATCTTATAGTTAACGGCAGATAAGAACCATTCGGCCCATCTAGTCTGCCCAATTTTCTAAATACTTTAATAAGTCTCTGGCCTTATCTTAAGTCTAGGAAAGCCTTATGCCTATCCCACACATGCTTAAACTCCCTCACTGTGTTAACCTCTACAACTTCAGCTGGAAGGCTATTCCATGCATCCACTACCCTCTCTGTAAAGTAATACTTCCTGAAATAGTTTTGTCCCTCTAATTTAAGACTATGTCCTTGTGACAAACTCTCCTTGGCCTGGACGTTTGCCACAAATTGGAGTGTAGAAGCTTGGCTCCTGCCCATCGACTATGGGCCGTATACAAAGACTCTGTTCAGGAGTTAAATCTCCCCAACCACCATTAGTAGCTTGCCCTGGGTGCCCCTGGTTCGGCACTTTCCCTTCATGCAAATGGAACTGAAAGCTGGCTCTCTGGAGGCCGTTTGCGTGAACGAAACCCATGAATAGTCCCAGCAGTACTTAGCCGTGACCGCTATGGAACTAATTTCAGCATGAGGACTTCATGGGTTCCCGGTCACCTCAGCGGGACTTAGTCTTGTGGTCCCTGATTTAACAAGAGGACCTTTATTTTTCCTTGGTAGTCCCTTTAAGGGTGAGGCTAGACCTGGGTGCGATTAGTCCAAAGTGTCCCAGGGGTATCTGTATTCCTATATTTGTGGGGAACATCTGAACGTGCCCTGTTTGAAGTCTGTTTTTTCCTTTCTGGCTTGTAAGTCTATTCCTGCAGCCTCTGGGGTAGCCCTGTATGGTGTCAAGGCTTCCTCCTCTGTTTCCCAATATGTGCTGGTGTTAGTTGCTACATACGGTTTAGCCTGTATATTGGGTGCAATTATTCTAGTGAGGGGGGTGTCATGATCTGAGAGTGGCCTATTGTTCAAGATGTTCACAGCTGTAGGCAAGTTATTTCTCCATTTGTGCATGGTCCCTTCACCAAGTTTTCTGAATTGTTGTTTCCACAACCCATTCATCCTTTCATTCAGACCAGCTGCTTGAGGATAATAAGGTATGTGAAATATCCATTCAAAAAAGTTTTCATCACAAAAGTCTTGAACCAATTTTCCTTTAAAGTGGTTTCCATAGTCACTCTGAATCTGTAATGGAAGACCACTGTACTGTATCATGGTTTCCAACATTTTAATAGTATTTATTTGGGTAGCCCTCTTGCAAGGGTGAAACAATAAATACCCTAAATATGTATCCACAGCCGTGCATACATATTGATATTTTTTACTCATAGGAAGTGGACCTATGTAATCTACCTGCCATATTTGCCCTGGTGCTTTTCCTCTATTTATTTGACCTCGTACCATCTCTGGTCATGTCTATTCTGCTCATGCTGACACACTGGACATTGCAGAATTACTGTTTTATTTAAATCAAGCGGCACTAAAATGCCTCGCTGTTGTGCCCACCTGTGAGTGGCTTTCTCTCCCAAGTGTCCACATTTCTGATGGGCCCAATTAGCCAATCCCAAAAGTGAGTTAGAATTTTCAACGGACGCCTCCGAGATCTTGGCTTTCTCGTCTGCAACAGACGATCCAATGAGTCAGTATTGCAGTGAGCATCAACATAATTGACCTCATTTTGATGAACCATCTCCCATATCTGCTCCTACAAATCTTTTCCCCAGACTTCCTTTGTATAAATCATGAACTGATGTGACTGTCATGTAGGCAACCATGTAGCCAGTTCATTTGACACAGACCAGGAATCTGTGTATACAGGGCCATATTTAATATTGATTGGGCCCTGGGCAAGCCCCCTGACATGCAATCACGCCTTCCACCCCAACGCAGTGGTGAAACTAAAGTAGAAAGAATTTCATTGGGCCCCCAATCGCAAGGTTGCAAAGAAGGTAGAACCACATCTGTTATGCAATTCCAACAATGCTTTGACAGCTGGGGCTTTACCAATGTATGGAGTATGTGTGTGTGAATGTGTTTGTATGTGGTGTTTGAATGCAAGCGTGCATTTAAGTGTAGTGCTGGTTTTTGAATGTAGGGGTGTGTTCATAAATAATTTTAGTGTTTAACACAGAGGTGTGTTTGTATGAAGTGTTGACGTTCAAAGCAGGAGTGTGTTTGTATGTGTAACGAAAATATACCCCAACTTGCAGGATTCAACTCAACAAAAGACAACACAGAGGAGAGATACGTCTACTGGACCATAGAATGGCCGGACTCGACGTAAATGAGAGGAGACAGAGTCAGGAACGATCCAAGGTCAAGGGCACAAAGAGACAGCGTAAACTAGGACTAGCCAGGGTCTGGTACACAGTAAACAGCAAGCCGAAAGACAGCAAACAGAACAGATAAGGATAAAGAGATAACATAGTCAGAAACAAAGCCAAGGTCAATACGAAGGAACACAACTGAACACAACAAGCGCTAAAGGGAACTGCAACAGAAACCCCGATAGGGCAAGGACTAAGGGAAAAAGGTGAGTATAAGTACCTTCTAAATTAATGTGATTGGCTCCTGTCATATCCACACCCCCAAAAGGTAAGTGTATGGGGAGTGTGGCATGACAGGGGCCAATGGGAGCCTTTTACCAATTTAGGCTCCCACTGTTTCTTTAAGAGCGCGCCCGAGACCCGCGCTCTTAGATTCAGGCAGGACACGTGACTGCGTCTCGAGGTCACTGCCCGCCTTCCTGTTGCAGCTGTTGGATGAGCCGCGCGTGGCTCGTGCAGCAGCAGGACCGCGCGCGGCTCGAAGAGAGGACTGTGGCCGGCCCCTGGATAAGGTAAGTAACGCTACAGTATGTAATGTTGAAGTTTGAATGGAGGGGTGTATTTGTATTTAATGTTGGTCGTCAGATGCTCAGACACACAGGTACACACTCTGACACACATGCAGATACACACACTGACTACATACAGATACGCACACAGATACACACACAGATACATACAGATAAACTGAGACATACTGACACACACAAATACATACAATGATAGACATACCGAGACACACACTGATACATACTGTCACACAGGCACATACAATGACAAACATACTGACATACAGATACACATAATGACACACACACATTTACAAACACTGATAGACATACTGACACACACAGTATGTCTATCATCGTATGTGGCTGTGTGTAAATGGGCCCAGGGCAGCTGCCCCATTTGCCCCGCGTTAAAGACAGCCCTGTGTGTATATATGACAACTTTCAGGCATCTCTTGTTTCAGAGCCTAAAACACTGCATATAACTCTGCATACTGGCTACTTTATCCTGTTCCTGTTGTAGTCAGTATTTTCTTGGTTTCTGGATTGCAAGAACTGCTTTCCATTGTCTTTCATTAGCAATGTATTTTGCTGAACCATCATTTAGTTGCTCAAAAGACTTCCCCACTTTACTGGAGATTCCCCTGGCTTGTCTGCTTCTGGCAGATAACCAGGTTCTTGTATTGACGCATCTGCAATATTCTCATGTAGTACAGCCGTACCACTATTTCCTGTTTTAGCTCTATCTGGTATGTACCACTTCCAGTTTATGATACTGGACTCTAGTGCATAACCTATCCTATGTGTCTTATGGGAACTGAGTACCCATTGCATGATGGGTATCTCTGGGTGTAAGAACACTGTATGTCCTACCATTATCTGTTCAGTATCCACCAAGGCCCAATGACAGGCCAAAAGCTGTCTTTCAAAGAGTGTGTACCTCTCTCCTGCCTCGGGTAACTTCCTTTTCCAGAAACTAAGGGGAACCTTAGTCCTTCCTTGTTTCTGCCAAAGGCTCCAATTAGCCCATTGCTGATTTACTGATACATTTAAGTCTATGTCTCCATCTTGTATGGGCCACAGATCAAGGGCTTGTTGGATAGCCTGTTCAGCTCCCTCAAATGCATTATGTTGCTCTTTTCCCCAATCAAAATCATGTTTTTTCCTGGTTACTTTGTACAAAGGGGAGGGTAGCTGACTCAGGTGGGGTATGTGTTGTCTCCATAAACCAATGATACCTACAAATAAGCTTGGAGCTTGTTTCTTGTTTTTGGGAGTTTGAGTTTGGGAGTTTGAAACACTTTTTGCTTAGCTTTTGGAAGGATTTCTCTGTGTCCTTTGTTCCACTGTATTCCAAAGAATTTCACTGTCTGAGCTGGTCCCTGTATTTTACTGGGATTTATCTCCCACTCTTTGCTTTTCATATGCTTGATAATCTCTTCAAGAATCTGCTGACACTGTTCTTCACTCTTTCCCTGAATCATAATGTCATCTATATAATGGGATATTTTCACCTCTGACTGTATTTTTACCCCATCAAGATGTTCTGCCACCAGGTGATGACAGATGGTGGGACTATCAAGTATCCTTGTGGCAAACGTGTGAATTTGTATTGCCTCCCTAACCATGTGGAAGCAAACTGCTCTTGATCTTCTTCAGCTATTGGAATAGTGAAGAAGGCATTAGCCAAATCTATGACTGCATACCAGATCCCTGGATGCTTCTGTATATTTTCAATAAGAGTGATTGTGTCTGGTACAGCAGCTGTCAGTAGAGGTGCGCGTTTGTTCAATTCTCTGTAGTCTACTGTCATTCTCCATGTACGGTTTGTCTTATGTAACAGCCACACAGGATTGTTCCAAGCAGTAGTGACCCCTCGTAGGACCCCAGCTTTTATTAAATCATCTATTGTTTCTCCAGTTTCTTTGTGACCTCCTGGGATCCTGTACTGTTTCATATGTACTACTTTAGTAGCTGGTGGTAGTTGCACTAACAATTTTCCTACCACCACTGGTCTGGCTGATGTATAGGGTTTAGTTTCAAAACTGTAACAGTCATCCCCCAATTGTAAGTCAATCCTTTAAGGATATCAATTCCAATAATGTATTCAGGTATGGGGACAATTAAAACTGAATACTTATTTTTTGGCAACTGTAATTACATAGGGTAATCCAACACATTTCTTAGGGTTTCCCTAAATTAAAGTGGCCTCAGCTCCAGTGTCTACAAGGGCAGTAACCCTTTCAACATTTTTATTCTTCCAGTGTATTTCAGCTTTTACATGGGGTCTATGATCTTTTACTGAAAAGTCAATCACTGGAGCCTGCCTCACCAGTCAATCCCAATCTTCTAGGTTGGTCAAACCCAGGTCTCCCAGGTTAGGCAATTCTTTGTGTGCAAATTCCTCTAAATTGGGGTTCCTTTCCCCACTTGCCTTCATCCTTTCCAGCAAGTCTTGTACATGCTTGCTAATTTCACCAAGTTTTTTAAAGTTCTTTTCCAATTCCTCCCCAAATTTCCCTGGCAAGCTAACTACCTCTCCTCCTCCTGGTAAGAGAGGTGCTGTAAGAATCAAAGCAGGTAGCTTTGGTGGTTTCTACACCTGGGTAAAGGATGGTACTTTATCTGGCCATCCCCAAGGTGTTGAAGCATCTGTCCACAGATTTATTCTTATGAAGTACCATTTTCTTGTATAATCTCCAGAGAGTGGGAGTATCTTTCCCATTGATATCCTCTTTACTTATCCCCTCTCTGAGGAGAGCCAGGAACATTTATTTTCTACTTACCCTGTTTTCAGTATTTCCATCCTTTGGTGTCCCAGATGGTCTGAATGTTGATGAACCTGGTCTTGAGAAGCATCCCTCACCAGGGTTCTTGGGTGCCTGGGTCCTGGTTGCCCAGTCTCCCAATTCTTCGAATTGCACAATGGCTTCAGTAACCAATTGCAATGTATTTCCGGTTTGATTTATAAGCAGTGTCATTATCACATGCTTTTATGCTGGCGGGGCAGTTTTTATGATCTTATTTCTCATGTGAACTGTCACAGGCATTTCCATCAGTCTATTCTGTTGTTGTGAATTCTGGATAGCCTGTCTGACCATCTCCTGTTTCAGTTTCCTTACTGCATCTGTCAACCCGTACTATGATTTGTCATTATCTGGCCATTCATTGACAGATGGATATTGCAATTTTAACCTTATCTGGACAAGCTCCAGGAGAGTGAGTGAAACCAGATTCCTATCTATTGCGGGAGGTCCGCTTAACAACATCCTCCTGGCATTCTCATCCTCTAAGATAGTAGCCAACTTTGGTGAGTCTATGGCAACAAGATTAATGCCTCCTGCCCCTGTTTCAGCTAGTCTGACAACCCACTCATCCAGTGGTTCCTTTGACAGCTGTCTGAAGGTTGAAAGAATATCAGCCATCTCTTGTCGTGTATAGTCTTCCATAGAGGTCTTGCTAACTTGCCCCAGGTCAGTGTGCTTCAATTTTCTTCTGACCACAGGCAATGCATTTACCCCTTTAGACTGCTCATCTGAGCTCCAGATGTTGCCATCCCAAGTTTCAGGATCCCAATAGGGTCCTACTTGTGCTAAATACACCTGCATCTTCCTCTTGCTAATCTTACGCGTTCCAACCTTTCCCTTGGCCCTAGTTACCTTCATCACACATTTTTGCAACAACATTTCATACAAATGCTTTTCTTTTTCTATCTGACATTTATCCCTGTGTGCCTGTCTATATGCAGTAAGTATTACCCAACCACTTTTCTGCCACTTATCTTTTGGAATCTCTTTCAGACAAGCAAGAAGGTTAGTAGGCATTTCCGTTTTTTCACATTCATAGTCACATTCAGGGCCGGCCTTAGGGGTGTGCGAGCTGTGCGGCCGCACAGGGCGCCATGGAGCAGGGGGCGCCCTGCGGGCGCACAGCTCACACATGGCCGGGATAAAAAAAAAAATCCGGCGGGGGCGGGGCTTAGCGTGCGGCGGGGCGGGGCTTAGCCTGTGCCGGGGCGGAGCTAAAATGCCGTCTAACTGCTGCAGGGGAAGCAGGAAGGAGTCCCTGCTTCCCCCAACAACCAGAATCCAGGAGCTGCACTGCCTGTCTGCCTCCACAAGGAACAGAGGTAACTATGTGATTGTCTGCTTGTGTGTGTGTGTGTTTGTGTGTCTGTGTGTTTGACTGTCTGCCTGTGTGTCTGTGACTGTGTGTGTGTGACTGTGTGTCTGTGTGTGTGACTGTGTGTGTGTGTGTGTGTGTGACTGTCTGTGTGTGTGTGTGTGTGTGTGTGTGTGTGTGTGTGTGTGTGACTGTCTGCCTGTGTGTGTGTGTGTGTGTGTGTGAGACTGTCTGCCTGTGTGTGTGTGTGTGTGTGTGTGACTGTCTGTGTGTGTGTGTGTGTGTGTGTGTGTGTGTGTGACTGTCTGTGCGTGTGAGAATGTCTGTGTGTGTGTGTGTGTGTGACTGCCTGTGTGTGTGTGTTTGTGTGTGTGACTGTCATCAGTGTGTGTATGTGTGTGACTGTCTGTGTGTGTGTGTGTGTGACTGTCTGCCTGTGTATGTGACTGTCTGCCTGTCTGTGTGTGTGTGACTGTGTGTGTGTGACTGTGTGCCTGTGTTTGACTGTCTGCCTGTCTGTGTGTGTGTGACTGTGTGTGTGTGTGTGTGTGACTGTCTGCCTGTGTGTGTGTGTGTGTGTGTGTGTGACTGTGCGTGTGACTGTCTGTCTGTGTGTGTGACTGTCTGTGACTGTCTGCCTCTGTGTGTGTGTGGCTGTGTGTGTGTGTGTGGCTGTCTGCCTGTGTGTGTGTGTGTGTGTGGCTGTCTGCCTGTGTGTGTGTGTGTGTGTGTGTGTGTGTCTGTCTGTCTGCCTGTGTGTGTGTGTCACTGTGTGTGTGACTATCTGCCTGTGTGTGTGTGGCTGTCTGCCTGTGTGTGTGTGGCTGTCTGCCTGTGTGTTTTTTTGTGTGGCTGTCTGTGTGTGACTGCCTGCCTGTGTGTGTGTGTGGCTGCCTGCCTGTGTGTGTGTGTATGGCTGTCTGGCTGTCTGCCTGTGTGTGTGTGTGTGTGTGACTGCCTATGTGTGACTGACTGGGCAGACTAGATGGGCCGAATGGTTCTTATCTGCCGTCACATTCTATGTCTGTGTGTGTGTTTGTGTGTGGCTGTCTGTGTGTGTTTGTGTGTGTGGGAAGGGGGAAGGAGGGGGAAGGAGTGGGGAGGGGGGAAGGAGGAGGGGACGGGGGGATGGGAAGGGGGGGCGCTGTGAAGATTTCTCGCACAGGGCGCCCAAAGGCCTAAGGCCGGCCCTGGTCACATTTACCAGTTGAACGAGCCCATTCACTGGCAATCAATGCATATGGCTCATCTTCCCAACGTCATCACCCTGTTTCTTATTCTTTTTAAACATTGTTCAAATGTCCAGTGTTTTTTTAGTTGTTTTTTTTTTAAACTTTCACTCCTTGGGGATATGTGTTCTATGCGTTTATTTAATTTCAATTGAATGTGTACTAACCCAAATACCTAGTGTCTGGCTTATTGGCTTAGTGTCTTCACTCAAACTTGCCCGGGCGACTATTCTGGCTGCAGGTTTGCGTTTCACGACCACAGTGGCTCTCTACACACTCCGTGAAGTGTATAGGGCTGTCTATGATCGAGCCAACAATCTCACACTTTCAGGAACAGCCGTTCCATTCACTTCCCCAGTCAGTACTGGCTTCCAGCACCTGTTAAGGTGCGTAGGTGCACTGTTACTGACCAAGCACATCATCCAGTCGTGTAAAAATCACCCCAAACAATCTTGTGGTATTGGTGACCTTATCTCAATACCTGGTATTGAGCTTATTGAATTAGCAGCAATTCAGCCTATTTCAGGAAGCTAGCCTGTGTGTGCTTATGTGCTTACCGGCACCATCTTAACTATCTATAAGAGTTTTATTTGCTCAATAGTGATCAATCATTCTTAATTAATATGGAATATTATTATCACAGTAGTGTGTATGTGTTTCCAGTGGTTGTAAAGTGTGTGTGTCTAGAGGCTGTAAAGATTGTGCGTCTGTCTGTCTATGAGTTGTCAAGAGAGAGAGCATGTGTGTGCATTTATGTATGGGGGATAGTGTATAGAGAGGGTACTCTGTGTGCATAGGGGCTGTAGTTTGCTTGTGTGTGTACAGGGGAAGTAGTGTGCGTGTTAATGAATACAGGCTGTAGTTAGTGTGTACAGGGTAGTGTTTGTTTGTATAAGGACTATTGTGAGTGTATGTATTTGGACTTCAGTTCGTTTATATTTCTAGGGGCTGTAGAGAGTGTTTGTGTGTCAGGAGGATGTAGTGTATGTATTTGTCTATGGTGTAGTGTGTGTCTAGAGATGGTATGTGTGCATGTAGTGGCTGAAGTATATTTGTATAGCTGCTGTAGCGTGCATACACATGTATCTAGGGGCTGTCATGTGCATATATATGGGCTGCAGCATGCATGCATATTAATATGGTGTTGCGCTACTAAGGGTGATTTGGATTGGAACTCAACTGCAGCTTGTAAACTCCCTAATGACAATAGTGAAGAAATGGAGAATCCTTAAGAATCAATACTGTAGCTTTAAGAAAAGAGAGAATCACTGGTATCTTGATTCAACCAAAGTTCAGCTGTACCTGTCTTGCTACAGATAATCTTATTTCTTCATACTAAAGTCTGCTATCAAGTTCTCCAGCAAGCCTGCTACAGCTTTCCTCAAATCAAGTATTATTCAAGTTCAGCTGTACCTGTCTTGCTACAGATAATCTTATTTCTTCATACTAAAGTCTGCTATCAAGTTCTCCAGCAAGCCTGCTACAGCTTTCCTCAAATCAAGTATTATTCAAGTTCAGCTGTACCTGTCTTGCTACAGATAATCTTATTTCTTCATACTAAAGTCTGCTATCAAGTTCTCCAGCAAGCCTGCTACAGCTTTCCTCAAATCAAGTATTATTCAAGTTCAGCTGTACCTGTCTTGCTACAGATAATCTTATTTCTTCATACTAAAGTCTGCTATCAAGTTCTCCAGCAAGCCTGCTACAGCTTCCCTCAAATCAAGTATTATTCAAGTTCAGCTGTATCTGTCTTGCTACAGATAATCTTATTTCTTCATACTAAAGTCTGCTATCAAGTTGTCCAGCAAGCCTGCTACAGCATCCCTCAAAACAAGTACTATTTAAGTTTTGCTGCACCATTCTTGCTACTGATAATTCCAATGTATATAATCTCTTATAATTTGAACTGTTAACAAGAATAACGGACTCTAATGAATTCTGAACCTTGTCAATGCTAAATGAAACAAACCGTTTATTATTTAAAGAAACAGTAACTGTAATTCTGGAACTGAAGTCTCAGTTCCATCTAAGTGTCTTAATAAAAGATCAAAGTCCTAAGAAATCTGCAGTTGTGTTCCACATCATTTACTGTGAACGTGACACCAGTATACACTCAGATATGAGCTCGGTGGGCCGAAAACGACAGACCATAGCAAATGAAAACCCTAGCCCAACCCAAACTCAGGATATCCCATCCCCAATAAAAAAGAAAAAAACTGCCAATTGTGTAGGAACAGATCGACAGGCACCAGGGCTAGCCGGGAGAGGAGAGGGGGAGGGAGAAAAAATAAGGGGAACCCCCCGGGGCCACCTTCCCAAACAACAAGAGCCCTCTATAGAAACCTGACCGCCCGGAGCCATGGACATCCGAACCAGTAGATCACAAGACGAGCCGACGCCGTCATTCTCCCGCCGTGAACCAGTCGCGAGGTAAAGGAGTCAGGGCTCCCATCGGCATAGCCTGAACAGGCAGATCCTCCAGAACCGGTATGCCCAGCTCCTTCAAGAAGGGTACCGGATCACCATCCGCATGCAAAATCTAAGTGCGACCATCCTTATATGCCATTAGTTGGAAAGGGTGTCCCCAAGCGTATTTAATGGCGTGTTGCTGAAGCAGTTCGGTGACAGGACGCCACTCGCGCCGCTTCTGCAGTGTGGCTGGCGTTAGGTCCTGGTACAAGGCCAGTTCAGCCCCTTTATAAACAATCTTGTTGTTTCTACCATGTTTCATGATGGCCTCCTTCGTTTGAAAATATAAGAACCAGATAATCACGTCTCTCGGCCGCCTGTCATCCATTCGCCGGGCTCGTAGCGCCCTATGGGCCCGGTCAATGTGCCAGAGATGTTCCGGTACATTGGGGAGAAGCGGCCTAAAAATGCTCATCACCACTTCTATAAGAGACCCATCCCCCTCCTGCTCCGGTAGGCCGCGGAGGCGAACATTGTTTCGCCTCGATCTGTTGCCGAGGTCATCAATTGCGGATTCGACTTGGAATAATCAGGACGTCAAGTGGTTTATTTGCGCTGCAGCTTCATTGTGGGCCACCACTGTGGACTCCACCCGCTGTTCCAGAGCAGCCGTCTTGACGCCCAAGGCCTGTATTTCCGTTTTGACCTCGGCGGTATATTAACAAAGTTGGCTGAAGTACGCACCTACGTGGCCAGGTAGGTGCGTACTTCAGCCAACTTTGTTAATATTTGGCCTGTATCTGTCTCCTGAGCCCCCGTGGAGACACTGCTCCCTGGACTGGAGGGTGAGTGTGGCGTCCCCGGGCCGTCCCGTCCGCCATCTTGTGTGTTCAGATGCATGGAGCGGGAGGCCGCGAACAGCTCCGTCACCGTGAAGCACTGAATGTAATTGCAAAGCAAGAAACAGTTCATAGTGAATAAGCATGATGGGAGTTGTCCTTCATGAGATTAGTAACTTGTAGCAATGAAGATTTGAGTAAGCAAGCATTAGTTCATTAACCCCTTAAGGACACAGCTTCAGAAGCTGGACATACCCTTAAGGACACAAGCAATTTTTGCATTTTTTGCTGTTTGTGTTCAACTGCAATTTGCATCTGTCTCATTTATTGTACCAACACATATGATATACCGTTTTTTAGACAACAAAAAGGGCTTTAATTTGATGTGACCTATACATGTATAAATTCTCATTTATTACAAAAAAATGCAAAATAATGTGGAAAAAACAAAAAAACACGCTTTTTTCCCCACGTTTTGGCAATAATAATGTGTGCATAATATGTACAGCTTAGGAAAAGTAATTCAAAATCAATTCATTTATGTGTCTTGATTTACCAAGTTCATAATATGTGTAGGATTTCAGTTTATTTTGAAAGTTACCGGTCACAAACTACATGGTCTAAAATAAAATTTCAATGTGAAACAATTTTAGAAGTTGGTATGTTTGTCTTGGAAGTTTAATACCCATTACAGGAAACAAAATTGCCACACAAAAGTATATATTTATATAAAGTAGACATCACAGGCTATTTACCTAAGGTTAGTTTGACACTTTTTGCGTAGCCATTTCACCGCCAATCTCTGCTAAATATTGGAGTAAAATTGTGTTTTTTCTTTATTTTGGCATATTCACATATAACAAGGTTTTTGTAATGTGTATTTCGTAAATCTAGTGTGTGCTATCCCTGTACAGAACCCCATATTGTGTTCAGCTACATCTGCTGAGTACAACGATACCCCCATTGTATACCTTTGCCCCTATTCTGTGAAGCTACAGTGCCATATAGGAGACCATGCTATTTCAGTTTCTATAGTTGGAATTTTCATTGATGGTCATATGTCTGAATGTGTGGCATTATAGCCATCTGACTGTTCAAATAACCCCATAAAGGCCTTCCATTTGAGAAAGCAGACACTCCAGGGTATGTTATTAGGCATATATTATACCTTAACTTGCCACCATGTTTTCACCAATTTATTTCAAATTTTGTGGTGAGAAAAAAATAATAATTTTTTTTACATACATGTTGCATTTTCGCTGGGTATTTCTTACATTTGATAAGTGTATTTGATAGTGGAATTTCATAAATTCCCCCTAAGTATGCTCAGTTACCTCTTCTGAGTAAAACAATATGCCCAATGTATGACCCAGACACTATTTTGTGAAGTTACAGTGCTGTGAAAGAGATGTGATAAGTTCAGGTTTTTAAGTGTGAATTTACATGGAGAGTTTTAAGGGTCCGTATTCTATTTTTAAATATGTTAGCAGGCTGCTTTATTCAATTACACCAAAAAGGCATACTATTTCTTAAAGAAGACGCCCAAGGGTATTTCAAATGGCAAATTTTGAACCTTAGCGTGGGATAATTTTTCCGTTAGCTGGTATCAAGTGCAGTGGTAAAAAGCATTTTTTTTCTGCCTTTTTGACACACAGTGAGTTTGTACTGTATATTTTGCAAACCTTATGTGTGCTATGGCTTTATAATACTTTATATGTTGCTCAGCTATGTTGTCTGAGTACAGCAATACCCCCGTATGTACCTTTGCCAGTTATATGGGGACGTTGAAGGGGCACATTTCAGACACAGCCATTGCAGGTTTTGTCAAACTTTGAATTTTTACGCTGTGTTGTTACCCCACTTTGAAGTTTTTTAGCAGGCTATATATTCCAACTATCCCATAAAAGCATACTATTTCTTAAAGAAGACATCCCAGGGTATTTCAAAAGGCATATTTTGAACCTTAGTGGGGGATCATTTTTCTGCTAGCTTGTACCAAGTGTAGTGGTAATAAGCATTTTTTCTGCTTTTTTGACACACACCGTGAGTTTGTACTGTGTATTTTGCAAACCTTATGTGTGCTACAGCTATATAATACTTCCTATCTTGCTCAGCTGTGTCATCTGAGCACAGCAATACCCCCATATGTACCTTTGCCATGTATATGCGGACATTGAAGGGGCACATTTGAGACACAGCCATTTAAGTTTTTTCAAACTTTACATTTTTACGCTGTGTCCATACCCCACTTTCGAGGTTTGTTTGTAGGTTAATTATTCCAGCTACCCCATAAAGGCATACCATTTCTTAAAGAAGACACCCTAGGGTATTTCAAAAGATGTATTTTGAACCTTAGCGTGAAATCATTTTTCCGCTAGCTTGTACCAAGTGAAGTGGTAATAAGCATTTTTTACTGCCTTTTTTACACACACAATGAGTTTGTACTGTATATTTTGCAAACCTTATGTGTGCTACGGCTATATAAAACATCCTATCTTGCTCAGTTATGTCGTCTGAGCACAGAAATATCCCCATATGTACCTTTGCCAGGTATATGCGGACATTGAAGGGGCACATTTGAGACACAGCCATTTACGTTTTTTCAAACTTTACATTTTTACGCTGTGTCCATACCCCACTTTTGAGGTTTGTTTGTCGGTTAATTATTCCAGCTACCCCATAAAGGCATACCATTTCTTAAAGAAGACACCCTAGGGTATTTCAAAAGATGTATTTTAACCCTTAGCGTGAAATAATTTTTCCGCTAGCTTATACCAAGTGTAGTGGTAATACGCTTTTTATATGCCTTTTTGACATACTCAATGAGTTTGTAAAATATCTTTTGCAAACCTTATATGTGTTACAGCAATATAATACATCATATGTTGCTCTGCTATGTCATCTGAGTACAGCAATACCCCCGTATGTACCTTTACCAGGTATATGACAACGTTGAAGGGGCACATTTGAGACACAGCCATTCAAGGTAGAATTTCCATGCCCCACTTTGGAATTTTTTAAATAGGTTGTGTTTTCCATTTACTTCACAAAGGCATACCATTTCCTAAAGAAGACACCCCAGGGTGTTTCAAAAGGCATATTTGAAACATTACCGCGGTATAATTTTTTCGCTAGCCTGTACCAAGTGTAGCGGTAATACGCATTTTCCCCCCTTTTTAAACATTTTTTTTTTACTTTTTCAAAGTTTTTTTTAACTTTTAAAAAGTTTTATTTAGCTTTTGACAACTTATTTTACTATTTTAAAACTTTGTTTAAACTTTTGAAAAGTTTTTTTAACTTTTTATTGTTTTTTTTTTACTTTTAACCCCTAACTAGCCTAACCGTAAATCCCCAAATTTCCCACTAACTTCTACCCACCTTAGCTAAATAAATAAATATTTTAAAATATTTAAACAAATTAATTAAATACATTTAACCCCTGAGGATTAAAAATATTAAAAGTTAACTCTCAGGGGTTAAAAGAAAAAAATCAGATCACAGTGAAATACTGTGATCTGTATTTTGATCACTGCAGGCAGTACAGGTTTTTAAGACCCAAAGAATTTACGGTTGCCAAATCTACAGACATTCAAACAATCTAAAGCAAACCAAATAGGGCACCATACAAACATACCATTCTACCCAAAAGGTAATAAATGGTGTCCAATCAAGGTCTTTCAATCAGTGGTTCAAGTTCTTCTCTTACATATAAACCAGACTCACCATTGTTAAGCCTTCATGGTAAACCAATAACTACTCAAAAACTCATGCTATATATTAGGATGCTGTTAGTTAGTTTAGGCTTAAACCCAGGATCATTTACCGGCCATTCTTTCAGGATTGGAGCAGCCACTTCAGCATCAAGTTATAACATACTCACTCATGTCATCAAAAACATGGGCAGATGTAAATCATCCATATACAGTAGGTATATCCCTAACCCTGAGAAAGAAGTTAGATAAGCATTTCACAACATAGCACTGTAATTGTAATTATGTGTTTAATAAATTAGCATTCTTAAATTTGTTGCCCTCTTTATTACACGCCTAACCACTCATCGGTTTCGGCACAACACACCCGACAGGTTCATACAATGGTTTCCTATTTATACTATAATTATATTCTACTCTGTTTAAAAGTTCCAGGATGCAAATAGAAGGCGTGAGCCTGGAATTGTGGGAGGGGTTACATGACACCCTCCCCTTACCAGCAGTCGTATTCATGAGGATGCTATGACGGTAGTCACTATCACTGGAAGCAAAAGGTTCCTTAATTGTTCGTATGTCTGAGTCACCATGTACCCATTATAGGTGTTTATAATGTGTTTGTAACGGATCGCCTGGCACCCCGACTGGGTACCTCCGTTAATGGATGCTCCTAGTGCTTCCTGAGGACTCCAAGCACTCTGGCAGACACCACAATCACCGAATCCGAGAAACCTTTTAAATTCTCCCAAGCATATGAATGCTATAGACCATTGAATAGGAACCATACGAATAGGCTTGTACTCCTAGCAGTCAACTGGAACAGCATGCAATAAATCCTTCCCCCCAATAATGAGACGACACATCACTTTGAGGGTAAAACAGGAACTCTGGACTGGCTCATCCAGCCCGGCTTTTATTACAATAATACACATACAGTCCACACCCAGGGGGAGGCATAAAATATCCAATCACATACATGGTTCAGCCCACACATCCCCTCCCCTCAGATAACATTAAACCCAATTATCCGGTACACCTTTTCAGCCAAGTTCTGGATGTACCCCAAAACCCGGGGGTACACCTTATTCAGGGAGACAACATATTCAAAATTCAAGTCATTCGGATGAACGGTTCGTGAGATATGGGGTTCCAAAGATTTGACCGACCGCATGGGTAAAGTATCCGAAAACAGTTCCATGCATTTTGGCCCTGCGGTCGGTCACAAACAAGGGAATGAAAACAGACGAATTGCCTGTGTTATAGAGCCTGGAGAGGGTTTGAATGAATTCCCTTGTTTGTGGGGTTCTTTCTACAGAACGGCGGGTCATTCGGTAGTTTCTATACGAATTTCTGGAAGTATGGAGGTCTCAGCGGTGTTTGCCTAGTCAAGTGTCCGATTTTAGTTCCAGACACTCGACGGCAAAACACCGCTGTTCGGTAGTTTAAGATGGCCGCCGCCACGTGTTTGTTTCCCGAATGGCGGCCACCCAGAGGACAAAGAATACATTACACTGATTGCCAATTACCCGTTTGCAACATTGTTGCAAACTGTAATTGGAGGCACACTTATTCCTGGGTGGTCTGGTTGTTCGGTAGTTTCACTCAATATAATGAATGGAGTGATTCTACCGAACAATCAGATGAATGCTGCATACATATCCCAGGTTAAACTCAACACATAAATACATATGTAATATTAAAGGCAGTATACTGGAATATGCTCCACAGTCTTAAAGGGACAGTAGTCCCAAAAGTCCCAATATGTCCATCGCTGATTTTAAAGGGCCAGTAGCCGCCATATAAAGTACAATATGCCCCAAATAACCCAGGGGCCATAGTCAGTAGGTAGGAGGCTAGCAAACAGGCTTCTCCAGGGCCCAGTGGCGAGGTTGGTTTCGCCACATTTCTCCCCTTTTCCAAACAGACTAACAGGGTACCTGACCTCTTGCCGGTCAGTGCCCTTGTTAGTCCAGCAGCCCACCCACAAAACAGAAACAGCAGTACAGCCCACCCACAATAAATGGTTACTACACCTGAGTAAGAGAAAAACTTGTCCAGGTCCAGGTGCCTCACCATGGCTGTGTGGGGGACTGGTAGGCTGTTTTGGTGGGTTGCTGAGTGGGCAGAGCCCAGCGGTACTCTGCCCTGGTGCCAGCACTACCCCGGGAGTAGTCTGGTTGGAGCCTTGCTGGAGACCGACTGCCTCCCCTTTAGATGCACAGCTCTGCTGCTGGAGACCGACTGTCTCCCCTTTAGATGCACCGCTCTGCTGCCAGAGGGGGAGACCGACTGTCTCCCCTTTGGATACATAGCTCCGCTGTTGGAGGGGGAGACCGACTGTCTCCCCTTTGGCTAAGCAGCCTTGTTGCTGGGGGACAGGACTGACTGTCCTTACACCCTGTGCTGTAGGTGCAGAGACCACGGTCCCATCTGCACAGTTGTGGGGCTTACAGTCTCCCCCTGGTACATTAAGCTGCCGCTGGGGAGAGGTGGTAACAAGCTCCTCTCCCGATATAACACTCTGCCCATTAATGATCCGCCGCTGGGGAGAGGTGGTAACAATCTCCTCTCCCATGCCTACTTTCAGTCTTTGTGGAGGGAGATCGACTGCCTCTCCTCCCAATTCAGTGTCCTGTTGCTGGGGAATAGAGACTGGGCTCTCTATTCCCAAAAAATCACGCTGCTGCTGGGGGGTAGGACCAGTATCTCTGCCCCTTGTAACTCAGCCTGCCGCCGGGGAGGGAGGACGCTGCTCTCCTCTCCCTGCACTTCACACTGCCTTCCCGGCATATCACTCTGCTGCTGGGGGGTAGGACCAACTACCTCTGCCCCCTGTAACTCAGCCTGCCGCTGGGGAATGGGGACTGGGCTCCCAATTCCCTGCAATTCACACTGCCGCTGGGGAATGGAGACTGGGCTCCCAATTCCCAATAAATCACGCTGCTGCTGGGGGGGTAGGACCCACTACCTCTGCCCCCTGTAACTCGGGCGCAGAGACCACGGTCCCATCTGCACTGGTGTGGGGCTTACTGTCTCCCCTTGGTGCGCTAAGCTGCCGCTGGGGAGAGGGGGTAACAAACTCCTCTCCCTTACACACTTTCAGCAGCTGGGGAGCAGGGCTGACCCTCTGTACTCCCTGTAGGCAGGGCGCAGAGACCACGGTCCCATCTGCGCTGGTGAGGGGTTTACTGTCTCCCCTTGGTGGGTTAGGTTGTCGGTGGGGAGAGGGGGTAACAAACTCCTCTCCCTTACACACCTTCAGCCGCTGGGGAGAGGGGATAACAGGTTCCTCTCCCTGAACCGTAGACTGCCACTGGGGAGCAGGGCTGACCCTTTGTACTCCCTGTAGGCAGGGCGCAGAGACCACGGTCCCATCTGCGCTGGTGAGGGGTTTACTGTCTCCCCTTGGTGGGTTAGGTTGTCGGTGGGGAGAGGGGGTAACAAACTCCTCTCCCTTACACACCTTCAGCCGCTGGGGAGAGGGGATAACAGGTTCCTCCCCCTGAACCGTAGACTGCCGCTGGGGAGGAAGGACGACCCCTTCAGCTCTCTTTTTGTCTAAATCTGCTAGGCGCTGCAGGAAATCTGCCGTTGATTCCCTTATGAACTGCACAATTTTCTCAGAGGGGTTGGGTCCAAAGAAAGCCAGCCGTATGGCAATCTCTCTGTCCAACCGCTCCTGAGTGTAGCCAGGCGCCATGCTTGCTCTGCTGCAGTTACTTCTTTTGTGGATAGGGACGCTGTACGGGTACTAGCGTTGTCCTCCCTTTGTAATCCAAACGACCTGTGTCTCCGAGCTGCTTTACCTCACACTAGGACGCCATCCCACCGCTGCCACCAATGTAACGGATCGCCTGGCACCCCGACTGGGTACCTCCGTTAATGGATGCTCCTAGTGCTTCCTGAGGACTCCAAGCACTCTGGCAGACACCACAATCACCGAATCCGAGAAACCTTTTAAATTCTCCCAAGCATATGAATGCTGTAGACCATTGAATAGGAACCATACGAATAGGCTTGTACTCCTAGCAGTCAACTGGAACAGCATGCAATAAATCCTTCCCCCCAATAATGAGACGACACATCACTTTGAGGGTAAAACAGGAACTCTGGACTGGCTCATCCAGCCCGGCTTTTATTACAATAATACACATACAGTCCACACCCAGGGGGAGGCATAAAATATCCAATCACATACATGGTTCAGCCCACACATCCCCTCCCCTCAGATAACATTAAACCCAATTATCCGGTACACCTTTTCAGCCAGGTTCTGGATGTACCCCAAAACCCGGGGGTACACCTTTAAATCCAGCATCGCTGGATAGCCCTTATTCAGGGAGACAACATATTCAAAATTCAAGTCATTCGGATGAACGGTTCGTGAGATATGGGGTTCCAAAGATTTGACCGACCGCATGGGTAAAGTATCCGAAAACAGTTCCATGCATTTTGGCCCTGCGGTCGGTCACAAACAAGGGAATGAAAACAGACGAATTGCCTGTGTTATAGAGCCTGGAGAGGGGTTGAATGAATTCCCTTGTTTGTGGGGTTCTTTCTACCGAACGGCGGGTCATTCGGTAGTTTCTATACGAATTTCTGGAAGTATGGAGGTCTCAGCGGTGTTTGCCTAGTCAAGTGTCCGATTTTAGTTCCAGACACTCGACGGCAAAACACCGCTGTTCGGTAGTTTAAGATGGCCGCCGCCACGTGTTTGTTTCCCGAATGGCGGCCACCCAGAGGACAAAGAATACATTACACTGATTGCCAATTACCCGTTTGCAACATTGTTGCAAACTGTAATTGGAGGCACACTTATTCCTGGGTGGTCTGGTTGTTCGGTAGTTTCACTCAATATAATGAATGGAGTGATTCTACCGAACAATCAGATGAATGCTGCATACATATCCCAGGTTAAACTCAACACATAAATACATATGTAATATTAAAGGCAGTATACTGGAATATGCTCCACAGTCTTAAAGGGACAGTAGTCCCAAAAGTCCCAATATGTCCATCGCTGATTTTAAAGGGCCAGTAGCAGCAATATAAAGTACAATATGCCCCAAATAACCCAGGGGCCATAGTCAGCAGGTAGGAGGCTAGCAAACAGGCTTCTCCAGGGCCCAGTGGCGAGGTTGGTTTCGCCACAGTGTTTGTATATTGTTAATTGTTTTGTGTGCTCTCCTGTCCTGCTGATGCTTGTTACCAACTAGTGGATTTAGCTATGGAGCCTGTAAAGTACCCTATGTTGGCAGCAACAGCTATATGCACTACCTGGATAGCAAGACTGATTAATTTGCATATTCAAGTATATTTGCATATTGCTAATTTTACAGGCAGGAGAGATATTTTGTGTTGGTTATTGACTTTCCCACCCCTTTGTAGATATGTTATTGTGTTATTATAATTCCCTGTATGTTTTCTGATATGTTTTATTAGTTGTATTTTTATCGAATTGTCACCACAAGTTACATGTAAGGAGCATTTGGTCCCAAGAAAAAAATGAAGTTTTGTATGCTAGTTCTATTTGCAATGGTGTCTTGTGTGGATTTTTAGTTGCCGCACCTGTTGGCTGGCTGCATGATCCCTCTATCACTAGGATAAATCAAGAGAGCTAGGTCTGAGAGCCGCAAGTGCCTTTGTAAAGGCAATAGAAAACACATTGCAGGCAGAGGTGGATACCTGCCTGGAAGAAGGGTTGCAGCGGAATAGGCAGAGGGGATGATACCTACCTGGAAGAAGGCCTGCAGTGGTATAGGCAGAGGGGACAATACCTGCCTAGAAGAAGGCTGCAGCGGAATATTCAGAGGGGATGATACCTGCCTTGAAGGAGAGCTGTAGCCTGGTCATGTGGAAAAGCTCCAGAAGGACCCCAGTCAAGCCACGGCATCTGGGGCAGAAGAGCGGCTGTGTTCCCTGATTCCAGCTAGGAAGCGATCCTGGGCAGAGGTACCCAGTTGGGGTACAGGGAACTCTGCTACCGTTGCCCTCCCACCTCTTCCCCTTATTTATATCAATTACAACTGGTGAGCCCTCTTTATTACAGGCTTAACCACTCGTCGGTTTCAGCACACGACAACCGACTTGTTCATACAATGGTTTCCTATTCATACTATAATTATTATAGTTTGGCCCTCTAGAACACATAGGTTTGACACTGCTGGCCTAAAACATTGGTTCCTGTTGATCAACAACTAGTAATAACATCTAGTGTTCCATAATTAGATATCCATGATGAAGTATGGATTTGAAACTAGTGTGGGAAGGATAAATGGATTTCTGCCATCATAATCAAAGGCATTAGCAAGAGAATGGTCAGCTACAAGTGGGTGGTATCGTTTGCTGCCATGTAGAACATATGGGACATAGATCTCCATCAGGTAACATACAGTTGCAAGAAAAAGTATGTGAACCCTTTGGAATGATATGGATTTCTGCACAAATTGGTCATAAAATGTGATCTGATCATCATCTAAGTCACAACAATAGACAATCACAGTCTGCTTAAACTAATAACACACAAAGAATGAAATGTTGCCATGTTTTTATTGAACACACCATGTAAACATTCACAGTGCAGGTGGAAAAAGTATGTGAACCCCTAGACTAATGACATCTCCAAGAGCTAATTGGAGTGAGATGTCAGCCAACTGGAGTCCAATCAATTAGATGAGATTGGAGGTGTTGGTTACAGCTGCCCTGCCCTATAACAAACGCACACCAGTTCTGGGTTTGCTTTTCACAAGAAGCATTGCCTGATGTGAATGATGCCTCGCACAAAAGAACTCTCAGAAGACCTACGATTAAGAATTGTTGACTTGCATAAAGCTCGAAAGGGTTATAAAAGTATCTCCAAAAGCCTTGCTGTTCATCAGTCCACGGTAAGACAAATTGTCTATAAATGGAGAAAGTTCAGCACTGCTGCTACTCTCCCTAGGAGTGGCCGTCCTGTAAAGATGACTGCAAGAGCACAGCGCACACTGCTCAATGAGGTGAAGAAGAATCCTAGAGTGTCAGCTAAAGACTTACAAAAGTCACTGGCAAATGCTAACATCCCTGTTAGCGAATCTACAATACGTAAAACATGAAACGAGAATGGATTTCATGGGAGGATACCACAGAGGAATCCACTGCTGTCCGAACAAAACATTGCTGCATGTTTACAGTTTGCACAAGAGCACCTGGATGTTCTGGCAAAATATTCTGTGGACAGATGAAACCAAAGTTGAGTTGTTTGGAAAAAACACACAACACTATGTGTGGCGAAAAAGAGGCACAGCACACCAACATCAAAACCTCATCCCAACTGTGAAGTATGCTGGTGGGGGCATCATGGTTTGGGGCTGCTTTGCTGCGTCTGGGCCTGGATGGATTGCTATCATCGAAGGAAAAATTAATTCCCAAGTTTATCAAGACATTTTGCAGGAGAACTTAAGCCATCTGTCTACCAGCTGAAGCTCAACAGAAGATGGGTGTTGCAACAGGACAATGACCCAAAGCATAGAAGTAAATCAACAACAGAATGGCTTAAACAGAAGAAAATACGCCTTCTGAAGTGGCCCAGTCAGAGTCCTGACCTCAACCCGATTGAGATGCTGTGGCATGACCTCAAGAAAGCGATTCACACCTGACATCCCAAGAACATTGCTGAACTGAAACAGTTCTGTAAAGAGGAATGGTCAAAAATTACTCCTGACCGTTGTGCACGTCTGATCTGCAACTACAGGAAACGTTTGGTTGAAGTTATTGCTGCCAAAGGAGGTTCAACCAGTTATTAAATCCAAGGTTTCAAATACTTTTTCCACCTGCACTGTGAATGTTTACATGGTGTTTACAATAAAAACATGGCAACATTTCATTCTTTGTGTGTTATTAGTTTAAGCAGACTGTGATTGTCTGTTGTTGTAACTTAGATGATGATCAGATCACATTTTATGACCAATTTGTGCAGAAATCCATATCATTCCAAAGGGTTCACATACTTTTTCTTGCAACTGTACATCCCAGGATTCAGATACTCAACAGAAGATGGGTGTTGCAACAGGACAATGACCCAAAGCATAGAAGTAAATCAACAACAGAATGGCTTAAACAGAAGAAAATACGCCTTCTGAAGTGGCCCAGTCAGAGTCCTGACCTCAACCCGATTGAGATGCTGTGGCATGACCTCAAGAAAGCGATTCACACCTGACATCCCAAGAACATTGCTGAACTGAAACAGTTCTGTAAAGAGGAATGGTCAAAAATTACTCCTGACCGTTGTGCACGTCTGATCTGCAACTACAGGAAACGTTTGGTTGAAGTTATTGCTGCCAAAGGAGGTTCAACCAGTTATTAAATCCAAGGTTTCAAATACTTTTTCCACCTGCACTGTGAATGTTTACATGGTGTTTACAATAAAAACATGGCAACATTTCATTCTTTGTGTGTTATTAGTTTAAGCAGACTGTGATTGTCTGTTGTTGTAACTTAGATGATGATCAGATCACATTTTATGACCAATTTGTGCAGAAATCCATATCATTCCAAAGGGTTCACATACTTTTTCTTGCAACTGTACATCCCAGGATTCAGATACTAAAGATATCTGTCATGAGTTATGTCCACCTGAGTGTTCTGAGGATGAAAACCCTGTGCGAAAGTAATACAGAACATGAAAATCAACAAATGAGCAAAAGTTAACTGGTGATCTACAATCATTGGTTATTCCTTCAGAGACTAGTTTCCCTCAACCAACTACTCCAAGACCATCGAGGCAAAGAAGACCACTGGGCAAATGTCCATGTGTATCTAGACTGTGCCCTGGATCTTATGAACATTAACTATACGGATTAACTATTCTAGTTCAAATTAAATGTTCTAGTTGAAGTTTATGGTTTACTGTTTGCTATATACTTCTGTTGAATGTTACATGGTTATCCAAAGTCTTGCATAGTTGTTATTTTATTCTGTTTATTTATTTTAGTGTTGTTTCAGTTGTTACTGAGGAATTAGCTAGTTAAGCAGATATGTGCTTGAGGCAAATAAAAGTTTGACTAAAATCCATGTCTTAGTGATCTTTGGAGACAGTTACTGATACAAGGTAAACAATCAACGTATCATTGTAACCACACAGGAAACATACTATTAGTAAAGTTCTTTCCACGGTGGAAGTGGAGAGTGGGTCAAAAAAAAAAAGTCCTTGATTGTGGAAAAAACAGTGCCCTATCAACTTTACCCAACTTTATCTCTAGAGATGGAGTCACACTGCATGACTCAGTAAAGCAGGGTGAACAATGAAAGGCATTTGTAAAAAGGGTGAGCAGCAGGAGTATGTGCCTCCAAACAGGGGCATTCAGGTCTTACAGCAATTTTAACTGATGGTCTCAGCAGGAGTCAGAGGTAATGGAAACAATATGAGC
The DNA here is from genome assembly GCF_036172605.1 of Pelobates fuscus. NCBI lineage: Eukaryota > Metazoa > Chordata > Amphibia > Anura > Pelobatidae > Pelobates > Pelobates fuscus. Next base: position 219,711,158 of record NC_086318.1, on the reverse strand, counting down.
TTTTAATAATAGTAAGGGAAGAAACACTTGTGTGAAGGTAGAGGGGGCCGTGTATGGGGGGGGAAACCCATTAGCCCCACCCCTTTCATTTACCAATCCAAAAACAGGACACAGCTTTATTAAATAACTCTGCAATCTAAGATTGCTTTTAACACTAACAAGAATAATAAATCCTCTGAATGTGATCTGTGGAATTCAGGTAATCATTGATTTAGAGCTACAAATGTTTTCCAATTACTAATCCACACGGAATGCTTTCCTGATCATTTCTTTGATTTTTGACTCAAAATAATTCTGCTAACCATACCTTATCCTACACATATGGTTACTTAAAATACATAACCCAACCTGACTTCCTTGTGAGTATTATGAAATCTTGTGGTACACACTCCCTTTATATATTTAGATATAAAGTATTGGATGCCCACACATAAAACATTTTATGGAGAGATAGTTCAGAAATCAATATAAATTAAGCGATCTGAATTTAACTTTATTATTCCAGTTGCAAATTGTAAATGTCTCCTAAACAAAATAAGTGTTCTTATAAGAACCATATGACAAAGTTTTTTTCAGTATTTTTACTGTAGGGCAGTTTGTGACATTATGATACGTGTTTTCAGTTAGAAATACATAATATTACACATCCAGCGAAGTGGGAAATTAAATTCTAATGTTGTGTTTACAATAATAAATTGAAGCCATCCCACTCAACTCACTACTCATTTTATGTTTCAAGACAGTAAATATTTAACAAGTTAAGTAATTGAAAATGCTTATTTAAATGTTAAAAAACACAGTATTGTACATATATTAGAAACTTTAAATTTGCATATATTTTATAACACAGCTATAAAGGATGTAATTAGTATTCCGAATTCATTTGCCTTCCATGTTTTCCATGCACGAGTAATTTAAAAAACAAGGAAAGTGATCTCAAAGGATCACAAAGGAAGAAGAGGATAAAAAAAAAACACCTTGTAAAGCGATAGACAGGAAAAAAACAAGCTATCAATTGCAAATAGATACAAAATGAAAATGGATCAACAGCCTTATACATTGCACAGAAAACAGAATTTTTGAGTAAGAAGAATTCAGGGGATTCTCCCTACATCAAGTCTATAGCCTTTCTGAAAAAACTTAAAACATTTCAAACCTGAGCTGAAATGTATGGGTTAAAGAAACTACAGAGTATTTAATACACAATGTGTTTTACGTGACAAAGAAAATGGAAGCCAGATGTACAAAATAATAGACAGGATGTGAAAATTGTAGAGAAACTGGAAACTTTATGTGTATCACATCTATGGGGGCAAGGTATCAAAGTGTTCTGAAAAGTTAAATTGATCATATTTATAAGTTTAATGTAATAAGAAACAGTTTTCTTCACTGTAAATTCATTGTAAATTCTATCAGTCTTCAATTCACTTTCATTTCTATTTTAGAAGACCTCAAATTTACAGTTGTGGGAAAAGCAGAATAAAACAGAATACTTTTAGCAGCAGAAAACCCATAAATCTGTTGCGTCGGTGGAAAAAATGGTCAATATTCAAAAATATTAGTTATGACGCATAAAGGCAAGAGACAAAAAAAACTACAACAGATTTATTCAATTGCTAAACATTAGACAGTAAAATGCAGTTTAGACTGTGGAAGGATTGTTTAGACTGTGCAAATCTGCCCCCTGAAGCATTTACTATGGCAAGAGCAGCATGAATCTTAATCTATAGGGCATAACCTACTAGGGCTAAAGGGTTGATATCATCCTAGCTATATGAGTGGAGATATTATGGTGACCATTCCTAAAAATTATAGCTTTGCATAACAGAAGGAATTAGGAGACATGGTCCAAATTTAAATCTTTTTGCACTGGCATTTTCTTTTCAAACTACACTTCTGCTTCCATGAAGTAATGGGAGTTGAGGGCAATTGTAATAAGATCATTTTTGAGACTGGTATTGGAAATGGTAAGTTTGTGTCGCAAACAATAATAACTAAAATGATTTTAAGACTACTGAGCATATCCTGGCCTATTTTAGAATTAGCTTTTGGAAACACATCTAAATTATCACAACCAACATACCAAATATGAGAAAAGACAAGTTCCAAACCAGAGTCATCTTAATGTATGGCCAACTTTTCAATTATTTATTCCAGATTTATTCACACCCTACAAACCCTCTTTATTAAAGCGTTTAGCTGGACTAATTACTTCATTATTAGCTGTTATCTCTACGTAAATAATTCATAGTCATTTCATACTGTGTCATCTCTGTCTGTATGATTTGCCAACCATTTTTATGTTGAATTTCCTGTTTCTCAACTTCAAGGCTCATGTGATATTGTCCAAACTTTTCTATGGATTAATCTCTGCCGTACAGCATGTTTTAATGTTTAAACACTTATTTTGTTGGAGGTACCACATATATATAATCTTTATTTCATTGATAATTTTAATTATGTGAGTGATGTGTGTAGGCAGTGCCCCAGGGCTTTGGCCTATAATGGTGTTCCAAACATATGGCCATTTTCATAGCTAATTTAAAACATAAAATATTATATATATATACAATTATATGTTATTAACAAAAAGTTTAGTAAAGTATAGTTAAAGTCAGAATTATTTAATTCTTGCACAAAAAAAGAGTTTTGTGAAAGGCACAATAACCCTCCCCCACCCCCTACCCCACCCCCTACCCAGACAATATTTAACATTTTTGCAAATAAGTATACATATATATATATATCTATATATAGGTGGAGATAAAAGGTTTTCTTGAAACCAAGATGTGTACATATTTGAGAAGCAAAAAGCAGATGTTTTTTTTTTTTTTTTTTAAATTCTATACAAAATAAGTAGAGAAGAAAGTTAAACATCTTTCACCATCTTTGGCTTCACATGACAACACAAAATCACTATTATTATTTTTTTTATTTTTTTTTAAATCTGGAATAGTGATGAAAGACTTATATAACGCAGATGTGGTGTAAACATGACATCTAGAGTAAAGAAATTGTTGAAATGGTTATGAAGGGTTAATATTCACAACCCTTTTGAGCAACAACATGATTTATGGCATAGATCAGGTCAAACAAATTGAATTGCTTTCTTTGACTACATGAGTAGAAATGCATATTGCAATACTGATATTATGCCACACAGAAGAGAAAAGTACATATTATACAAGTTAGACCAAAAAGAATTTGCCTTCTCAATATTTGTAATCCAGATGTAGCAAAATATATACAAACATTCCGTGTTTATTTGATAAATGTACAGGTAATGCCTATAATATTGGTCACAGTACTAATCTAGGTACAAGCTTCAATAATGAATGTTATAGAGTATGACATAATGTAAGACCATACAATCATTGAGAAAGTAAAGCAAGGTGTAGTGTTACAAGTCAAGCTATTAAATTAGACAAAGTATTGTAAATCTTTCACATATTTATCATTCTGTCATGTATGGAGCTTAGAGGCCACAACCAAGAAAATGATGATGGGGAAAAGTGTGTTGGAAAACTCCTTCCACGTGAAGTTAGTGGATAACCAATGCAATGTTAAACAAAGATCTGCACACCAATTAAGCCATAAGACTTGTTTTTCCCACAGAAATCACACATTTGCAGTGATGTTACTACTACAAAGGATTCTGTGTGGGTATATGCAAATTAATTCAACAAAGAATCACATTTTGCCTCATTCCATTTTAAACATGGAGTGCTTGGAGTTTGTGTTTGCTGTACATCTCCCTCCCCCAACCCCCCCCCCCCACACACTTCCCTCTCCCTCCCCCTCCTACCGCGGCATACTCTTGAATTCAATAACTTTATTCCAGTGTAGAGATCCCTCAAGGCTGCCTCCTTCTCCGTAGTAAGAACCTACTGCATGTGTGGGGCAAGTGCACATGTGGGGCATGCATTAGGCCTTCCCCATAGTAAAGCATTGAATCAATGCTTTCCTATAGGGGATTTGAAGATGCTGGATGGCACAGCTTCACAGCTTCAGTTTGCTTGTATTGTACAAGCAATTTGGGCATTTTTGAGAAGAGATCTCTAATTTCTCTCCTTCCCCTACCAATATTTCATCCAACCCCACACCCTCCACCATTCTACACTCACTCGCACCTGCTACAGCAGAAGAGGTTTCTGCTCTGCTCCGGTCCTCCAGCCCCACCACCTGATCCCTCGATCCTATTCCCTCGTATCTCATCCGCACTTTGTCTCCCTCTCTTGCTCTTCCGCTCACTAAAATTTTCAATCTCTTCCTTTCCTCTGGCACATTTCCCTCACCCTTCAAACATGCAGCTGTAACCCCGATTCTGAAAAAGCCCAACCTTGACCCCAACTCCCCATCCAACTACGACCATCTCTCTACTGCCATTTGCCTCCAAGATCCTTGAGAGAGTTGTGTACACCAGATTGACTGACTTTCTCAAATCCAACTCTCTGCTTGTCCCCTTCAGTCTGGATTCCGCACTGGTCATTCTGTCAAAAAGGCTGTGATCAAAGTATCCAACGATTTAATTGCTGCTAAATCTCACGGCCTTTACTCTATCCCAATGCTCCTTGATCTTTCTGCTGCCTATGACACTGTTGATCATCAACAGCTTCTTCGGAATCTCCGTAATTTTGGTCTACGGGATACTGCTCTCTCCTGATGCTTCTCCTAACTCTCCCAGCTCTTTTTCAGTGTTTCTTTCTCTGACTCTGACTCTTCCCCCTAACCACTCTCTGTCAGCGTCCCCCAAGTGTCTGTCCTTGGTCCCCTATTGTTCTATATCTATACTGCCTCCCTTGGTAAACTCATCAGCTCCTTTGGCTTCCGTTATAATTTCTATGCAGATGACATGCAAATCTACCTTTTCTCTCCTGATCTCTCTCCGCCCATCTTGACTCGTGTCTTTGACTGCCTCTCTGCGATTTACAACTGGATGGCTGCTCACTTCCTTAAACTCAACCTGTCCAAAACAGAACTTCTGGTCTTTTCTCCCTCAAGTGTTGCTACTCCCGCGTCTGTCTCCCTCCAAGTCAACGGTGCTTCCATCACCTCTACCTCACAGGCTCGCTGCCTAGGTGTTCTTTTTTTACTCCAACCTCTCCTTCACCCCTCTCATTCCATCTCAAAAACATAGCGCACAACCGCCCCTATTTAACACCGGATGCGGCTAAGGTGCTGGTCCATGCTGCTGTTCTTTCTCGCCTTGACTACTGCAATTCCCTTCTCAGTGGTCTTACGTGTTCCCAGATTACACCGCTGCAATCTATAATGAATGCGGCAGCGAGGCTCATTTTACTGTCCACTCACACCTCCCACACCTCCCCACTCTGTCAGTGCCTGCATTGGCTTCCAGTTAGATATAGAGCTCAATTTAAAATTCTGGTGCTTGCTTACAAGTCCCTATATAATGCTGCTCCAACCTACCTATCCTCCCTAATACACAAGTACGTCCCGTCGAGGCCCCTGCGCTCGGTCAAAGACCTACATCTTCCTCTGTCCGTACTCCCATCTCTGATGCTCGCCTCCAAGATTTCTCCAGGGCTGCACCTCTTCTGTGGAACTCCCTTCCATTCTCCATAAGACTTTCACCCAGTCTCCACTCATTCAAAAAATCATTGAAAATTCACTTCTTCAAGAAAGCATATCAATTAAACTGTTAGCAGGTTTTTATCCCCCACCCCCACGACTCCTCTCCTGCAACTGTAAAAAATTACATACTATGCCCTCAATGAATACTTTTCTAACAATCTACTTTGTACCCCTACTTTTACCCTTTGTGTCACTATACCCCACTTCCTCTAGAATGTAAGCAGGGCCCTCCATCCCCTCTGTTCCTGTGCGTCCAGTTGTCTGGTTAAAATTACATGTCTGTTAGTACCAGGGCCGCCACCAGAAATTTTGGGGCCCCTAACGCAGCTCAGGGTCTGGGCCCCCTGGGGCCCGCCTCCAAATACCGCCCACTGGGTCCGCCTCCAAATACCGCCCACAGGAATACACACAGACACAAACACACACACTGATACAAAAGGACACAGATACATACCAACAGACACACATACTGAATCAGACACACATGCATACAGGCATACATACTGACACACACATACTGAAACATACACACAGGCATACATAGTGACAGACAGACACATACTAACATACATACAGACACACATGCATGAGGACATAAAGACACATACATACATACAGACACCGACATACATACATACACACACACATACATTCATACATACATACTGATAGACATACAGACACTGACATCCATACACACATACATTCATAATGGCATACAGACATACACAGACATACATTCATAATGGCATACAGACATACATACAGACTGACATACATGCATATATACAGACACACTGACAGACATACATGCATACAGACATCCATACACACATACACACGTTCATAATGATATGCAGACATACATTCATACTGACATACAGACATACATATATACATATATAATTACATACAGACATACATATATACATACATAGACATGCATACAAACATACATGCATGCAGACATACAGACATACACAGACATACATACAGACATACACACACATACATACATACAGACATTCATGCATCCAGACAGACATACATAGACATACATACATACATATACATACATACAGACAGACATACATACAGACATGCATACAGACATACATACAGACAGACATACATACATAGACATACATACATACAGACATACAGACATACATAGACATACATGCATGCATACAGACAGACAGACATATACAGACAGACAGACATACATACATACACAGACAGACATACAGACACACATACACATACATGCATACAGACAGACATACCTAGACATACACACAGACATACATGCAGACATACACACAGACATACATACATACATACACACAGACTTGCATGCATCTAGACAGACATACATAGACATACATACATACATGCAGACAGACATACATACAGACATACACATACATACAGACAAACATACATACATAGACATACAGACAGACATACAGACATACATACATACATAGACAGACAGACAGACAGACATACACATACATACAGAGATACATACAGACAGACATACATAGATATACAGACAGACATACATACATACAGACAGACAGACATACATAGACGTACATGCATGCATACAGACATACTGTTGCGGTCACCGGCCCGCCGAGTCTCACGGCCGTCCCCCAGGTCTTCCAGGCATCACGCCCAAATCAAACATGGCGCCGACCGCGTGGTTGCGTCTATGGCTAGCCCCACCCCCGAGAGTTATACCAACGTGTGCGTGACGTCACAACGTCAACGCACACGCACGTTTTGGGGTCAAAGGTCTCCCTCTGACCAATCACAGCATAAAGAGGGATATTTAAACCCCTAACTCACCCCAGTACTTTGCCCTGTCGTGGTTTCCGTTTCCTGGTTTCCTGAGAGTGCTATTTTCGTGTTTCTGGTTTCCTGGTATCCTGATCTTGGCTTTTCCCTGGTTATTCTGATTTCTGGTTTCCCTGACTTGGCTTGTTTAAACGGTATTGAGTATTTTCTGGCTTCCTTGACCCCGGCTTTCCCTTTGACCATTCTCTGTCTCTAGCGTATTAGTCCAGCCATTCTAAGGTCCGGTTTACGCTCTGTCCTTTCATTTCCCTTTCCTTATATATGTATATGGTTACATAGTTTCTGCGTGCTGGACCACACTAGTAGTCGTGACATTACGACAGGGCCATGGTTCCTGCAGAACTATGCAAACATATGATTGCTTGTGAGAGTAGGGTGGAGGATATGGACCACAGGTTAGACCAATTTGCCCAGGCATTTCAGACCTTGCTCCAGAGGACTGCCTATTTAGAGGTCCCTCCTGTACCACCTTTGGTTCCGCCACCTGTAGTGGTTCCCGTACAACATAAACCACCGTCCATAACCCTTTCACCTCCCCCTCGTTATGGAGGTGATTCCAAAGATTTTAGAGGTTTTTTAAACCAAATTGAATACCACTTTGAAGCCTCCCCTGGTTCATTCCCTACAGATAGATCGAAAATAGGCTATCTGATGAACCAATTAACTGGAAAAGCCTTAACCTGGGCTAACCCCTTATGGGAGAGTGGGGACGCAGTAGCCCGTGATTACAGTGTCTTTCTCACAGCTTTTAAGGCTACTTTTGAACCTAAAGGCAGGGAGAGGAACGCTGCCAAAGCCCTTATGAGAATAAAACAAGGCAGTCGCTCTGTAGCCGATTACGCCATAGAGTTCAGAACACTGGCGTCCGAATTTGACTGGACCAATAGTGGTCTGGTGGCTGCCTTATCTGGTCTAGCAGAGAGTATACAAGACGAGACCGCAGCTAGAGACCTCCCGGTTAATCTCAATGAGTTTATTGCTTACATGATAGACATCGATAACCGACTCAGAGAAAGAGAGAAAAACAAACAACGTAATAGACGTCCTAATTTGTCCATAGCCCCTCGTTTCTCTAACCCAGTGGTGAGTAGCCAAGCCCCTCCCTTAGCTCCTCCTCCAGAACCTGAACCCATGCAATTGGGTAGTGCTAAACTCACTGAGGCAGAGAGACAACACAGACGTAACGAAGGGTTATGTATGTATTGTGGCAAGAAGGGGCATCAAAGATTGTCATGCCCGGTTAGGCCGGAAAACTTGCACACCTAAGGCACGTATGGGGACCGACCTTAGGTGTGATGTATATGTCCCCTAAATTGACTAAGAACCGTTTCCATGTCAGAGTTACCTTGTCTTTTAAGAAAACCACTATTCAGTGTGAGGCTATGATTGACTCTGGGGCAGCGGAGAATTTCCTAGATAAAGAGTTCTCTGCAAAATATCTCCTGCCCTTAAGACAGAAAGAGAGACCTATAGCAGTCGAGGCCATTGATGGAAGGCCTCTTATCCAGCCTTTCATCACACACGAAACTCTGCCAATCACTGTCTCAGTGGGTATTCTTCACTCTGAAGAGATGACCTTTCAAATCATATCTTCACCCACATGTCCGAAAATACTCGGTGTCCCTTGGCTCCTGAAACACAATCCACGTTTGGATTGGGTTGAAGGAGATATTGTGAGTTGGGGTGAGAGATGCAAAGGTGTTTGCTTTAAGCAGATACCACAACCAATTGGTACCATTAATGTTCCTATTGCACCTCCCTTGACCACACAGATACCACCGCAGTATATGGATTTAAAGGAGGTATTTAACAAGGCCCAGTCAGAGGGGTTACCTCCACATAGACCCTATGACTGTACCATAAATTTATTACCAGGTACTATGCCTCCCAAGGAAGGAGTATATGCTATGTCCCCCCAAGAAAATCTTTGTCTAGAAGAGTATATAAAGGATGCTCTCAGAAAGGGTCATATCTGTAGATCCTCCTCACCTGCCGGGGCTGGGTTCTTCTTTGTCTCTAAAAAAGAAGGAGACCTACGCCCCTGTATCGACTATAGGGGTTTGAATAGGATTACTATAAAAAATGCCTACCCTATTCCTCTTATATCAGAGCTGTTTGACAGATTGAAAGGAGCTCGAGTCTTCACTAAGCTCTATCTCAGAAGTGCGTACAACCTAGTCAGGATTAAGGACGGTCACGAATGGATGACCGCATTTAACAAGAATGGGACATTACGAATACCTGGTTATGCCGTTTGGATTATGTAACGCTCCAGCGGTATTCCAGGAGTTTATTAACGATGTCCTAAGAGAGTACCTTCACATGTTCGTTCTAGTGTACCTGGACGACATTCTCATCTATTCCCCAGACCTAGAGACACATCACGAACATGTGAGAGTAGTACTTAAAACCCTATTACAGAACGGTCTCTACTGTAAGCTGGAGAAATGCCAGTTTGACCAAACGGAGATACAATTCCTTGGATACGTTATATCTCCGTCTGGTTTCCAGATGGATCCCCGCAAGCTGGAGGCAGTCTTACAGTGGCCGTTGCCCAAGGGCCTTAAAGCTACACAATGCTTTATAGGTTTTGCGAATTACTACCGCAAATTCATTAAGGGGTTTTCTTCCGTGATTTCTCCTATAACCAATTTAACCAAAAAAGGAGCAAATTGTATATCTTGGCCCAAAGAAGCAAAAGAGGCATTTGAACGGTTAAAATTTTTATTTTCCTCAGCACCTGTCCTGACCCATTCTGATCCAACCAAACCATTTATCCTAGAAGTGGATGCGTCAGAAACAGGAGTTGGAGCCATTCTGTCTCAGAGAGAAAGTCCTGTTACACCTTTACATCCATGTGGATTTTACTCTTGCAAACTCACACCTGCAGAGAAGAATTATGACATAGGGAATAGGGAACTTTTGGCCATTGTACTTGCCCTTAAGGAATGGAGGCATCTCTTGGAAGTTTCCAAAGAGCCACTTTTGGCTTATATTGGGGACGCTAAGAGACTGTCCTCTCGTCAGGCTAGATGGTCATTGTTCCTCTCCCGATTCAATTTCGTAATTACTTATAGGCCTGGAACTAAAAACACCAAGGCAGATGCACTTTCTAGACAGTTTGAAACAGAGGAAGTTCCTGAACAAGAGATATATCCTATTATACCTCCAGAATGCCTCATTGCCACCACAGTTTCCGAAGTGTCTTCTCCACTCTTCTGTGCCATAATAGCAGATCAAACTCGGGCACCCGTGGGAAAACCTCCGGACAAACTGTATGTGTCACCTCCGTTAAGAAAAAAGGTACTAGGTTTATTCCATGATAACCTCACAGCGGGCCATCCTGGAGTCCATAAAACCCTCTCTGCCATCTCCAGGAGGTTTTGGTGGCCTACTCTTAGGAACGATATCAAAGATTATGTGGGGGCATGTCAAATATGTGCCGTTTCTAAAGTTCCTCCTAGATCGCCCCCTGGACTGTTACAACCACTGCCCATACCTAATGCTCCATGGACCCATTTAGCCATGGATTTCATTATGGATCTACCCAGTTCAAACGGGTTTAATACAGTCCTTATGGTTATCGATAGATTCTCGAAGATGGCACATTTTATCCCACTTAAAAAATTACCATCTGCTCAAGATCTAGTTCAGATATTCTTGAGAGAGATCTTTTGGTTGCACGGTGTACCCAAAAGCATAGTATCTGACAGAGGTACCCAGTTTATTTCTAGGTTTTGGCGTTCCTTTTGTAAACAATTGGGCATCGAACTCTCCTTTTCGTCAGCTTATCACCCTCAAACAAATGGAGCAGCAGAGAGGGCTAATCAGTCTTTAGAAGCCTATTTACGTTGCTTTATCAATGCCAATCAGTCTAACTGGTATGAGCTCTTACCCATGGCTGAGTTCGCCAGGAACAACGCGACTCATGAATCTTCTAATCATAGTCCATTCTTTGTAAATCAGGGTTATCACCCCACAGTTTTCCCTTCTGAATTCACATTCCTGCTTTAAACATCCGTTTAGAATTAATTCATGATACTTGGGATTCCATCCATTCAGCTCTGTAAAAGGCTTCGTTACGTGCAAAGGTCCAAGCTGACAAGAAACAGGGTGCTAATCCTGTCTATCTTCCAGGTGACAAGGTGTGGCTCTCCACACAACATATCAAACTTAGGGTTCCGTCCATGAAATTTGCCCCTCGGTACATAGGTCCTTTTCGAGTCATCCGACGTATCAATCCAGTGACCTATTCCTTGGCACTTCCTGCTCATATGAGGATTGCAAATACATTTCATGTGTCTCTACTCAAGCCCCTTACTTGCAATCGATACACCAGGATATCCACACCTCCTCCACCCTTGGTAGTGGGTGACCAAGAAGAACGCGAAGTTCGTTCTATCATGGATTCCAAAATGTCCAGAGGTGTCTTGTCCTATCTTGTTGACTGGAAGGGTTATGGTCCCGAGGAACGTTGTTGGGTTCCTGCTGACCGGGTTCATGCGCCCCGTCTTGTCTGGTCGTTTCACAACCGCTTTCCTCTTAAGCCGGGTCCTTCCCGCCCGGTGTGCGGTCTTCGAGTGGGGGGTACAGTTGTGGTGACCGGCCCGCCGAGTCTCACGCCCGTGCCCGACAACACGAGCTGTCGCACGACCGCGCCGACAACACGAGCTTACCTGCTGGTCGGCGAGCCAGGAACTGCTCCCCCAGGTCTTCCGGGCATCACGCCCAAATCCAACATGGCACCGACCGCGTGGTCGCGTCTATGGCTAGCCCCGCCCCCGAGAGTTATACCAACATGTGCGTGACGTCACGACGTCAACGCACACGCACGTTTTGGGGTCAGAGGTCGCCCTCTGACCAATCACAGTATAGAGAGGGATATTTAAACCCCTAACTCACCCCAGTACTTTGCCCTGTCGTGGTTTCCGTTTCCTGGTTTCCTGAGAGTGCTATTTTCGTGTTTCTGATTTCCTGGTATCCGTATCTTGGCTTTTCCCTGGTTATTCTTATTTCTGGTTTCCCTGACTTGGCTTGTTTAAAAGGTGTTGAGTATTTTCTGGCTTCCTTGACCTCGGCTTTCCCTTTGACCAGTCTCTGTCTCTAGCGTATTAGTCCGGCCGTTCTAAGGTCCGGTTTACGCTCTGTCCTTTCATTTCCCTTTCCTTATATATGTATATGGTTACATAGTTTCTGCGTGCTGGACCACACTAGTAGTCGTGACACATACAGACATACATACATAGACAGACATACAGACATACAGACAGACATGCATGCATACAGACATACAGACATACAGACATACACATACATACACATACATACATACATAGACATACATACAGACAGCCATACATACAGACAGACAGACATACATGAAAGGATTACTTATATCTCAGACCTGTATCTTCACCCACCCTTTCCTCTTTTCTATTACCCACATTACATCTACCTCTATCACTGCCCCTTTATTCCTTATGGCAATATTTTAGTACTTAAAGGTACAGCACTTATTTTTTACTTATTTAGTTATTTCACATTTTTTTTTTACTAATTTTCTTCTTATTTTTATCTTCATTCCTATTTTATTCCTACCCTTATTTTTATTTATTTCTTATTCTAAACATTTGTATGTCCTACATCATAGGCATAGTAATCACTCACTGCTTTTCCACTATATTGTATACCAATTAGGTTTATTCACCAGATTTTTAGCCATAAGTCACTAGCCAGCTCCTGGAGTTCACTTTAATTTTAAGGTGATTTTTTATTTATACAGACATACATACACATACATAGTTACATAGTTACATAGTTACATAGCTGAAAAGAGACTTGCGTCCATCAAGTTCAGCCTTCCTCACATATGTTTTTTGCTGTTGATCCAAAAGTAGGCAAAAAAAAAAAACCCCAGCTTGAAGCACTTCCAATTTTGCAACAAGCTAGGAAAAAAAATTCCTAGCCAAGTTATTACCCTACATTGAAAGATTAGATCCTTGAATATTCTGTTTTTGCAAGTATGCATCTAGTAGCTGTTTGAACATCTGTATGGACTCTGATAAAACCACTTCTTCAGGCAGAGAATTCCACATCCTTATTGTTCTTACAGTAAAAAAAACCTTTCCTTTGCCTTAGACGAAATCTTCTTTCTTCTAGTCTAAACGCATGACCTCGTGTCCTATGCAAAGTCCGGTTTGTGAATAGATTTCCACACAATGGTTTGTATTGGCCTCGAATATATTTGTATAATGTTATCATATCCCCTCTCAGGCGACGTTTTTCTAAACTAAATAGGTTTAAATTTTTTAACCTTTCTTCATAGCTGATATGTTCCATTCCTTTTATTAATTTTGTAGCCCGCCTCTGCACTTTTTCTAGTGCCATAATATCCCTCTTTAGAACAGGTGCCCAAAATTGCACAGCATATTCAATGTGTGGTCTTACCAGTGATTTATAAAGAGGCAAAATGATATTCTCGTCCCGAGAATGAATGCCCTTTTTCATGCATGACAATACCCTACTGGCCTTGGCCACTGCTGATTGACATTGCACATTGTTGCATAGTTTGTTGTCTATAACAATTCCCAAGTCCTTTTCGTGTGTTGTTATCCCTAATTCGCTTCCATTAAGGGTATACGTTGCTTGTGTATTCTTTACGCCGAAGTGCATAACTTTGCATTTTTCAACATTAAATTTCATCTGCCATTTGAGTGCCCAGTCCTCCAGTCTATCTAAATCCCTCTGCAGCAAAGTAATATCTTGCTCACATTGTATTATTTTACAAAGTTTTGTGTCATCTGCAAACACTGAAACATGACTTTCAATGCGGTCTTCAAGATCATTTATAAACATGTTAAATAGAAGGGGTCCCAGAACAGACCCCTGAGGGACACCACTTGCCACCTCTGTCCAGCTTGAAAATTTACCATTAACGACAACTCTTTGTACTCTGTTTTTAAGCCAATGTTCTACCCAAGAATAAGCATTTTCATCTAGACCGATTTCCTTGAGTTTGAACACTAATCTTCTGTGTGGAACTGTATCAAATGCCTTGGCAAAGTCCAAATAGATCACATCCACTGCAACACCCTGATCTATACTTCTACTTACTTCTTCGTAGAATGCAATCAAGTTAGTTTGACACGACCTGTGCTTCATAAAACCGTGCTGATTTTTGCTGATAACCATGTTCTTCTCAAGGAATTCTTGAATATAATCCCTTAATAACCTTTCAAATATTTTACCAGCCACAGAAGTTAAGCTCACAGGTCTATAATTTCCAGGCAAGGATTCTGAACCCTTTTTGAATATAGGAACAACATCTGCCTTCCTCCAATCCTCCGGAACACTTCCTGAAAGAAAAGAATCCTGAAAGATTAAAAACAGAGGTTCACTTATTTCTACACTTAGTTCCTTAAGTACACGTGGATGGATACCGTCAGGCCCTGGAGCTTTGTTTATATTAACTTTCTTTAGTTGCTGCAGCACCTTGTCTTGAGTTAACAAATTACAATTATTCTGCAAGTTTTTAGTAGCAATCATTTGCACATCTATTGCCATGGGTTCTTCCTTAATATATACAGAGGAGAAATAGTTATTTAAAATTCCTGCCTTTTCCTGGTCTTCATTGACTAACACCCCTGTTTCAGTTTTTAGTGTAGCTACACTTTCATTTTTGTTTTTTTTAGAATTTATGTACTTAAAAAATGCTTTAGGGTTGGTTTTGCTCTCTTTAGCTATCATTTTTTCATTTTGAAGTTTAGCAAGTCTAATTGCCTTTTTGCACGCATTATTTGCTTCCTTATATCTTTTATAAGATGCATCTGATTTGTGCGATTTAAATGCTTTAAATGCCCTTTTCTTATTTTTTTTTTTACATGCATACAGACATACATACACATACATGCATACAGGCAGACAGACACACATACATACATACATAGACATACATACATACAGACAGACATACATACAGACATGCATACAGACATACACATACATACATAGACATACAGACAGACGTACATGCATGCAGACAGACATACATACATTAGACATTAGATCTCGCCTCATAGGTGTTTTTTTAAGGACGACCATTTGATTATTCTAACATTGTTATTGTCCACTACCACATTTATTAGGGCTCCCCTCCTTATTAATTATTATTTTATTTTTTTCACTGTTATTATTATTTTTTTTTTTTTCTACTAGTATTCACATTGTTTTATTATATCCTAATTAAAGGTTACGTTTTAGCATTACAGTTAGGAAGGGGTTTCCTACCTTGGTCAGTCTGGGGTTGAGTTTAGGTGTTCCCTATCTCTCTCTAGATCGTCCTCCTTTGAATATTTTTTTCTATCATTGAAACCTTGCAAAAAAAGGAGGACTAATATACAGTATCTCAATCTAACATGCCATAGAACAAGCAGAGATGCGATGGATTATAGAAAATTGCACAGTTCAAAGTCTGCCTTCAGACCGTGCGGGGCCAGAGTGTTCAAATAAAAAATCCACCGCATCTCTGCCTGTCCCAGTTTTTTTATTATATCATCCCCCCTCCAATTTAAATAGACTTTTTGAATGGCAAGGAAAGTTAAATGTTGTGGGTCGCAACCATGGTGCTCCTTAAAATGTGCCGAAACACTGTGTTGCATAAATCCTCTCTTAATGTTACGAAAATGTTCGTTTATTCTTAAATATAACGATTGCTTAGTTCTTCCTACATAATATAGGTTACATGTGCATTTGAGTAGGTATATGACTTGTTTAGTATAGCATGTAATCAAATTTTTTATAATGTATTCTTTTCTACCCTGTGGGTGTTCAAAAGTAGTCACATGTCTCTTAATGCTACCTGTCCGCTTACATGCTGTACATAACCCACATCCAAAAAAGCCATCTTTATGCAGAAAGGTTTTAGGTTGATTACTATTTTTTATATGATTTTTGACTAGCTTTGAGGCTAAACTTGGAGCTCCCCTATATACAACTCTTGGTTTTTCTGGCAATAGGTTGTATAATAAGGGATCAGCCCTCAAAAATGGCCAGAATTTTTTAATAATTCATTTCACCTGCCTACTTTTTTAATTAAAATTGCATAGAAAGGGAATATTCTGACTCCCATTACTATTCTTGTCCGTATATTCCAAAAGTGGCAGTCTATCTTGGGACTTTACTTCCTCGATTGTGTTTTGTAACCTACTATTATTATACCCCTTTTGTATAAAGCGGCTTTTTAATTTTTCCACTTGGGTATTGTACATTGTTATATCAGTGCAGTTTCTTCGTATTCAAAGGAATTGGGACCTTGGGATGTTTAAAAGCCACGGCGAAAAGTGACAGCTGTGTAGATCTATATAATTGTTTACATCCACCAACTTAAAGTGGGTTTTAGTTTTTACAATATTTTCCTCAATATAAATTGTCAAATCCAGAAAATTTACATTATATTTACTGTAATCTGCTGTTAAGTTAATCCCCCAATTATTGAAATTCAAATATGCCAAAAACAACTGAAGGCTCTCTTCTGGGCCATCCCAAACGAAGAATATATCGTCTATATATCGACGGTAGGAAACGAGGTTTGCACACCAGTCTGCATTATCTAAAATAAAAACATGCTCCCATAGAGCCATCAAAAGATTTGCAGAACTGGGTGCAAACCTCGTTCCCATCGTCGTACCACAAATCTGTAAGTAGAACTCATTTGAGAACCAGAAGAAATTATTACATAGCATAAGGTGTATGCCTTGGATAATAAAGTCTATCTGGTCCTGGTGGTATAGTTCTGACTTTTCTAAATTGAACCTTACTGCTTCCTCTCCTCTGCTGTGTGGAATGATTGTGTAAAGAGAGCTAACATCAGCCGTTACTAATATGTAGCTCTCTTTCCAAGTTATATCTCGTAGAGTTTGGAGTATACTAATAGTGTCCTTTAGATGGCTTGGAGTTTGTTGGACAAGGGGTTGAAGACAGTGGTCGATATATTCCGACAGTCTACTGGAAATCGAATTGATTCCAGAGACTATCGGGCGACCTGGTGGAACAGTAGGATGTTTGTGAATCTTTGGGAGATGGTACAGTACTGGGACCCTTGGATGTTGAATATTCAAATATCTATATTCTTGATCATTTAGGATCCCTTTGTCTCTACCTACCCCAAATAAATTCCTAAATGTTGTTTCTATCTCTTGAGCTGGATTACCAGGAAGTCGAAGATAGGTAGTTGAATCACCTACCAATCTCAAACCCTCCTGGAGATATTTTTCAACATCCATAACAACTATCCCTCCCCCCTTGTCCGCAGGTTTGATCACTATATTGTGATTTTTTTGTAAATCCTTCAGGGCTGGCCACTCTTTCTTATTCAAATTCCTATTAATTGTTTTGGTCTTAATATTGTTAATTTCTTGCATGACTGCTTTTTCAAAGCTTACAATTTCATCAGAGATAAAATTGTGTGGAAAGAAGACAGATCTATCTCTGAGTGTTGTATGAACAAACTCAGATTGGATAGTTTCTTCATTGAGGTGTCTATCATTCCTCAAAAAACATTTTTTCAGGCACAACTGTCTCTTGAATTTATTCAAATCCACATACATATCAAATGTATCTAATTCTTTGGTTGGAACAAACTTTAATCCCTTATTCAAAACTGAATTTTGTATTTTGTACTATCCTCAGTTATAGGGTTTGGAGGAAACCTTATTTTTAGGTTTGCTGCCTCACACTATCCTTATTTATAGTATTGGTTAATTTTAGCGCTGTTTCCTTTGTTTATATATTCTGACAAGCAATTTACACCCTAAATGGTAGTGAACTAGGGATAACCACACACGAGAAGGATTTGTGAATTGTTATAGACAACAAATTAGGCAGCCATATGCAATGTCAATCTGCAGTTGCTAAGGTCAGAAAGATTTTATCATGTATAAATAGGGGCATAAATTATTGGGATGGAAATATAATTTTGCCTCTTTATAAATAGCTGGTAAGACCACATCTTGAATATGCTGTGCAATTTTGGGCACCTGTTCTAAAGAAAGATATCATGGCACTAGAAAAAGTGCAGAGACAAGCTACAAAATTGATAAAAGGAATGGAGCATTTTAGTTATGAAGAAAGGTAAAAAAAAAAAAAAATCTCTTTAGTTTGGAAAAACGGCACATGAGAGGGGATATGATAACATTATACAAATATATTCTGGGGCAGTACAAACCTTTTATCTGGAAATCTATTCACAAACAGTGCTATGGGACACATTTAGGCTGGAAAGGAGATTTAATCTAAGGCAAAAAAAAGTTTTTTTACAGTAAGAGCAATAAGGATATGGAATTCTCTGCCTGAAGAGGTGGTTTTATCAGAGTCCATACAGATGTTTAAACTGCAATTGGATAAATACTTGCAAAAACATAACATACAGGGATATAATTTCTAATTAGTGGGGTAATAGCTGCTTGATCCAAGGAGACATCTGACTGCTATTTTGGGGTCAAGAAGGAATTTTTTCCTAGTTTTTTGCAAAATTGGAAGTGGTTCAGACTGCAAAACAGCAGATCAACAGCAAAAACATATGTGAGGAAGGCTGAACTTGATGGACGCAAATCTCTTTTCAGCTATGTAACTATTTAACAATGTAACTATATAAGACAGAAAAGGACTACTTTGTCTTATGTATTTTTCCTATGCCTAACCAGCTATGACCAGAGGAGGAGCAAAGTGTGCTCCATTTCCTGTGGTCAGAGCAATTTCCCACAATTCTCACCTTGCCTTTATGATCTCACAATGCTTCCTGTCAGTATTCCCAAATGTCTGTCATTTAGACAGGATGCTGGCGAAACTACCAAATTTAATCCTAATAGATAGAGAACTGTTCATTCATGTTAGGACGACATTCGGTACTTTTAGGCCGGTTCGAAATGTTATTGTGACTGCTCACTGTTGTAAAAAAAAAAAAATAACCCCCCCAAACTCTCAATGTGCACCGCGAGTGGGGGTTATTGAACTAAATGGGGACATAGGGCCCCATGGGGGCCTTAAATGACAATTGGGGGGGGACCTATTTTCCTACCCCCGGACCCCACCCATGAGCAGCAAGAGGGGGCCCTAAATGAAAATGGGGGGTCCTATTGTCCTACCGCCGGCCCCCACCCATGAGCAGCGGGAGGCCCTAAATGACAATGGGGGGCCTATTGTCCTTCCCTCTGGCCCCCACCTATGAGCGGCAGGTGGGGGTCCTAAATTACAATAGGGGGGACCTATTGTCCTCGACGAGTGAGGGCCAAATGTAAAAATAACCCCCCAAGGGGTGACTAGGGACCCTAAGCCCCTAGTCACACCCCCACCCAAAAAAAATTAAATAAGCCCTACCTACCACTCTTACCCTAAAAATAGTGAGGGGGGAGACAATAAAATTAAATCCCTGTAAATAAAAATACTTACCATTTGATGTCTTCTTTTATCCAAAACCTTCTTTTTCCGCCTCAAAAAAGGCCAAATAAAAGTCCCTAATACCCGTCGAGCTTATCAAATAAAATTAAAAAAAAAAATCAAACTAAAAAAACTAAATCCTGACGCTGAAAAATTAATCCATCTTCACCCAGCAAGGGCATGGCGAAGACTGAGCTTATAAAAGCCTTCCCACACAATTTGACTTAGAGCGCTCTGATTAGTTGGCTTGGAATACAATCAATCATAGAGCTCTGAGTGATTTTACACCATGTGGTGTAATTTGACTCATAACACTCTGATTGGTTCCCCCCATTGTCTTTTAGGGCCCCTACCCGCCGCTCATGGGTGGGGGCCAAGGGAGATCCTATGTCCCCCTTTAATAGATGCCTCACCATGGGGCCACTTGTTGGAAGGTGTAGGTGGGGTGCTTTTTTTTACAACAGTGAGAGATAACAGGCTGCTCACTGTTTAGTAGACACGCCCCTACTCGCGGCATAGCGAGTAGGGGCATTCAAGATATTTCAATCTCCCTTATGCTAATAGGGGGGTCATAATGACACCATAGAGTAAGGGAGGACATGGGGGGTGGGTGCTTAGGAAGTTTAGGAAGAGGCACTGCTCCCTGCTGCTTCGATTTTTACATTTTACAATGAGGCAGCTCCTTATTCGGTGTTTGTTAGCCTAAAATTTCTATTCATTCCTTTGTCTTTCAGACGAATGAATAGACGAAATTCTCATAGCGAATGCCCAAGTGTTTAACTGGGCATGCGCGGGAATTTCAAAGTGCTTTAAAGTGTGAGCAGATGACGTGTCAGATGCTATGTAGTGTGAGCAGATGACGTGTCCCACAGGGACTTCCTTTACCCACACAAATATGGCGGCGTCCAGGACTTAGGCCCAGGCAAAAAATAAAGTTTTAAAAAATAGGTAATATGGGGGGCATAGGGGCATTTGGGGGTGTCTTGGGGGACAATTAGATATAGTGGAGTCGGGAGGGGGGTTAAAAAAAAACTCGCCATGACAGTGCCGTTTTAAGAAAAGCAGTTTTTTTTTTCTATTATTTGTCCTGATTTACAAAATACAAAAATTTTAGAAGTTATGGGTCATAAAATACATGGAGCATCATAAAACTTCAAATGCACTGGTGTACATATAGAGGTCATAGGGGTCGCAGCTGCGACCGGGCCGTCACTCCAGGGGGCCTCGCCACCCTGCAGAGCCCTGCGACTGGGTGCCCGCCATCATAATTTGTGGGGCCGGGGATGCATGTTAAAGGAGCACTATATGGTCAGGAACACAAGCATGTATTCCTGACCCTATAGGGTTAAAACCACCATCTAGTCACCCTGGTCCCCTCGTGCCTCCCTAAATATAGTAAAATCTTACTAGTATTCAAGTCTGGAGCTGCTTGCTTTGTCACTGTTTCTTTTTGACATGCCCACTGCCTGCTGACATCATCAGAAGTGGTAGCCTGATCCTTCTGTAACGGATCACCTGGCACCCCGACTGGGCACCGCCGTTGACCGACACTTCCTAGCTGACGCCGAGGACCATAAGCACTGCACCAAACACCATAACCACTGCAGACTCCACAACCGCCGTAGCTTAACTGGAGTCTCACCGTCTTCCTTCCACCCTGGATCAACCTCTGTCCTCGAGGACCGTGTGGGAAAGACCTCTCCTCCAGTAAAGCGTATCAGGAACAGCTCTTAAAAGAGCTAAGTGATTAGAGCTCAGGGGAGTATTCAAGGTATAGCAATCCCCAGTGTGAATATAGCAGTTCCCTACAATAACGAGACAAGGCTACATTTTGAGGGTTAAGCAGATCAGAACAGAACTGAGGCTTTATTGTTTCTTATATACACATTTCCCTACAAGGTTACCACCCACGTGGACCTTGTGGAGCATAGGACACAAAGTCACAACAGCCAATCAACACAGTATTGTACAGTTAGAGACTCCCAGCTAATGTACCCAAACCCTCCCCTCTGCCTGTGATACAATTACCAAACACAATGGACTAATTCAATTACCACAGGCAGAAAATATCCAGTTTTACCTAAAGTCTAGAAACACCCACAACATATCCCCACAAATTATACATCCCTGGATAGCCCTGAGCTGGGTGAACAACATATCCAAAAATCACCCAGATCAGAGCAGGGGTTCAAAAGGTTTATGGAAGTCACATTTGACCGACCGCAAGCATGGCTTTCGTGCCCAAAACAGTTCCACAGATTTAGGCTGTGCGGCCAGTCTATCTTCTCCTCTATCCTGGAGATAATTGGCTTAAGTGGCTGTAGTAAGCCAATTATCTCCATTTACAGGAAATATCCTCGAAGTCCAAAAACTGTTACAAAAACCACATAAAAATACATAACTCTTATAATACAATGTTTAACCTATATGTCCAACATATCCCCAGATAGCTTGGATCTGAGGCTCAATATGTCCGAAAAGCGCTCAGATCTCACGAATACAGTTGGATCACCATGGGGTTAAACAATAGAAAGGGCTGATGGGAGATTGAGGAGAGACAAAGCAGCCAGTTCAAACTGGTCTGGCAGTGTCCCTGGGACAACGCCTTGCTGGAGAAACAATGGACAGGAAAAAGGGGGAGGGGAAGAGGCACATTTTCCCATGGATTTAAAGGGGCAGAAAAAAAACCTGTAGATTCCATCTTAAAAACACAGCTCACATCCGTCCCTTTCTTATGCAAGATGCTACCAAGGAGCTTGTCCACGCTCTAGTAATTTCCTGCATGGATTATTGTAATTATCTCCTGATTGGTCTTCCCAAAAGTCATATTGCCCCTCTACAGTCTGTAATGAATACTGCCGCCAGACTGAATTTTTTTCTCTAGTCTTCTTGCACCTCACCCCTCTGTCAGTCCTTACATTGGCTTCCTGTATCCTATAGGAGTAAATTCAAGGTACTAATTCACACCTATAAAGCACTGAACAACTCAAGCAGTGACAGCCTCGGGGGACTCCAACCGAGACAGGACGAGGTGAGGAGGTATAATTAGAAAAAGAGACACTGAATGAGCGTTGGGAGAGATAAGAGGAAAACCATGAGAGGACAGAGTCACAGAAACCAAGCGATTGAAGAGTTTGAAGAAGGAGAGCATGATCAACGGTGTCAAAGGCCGCTGAGAGGTCAAGAAGAATTAGTATGGAGTAGTGGCCTTTGGATTTAGCTGAGATTAGGTCGTTAGTAACTTTGATAAGCGCAGTCTCAGTAGAGTGGAGAGGGCGGAAGCCAGGTTGAAGGGGGTCAAGGAGAGAGTTGGAATTGAGGAAATGAGACACACGGGTAAAGATACGGCTTTCCAGAAGCTTTGAGGAAAAAAGGAGCAGGGATATGGGACAATAGGAGGGGGTGGACGGGTCAAGGGATGTATTTTTTAGTATAGGTACTACAGTGGCATGTTTAAGGTCGGCAGGGACAATGCCAGAAGAGAGAGAGCAGTTAAGATGTGTGTTAAAGAAGGCACGAGACAAGCGGAGAGAGATCTAGTAAGGTGAGAAGGGACAGGATCGAGTGGGCAAGTGGTGGGGCGAGAGGAGCAAAGAAGAGCAGCCACCTCTTGGTCAGTAGCCGGGGAGAATGTCTGAAAGGTAGGAAAGGCATGATCTATGTGTGGTTGAGAAACAGAATGGCAAGGAGGGGAGAATTCTTTCCTTAGCTGTTCAATCTTGTCAGTAAAGTAACATGCAAAGTTATCAGCAGTAAGGTTAGTTTGGGGGGTGGCCACAGCAGGGCGAAGAAGAGAATTAAAGGTGTCAAAGAGACGCCTAGGATTGCGGGAGCATGAACTAATGAGAGAGGAAAAGTAGGACTGTTTGGCAAGGGCAAGAGCTGCACTGTATGAACACAACATGAATCTATAATGGAGAAAGTCTGACTGGGTGCGAGACTTCCTCCAGGAGCGTTCAGCACAACGGGAGCATGTTTGCAGGTAGCGTGTTGATTTAGTATGCCATAGTTGGGGGTGGGTCCTCCTCGAGGTGCTTGTTTGGAGCGGTGCTGCAGTGTTCAAGGCAGATGTAAGGGTAGAGTTATATGTGGAGATGGCCAGTGAAGGACAGGAAAGGGAAGGAATGGACAGGAGTCATGAATCAATATCAGCTTACAACTGCTGGAGATCAAGAGAATTAAGGTCCCTCCTGAGTTGAGGGGGGTTAGGCTGAGGTTGTTGGGTGAGGGGGTACACGAGAGCCAATGATAAGAGGTGGTGATCAGAGAGAGGAAATGGAGTGTTGCAGATATTAGATACTGTACATGCATAAGTGAAGATTAGGTCAAGGGTATTGCCAGCTACATGGGTAGGAGAATTAGCCCACTGTTATAGCCCTAGGGAGTAATTGAAAGTAGTTTAGAGGCTGCAGAGGTCAAAGGTGGGTTAATAGGAATATTGAAGTCCCCGAGAATTAGGGATGGAATGTTAGAAGAGAGGAAATAGGGTAGCCAGGCAGCAAAGTGGTGAAGGAAGAGAAGAGGGGAACCAGGGGGACGATAAATAACAGCAATGTTAGCAGAGAAGGGTTTGAAAAGGTGAATTGAATGTATTTCAAATGATGGGAAAGAGAGGGAAGGGGGGTGGGTAGAGGTTTAAACGAGCAGTGAGGGGAGAGGAGAAAGCCAACACCACCACCTTTACATTCAGAGTTTCTTGGGTTGTGGGTAAGTTGGAGACCACCGAAGGACAAAGATGCAGGGGTAGCAGTGTCAGAGGGGGAGAGCCAGGTATCTGTTAAGGCTAGTAAATCTATTGAATGAGAGATAAAGTCGTCATGGACAGCAGTGGATTTAGTAATATTGCAAACAGAGTGTGCGTTCCAGAGGGCAGTATTGAAGGAAGATTTAGAGGAACATGAGATGGGTATGAGATTAGTGTGGATCCTTGGGTTAGTATGTGGTGAGTTTGCCCAGAGGGGACCGGGGTTTGGAGAGACATCACCAGCTGCTAGGAGCAGAAGGATAGAAAGGAAGTGAAGGTGGGAGTAGGATTTGAAAGTTTTGTAGGAGGGTATGTATGTAGAGGATTTTGGAGGAGTTAGTGGAGATAGGCTGGAAAGGTATGTGTAGAGTGCATGGGATGAATAGAGAGGGGAGGGGAGTAAGGTGGAAGTAATGATGATGGTGTTGCCAGGGACAGGTGACCGAAAGGATAGGGATATTTTAGTTATGAGAGAAGTTAGTGTTAAAGTGAAAAATAGAAGTGAGAACATTAGAGAAAATGTGTATTATATAGATATGAAGATTATATATAAACACACACACACACAAATATCAATGAGTGTTTAAACCATTGTAAGGATGCAGTGTGTTAACAGAGGATTTCAGATGAGGAGAGGTTTAGTGACTTGATTGGTGTGTTTAGGAAACTAGCTGATTTGCACTATCTATAAGTAAGGTAATGACCATGGTGTGGGGAGGGCAATGTTCCAGAGATGATACCTCTGCTCATAAGATTCTGCAGGACTTGGTTGCTTGGGAGTGCTGGGTGTTAATGCTGTTTTACGGGGCCCAGTCTCAAATATAAGGTCTGAGGTTAGAAAAAAAAGAAATAAAACACACTATTATGGGCGGGGAGACATGGGGCTATTGAGGTAATTAATTAGAGATGAAAAACTAAAGAAGAGAACTTTGGGATAAAAAGATATGAAGGATCAGATAGGTGAACGTCATAAACCATGAACATAAATTTACTAGATTATCAGTGAGAGTAGTAACACTAGCTAAACAAACAATTAACAAAGAGTCTTAGAGAATGAACAGAAAATGACATGATCATACCAACTTTAAGAAAAACAAAAACGGAAGATCAGGATGGGAGATATAGTTATCAATTAAGTAGTGATAGTATAGGGAGGGAGATGGAATAGAACACAATTTTAAAATAAGAGTTTAAAGGAAACAGTAATGCAGGAATTCTTGAGTAGATCTTCCAGAGATGATGTCTCTGCTCAGAAGATTCTGCAGGACTTGGTTGCTTGGGAGTGCTGGGTGTTAATGCTGTTTTAAGGGGCCCAGTCTCTGCTTAGAAGATTCTGCAGGACTTGGTTGCTTGGGAGTGCTGGGTGTTAATGCTGTTTTAAGGGGCCCAGTCTCTGCTCAGAAGATTCTGCAGGACTTGGTTGCTTGGGAGTGCTGGGTGTTAGTGCTGGGTGTTCTCTGCTCAGAAGATTCTGCAGGACTTGGTTGCTTGGGAGTGCTAGGTGTTAATGCTGTTTCAAGGGGCCCAGTCTCATATGTCAGTCCATCTCTTTTCCAATGTTATTGAACAAGGTATATTTCAAATGTTAGTGATCAAGATTGTTACATGCTTCCTGACCAATGGAAATATTGCATAGCTACATTTCAGCTGTATTCTTCTGTATTCTTCAGCTGTATTCTTCTTTTCTATGGCAGTGAAACATTTTCAATAAATGTTTAATGAAAAAAAAAAATCAAATTGGATTCTGACAAAAACATATGTGTTTATCATTAGGTTTGGATGACAAACTTAATTTATATTCCAATTTTATTAAGTCATAAGACACAAATAAATTAGTAGCAATTGTTTTACCAAAGTTGACATATAAAAACTGAGATACTCTATTATAATTTATTGCGTTACATAAGACCATATTTGAAAAAGCAGCCGAGCTAAAAGCTTGAAAAGTCAGTTGGCAGGACATATTAAAAGCCATTTCAAATTATATATCCATCTTAGGTTCCACTCCATGGCAATACTCTAATGTGTTAGCAATGGTAGTGGAATGCATTGTTCTATAATTATATTCATACCTTATATCAGGACATAACATTTTTAAATATTTTATTATTGAGAAATCTGTTTTTATATTTTAATTCTGTTGATTCTCGTATTTGCCAAATATGCTTTATAACATTCTGACTATCATTCCACCCAGTTCTTTTAAATATTAATTTCCCATAATGTTAAGCCAGACAACTGTTAGTTTCATGTATATTTTTTTTTTTACTCAAACAACCATTTTTCAATAAAATAAAAACAGTATAGTCAAACAAGTCATAACACAGAACAATGCATATCATGTAAGCTTTAGTAGATAAAAACAGAAATATGGGGGTGGGGAGAAAAAAAATGGGAAATAAAAAAAGTAAATAACTGTAAAAGAAAGGGAAAAGAGAGCAAAGAGAAGGAGTATAATGTCTATATGAAAATTGAACAAGCATGGGTACAGGAAAATGTGGTAAAAAGTGAATGAGGGATCAGGGCTGAGTCCCACAAGAGGCACCATTGCAAAGAGCAACATCAAGTTTGAAATATAATTATTGTTACAGATACTAAAAATCCAAAAACTTGACAGTTATTCTCTTAGACAATGCTAACCTTCTCTTATGTGATGATATATATAAACTTACATGTATGCAGCACTACAAAAAGCAGCAAAGAAATTATGCTTTTTTACATATGGTGAAATTAAAAGTTAATACAATATTAACTAAAAGGCATGAAAATGGGCCTACCAGCGTACTGCAAAACATATACATAACATAAACATTATGTTTAGTATATATTTCCCATTATTTAGTTAATAGATCAAGAGAGAAAAAGTAAGTGAAAAGCAGGAGGCGCAGAATTCAGAATCATGGATCAAAATGAACATGATCAGAGACTGTGCAGTTTTTTTTTTTTTTTTTTTATTTGGTTACATTTTGGCTCATTCGGACCAAATTCAGATATATTGCAGCTGGGAACAAAATAAATCTCAAAGTCTATTTCTCTCCATCCCATCCATTTCTGGTCTCCTTATATCATCTTTCCCCATATCTACCACATTCATAAATTCTATCATTTACTCATTAACATCAAATAAGCTCTTTTATTAAACCTTTAATATCAATTCCCACTAGTTGTCCTATTAGCTGATCTAATCTCTTTTGAACCTAAGCTCTTCAATCTATTTAATTATTCTTTCTCTTGTATGTGTGTCTTATCATTCGCATTTGCTTGCCTAGTCCGACATCAATATACTTCTTAAATATAACAAATCAGCCCTATTCACAACTCTTTCATTTCAATACAGCTCCTCCTAAATTCTATATGAACTTGTTTTCTTACACCAAGCGTAGTAGCTTCTCCTGTGCAAGCAGGGCTTAGCACTGATAAAATTACTTATTATGCTATTATGGTGCATAATGTGCATCACAAATCATAATTGTATTAATTTATGTTATACTATACCTGCAAGGTAGTTATCAATCTTAAAGGAATGGGTAGCAGGGGTGATACTAGAAGGGGCTCACAGGTGCTAGTGCACTGATTGGGCTGCCGAACAAGAGAGGAAGAGAAGACAGACAAAACAACATACTTTCTTTCCAGCACAATAGAGACCATAGAGCACACACAAAGTCCTCCAATGCATAGATAGAGGAACTTGTATGAGCAATCCCATTCTTGATGGTGCCTAATTCAAACCTACCAAATTTCTCTTTAAACATAGTTTCTCAAAAATGTTTATCACAATGTCAGCTGCCAACTTTGCTGGGGAACACTGTACCGCTGCTGTTCCACTTCCAGACCAGCTAGGAGAACGACGTTCAGGAGAAGGGATCTACCGACTTTGCACTCTAAAAGCCAGGGGGAGCATTCAGCGGTGTTCGCACAGGAACTCCCAAAGTGGTTAATTCAGCCTCTAGTGGCTGTCTCATTGCCAGCCGCTAGAGGCGCTTCCGCGCTTCTCACTTCTCACGCTTGTGTCCATAGGAAAGCATTGAGAAATACTTTCCTATGGACTGACTGAATGTGCATGTGCGGAGGAGGAGAGTCCCCAGCGCCGAGGGAGCCCGGTGCTGGAGAAAGGTAAGCCTTTAACCCCTTCCTCCCCCTAGAGCCAGGCGGGAGGGGGGCCATGAGTGGGGGGAGACCTATTAACACTATAGTGCCAGGAAAACGTGTTTGTTTTCCTGGCATTAAAGTGGTCCTTTAAGTGGAGGGTAGTGATGTCCCGAACGGTTCGCTGGCGAATAGTTCCTGGCGAACATAGCTTGTTCGCGTTCGCCACAGACGGCGAACATATGCGATATTTGGTCCGCCCCCTATTCGTCATCATTGAGTAAACTTTGACCCTGTACCTCACAGTCAGCAGACACATTCCAGCCAATCAGCAGCAGACCCTCCCTCCCAGACCCTCCCACCTCCTAGACAGCATACAATTTAGATTAATTCTGAAGCTGCAATCTTTTTTTTTAATTTTTTTTTAAGTGTGTTATATTTGAGCATGCTAGGCTGAACGTGCGTTTATCATGGCTAGTTGCACTGAGGGTGTGAGTATATAGCAGTACATTGTTGTGAAAGATGGCTGTCATGTTTAGGGTGTAGCTTGCACGTTATCAACTGTGTATTTATATCAGCAGCTCCACCACTAGTTATAAATCAAGTGTGAGTCACCCCATGAGATGAGACTAGTGAATAACATAATACATGAACGGTTAAGGTAAAGGCATGTAAGGAACTACGACAATAAACTCTTTAGGAGGTGAAATAATGACATGTTTAAACGCTTGTTACTTTACAATTAGTTAATGTGCAGAGAGCAGTTCATGTGATCAAAGGCATGGTGTGGAGGATCGGCTATAGTGGGACATGCTTGGCAGGCTGCTGTTTACTGCGTGTGCTCATCCGATCCCTTCTGGGAGCCAGGTGCAGACCCTGGGAGTCCCTGATACCTGGAACAACAAAGGCAAGTCTCTGGCTGAGTGCCGGGTTTGCGGCTTGAGGTGGTGGAAGCTTGTTTTGTCGGGTGGTCGGATCTGTCCCGGTGGTGCTTCACGTCCGGTGCGGGATTGTGGTGGCTTAAGGTGGAGGCGAGTGCTTCACGTGGGGCAGGCTCTGCATTTCTGTTTGTGCCTCCGGTCCCGTCTTCGACGCCTTTTGCGTTGGTGGATTTTAATGGGGACTGCTTCGCTTAGCTGTGGTGGAGCTTGTTGGGCCTGTGGTGGAGCTTGTTGGGGCTTCCTGCTTGTTATTTGCTTCCAAAATGGATTAAAGAGTCTGTCCAGCTTAGACTCAATATCCTGCCATGCTTTGCTGGTACCAGGAGGACACGCAGCTGCCGCCATATTGGGAGAGTCGCAGATGAGAATGTCAGCCTGGGCGGCTGTGCTCTGTGCGTCCATTAGCTCCAGACAGCCTTTTAGGGGTGGACCGGGATAACCCCCACTGGTCCGAGAAGGGGGGTAATGGAGCTCCTGCCAGGAAGTAGCTGCTCCTGGGCATCCCAGGATCAGGAGATCAGCCGCCTCTCCCGCCCGGTGAGCACCAGGCCACACTTGCCACACGGAGGTAAGTAAGACTCTGTCGAGTTGCTGACCGCTATTAAGCATGTCGGGTCGGTCAGGTAGGAGCAACATTGCTGGGTCATCCCCTTCTGGGGTAAAATTTGCTTGTTGATAGCTGCTTAAAGTGAGATATTGAGGGAGCTCACACAATGTGCGTCTTTCCTCCATGACAGCTAGGCCCTGCCCCCCGGAAGCTGCATTCTTAGTGAGACGATGGACAGTGTAGCTGCTGCTGATTTAATAGGGAAATCGATAGCTAGGCTAGTGTATACAGTGTCCACTACAGTCCTGAAGGACTCATTTGATCTCTGCTGTAAGGACAGCACCCCAAAAAGCCCTTTTTAGGGCTAGAACATCAGTCTGCTTTTTTTTTCTGTGTAATCTAATTGCAGTTGCCTGCCTGCCAGCGCGTGTGTCAGGCTCACAGCGTATACTGTGCCCACTTGCCCAGTACCACCACTCATATCTGGTGTCACAATAGCTTGCATTTAAAAAAACAACACTTTTTTGACTGTAATATAATAGCAGTCAGTTTCCTTCACACGCGTGTGTTTCAGGGCCTGCCAGGGCACAGTGTCACACCAGTGCAACTCATATCTGGTGTAACAGTAGTGTACATTAAAAAAAAACTAGAAATTTGACTGTGAAATAATAGCAGTCAGTTTCCTTCACACGTGTGCGTTTCAGGGCCTGCCAGGGCACAGTGTCACACCAGTGCAACTCCTATCTGGTGTAACAGTAGTGTACATTTAAAAAAAAAAAAATACAGGGGGCTTGTTGTCACCTTTCGGGGACCCTTGGTGTTGTACGTGGCTGGGTGGAGGAAGAGACCTTCAATGACATCAGTGAGGACAAGGAACGGGACATGGCTAGCTTGGTATCCAACCTTGTGCAAATGGGGAGTTTGCGGTTGTGCAAATGGACTGTTTGCGGTTGTTTGCGGTGCGTTAAATGGGGAGTTTTGTCTGTCACTGTGAAGCGGGCGTAACCCTTACACTACCTGATCGATACAACATCATACCTGATGTTTTAAAGCACGTTATTCCAAACAATTTAGGAATGTTAGGTGATTTATGCCCTTTATGGATTAAAACCAGACTCTGCATCAACTATGTAATTTTCCATGAGAGTTTTGCCATGGATCTGGCATGCCACAGTCCAGGTCTTAGTCCCCTTAAAACAACTTTTCCATCACTATTGTGGCCAGAAAGAGTCCCTGTGGGTTTTAAAATTCGCCTGCCTATTGAAGTCTATGGCGGTTCGCCTGGTTCGCCCGTTCGCGAACATTTGCGGAAGTTCGCGTTCGCCGTTTGTGAACGGAAAATTTTATGTTCGCGACATCACTAGTCGTGAAATATTTGGACACTGACACAAGTTTTGTTATTTTGTCTGTTTACCAAAACTAATTCAAGTTACAGTTAAAAAAACGAATATGGGTTTAAAGTGCAGTCTCTCAGCTTCTAATGAATTATTATGGAGTTCTGGAAAGTTACATTCTATCCATTTAAATATATTAAGGATATAGTTGTTATTACTGCCTCTTTTTTTTTTTTCTTTTTTTTTTTTTTGCATTAATATATTGGTTTGTATATTTAGTTTTATCTATTCTATTCTATGTGCCATCCATCATTATTCTTTTATCCTTTTCAGAACGTGGACTTGAATTTACTTTGTTTATATATGAAAATGCTCAGTGTTCTTATTAACAGATTTGATCAACAGATTTTTGATATACTATGACAGAAAAAAGACAGAAACAATGGATTTTTTGATATATATATTTTTATTTTTAATTGTATTTGTATACATATATGTTTGATCTATGTGATTAGGACATATATGCATTTGTATTCCTCTTGTATGGACACCATAATAATTTCAGTATATATATCATGTGTGCCCATTTGAATTACCGATCTGATACATAATTAGTAGTAAATTGGTGACTTATAGGACTTCGTGTATATATATATATATACACACCAATGTGGACTAAGATTATGAGATGCCTCTGATGAAATAGGGCAGCACCCTATGAAACGCGTAAGGCTGACAAATCAATATGAGGAGGAGAGTTGGAGAGACCAGAACTCGGTCATCTACAGTTGATTCTATCCGGTACCTGACGTCATTCTGGAGGCTCACC
This sequence comes from Pelobates fuscus, assembly GCF_036172605.1. NCBI lineage: Eukaryota > Metazoa > Chordata > Amphibia > Anura > Pelobatidae > Pelobates > Pelobates fuscus. Next base: position 219,678,787 of record NC_086318.1, on the reverse strand, counting down.
TCTCAATGTGAGGTCGGAGGTGACTTGCCAAAGAACGTGGACGCCGTCCTCACCGGCTTCTGCAGTACCAACTTGGAAGTGGAGTATCATCATCCTCAGCCATCCGGAAGAACAGTTCAGGTTATATGGTCCTTTCACCTTCTCTCTCTTCGGAATACAGTTGTGGTACATTATTTACCCAGTATTTTAGGTCTTTATATTATTTTTTTAAAGTTAATAAAGTAACTATTTTTTACACCACTATTTTCTACAAGTCATCTCTGATTTTTATGGATGTATCCTAAAGTACTATTAGAGCATCATTACGGAAGAATATAACATCTATTTTTATCCTGTTTGCTACAGTTGCTGTTATGTGGCGATCAGCCAAGTTTTCTATATTGGACACTGCATATAAAGCTGTTAGTGATACTAACAAGCTTGAAATATTGTTCCATTAATTTTTCTCTTTCTTATATGAAAGTAGAATAAAGTCACAAGAACCTTATCTGTTTCTGCGTTGCATATCCAGGCCAGAAGTTCTATCGCAAATTGGGATAGCTCAGGCCACAGGTCAAGCCTGCACACCCAGTAGTCAAGGGGTTCATCGCTCCTCAGAGTGTCGATATCTGCAGTTAAGGCGAGGTAGTCTGCTACCTGTCGGTCGAGTTGTTCTCTGAGGGTGGACCCCGAAGGGCTGTGGCGATGCATAGGACTTAAAAAGCTCTGCATGTCCTCCATCAACAACACGTCTGTAAAGCGTCCTGTCCTTGCCGGCGTGGTCGTGGGAGGAGGAGGATTACTTTCACCTCTTCCCCTGTTAGATTCCCGTTGTGCTGTGACATCACCCTTATATGCTGTGTAAAGCATACTTTTTAATTGATTTTGGAACTGCTGCATCCTTTCCGACTTGGGTAATTCGGTAACATTTCAGGCACTTTCTGCTTATACCGGGGGTACACCAGTACAGGTCGTTCTCCTTCAGCCTTTTTATACGAGGGTCCCTCAACAGGCACGACAGCATGAAAGACCCCATTTGCATAAGGTTGGATGCCGAGCTACTTATGTCCTGTTCCTCGTCCTCAGTGATCTCTCTGAAGGTATGTTCTTCCCCCCCAGCGACGTACAACACCACGGGTACCAGATAGGTGACAACGAGCACCCTGGGATGCCTGTTGTGGTTGGCCTTCCTCCTCCTCCTCAAAGCCACATTCCTCCTCTGACTCCTCTTCCTCAGAATCCTCTTCTAGCGTTGCCGCAGGTCCAGCAAGCGATGCTGATAAGGCTGTTTCTGGTGGTGATGGTGACCACAACTCTTCCTCTTCACGCTCATCTACGGCCTGATCTAGCACTCTTCGCAGGGCACGCTCCAGGAAGAAAACAAATGGTATGATGTCGCTGATGGTGCCTTCGGTGCGACTGACTAGGTTTGTCACCTCCTCAAAAGGACGCATGAGCCTACAGGCATTGCGCATGAGCGTCCAGTAACGTGGCAAAAAATTCCCAGCCCCGCAGAGGCTGTCCTAGCACCCCGGTCATACAAATACTCGTTAAAAGCTTTTTCTTGTTGGAGCAGGCGGTCGAACATTAGGAGTGTTGAATTCAAACGTCTCGGGCTGTCGCAAATCAAGCACCTCACTGGCATGTTGTTTCGCCGCTGGATATCGGAAAAGTGCGCCATGGCCGTGTAGGAACGCCTGAAATGGCCACACACCTTCTTGGCCTGCTTAAGGACGTCCTGTAAGCCTAGGTACTTATGCACAAAGCGTTGTACGATCAGATTACACACATGTACCATGCACGGCACATGTGTCAACTTGCCCAAATGCAATGCCGCCAACAAATTTCTTCCGTTGTCACAAACCACTTTGCCGATCTCCAGTTGGTGCGGAGTCAGCCACTGATCCACCTGTGCGTTCAGGGCGGACAGGAGTGCTGGTCCGGTGTGACTCTCTGCTTTCAGGCAAGTCAACCCCAAGACAGCGTGACACTGCCGTATCCGGGATGTGGAACAGTACCTGGGGAGCTGGGTGGGGTGCCGTTGATGTGGAGCAAGACGCAGCAGCAGAAGAGGACTCAGCCGAGGAGGTTATGGAAGAGGATGGAGTAGGAGGAGTAGAGGAGGTGGCAGCAGGCCTGCCTGCAAGTCGTGGCGGTGTCACCAACTCCTCTGCAGAGCCACACATTCCATGCTTGGCAGCCGTCAGCAGGTTTACCCAATGCGCAGTATAGGTGATATACCTGCCCTGACCATGCTTTGCAGACCAGGTATCAGTGGTCAGATGGACCCTTGCCCCAACACTGTGCCAGACATGCCATTACTTCCTTTTGCACAATCGAGTACAGGTTGGGGATTGCCTTTTGTGCAAAGAAATTTCGGCCGGGTACCTTCCACTGCGGTGTCCCAATAGCTACAAATTTTTTGAACGCCTCAGACTCCACCAGCTTGTATGGTAAAAGCTGGCGGGCTAAGAGTTCAGTCAAGCCAGCTGTCAGATGCCGGGCAAGGGGGTGACTTTGTGACATTGGCTTCTTACGCTCAAACATGTCCTTGACAGACACCTGACTGTGGGCAGATGAGCAGGAACTGCTCAAGGCGAGAGATGGAGGGGCGGATGGTTGAGAGGGGGCAAGGAGGACAGCAGTGGTTGACGTGGCTGAAGATGCTGGACCAGGAGGAGGATGGCGGCTTTGAGTTTGTGTGCTGCTTGTACTCATGTGTTGATCCCATAGGTGTTTGTGATGTGCGATCATGTGCCTTCGCAAAGCAGTTGTACCTAGGTGGGTGTTGGACTTCCCACGACTCTTTTGGCACAGGTTGCAAATAGCATCGCTGTTGTCAGAGGCAGACACACAAAAAAAATGCCACACTGCTGAACTCTGCAATGACGGCATTCTGGTGGTGGACACAGCATGCGTTGATTGGCGTGCTGTCGGGCTGACCCTGGGTGCCGATGCATGCTGTCTGACTGTGCCACTAGCTCCTTGCGACGACCTTCCCCTGCTTCCAACTCGTCTCCTCCTCCTCTTCTCTGTCTCCCCATCTGAACTTTCGTCCTGTTCTTCTTCTTGCCGAGCGGGCACCCACGTGACATCCACGGATGCATCGTCATCATCAACCGCTTCACTTGTATCTGACTACTCAGCAAAGGAAGCAGCTGCGGGTACAACATCATCATCATCACACCGTACGTGTGTAATGCTGCCTGACTGAGACATATCCCTGTTATCTACATCCTCTGGCAATAATGGTTGCGCATCACTCATTTCTTCCAACTGATGTGTAAATAACTCCTCTGACATACCAAGTGAAGCGGCTGTGGTGCTAGTGTTGGTGGTGGCGGCAGGCAGGCGAGTAGTAACTTGAGAGGTGCCCGTAGCTAAGCTGGAGGAGGCTGGTGCGTCGAGGTTCCGAGCGGAAGCTGTAGAAGATTGGGTGCCTATGTTAGCCAGTCAACTATGTCCTCAGAACTTTTCAAGTTCAGGGTACGTGGCCTCTGAACACTGGGCATTATTCTAGGGCCAAAGGGAATCACAGAACCACGACCACGACGGCCCCTGCGGGGTGGCCTGCCTCTGCCTGTCATTTCTTTTTCGATTAGTGGTACTATGCGTGCAATCTACTGTGACAACAGATATGAGTGGCACTGGTGTGACACTGTGCCCTGGCAGGCCCTGAAACGCACACTAGTGAAGGAAACTGACTGCTATTATATTACAGTCCAAAAAGTTTTGTTTTTGTTAAATGCAAGCTATTGGGACACCAGTGAGTGAGTGGTGGCACTGGGCAAGTGGGCACGGTATACGCTGTGAGCCTGACACACACGCTGGCAGACAACTAACTGCTATTCAATCTATTACAGTCAGAATTTTTTTTTTTAAATGTACACTACTGTTACACCAGATATGAGTTGCACTGGTGTGACACTGTGCCCTGGCAGGCCCTGAAACGCACACTCGTGAAGGAAACTGACTGCTATTATATTACAGTCAAAAAAGTTGTTGTTTTTTTTAAAATGCAAGCTATTGGGACACCAGTGAGTGAGTGGTGGCACTGGGCAGGCCCTGAAACGCACACTCGTGAAGGAAACTGACTGCTATTATATTACAGTCCAAAAAGTTTATTTTTTATTAAATGCAAGCTATTGGGACACCAGATATGAGTGAGTGGTGGCACTGGGCAGGCCCTGAAATGCACACTAGTGAAGGAAACTGACTGCTATGATATTACAGTCCAAAAAGTTTAGTTTTTTTTTAAATGCAAGCTATTGGGACACCAGATATGAGTGAGTGGTGGCACTGGGCAGGCCCTGAAACGCACACTCGTGAAGGAAACTGACTGCTATTATATTACAGTCCAAAAAGTTGTTTTTTTGTTAAATGCAAGCTATTGTGACACCAGTGAGTGAGTGGTGGCACTGGGCAGGCCCTGAAACGCACAATCGTGAAGGAAACTGACTGCTATTATATTGCAGTCCAAAAAGGTTTTTTTTTGTTAAATGCAAGCTATTGTGACACCAGTGACTGAGTGGTGGCACTGGGCATGTGGGCACAGTATACGCTGTGAGAAAACTAACTGCTATTCAATCTATTACAGTCAAAATTGTATTTTATTTTTTTCTCAAATGTACACTACTGTTACACCAGATATGAGTTGCACTGGTGTGACACTGTGCCCTGGCAGGCCCTGAAACGCACACTCGTGAAGGAAACTGACTGCTATTATATGACAGTCCAAAAAGTTTTTTTTGTTAAATGCAAGCTATTGTGACACCCGTGACTGAGTGGTGGCACTGGGCAAGTGGGCACAGTATACGCTGCGAGCCTGACACACAAGCTGGCAGACAACTAACTACTATTCAATCTATTACAGTCAGAACATTTTTTTTTAAATGTACACTACTGTTACACCAGATATGAGTTGCACTGGTGTGACACTGTGCCCTGGCAGGCCCTGAAACGCACACTAGTGAAGGAAACTGACTGCTATTATATTACAGTCCAAAAAGTTTTTTTTTGTTAAATGCAAACTATTGTGACACCAGATATTAGTGGTGGCACTGGGCAAGTGGGCACAGTATACGCTGCGAGCCTGACACACACGCTGGGAGACAACTAACTGCTATTCAATCTATTACAGTCAAAATTGTATTTTTTTTTTTTTTAAATGTACACTACTGTTACACCAGATATGAGTTGCACTGGTGTGACACTGTGCCCTGGCAGGCCCTGAAACGCACACTAGTGAAGGAAACTGACTGCTATTATATTACAGTCCAAAAATATTTTTTTTGTTAAATGCAAGCTATTGTGACACCAGATATGAGTGGTGGCACTGGGCAAGTGGGCACAGTATACGCTGCTATTATAGTACAGTCAAAAAAGTTTTGTTTTTGTTAAATGCAAGCTATTGGGACACCAGTGAGTGAGTGGTGGCACTGGGCAAGTGGGCACGGTATACGCTGTGAGCCTGACACACACGCTGGCAGACAACTAACTGCTATTCAATCTATTACAGTCAGAACATTTTTTTTAAAATGTACACTACTGTTACACCAGATATGAGTTGCACTGGTGTGACACTGTGCCCTGGCAGGCCCTGAAACGCACACTCGTGAAGGAAACTGACTGCTATTATATTACAGTCAAAAAAGTTGTTGTTTTTTTTAAAATGCAAGCTATTGGGACACCAGTGAGTGAGTGGTGGCACTGGGCAGGCCCTGAAATGCACACTTGTGAAGGAAACTGACTGCTATTATAGTACAGTCAAAAAAGTTTTGTTTTTGTTAAATGCAAGCTATTGGGACACCAGTGAGTGAGTGGTGGCACTGGGCAAGTGGGCACGGTATAAGCTGTGAGCCTGACACACACGCTGGCAGACAACTAACTGCTATTCAATCTATTACAGTCAAAACATTTTTTTTTTAAATGTACACTACTGTTACACCAGATATGAGTTGCACTGGTGTGACACTGTGCCCCGGCAGGCCCTGAAAAGCACACTAGTGAAGGAAACTGACTGGTATTATATTACAGTCCAAAAAGTATTTTTTGTTAAATGCAAGCTATTGTGACACCAGATATGAGTGGTGGCACTGGGCAAGTGGGCACAGTATACGCTGCAAGCCTGACACACACGCTGGCAGACAACTGCTATTCAATCTATTACAGTCAAATTTTTTTTTTAAATGTACACTACTGTTACACCAGATATGAGTTGCACTGGTGTGACACTGTGCCCTGGCAGGCCCTGAAACGCACACTAGTGAAGGAAACTGACTGCTATTATATTACAGTCCAAAAAGTTTTGTTTTTGTTAAATGCAAGCTATTGGGACACCAGTGAGTGAGTGGTGGCACTGGGCAAGTGGGCACGGTATACGCTGTGAGCCTGACACACACGCTGGCAGACAACTAACTGCTATTCAATCTATTACAGTCAGAATTTTTTTTTTTAAATGTACACTACTGTTACACCAGATATGAGTTGCACTGGTGTGACACTGTGCCCTGGCAGGCCCTGAAACGCACACTCGTGAAGGAAACTGACTGCTATTATATTACAGTCAAAAAAGTTGTTGTTTTTTTTAAAATGCAAGCTATTGGGACACCAGTGAGTGAGTGGTGGCACTGGGCAGGCCCTGAAATGCACACTTGTGAAGGAAACTGACTGCTATTATAGTACAGTCAAAAAAGTTTTGTTTTTGTTAAATGCAAGCTATTGGGACACCAGTGAGTGAGTGGTGGCACTAGGCAAGTGGGCACGGTATAAGCTGTGAGCCTGACACACACGCTGGCAGACAACTAACTGCTATTCAATCTATTACAGTCAAAACATTTTTTTTTTAAATGTACACTACTGTTACACCAGATATGAGTTGCACTGGTGTGACACTGTGCCCCGGCAGCCCTGAAAAGCACACTAGTGAAGGAAACTGACTGGTATTATATTACAGTCCAAAAAGTATTTTTTGTTAAATGCAAGCTATTGTGACACCAGATATGAGTGGTGGCACTGGGCAAGTGGGCACAGTATACGCTGCAAGCCTGACACACACGCTGGCAGACAACTGCTATTCAATCTATTACAGTCAATTTTTTTTTTTAAATGTACACTACTGTTACACCAGATATGAGTTGCACTGGTGTGACACTGTGCCCTGGCAGGCCCTGAAACGCACACTAGTGAAGGAAACTGACTGCTATTATATTACAGTCCAAAAAGTTTTTTTTGTTAAATGCAAACTATTGTGACACCAGATATGAGTGGTGGCACTGGGCAAGTGGGCACAGTATACGCTGCGAGCCTGACACACACGCTGGCAGACAACTAACTGCTATTCAATCTATAACAGTCAAAATTGTATTTTTTTTTTTTTTTTAAATGAACACTACTGTTACACCAGATATGAGTTGCACTGGTGTGACACTGTGCCCTGGCAGGCCTGAAACGCACACTAGTGAAGGAAACTGACTGCTATTATATTACAGTCCAAAAATATTTTTTTTGTTAAATGCAAGCTATTGTGACACCAGATATGAGTGGTGGCACTGGGCAAGTGGGCACAGTATACGCTGCGAGCCTGACACACACGCTGGCAGACAACTAACCGCTATTCAATCTATTACAGTCAAAATTGTATTGTTTTTTTTTTTTTTTTAAATGTACACTACTGTTACACCAGATATGAGTTGCACTGGTGTTACACTGTGCCCTGGCAGACCCTGAAACGCACACTAGTGAAGGAAACTGACTGCTATTATATTACAGTCCAAAACTTTTTTTTTTGTTAAATGCAAGCTATTGTGACACCAGTGAGTGAGTGGTGGCACTGGGCAAGTGGGCACAGTATATGCTGTGAGCCTGACACACAGGCTGTCTGGCAGGCAGGCAACTGCAATTACATTACACAGAAGAAAAAAAAGCAGACTGATTTTCTAGCCCTAAAAAGGGCTTTTTGGGGTTCTGTCCTTACAGCAGAGATCAGATGAGTCCTTCAGGACTGTAGTGCACACTGAATACACTAGCCTAGCTATCAATTTCCCTATCAAATCAGCAGCAGCTACACTGTCCCTACTCTCACTAAGAATGCAGCTTCACAATGAATGTAAAATGGATGCTGTCCAGGAGGTGGGAGGTCTGCTGCTGTATGGCTGGAATGTGTCTGCTAACTGTGAGGTACAGGCCAGGGTCAAAGTTTACTCAATGATGACGAATAGGGGGCGGACTGAACAGCGCATGTGTTCGCCTTCCTTGGCGAACGCGAACAAGCGATGTTCGCCAGGAACTATTCGCCAGCGAACAGTTTGGGACACACTATCAAAGACTATCGACTGTTTTAATCCCTCATTCATTTATAAATTGGACTTTTTGCTGATAAAAGGGGAACCGTTCATTAACTCTTTCCTGGATGTTATAAGGTTTCTGGAAATTTATTGTTTTATCTATATAGTATATATTTATTATTTATTTATTTATTATATGGTATTAGCTCCTGGATATTTGTATTTTCTTTATTTATGTATTCTTATGGGATTTGGTGAGGTTTTAGAGCTTTTATCCTATTTTCCGTCTTATTCCCTCTCACACACACATATTCTTTGACTATCAGGACGAATTATTATTAGTTTAAGGGTATTCACATCAAAATTAGAGAAAGAATTTGGGAATTAAAGCTCTTTAATATGTAGCGCTGTCTTTTTCAAGGGACCAAAAGTAATTGGACACTTGACTCAAAACCTGTTTCAATGATAGGTGTGGGCTATTCCTTTATTATTCTTTCATCAATTAAGCAGGTAAACGATCTGGAGTTAATTTAAGGTGGCATTCACATTTGGAAGCTGTTGCTATGAATGCACAACATGCAATAAAATTAGCTCTCAATACAAGTGAAACAGGCCATCCATAGGCTGCTATAAAACAAAACATTAATCAGAGACCTGGCAAGAACATTAGAAGTGGACTTATCAACAGTTTAGTACATTCTGAGAAAAAAAAATGCACTGGTGAGCTCTGCAACACAAAAAAGTCTGGACTTCTACAGAAAACAACAGTGGTGGACGATTGTATTCTTTCCATGATAAAAAAAACCCTTCACAACATCCAGTCAAGGGAAGGAGACTCTTCAGGAGGTAGGCATAGCATTATACAAGTGCACCATAAAGGAAAAACGTCACGAGAGCAAACACAGAGGGTTCACCACAAGGTGCAAACCATACATAAGTCTCAAAAATAGAAAGGCCAGATTAGATTTAGCCAAAAAAACATCTTAAAAAAGTCAGCCCAGTTCTGAAGCAGCATCAACCTGCACCACAATGATGGGAAGAAAAAAGTATGGAGAAGGCTTGGAATGGCTCATGATCCGAAGCATACCACATGATCTGTAAATCATGGTGGAGGCAGTGTGAAGGCATGGACATGCATGGCTTTGAATAGCACTGGGTCACTAATGTTTATTGATTGACAGCAGACAGAAGCAGTCAGATTAATTCTGAAGTGTATAGGGATATAGTGTCTGCTCAGACTCAGCCAAATTCAGTGAAGTTGATTGGACAGTGCTTCACTTAACAGATGGACAATGACCAAAAACATACCGCAACCCAGGACTTTTTTTAAGGAAAAGAAGTGGAATATTCTGCAATGGCCGAGTCAATCTCAACCTGATCGAGCATGCATTTCACTTGCTAAAAGACAAAACTTAAGGCAGAAAGACCCACGAACAATCAACAACTAAAAACAGCTGCAGTAAAGGCCTGGCAAAGCATCACAAAGGAGGAAACCCAGCGTTTGGTGATGTCCATGTGAAATGTCAGACTTCAACCAGTCATTTTGAGGATTCTCAAAAAAGTATTGAGAAAATTAACATTTTAATGTATGATTGTGTTAATTCGTCCAATTACATTTGAGCCTCTGAAATAAGGAAATGATTGTGTATAAAATTATTTCAATTCCTAACATTTCATATGATATTTTTTTTCAAGCCCTTGAATTAAAGCTGAAAGTTTGCACTTTTATTTCAAATCCATTTTGGTAGCGTACAGAGCCAAAATTATGAAAATTGTGTCAGTGTCCAACTATTTCCTAACCGAACTGTATATAATGTACTTTGAACTTTTACATTCCTCCCAGTGTATAAATTATGGAAAAAAAAAAACTTTAAAAAAATTAATGACAGTCATGTACTTCCACCCATGTTTAAAGCAACTATACTATGTCATTGGGTTGGGTCATTGCTGAAAACGCTAAAGAGCATGCAAGAGCCAGCGGTAATGCTTAATGCAGTTAAAGCATTAAGAAAATATATGACTGATATAGTATTACAATCCACAGTGGTAAGATAAGCCATGCATTTCTAAGCATCTGACAATAATTGTTACTTAAGAAAAAGAAAACCTTTGTCTTGTATTTTCTAAATAATTGTTTAGAACATTAAAAACAAAATAATTTGTACAATTAAAAATCAGGAAAATATATGCAAAAAGGTTAAAGCATACAAAACTGTTGTGTATAAAACACCAGAATATCCATGGGAAGTCAGCACTTGGATTTAACTTAATCTCTTGGTTTTAAACAGCTGACAATCATATTACCAGCATTTTCCTATTCTGCCACACCCATTAAAACTCTTTAATTTGTTTTAACCCCTTAAAATGGCAGGCGTACTATTCCATCCTTGGGGACCCATTCCTAAAAATCCCAGGCCGTCCGCCCGCAGTTGATACAGCCCTCCTGGGCCAACGTGATTGCGATGACACCGCAATCACGTGGACGGAAGAGCCATCCAAAGCAGTGCCTGTAGGGGGCCTGCCTGGAATGACTGTCAGTCCCGCCAGTGCCTGTAAGAAAGTTTAATAAAAGTTGTAAATAGTTTAAAATCTGTTTTTAAGTACATTATATATGCTTAGATCATTAATTTAATCTTAAATCCTTACTAAATGACATCAAGAACCTCCCATAGCACAGATTAAACTTTATCCCAGATCTAGATTGTGCAGTTTAATTCTTTCAGTCTGAACTCCTACAAATTTGGAATTTGCATGCCCCGCTGCGTTAGGTGAGAGTTAAAGGGGCACATATGAATTGGATCACAGCTGACCTGTACTGTACCAGTTTTGGGATTCATTGTGGTCAAAGTTCAAGCTATAGCAAATGCCTTTAACAATTATTTTGTCGGATGCTCCACTACCCTGATTGCCAAGCTAATAAATGGCACACATCCTGAAACTACAAATGTAGATCAGGCCCCACTAAATTTGCAAAGACCCAATATAGACAAGTAAAATGTTATACCTGTACCTATTACTGTCATTAATACACCTTGATAATCTAAAAATGAAAAAACAGTCTGGACATGATCAAATCCCAGCAATGCTGTTGAAGCAATGGCTAGACCTGTCACAACCCTAATTAACGAATACTTGGTGTCTGGATACATATCCAAACTTTAGAATACTGCAAGAATAGTACCTATCCATAAAAGTGGTGACACTACTTTGGTTTCTATCGCCCAATATCATTACTCCCAGTATTGTCAAAAATTTTAGAAAAATGCGTCCATACGCAACTATGTAAGTATTACCAACAATCAAAAAATCTGACTCCTGATCAATCGGGTTTTTGCCTGAATCATTTCACTACAACTGTCCTCTTAAAAGTTTGCAATGACATCCAAACTGGCATGGAACAAGGAGACCTAATTGGAGCTATTTTCCTTGATTTTTCAAAGGCCTTTGACACAGTAGACCACGACATTCTACTGCACAAACTAAAAAAACTCAGGTATTGGTGATTGTCCGCTAACCTGGTTTCGATCATGTGTATCAGATCGCTCAAAATATCTGTCCATTTTTTACAGCGACTCCCTCCCTCTCACAGTCACGTATGGTGTTCCCCAAGGTTCCATTCTCGGCCCCCTACTATTCACATTATTTATAAATGATCTGCCTTATGTCTGCAAATCCTCAAATGTACACATGTACGCAGACGACATAGTAATCTATGCAAGCAAATCCAATCTACCGCAGCTTGAGGCTGTGCTCCAAGACCAGTTTACAGAGGTAGAAAAGTGGATTACAAAAAACAAACTCTTCCTAAACACTGACAAAACTGTCATAATGATCTTTGGAACAGTACCTAAATTATACAAATTACACAATTCTCACCTATCCATCACAACAAAATCAAATAGCACACTGACCGCAGTCCACTCGTATAAATACTTGGGTATGTTGTTAGACCCCAATCTATCTTTTGGCCACCACATAGAAAAACTTGCACCTAAACTGTATCTAAAACTAGGTGCCCTGTACAGGAACAAATCCTGCCTAAGCCCTACAGTAAAGGAAAAGATTGTACAGCAAATGCTGATGCCAGTCATTGATTATGGGGATGTAGTATATGCACCTGCACCGCAAACCCACCTTAATAAACATGATACATTGTATAACTCGCTCTGTCTATTTGTGCTACAATGTAATTACAGGACCCACCAGTGACATGCTAAAAGAACTAAACTGGTTGTCGCTGGAATCCAGAAACACCCTTCATTTTTCCAGTCTTGTGTTTAAGAGCTTTTCTGAGAAGCTCCCACCCTACCTGACCAAAATGCTCTCCCCGGCTGTTCCCACCTCCACCCATAAGTGGAATGTCCAAATTGGGCCCAAAGTGTCAATAGTTTGTGTGGCCACCATTATTTTTCTATCACTGCCTTAACCCTCATGTTCATGGGGTTCACCAGAGCTTTACAGGTTGTCACTGGAGTCCTCTTCCACTCCTCCATGACGACATCATGGAGCTGGTGAATGTTAGAGACCTTGCGCTCCCCCATATTCCTTTTGAAGATGCCCCACAGATGCTCAATACGGTTTAGGTTTGGATAAATTCTTGGTCAGACCATCACCTTTACCTTCAGCTTCTTTAGCATGGAAGTGTTTGGGGTTGTTATGTTGTAATACTGCCCTGCAGCCCAGTCTCTGAAGGGAGGTGATCATTCTCTGCTTCAGTATGTCACAGCACATGTTGGCATTCATGGTTCCCTCAATGAACGGAAGCTCCCTAGTGCTGGCAGAACTCATGCAGGCCCAGACCATGACACTCTCACCACCATGCTTGACTGTAGGAAAGACACACTTATCTTTGTACTCCTCACCTGGTTGCCGCCACACACGCTTGACACCATGTGAACCAAATAAGTTTATCTTGGTCTCATCGGACCACAGTACATGGTTCCAGTAATCCATGTCCTTAGTCTGCTTGTCTTCAGCAAACTGTTTGTGGGCTTTCTTGTGCATCATCTTTAGAAGAGGCTTCCTTCTGGGATGACAGCCATGCAGACCAATTTGATGCAGTGTGCAGTGTATGGTCTGAGCACTGACAGGCTGACCACCCACCCCTTCAACCTCTGCAGCAATGCCGGCAGCACTCACATGTCTATTTCCCAAAGACAACCTCTGGATATGACGCTGAGCATGTGTACTCAACTTCATTGGTCGACCATGGCAAGACCTGTTCTGAGTGGAACCTGTCCTGTAAAATCGCTGTATGGTCTTGCCCACTGTGCTGCAGCTCAGTTTCAGGGTGTTGGCAATCTTCTTATAACCTAGGCCATCTTTATGTAGAGCAACAATTCTTTTTTCAGATTCTCAGAGAGTTCTTTGTCATGAGGTGGCATGTTGAACTTCCAGTGACCAGTATGAGAGATTGGGAGAGCGATAACACCAAATTTAACACACCTGCTCCCCATTCACACCTGAGACCTTGTAACACTAACGAGTCACATGACACCGGGAGGTTAAAATAGCTAATTGGGCCCAATTTGGACGTTTCCACTTAAGGGTGTACTCACTTTTGTTGCCAACGGTTTAGACATTAATGGCTGTGTGTTAAGTTACTTTGAGGGAAGAGCAAATTTACACTGTCATACAGGATGTACACTTACTACTTTACTTGTAGCAGAATGTAATTTCTTCAGTGTTGTCACATGAAAATATATAATAAAATATTTACAAAAATGTGAGGGGTGTACTCACTTTTCTGAGATAATGTGTATAGATATGTGTATGTATATATATATACGTACATACCAAGTGGGTAATAAAGTGGTGGGTAATAAAGTGTGGATGAAAACCCCCTCCACCTGAAGTAAGTGGATAGTTAATACATTGCTAAACACAAATACACACACCAGTCAAGCCATGAGACTTGCTTTTCAGTGCTCTCACTACTGCAAGGGATTCTGGGTAGGCGTATCCAAATGAGCTCAACAAAACACCACATTTTTGCCTCATAATCCCACTTTATACATGGATTCCTTGGAGTATGTGTCTGCTGTATACAACAGCTTTGAAACACAACATAATAACTCTGATGACAGCCGAGCAGAGAATCAAGTTCATGACATGTTTGACAAATTCCTACAAAGAGGATACTCTAAATATTGCTTGAATTCTGCTTACACAAGAGCTGTTGAATCGATTACAGATAACAAGATACCATAAAACCTGTACATGGTGGGTAATGTTTTACTCAGGAGACTTCGCTGAACACAAATATTAGTGTTTTAAAACAATAAAACATATCACAACAATAATACCTGTGGCGAAACCAACCTCGCCACTGTCCACTGGAGGAGCCTGGTTGCTAGCCTCCTGCCCTGCGACTATGGCCCTGGGATAGATTGCCCTTTAAGAAACTGATTTGGGCATGTTGTATTATATTATGCTGCTACTGGCCCTTTAAGGACCATCTGGAGACATACTGTGGAGTTACTGGGTGGCCACCATTTCATGTATCAGAGGCACATGGTGAGAACAATGGATGAAGCACATGGTGAGAACAATGGATGGCGGCCATTTTAACTCACAGACATTGTTGTGACTTTTCTACACGGTGCCATCTCGACGGTATTTGGTACACAAAGACATTGTGCAGTAGTTTCAAACTATACAACAGGGGACACATTATAGAGTAATTATTTTTTATATAATCTGTATATGTTCTGCGGAATCTGCATTAAACTATATCTTCCAAACTACTGAATGGATCTGGGTGAATTTTGGATATGTGGTTCACCCAGATCCCCTGGTTCTGAGGATATACTGGTTCTGAGGTTATTGTATGTTTTGGGGTCCCTGTGATATGTTTTATAAAACTGTATTCTTCTGCCTGTGATAATGAGATTACCCATTGTGTTCAGTAATCATATCACAGACAGAGGGGAGGATTTTGTGTGGGAGTGTCTGTGTGTATTGTACCAATTGATTGGTTGTTTTGTCCCTCCCTGTGGGCGGTCCTGTATGCTCAACAGCTGTAATAAAAACCAGGCTGGGTGTGCCAGCCTCAGTTCCTGCTTAACCCTCAAAGCGATGTGTCGTCTCGTTCTTTGGGGGAATTGGATTGTATGCTGACTGCCAGGAGTGTAAGCGGATGGTATGCTTTTCCTGTTCAGCTGATTCCAGAGTTCGTGTGTTTCCAGTTCGGGAGTTGGAAGATTCGTACAGTTTGGAGATCGGGAGAATTGGTGATTGCAGTAGCTGCTGGTCTATGGAAAAGGGGGATATCGCCTAAACTGGGTTTTATCCTCTTGTAAGTGAAACGGTCCGTTACAATACCGTCAGTGAAAGGTTGCCATTTTTAGCGTTTTTCACACAAAAACTGCCCTTTCACTGACAAAAGTTACAGAGTTAAATTTAGGGTTACATTTTTTTTGCATTTTTTACACACAAACAAATATGAACGCTAACTTTGGCCAGTGTTTGTGATTAAGTGGCTACTAAAAAGACTGGACATACCCAATTTGTAATACCTTGAGTTGTCTACTTTTGCAAATGGTATGCCATCATGGGGGTAATTCTCATTCCTGCGCTACCATTTGGTCTCCAAGGCAACATAACCAGACTGTCAAATTTCAATGTGTATAAACTGAAAAATTTAACATGCTATATTTGACCCTGTAACTTTCTAAAACACCATAAAACCTGTACATAGGGGGTACTCGTGTGACATCACTGAATACAAATATGTGTATTTTATTGCAGTAACAGCTAACAGTATGATGACATTCACAGTTAAAATGCTGTACATAAATAAAAAGAAATAACAGAATTAGAGATGTCCCGAATAGTTCGCTGGCGAATAGTTCCCGGCAAACATAGCTTGTTTGCGTTCGCCACGGCGGGCGAACATATGCGAATTTCGGTCCGCCCCCTATTCGTCATCATTGAGTAAACTTTGACCCTGTACCTCACAGTCAGCAGACACATTCCAGCCAATCAGCAGCAGACCCTCCCATACCCTCCCACCTCCTGGACAGCATCCATTTTAGATTCATTCGGAAGCTGCATTCTTTTTTTTTTTATTCTTTATTTTTGAAGTGCAGTGAACATACACGTAGTGACAATGACATATGGTGCAATGCAAAACTTTGGAATACAGACTTAGAGTTATGAAACAAAATGTCAAAAAGGAACTGCACATTTTTAAAATATAAAACAATCATGCTAGGTGAACTTGTCTTCATATAAGTGAAAAGCATGGCATAGGGAAATCGTCAGACATGTTGAGAGTGTTCGTAAGTTTGAATACACATGCTTGAACTGAAGAGGGGTAAGGGGATTAACACCACCAGTTATAGATCAACATGTGTGAATCAGAATATCAAAACTAGAAATAAGTAGACTAAATAACCTCTTAGTGAGTGCTGTTAAATGCTAGACAACTGACTACACCTCATAACAAGGGCATTTTAGATTCTCAGCAGCAGAGATGTTTTAGCCAATTCCTCTGACATGCTTCAGAGAGTGGTCGTCTCTACTCGCATCCATGTGCCGCTTAGTACTGCTTCCACCGCCTGCCGGGTACACCAGAGGATCGCTCAGACCACGAGGGTCAGCAGGTCGGCGCATCAGCACCCTTGCTCCCCGAGCCCAGTCCACTGTGGAAGTAGATGCCTGGTCGACCCCAGCCCTCCAGCTTCAGTATAAGTAACCTGTGAGGTTCTGGGATCGGTCCTGTTAAGTCGTGGGCGGCTGGTTGGCGTGCCATCCCCCCTGGCTCTCTGTTCCGAAGGAGAGAACAATGCTGGGGCACCTCTGGAGATCTCTTCTATCCTAGGTGAGGTGAGTAGCAAAGCCCTCTGCCGTGATTCAATCCGATTCCAGAAGGCTGCACAGAGAGCATCAAAGGCTGCATGGAACTTAGCTTCCCAGTGTGGGCTTGATTGCTCTGTCGGAGTGGTGGCCATCTTAGCTGTGACACGATGGCTCGTTTTGTCAGGGTGAGTAGTGGCCATTTAGCCTTGTGGGTTACTTTAGCCTTTTCCTGGTAGGGACCGGGAAAACCCCCACCGGTCCAGAGGAAACGGGGCTGTAGATATGAGGTGCAGACACAATGAGATCGGCCGCTTCTCCCTGCCACAGAACCCCCAGAGCAGATAGGCCGCAGGCTGCTACAAACTTGATCGGGTAAGCTCCCCCCCAGAAGCTGCATTCTTAGTGAGAGGTGGGACAGTGTCGCTGCTGCTGATTTAATAGGGAAATCGATAGCTAGGCTAGTGTATTCAGTGTCCACTACAGTCCTGAAGGACTCATCTGATCTCTGCTGTAAGGACAGCACACCAAAAAGCCCTTTTTAAGGCTACAACATCAGTCTGCTTTTTTTTTTCTGTGTAATCTAATTGCAGTTGCCTGCCTGCCAGCGTGTGTGTCAGGCTCACAGCGTATACTGTGCCCACTTGCCTAGTGCCACCACTCATATCTGGTGTCACAATAGCTTGCATTTAAAAAAAATAAAAATGTTTTGACTGTAATATAATAGCAGTCCGTTTCCTTCACACGTGTGCGTTTCAGGGCCTGCCAGGGCACAGTGTCACACCAGTGTAACTCATATCTGGTGTAACAGTACTGTACATTTTAAAAAAAATATACAATTTTGACTGTAATAGATTGAATAGCACTTAGTTGTCTGCAAGCGTGTGTGTCAGGCCTACAGCATCTACTCTGCCAACTTCTGCCAGTGCACAGTGCCACTCATATCTGTTGTCACAGTAGCTTGCACGCATAGTACCACTAATAGGAAAAAAAAGACAGGCAGAAGCAGGCCACCCCGCAGGGGCTGTTGTGGTCGTGGTCGTGGTGCTGTGATTCCCTTTGGCCCTAGAATAATGCCCAGTGTTCAGAGGCCACGTACCCTGAACTCGAAAAGTTCTGAGGACATAGTTGACTGGCTAACACAGGACACACAATCTTCTACAGCTTCCGCTCGGAACCTTGATACGCCATCCTCTTCCAGCTTAGCTTCGGGCACCTCTCAAGTTACCACTCGCCCGCCTGCCACCACCACCAACACTAGCACCACAGCCGCTTCACTTGATCTGTCAGAGGAGTTATTTACACATCAGTTGGAAGAAATGAGTGATGCGCAACCATTATTGCCAGAGGATGTAGATAACAGGGATATGTCTCAGTCAGGCAGCATTACACACATGGACGTACGGTGTGATGATGATGATGTTGTACCCGCTGCTGCTTCCTTTGCTGAGTTGTCATATACAAGTGAAGCGGTTGATGATGACGATGCATCTGTGGATGTCACGTGGGTGCCCGCTAGAAGAGAAGAAGAACAGGGGGAAAGTTCAGATGGGGAGACAGAGAGGAGGAGGAGACGAGTTGGAAGCAGGGGGAGGTCGTCGCAAGGAGCTATAGGCACAGTCAGACAGCATGCATCGGCACCCGGGGCCAGCCAGACAGCATGCCAATCAACGCATGCTGTTGCCACCACCAGAATGCCGTCATTGCAGAGCTCAGCAGTGTGGCATTTTTTTTGTGTGTCTTCCTCTGACAACAGCGATGCCATTTGCAACCTGTGCCAAAAGAAACTGAGTCGTGGGAAGTCCAACACCCACCTAGGTACAACTGCTTTGCGAAGGCACATGATAGCACATCACAAACACCAATGGGATCAACACATGAGTACAAGCAGCACACAAACTCAAAGCCGCCATCCTCCTCCTGGTCCAGCATCTTCAGCCACGTCAACCACTGCTCTCCTCCTTGCCCCCTCTCAACCATCCGCCACTCCGTCTCTCGCATTGAGCAGTTCCTGCTCATCTGCCCACAGTCAGGTGTCTGTCAAGTACATGTTTGAGCGTAAGAAGCCAATGTCACAAAGTCACCCCCTTGCCCGGCATCTGACAGCTGGCTTGTCTGAACTCTTAGCCCGCCAGCTTTTACCATACAAGCTGGTGAAGTCTGAGGCGTTCCAAAAATTTGTAGCTAATGGGACACCGCAATGGAAGGTACCCGGCCGAAATTTCTTTGCACAAAAGGCAATTCCCAACCTGTACTCGATTGTTCAAAAAGGAAGTAATGGCATGTCTGGCACACAGTGTTGGGGCAAGGGTCCATCTGACCACTGATACCTGGTCTGCAAAGCATGAACAGGGCAGGTATATCACCTACACTGCGCATTGGGTAAACCTGCTGACGGCTGCCAAACATGGAATGCGTGGCACTGCAGAGGAGTTGGTGACACCGCCACGACTTTCAGGCAGGCCTGCTGCCACCTCCTCTACTCCTCCTACTCCATCCTCTTCCATAACCTCCTCAGCTGAGTCCTCTTCTGCTGCTGCGTCTTGCTCCACATCAACGGCACCCCCCCAGCTCCCCAGGTACTATTCCACATCACGGATACGGCAGTGTCACGCCGTCTTGGGGTTGACTTGCCTGAAAGCAGAGAGTCACACCGGACCAGCACTCCTGTCCGCCCTGAACACACAGGTGGATCAGTGGCTGACTCCGCACCAACTGGAGATCGGCAAAGTGGTTTGTGACAACGGAAGAAATTCGTTGGCGGCATTGCATTTGGGCAAGTTGACACATGTGCCGTGCATGGCACATGTGTGTAATCTGATCGTACAACGTTTGTGCATAAGTACACAGGCTTACAGGACGTCCTGAAGCAGGCCAGGAAGGTGTGTGGCCATTTCAGGTGTTCCTACACGGCCATGGCGCACTTTGCAGATATCCAGCGGCGAAACAACATGCCAGTGAGGCGCTTGATTTGCGACAGCCCAACACGTTGGAATCCAACACTCCTAATGTTCGACCGCCTGCTCCAACAAGAAAAAGCCGTTAACGACTATTTGTATGACCGGGTTGCTAGGACAGCCTCTGCGGAGCTGGGATTTTTTTTGCCACGTTACTGGACGCTCATGCGCAATGCCTGTAGGTTCATGCGTCCTTTTGAGGAGGTGACAAACCTAGTCAGTCGCAGCAAAGGCACCATCAGCGACATCATACCATTTGTTTTCTTCCTGGAGCGTGCCCTGCGAAGAGTGCTGGATCAGGCCGTAGATGAGCATGAAGAGGAAGAGGAAGAGTTGTGGTCACCATCACCACCAGAAACAGCCTTATCAGCATCGCTTGCTGGACCTGCGGCAACGCTGGAAGAGGATTGTGAGGAAGAGGAGTCAGAGGAGGAATGTGGCTTTGAGGAGGAGGAGGAAGACCAACCACAACAGGCATCCCAGGGTGCTCGTTCTCACCTATCTGGTACCCGTGGTGTTGTACGTGGCTGGGTGGAGGAAGAGACCTTCAATGACATCAGTGAGGACAAGGAACGGGACATGGCTAGCTTGGTATCCAACCGTGTGCAAATGGGGAGTTTGCGGTTGTGCAAATGGACTGTTTGCGGTTGTTTGCGGTGCGTTAAACGGGGAGTTTGGTCTGTCACTGTGAAGCGGGCATAACCCTTACACTACCTGATCGATACAACATCATATCTGATGTTTTAAAGCACGTTATTCCAAACAATTTAGGAATGTTAGGTGATTTATGCCCTTTATGGATTAAAACCAGACTCTGCATCAACTATGTAATTTTCCATGGGAGTTTTGCCATGGATCTTCCTCCAGCATGCCACAGTCCAGGTGTTAATCCCCTTGAAACTACTTTTCCATCACTATTGTGGCCAGAAAGAGTCCCTGTGGGTTTTAAAATACGCCTGCCTATTGAAGTCTATGGCGGTTCGCCCCGGTTCGCCCCGGTTCGCCCATTCGCGAACATTTGCGGAAATTCGCCTTCGCCGTTCGCGAACGGAAAATTTTATGTTCGCAACAACTCTAATAGAGATGTCCCGAACAGTTCGCTGGCGAATAGTTCCCGGCGAACATCGCTTGTTCGCGTTCGCCACGGCGGGCGATCATATGCGATGTTCGGTCCGCCCCCTATTCCATATCATTGAGTAAACTTTGACAACCCCCACTCCCACCGCTCGGGGGGGCTGTCCTCCCCCCAGCCCCCACCCCTGAGCGGTGGGTGGGGGCCCTAAAAAAAACAATAGGGGGGAACTTCTGTCCCCCCCGGCCCCCACCCTTGAGCGGTGGTTGGGGGCCCTAAATACTAATAGGGGGGGGACCTAATGTCCTCCCCCTGGCCCCCACCCCTGAGCGGCAGGTGGGGGCCCTAAATTCTAAAAAGGGGGGGACCTAAGGTCCTCCCCCCTGGTCCCCACCCCTGAGCGGCTGGTTGGGGGCTCTAAAAAAATGTGTTCCCCCCAGGTGACTAGGGGTCCCCAAACCCCTAGTCACCCCCTCCCCCCCCAAAAAAAATTAAGCCCCTACCTACCCCCCTCACCCTAAAAATAATGAGGGGGGACCTTTAACTAAGTACCTGTAAAAAAAAACAAAAAAAACTTACCATTCAATGTTTTCTTTCTTCTAAATCTTCTTTTTTCAGCCCCAAAAAAGGGCAAATAAAAAACCATAATAACCGACGCAATTAAAAAAATAAAAATAAAAAAAATAATCCATGTTCACCCGGCGAGGGCTCCGCGCAGACTGAGCTCTGCAGGGCCGGGGAAGGCTTATAAAGCCTTGCCCCGCCCTGCAATAAGGCTCAGAGCACTCTGATTGGTGGGTTTAAGTCATTCAATCAGATTGCTCTGACAGGTAAATGAAGAGACTGACAGGTAAGTCTCTACATTTACCTGTCACAGCACTCTGATTGGTTGGTTTGAAATCCACCAATCAGAGTGCTCTGTGTCATTTTACACAGCGTGGGAAAGTTCTTTGGAATTTTCCCACGCTGTGTAATTTGACTCATAACTCTCTGATTGGTTACTTAATCCACCAATCAGAGTGTTATGAGTAAAAAATTTTGTTTGGGGTTTGGGGACTCCTAGTCACCTGGGGGGAACATTTTTTTAGGGCCCCCACCTGCCGCTCAGGGGTGGGGGCCGGGGGGGAGGACATTAGGTCCCCCACCCCTTTTTAGTATTTAGGGCCCCCACCCGCCGCTCAGGGGTGGGGGCCGGGGGGGCGAGGACATTAGGTCCCCCCCCTTTTTAGTATTTAGGGCCCCCACCCGCTGCTCAGGGGTGGGGGCCAGGGGGGAGGACCTTGGGTCCCCCCCCTTTTTAGTATTTAGGGCCCCCACCCGCCGCACAGGGGTGGGAGCCAGGGGGGAGGACCTTAGGTCCCCCCTTTTTAGTATTTAGGGCCCCCACCCGCCGCTCAGGGGTGGGGGCCAGGGGGGAGGACATTAGGTCCCCCCATTGTGATTTATGGCCCCCACCCACCGCGCAGGGGTGGGGGCCGGGGGAGAGGACAGTAGGTCCCCCCTCTTTATTTTATGGCCCCCACCCACCGCGCAGGGGTGGGGGCGGGGGGGGAGGACAGTAGGTCCCCCCCTCTTTATCTTTATGGCCCCCACCCGCCGCCCAGGGGTGGGGGCCGGGGGGAGGACAGTAGGTCCTCCCCCCATTGTAATTTATGGCCCCCACCCGCCGCCCAGGGGTGGGGGCCGAGGGGAGGACAGTAGGATCCCCCTCATTATCTTTATGGCCCCCACCCACCACTCAAGGGTGGGGGCCGGGGGGAGGGCAGTAGGTCCCCTCCCCCATTGTAATTTATGGCCCCCACCCGTCGCACAGGGGTGGGAGCCAATAGGTTTTTTTTGTGGGTTTTTTTTACAGTGAGCAGCCACTGACTGCAGTAATCTTTACTTAGTATTAGTAAATGTGGCTGAAAGACCAATTTAGGTCTTTCAGCCTTTTAGTAGATAACTCCCTAATACCGTGGGAATTAGGGCGTTATCTACTAAGCGGCTACAAGATGCAGCCGCGGATGGGAGTTTGCATGCCACAGTCCAGGTGTTAGTCCCCTTGAAACAACTTGTAGGTTTTAAAATTTGCCTGCCTATTGAAGTCTATGGCGGTTCGCGGGTTCGCGAACATTTGCCTAAATTCGCGTACGCGGTTCACGAACCTAAAATTTTATGTTCGCGACATCACTAATCTCTAAACAGAATATATCAATTTCTCACATTTTTTGTTATAGTTCATTTAGATTAAATTATGTTTCATATATACATATTTGATTTGAATGATATATAATAGGTGTGGGTGCACTTAATATGAAAGAGGTGAATTATGGTTGAACAGACATATAGCGCAAATTCAAAGTTTCGTTTACGTTTTGTTTTGATCACTTGTAACTTGTACAACTGCCTCAGTCCTTGAGGGGTTAAAAACATATGCCAGCCGTTTGAGAAAAAAAAAAACATACATACATTAAATGTTAATTTTCACTCTGCATATATATTGAATTGTAATAGTGAATTTTATTTCACATGCCTTGTATTCTACTAGTTCAAAGACCCATGATTTGTATTCTACTTTATCTCCCCAGTACAATATCAAACATGTATTTGCCAGCATCAGGTATCACTCTCAGCCAATGAGATAAGCCCTGCTCATGTTTTAATTGCACCTGTATATCAAATAGTTTGAAATGAAAAAAAGAATAATATTAATCTGCCTGAAAATTTTTAATGTAAACGTATTTGTGTATAGAATAAAGATAGGATATTCACTTTTACATTCTGTGATGTGCAATCATTAAAAATTCATTAGCACGTAAATTCTAAATCACAAAACGTAACTGGATGACTTATCAATGGGCTTTTTCCATTCTTTTATGTGTTAAGATAATGTAACACTTGGACAAAGGCTTAACAGGAAGTACAAAAATAAATAAAAGAATATCTCCTTGCTTCAAAATGATTTCTTCAGTGGTCAGGAGAAGAATCCAAAATGTTTGCACATAAAATCCTGGGATCTTTTTGGCACGTTTAAATAACTTGGATTCAGTATGTGTTTCATTTCCCACAATTTTATTCCATGTATTTCCACTGTAATACTTTGCAGATGATATGGGTATCCATTCATTCAGCCACATCCTAAGGGACCCAAACAACAAGTGTGAGAAAGAGGGGGCAACAAAAGGAACCTGAATTAAATGAGAGCAGCCCTTTGTTTTAAATATCTTGAAATACATCTAGTCAAAATGATAGCATGAAAAATATATATTTTAATTAAGAAACAATGGAATGTATTTATTGTGGATGCATATTCATAGGATTGTTTTTCTACCTCTTTGAGCTTAATTTCTGAGTGACCACAAGTATTACAGCTAGTCTTGGCACAATACACTGCGTGCTGAAGCGTCTATAGATGATAGTTTATTTGTGCTGACACAGGCGTTTTTTTTTTACAGGGTGACTAGAGGATAACAAGTTGAAGGTTGATACATTTTTTTAAAAAATCTGTCTTTATTTGCAAGTCAAAATGTGACGAAGGGTGAGAATGGAACTAGTCCAGGACAAAAATATTTAAAAGAGTGAGTCATAAATTTTAACTTTAAGTTTATTCCTTTCCCTCCAAGAAAAAAAAAAAAAGAAAAGATTAAATACTTCCACATAACTGAGTTTTTTTTTTTTTTTTGTATACAGTACATATAAATCATTATATTCCAGTGGAAAATGGGCAGAGGTCCTAGATTTAACAAATTCTTTAAAATGGTTACTCTTTTATTCAAATGTACAATTATGGAAACATGATATATTTTATTTATTTTTTGTTATCGCTTGATGAAATTGGACATATTAATGTTGCTGCTCTAAGAATGCCATTTTGGCATCATGATCTTTTCAGCAATGACTAACGTGATTTTATCTTTCCTGCAGATATAATTATAGAGTTCAATTCCCACAATGTTATACTTGGTGTCATTTTCACCTTTACTTAACCCTAAGTATAGGATAAAATCAACAGTGAACTAGACATAAAAGTTCAAGATTACGGATAAATAATAGATTAATAATAATGCCAAGTTTCAGAGGTCAGGTGCAGAGTGAAAAGGTGGGGATTAGACAAGTAAAGGCAAATAAAAGAATTTAGGGCTTGAGTTTTGGTTGGGAAGCTGCATTTAATTTAATAGATTATTAATGGGTTACTCGACGCATACAAGCAAAAGACCCTGCAGAAGCTGGAAGCTTCGGTAGTCACCATTCATTGGCTGAGTGCATCAGCTGATCACTCTCAGCCAATGAATGTCATGCTGTGCAACAAACGTTGAACAAAATTGAAATTAGATAGCCAAGAACACTAGTTCCGGGCTGGCTGATGACAACCCTTTGATGCTGCTGGAGGTGGAGTAACACCACTGGCAGCAGAGTGGTCACTCTATGTATGTGCAGTGTTTCATAGCAAAACACTGCACATACAGACTCCAGGCACCATGACCACTTCAAATCACTCAAGTGTGTATAGTGCTTGGAGTAACGCTTTTATGACACCTACTTCATAGGACAGAGTTATGATTATATAATTAACGGGTTGTGTTAGGAAGCCAGTTTAAAAGCCAGTTTAGGGGGCAAAATTCATAGTTGAAGACTAGGTTTTGGGATTTTGGTTATGCTTTGGATAAGTAAAGAGTAAATTCTGTTTAAAAATTTAACATTTCTTTCACATGTAACAAATTCTGAGTTTGAAATAAATTCTCAACTTGCTTTCCACCATGATGTTCAAATAGTTCCTAAGAAATGATCAGTGGTTATGAAAATGTAAAATGCAAATGGGGGTATAGCTAGTAAAGATCTAAAATTAGATGAGGAACCAGTATTACCGCCCTAGCAGCCAAGAGCTAAAAATAAATGGATAAATAAATAAATAAATAAATAAATAATAGCAAAGAAAATGCCTATCTAGAGTCCATAAAAAAATAAAGAATTAGATTAAAACCACTGATTGCAGTACTAAAAAAGGAACCACAGTGATACAAAATACAGAGTACGGAAAATATGTAGCAAATTGCTGCCAACTCTGCTACGCTATTGAAATGGTAATATTGTATAACTCAACACAACTTGCATATACTATAATTTATAAATAATATAATTTAGTTGAACACAATAAAGTATTTTGCAAAAGTCCAATAGCAGATAAAGTAATCAGTTCAATCTGCAAAATAAATCATACTTCCATTGTGTATTCTGTAGATTATCACTTTATTAAAAAACAATAAAAAGATACATACAAGATGTGAAGATTTCACTTGCCCATCTGGAGACGCAACTCGGCCAAAGTAGTGTTCTTCTCTGCTAGCTTCAATTAGCGATTCTCCCAAATGCAGGCGTTTTGAAAAAACTCCCTGTCAGTCTCAGTCTGAAGCTCCAACTCTCATGTGTTGAGGACAACAAGCCAGAACGTTTACAAGTGTTAATAGTCCAATGCGTTTCGTGGAGGAATCCATTCCATCCAAAGGTTCTGATGAAGTGGATTCTTCCAAAAAAGTGTAAGTATCATTTTCCTGTATCTAAAGCGATGATCTACAGAGTACAATATGGATATATGATTTATTTTGAAAATGATCTTATCATCAGTATCGCTCCTGCTATAACAACATTATCTTTTTAGTAAATATGAAACATGTAACGCCTCACTCACTATTAGCTCTCAGCACACAGGAAACAGTGGGTTAAAGCAGCAGAATACTGATACACTCCTTATTAACTTTGCAGTCCTGCAATGTGGAAATTCAAAACTCTTAAACTAGTCACAGCATGAGTTTATCGGGTCTCCGATACAGAGTTGCTAAGCATTTTAGTGAAGATAGTGGACACTGGGCAACTGTGCCTACACTATGCAATATGCTGTTAGAGTTATAAAAACGATAAGCAACAGGCAGCATAATGCTATCAGAAATGTCGGCCATTTTATGTTCCTTCCATTGTCCTTTTTGGGCTTCCCTGGCTAAATTTTAGAGTGGCCTTTTAATGTGGCCAGCCTAAGGTACACCTGTGCAATAATCATGCTGTCTAATCCGCATCTTGATATGCCACACCTGTGAGGTGGATGGATTATCTTGGCAAAGGAGAAGTGCTCAGTAACACAGATTTAGACAGATTTGTGAACAATATTTCAGAGAAATAGGCCTTTTGTGTACATAGAAAAAGTCTTACATCTTTGAGTTCAGATCATTAAAAATGGGGGCAAAAACAAAAGTGTTGCGTTTATAATTTTGTTTAGTGTATATATATATATATATATATATATATATATATATATATGTGTGTGTGTGTAATAATGCTTGAGATTCCCTGTACTCTGGATCCACGAAATAGTGCTGGGTGCTGTAAGCCTGGGGTTCATTATCTAAATAATTCATGCATAAATTGGCTTGCACTCATGGCCTTTGAATAATACAAATTCCATTCTTTAATGAGAAAAGGTTAAAACATGTGTGGATCGACTTTTCAGTGCCCGTCCAGGCTTTTCCTCAGGATAGTTCTATGATCCTGAGGAAAGGCCCGGACGGGGGCTGAAACGTCGATCCACACATGTTTTTAACTTTTCTCAATAAAGAATATAATTTTTATTATTCAAAGACCAAGAGTGCAAGCCAATTTATGCATGAATTATTTAGATAATGAACCAAGCCAGTTTATACATGAAATATATATATATATATATATATATATATATATTTATTTCATGTAGGATAAGACCTGCCAAATATGGGGTACTTTAGCGTAGTTGGCAGGCTTATGCAATGTATGATCATATAATGTAACTAAACCCCCATAATTCTTTGCCTAGGTGAGGTGTTTTTAAATAAAACTATTACAATCTCAATTAAATCAATGTTTAGTGAATAAGTGAGTGCGCTGGATTCTGTATTTTGTATATTTTGGCCCCAGCAGCACCCTATAATGTATGCATGTTCAGGTGAGTGCAGCCCTCTTGGTTTCTTTTATATATTTGGGAGTCCCAGGACAACTCCTTGGTTTTGCACCCCTCCCTGTTACAGGTGCCTCATTCCAGGACCCTATTTAGCCTTGACTTGCAGAGAGTCCCAGTAAGGAAGTATTTCCCAAGTAAGTTGATTAATCTCATAAGAGCAAGCATTAGGCTGCTACTAGGATAGGACCTGCCGAATATGGGGTACTTTGATGTAGTTGGCAGGCTTATGCAAAGTATTATCATATAATGTAACTAAACCATAAACAAAATATGAATACCGCACTCAACCAATGGCAATAAATCTGATAGTTAAACCTATGTTCAATTTCATAGTATTTATTGTGATGTTTTTAGAATAATTCATAAAGATAGTGGTATTTCATCAAAGTAACACAAAATTCATCCTATATACACCAGCTATATACATATATCTATCTACACACAGAATCCTTCTTTGTTCGATGAACAGTTCAAAGTCTGTATATCTGTACACGTTAATTGGTGATCTTAAGCGCAAAGAAAATAGAAAAACAAATGAGGAAAAAATCATGCGAAAAAATGAAAAAGTGAAATAATGGAAAAATACGAAAAAAATAGGAAAAAAATAGGAAAAATGAAAAAAATGAAAAAAAATGAAAAAAATGAAAAAAAATGAAAAAAATGGAAACAATGCAAAGTACTACAGTCCTGATTAATTGCAGTCCAGTATATAGTGCACTATATATACCCCACTATCTGTGGGTTGATCTCACCAATGTCGTCTATTTCTTTATGCTGTATCATGTAGGAAGATCCTGTAGTCTGTGAGAGATGGTGTGATTGGAGGGGATGAAAACAGTTCCTGATGGTTGTAGAGATGATCACCACACTGTATCAGCAGGTAGCTGGTCAATCCTTGTGTAGTAAGAGAAGTCAATCCTAAGGCTCTCCTATAATTGGGCTGCGCGCTCGGGACATGTGTGTCCCTTCGATGGCCCCAGTATCCTCCGTGCTGCCAAAAGAAAAACGTCAGGGTTTAAATATCCTAAATGTTGGCGGCTAAACTCTGCCGCGTCTAATCCGTGATCCTACTTCCGCATTCCGACGTCAGCGTGCGTCATTACGTCATGCGTGTTTCACCAAACTTTATTGTTTACAGACATTCTGGTTACACACCGCTAGAGCTATTGAACTAGCGAGAAAGAACTTATTGTAGTAACATTAATACACATGCAAATGAGAACCTGTGGTAGGAACATGAATGCAAATACAAGTGAAGATAAGATAAGCATGTAAATTAAATGTTAATGGTGGATTAGTATGCAATCAAACATTAGTACATAGGTACTGCATCAATTGATATATAGGAAACAGTCTTGCATAAACCTAAGTCTCAGAGTAGTGTACTGTACAGTTATCATAATGCTCACCTGTAACAGAAGATCAAGAGGAAAAAGAGAAGTCTTGATGTAAGAAAGCTAGTTGGGTAACCAGCTGTATAAAAAGGAAAGAACATATATTATCTTTAATTATATTCTATAAAAAAAGGGGGGGGGGGAAACAACGTATTAATAAAAATAAATATTACAAAAAAAGGGAGAAAAAAACGTTATCATGAGGAACAAGTGAAATTTTTGAAGGTGCAACTCACCTGTCTCACATGGCCCCAATGTGTCCCTGGGCCCTGTCTGTGAGGGAACCTGAACTGTCGACAGGTAGCGGACCCAGAGGGGTCAAAGTGTTGGCAGGAAAGAACCACGGACCAAAGTTGGTCACGGGGAGCCTCTGTAAGGAGCACAAAATCATAGAGCAGACAATAGTGAGGATACAGAAAAATATATATTATAAAAAGTGTTTGAGATCATAGTCCTCATTAAGTCCTAGTGGTGACAGAGTCTCCAAGGTACTTATCCATTTTGTTTCTCTCTGGAGTAAGAGCTTCTGTCTATCTCCCCCCCTGCGTAGGGGTGGGATTCTGTCTAAGATTTGAAACCTCAGTTGGTTCACATTATGGTCATGTATTTTAAAATGCCTGGGTACCGGAGCTTCCACTTTATTGTGCAGTAATGCCGCCCTAATGCTCCTTTTGTGCTCCCCTATCCGCTCTTTCACTGGCCTGATGGTCTCCCCCACATATAGGAGCCCACAGGGACACTTTAGAGCATACACGACAAAATCTGAGTTGCATGTGTAATAATCTTTAACATAAATTTTTTTACCTGATCTGGGATGAACAAAATATTCCCCCTTGATCACACTGTTACAGTGTGAGCAATTAAGACATGGAAAGGTGCCTTTCTTGGGTTCTGAGAAAAACCTAGTTTGTTTCTTTGAGCTACCAATATCAGACTTCACTACCATGTCCCTCAGATTAGAGGCCCTCTGATATGAAAAGAGCGGGGATTGTTGAAATATCGGGGGTAGTTGGGTATCTCCCTGAAAAAGTTGCCAGTGCTTTAATATAACCTGTCTTATGTCCCTGTTGAGTGGGGTATAGGGTGTCACAAGTGTGAGTCTTTCTACTTTCTCTGTTGTCCCAGTTCCCGAGAGAGTATCTTGTCGGGAAAGGGTATCAACCTTCTGTCGCTGGTTGTCAACTACATGTGCGGGATAGCCCCTCTCTATGAATTTTTTGGCCATAAAGTCTAAGCCTGTGATCACCTTATCCTCCTGTGAGACTATCCTTTTTACCCTTAGCAGTTGGCTATATGGTAACCCAATTTTTAAATGAGTTGGATGGAAGCTGGAGTAGGTCAGTAGATTATTGCGGTCAGTTGGTTTTATATACAGGTCACTATGGAGGCAATTTTGTGCCCTCTGAACCTGGACATCTAAGAAGGGAACAGTCGTAGTATCGCAGTA